>NC_083856.1:10685000-11310000 GCF_029169275.1 Apis cerana
AGAAAAAATAATAGGAAAAAAAATAGAATAAAAAATGATTATTAATGTTACCTCTTGAGTGTCGAAACAGTCGAAACAAGATAAAATAAGAATTAAAAATCAGTGTCATCTCTTGAGTACTTTGAGAAGTATAATATTTTGAAATAATATTTTTAACATTTGATGATAAGTAAGAGAAAGACTAATAAGTTTTGAAAATCAGCGTCATCTCGTGTTTGGATTTCCGAAACTCTGATTTGTTATTAACATAACAGAATATGCGAGAAGGTATTCAATATTATAGGTAAGGAAAACAACTATGCAAAAAGAATAGAAACATTCTCTACTTTGAGGATGCCATATAAAATTTATTAATAATTCGTTTTGTTAAAATTTTAGCATTTTTAAATTCACATTTTGAAGCAAGAATTTCTGATAAGTTTTTTAATATCAATTTTAATATTAAATTCCTTTTCATATTATTTATTAACGATTATCATAAATATATCTTGGTTAAATTTGCATTTTCTAATCCAATATAAAATCAATTTATTTATTTAAATTGCAATAAAATTATAAATAAAATTCATGTGTGAAAATAGAGAAAGAAATAACATTTTAAATAAATATAATCATATTTAGAAATAAATCTTATAATAATGAAACATTAATGAATCTATCGTGTATTATTAATGTTAATTAGATATAATGAATTAATAAATAATTAATTAAAAAGAGTTTTATGTTAAATTTGATATGAAACTTGTTTGAACCTTAGTTTCAAAATGCGAATTTAAAAATATCAAAATTAAAAAAAAAACGAATAATTAATAAATTTTCAATATAATATTTTCGATGCATTAAAAGATATGATGCGTTAATCGTTAATAAATAATTAATAGTAAACAATTTCATATTAAAATTAATATGAGAATTTTATTTAGAGATTTAATTTTAGAATAAGAGATTGGAAATATCGAAATTTTTAATAGAAAACAAGTAATTAATGAATTTTTAATATTACTTCTTTGAAATATTGAAAAGTATGATCCATTAATCGTTAAAAAAATAAATAATAAAAACAAATTTTACATTAAAATTGATATAAGAAACCTATCTAAAGTTTTAACTTCAAGATGCGAGTTCAAAACTATTGAAATTTTGAATAAAAAATGAATAATTAATGAATGTTCAATATTATATCTTTAAAATGGCGACTGATAATCTCTGTCCTTGTTGCACAATATTGCTTTCTTTGTCTCTGACTTCAAATACCTCCTTGCACATTTTGTTATGCTGATAATGAGTTAGAACTTCGGATGTTCAAACGCGAGATGGCGCGAGCTGGCCAGATAGATTAATTTAAAAAAAATTTTAATTTGCTATTTCATTTATCGGCAAAATATATTTTATCAACAATTAGAATAGAATTAAAAAAATAAACGAATTAGATTAATTATAATTTAAAAGAAAAAATATAAAAATGTTAAAATTAAATAAAAATATATGAATAATATAGAAGAGAATAATAAAAAAGAACATTTGTTTATATATGTATAAATATTTTTATAATTGCAATTTTTAGAAAATTTTTAGAAATTTCTGTATATAGTTCTTATAATATATAAAAATATCAATACATCTTAAAAATATTTATTTAAATTTTTAATCACTAAACAACAAGCAAAATTTTATTTTTACAGTACTCGAAAAATGACGCTAATTCTACAATTTTTAATCTATCTTTATTTTTTTTTTATTTTGCTTTTCTTATTTTTGTTCTTTAAAATTTATATATCTAAGAAATATTTGATGAAATGCATCAATAAAATTATTTTTAAATTCTATTATGTAAAATAAACATTTAATATATTTCATCTTAAATTTTTTTTAAATTTTATAAGTAATATTATCTTAAAAATCTTTTTTATCAAAATTTTTGTTTATATTGATGTATTTTATTCTCTTATGTCTAAAGAAAAAAGAATATTTTATTTTAATGATTAAAACACTATATGAAATATTTTATTATTCATTACTAATTATTTTATAATGTATTTAAAATAAACAAATATTTAAATAAATTACTATTTAAAAATAATTTAATCTTAATATAAAATATAAATTATATTTTATGCAAGTAACAGAAATTTTATTTCTTTATATATATACATTTATAAATACTTATGTAAGATTTATATAAGTAAATATATATCTTAAACAAGATATAGCATAAATTAGTATAGAATGAAGTCTTTTATATGTACTCGCTGAATTCTTTATCTTATAGTACATATATGCATATATAAAAGGAATTATGTGGCATTTAAATGAGACATTAAATAACTATGTATCGTGACTTTGTGATAATTCACCCAGTCATTAGTAAATTTCGCATAATTTTGAAATAAAATAAATAGACAACGAAATTCGATAGCATTAATCATTTTAGGTTATATTTTGTGATATTTGTTAATTAAAATATGCGCGCAACTATTGCGATATTGTGTGTTTTTCTTGGTTGTTGCAGTAATGTTGTTTTCTTGGAACTTCTTGTTAAGTCAGTATTATATTTTATTTTTTGTGCATCATTTTTTTATATTATATATTTTTATTTTTAGATATTATTATATATTATAAATATATAGCTATTAATAGTAATAATGTAATAATTTACATTTTTCAATTATATAATAATAATATATTTATAATTAATAATACATTTTTAATTATATATAATAATATAATTTTGAAATGTGATATTAAAATTATTATTCATTAATAGTGTATTCATTATCATTATATATAATAATAATAATATTATTATTTTTTCAGAGATGATCCAGGTAGTGGAAATCTTATCACATTTTCACAGTTTCTTTTTATATCCATAGAAGGGTTTTTATTCACTTCAAAATGTGGAACAGTAAAGCCCAATATAGGAATAAAAGATTATTTTATATTAGTCACAATGTTTTTTGTTGCAAATGTTTGCAATAATTATGCATTTGATTTTAATATACCTATGCCGTTACATATGATATTCAGAGCTGTAAGTATTATATTTATAATACTTATATGATAATAAGTATATATAATTATATTTAAATATAAAATATATCAATATCTAAATTTTTTAATAGATACAAAATCATGTTTAAATTTATATTTAATAATTTTAGGGTTCTCTGATAGCTAATATGATTATGGGTATTATTATTTTAAATAAAAAATATATCTTTAGTAAATATTTATCTGTATTTATGATAACTCTTGGAATTGCAATTTGTACTATTGTTAGTGGAAAGGAAATTAAATCTTTACAACCTAAAAATATTGAGCAAGTACCAACTACACCGTGGGATGATTTTTTCTGGTGGATATTAGGAATATCTTTATTAACTATTGCATTATTTGTATCTGCAAGAATGGGAATTTATCAAGAAGTATTACATAAAAAATATGGAAAAAATGCGAGAGAAGCATTATATTACACGGTAAAATTTAATTTTTTATTAAATTTTATTATTAATTATTATTTATTAAAATTTCAAAATATCAAATTCTTTTCACCTAATTAGAATATGTGTATAAAATTAAATATTTAATTTCAGCATTTATTACCTTTACCATTTTTTTTAACATTGACTTCTAATATTTGGGATCATCTTATATATGCCTTAGCATCAGATCCAATAAAAATATCAATTATTAATATTCAAGTGCCAAAATTAATTGTATATCTTATAGGAAATATTTTGACACAGTATCCTTTTATTAATATATAAATTATATAAGATATTAAAATTATTAAATATTATTAATTAAAATACATAATCAAATTTTAATAACATATAATCCTTAATAATAATTTTAGATATATGTGTATAAGTTCTGTTTTTGTATTAACAACAGAATGTACATCTCTTACTGTAACATTAGTAATAACACTACGAAAATTTTTATCTTTACTTTTTTCTATAATATATTTCAAAAATCCATTTACAATTTATCATTGGATTGGTACAATCTTAGTCTTTACAGGAACAATAATATTTACAGAAATATTACCAAAAATTGCAGAAAGTTTACAATTTACAGAGAAGACTAAGAAAGTTCAATAATAAATAATATTATTAATTATATAAACAAAAATGTTATGTTGTATAATATAATTGAAGAAAACAAGATAAACATATCAATTAATACAATAATAAAAAAAAATTAATTCCTTATTATTCTTTATTTAAACAAAACAATCTATAAGTTGTTTATAAAGCTTTATGATTTCATATAAAAAATTTATTAATAAAATTAATAAAATGAAGAGATTATTTTCAATATTAAAATATTAAAATGAATAAAAAATCTCAATGAATTATAAATATTAAGTTTATTATATTTAAATTACATAAGTACAAAAAAAATCTATATAAAATATATATATTTTTTTTGTTTCAAAAAGATCAATTTTTATGCATATGATTAGATTTATTAGTTATTAAATTTATAATATTATATGTTGCAAATATGTTTTTATTATAAGATACAAAATATTTTAAGTAGATTGTGATAATCTACTTAATTGATAACACAAAATTATTATTTTAACAATACAAGTATATTTTTATTTTATAAGATATACTTTATACAATACATACATTTTTTTATCTAGCAACAATTTATGTTTAAGATTAATTTCATTACGGATATTTATATATTATCATACATTTGCCGAATTAATCACAAAAAAAGCTGATTAATCACAAAGTTGTATTAAAAATCGAAAGAAATTTATGATTTCAAGTTGATAAATTAAAATTAATTTTGAATTGCCATTTATACGAATTTAATTATTTTACGAATGATACTAAATTTAGTGCCTTCAAATTTAATAACAAAAATAATAAAAATTATATAAATATTACAAATATTCATATATGAAATATAATTTATGGAAAAACTCTGTATTTAAGTTAAACACACTTTTTAAAAACATAACATATACAATTTCTGTATAAATGTACAAAAAGATAAGAAAATAACACTAGGATTCAAAAAATTGAACTAATATTTTTCTAATGACTACTAAAGCATGAAAAATGAATTACGGTTCTACGGTACTTTACATTTTTTTCTTTTTTCTTTCTTTCTTTTTTTTTTAATAAAATTAATATATATAGTATTCAATTTTAATTTAATTTATATAATAATATGCAATTATATATAATAAAGATAATAACACTTGAAATTGGAATTTTATCTAATATTTACTATTCTTAAATTGGTCAATATTGAGAAATTTGAGATTAATTTTTCGCTATTTCATAGTAAAATTCTGCAACCTGAGTGAAAGACATTTTCCTATAACTTAATTTTTTACTTTTAAAAATATCGTCATTATATAATTAAAATATTTTAAGAAAAAAATATAAAAATTTCAAATTATTAAGTATAAAACAATTATCATTATAATATATAATGTAAAAGTATCAAGTGAAATCTAAATAAGATAATTTATAATTTTACAATTAATGTAATTAATAAAAGAAATGTTTTAAAAAGGAGTTATCGAAAGTTAACAATGATTATTAGCATAAATTATATAATCATTTACATTACAAGATTCTTACAAATAGTTTTTATCGCAGTTTTATCGAATTTTATTGATACTATTTGTAATTATTGAGAATAATTATATTATATTACGTTTAAGGTTCTTTTTTGTACTATCGCTAAAAATTAAAATGGAACGGCTTCAGGTTTTTCAACGACTTTAAAGATATTCGATAATTCATCGACTAATGTTTCATATCGATAGGCCACTCGAATATCTGGTACATTTGTTCGAGTAATATCATTACCAGCCACACCCTCTTTAGTATAATTTGGCCCAAGCCAGTATTGTTTACTCTATAAAAATAAAATAAAAATATTTACATAGTACTATTGATTTATTATCTGTTAATCAGAATATATACCTTGTGTGGAAAACCACTCATAAGTACTGAATTTCGAGCTAATTCACACATATCGCATGAACTAAGTTTCCATACTTGTGCAGCAATACTATATTCTTCCATTAAAGGTTCCTATAAGAAAATATTATTACAAATTTAAATATGAAAATTATGAAAAAAAAACATTTTTGAAAAGAATTAAAAAAATCTTTATATCATACTGACCTTAGTAAAATGAAATTGAAGAGGATCATCTGTAGAAAGACTTATACATAATCCTCTAGCTAAATATTCAGGTAATGGATTACGATGGTAATTTAAAAAAAGAGAATTATTACTAAGAGGTGACATTGCAATCCCAATTTGCGCCAAATAATATAAATATTGTAGTACAGGCACTTTTCGAAGTAAAAGACCATGAGAAATATTTTCTGCCATCATATAACCACAGACAAGATGTTGAATAGGACCAGCTTCACCACAATGAGGTCTAAGAACAAAGGTATTTAAACCTTGTTCTCTACAAATAATATTTTACATTAGATATTTATTTATAAATATATATATATATATATATATATATATATATATATATGTATATAATTAATCGTAAAGATATATTTACGCTCTGAAATGATTTAGAACAGTCATGTTTGCATAAGTATAGTATTGATAATATCCATAAGGAGGATTTTCAATATCATCCCATTCTGCAGGAGGACAAACGTCTTTGTCAAATAAAGGATTTTCAGGTTTACTTTCGTCGTCAACGGAATCAAATCCTATTACCTATAATATTCAATATTAAGAATTCTGAAAATTATCAAATTATCTGTTTGTTATATCTACTTACATATTGAAGGAATTTATGTAATTCTGGATGAGAATTAGGATCATTTGTCACTTCAAAAAGAGGAAGAAAGATATTATTCAATATCTCTTGGAAGTTTGTCATCAATTTGTTCAATTTAAAAATATCACTATGAAATGATAAATATCAGAATATGATTTTACTTTAAATTCAACAAACTTAATAATATATACATATACTATAACTTACTAAAGTCGTGGAATTTGAATAAGCCAGCGTACATTATCCGAATACACATCACTTTGAATTGCCCATTTTGCTAATTTGTCCCATTCTTCCGGACTTTTACCGTAAATCGAAAGACGTAATTCCGCATTTTGATATTTCGATTCTTCGAGATCACTGGCAACTTCTTTAATTATACTTGCGAAAAATTTACCGTTTAGATAATTATCCGTTTTAAGAAATACTTCACGGAGACGACTTTCACCGATAGGATTATATTTAGCATTGAATTTATCAAATCTATGAAATGTATTTCTATCCTAAAAAAAAAAGAAAGTTATAAATAAATTTATTTTTAAAAAATTATTTTTTTTATATATCGAAAAATTCAATAATATAAACTTACTGCATGTACATCTAACATATCAACACTAAGATCGTAAGTTGTTAAATTCATTGATTGAAATACTTCTCTAAGGGTCATTGTTTCTTTATTTTTAGAACATGTTACAATTTCATCTGCATGATTTTTTAAGGTTTTCTTAATAAATCTAAGCAGATGTTTTTGATTCATACAAGATGCTGCATGAATATGTGTATCAACCTAAAACCAATAACATCATTTTAATTAATAAATTATAAATTATTCTTCACTTTATTAATTGTAAATATTCATGATATAATTATTATTAATTAATTATAATGTAATAATTATTTATATTTTATTATTTATATTTTTCTCTCTAACCTTTCTGATATTATAGAAATCTCTATGAGGAACTGCTTTTTGACTGGCAAGTTCTCTAAGCTCATTCAATAACACATGTAGTTGATATTTTGATGAAAGATAACTCAGTCTTCTGTAGCAAAAGGACTTTAATGGACCATCAGCAATCATTGTACAAAGAAGATTCATGTCCCTGACAAAAGTTGCTAAATCAGGATATGAATAAAGAATTGGCTTTCCATTGGTGAAATCTTCTTCATTTGCATATACATTAAAAACACCATTGACAGGAGCAATTATATAATTCTTTGCTGGAGGAAATTCACATTTCCATGGATCTCCTCGAGATGCAGGTGCATGTACAGGATGATCTAAGAAAATTTATAAAACAAATATTAAAATATCATTATTTTTTTTTTAATTTTTTGTATTAATATGGAAAGAGGATTAATTTTATATATTATATACATAAAATAATATAATTCAAAAAATTTTTCAACAAAGGATAAGAATGGGAGAAGGACCTTTTAAGGCGCATCTTTGAGTGCATTGATGTCTACATCAGATCCATAATTTCATTTTCAACTTCTAACAGCAACTTTTACCTTGAGAAACAATACATTAAGTTGATTTTATATCATAAAAATTTAATATATCAAAAATATCATATGATTAACATAAAAAAGAATTGATCAAGGGATTGATAGAAAAAATTAAATGTTAAAAGAAAAATATAATTTCGTAAATTTGAAATAAATACCAGCGATAGCTTTACGATCATCATGTTGAACTTCATCGTCACTGCTCACTGGTCTTCTATCGATGCTGCGTAAAAACCGTGATGTTATAGAAGGAAAACTCTGTTTAGAATTATTCATATATTTTTCACGTATTGCCAATGCTTGAACCAACATCTGGGATGCTTGCTGTAAATCTTCCAAAGGTACCTATAAATATATAATATTAAAAATTTTTTAATTTCAATGTTACTTAAATCTCTTAAATTTTATTTTTTTTATCATTTCTCCCTATTTTTTTTTATTGGAATGTAAAAAGAAATTTTTCAATCATTATATATTATATAATATAATAGTTTAAAAATTAAGAAAGCTTTTTATAAAATGATGAAAGGTGGACGGAAGGGCAAAATAGCGATATATAATAGGGATTTCCTACATAAGACAACACTTTTGAGGTTTCTTCTCATAGAAATCTCAAAAAAAAACAGTCTTCTACGAACATAGATATATACATGAATAATCAATTGGTTATATCGATAACATTATTATGTTTTCGATACGATTAACATTTATAAATTAAGGGAATTGAGAAAATCAGCATTTATTTCAAATCCTTGGAATAAAAAGTAATTATAATTTCATTTTGTACGAGATATTTAATATATTTAAAAATCAATGAGAATTTTATATATTTTATACATACCCCGGAAGTATCTTCACCAGATATGGATACCCTCTGAAAGTGTGGGACAAAATCATTTTCTTCGAGATTAAAGTGATGATCGACATCATCTGGTATACCAGGTCCAAGTGATGGTTCATAATGGCTACGACGTTCTTCTAAATCCTTAGCAGCTCTAAAAGAATATTCTAAACATGATTTTTTATTCAAAAAATATAGAAATTTAAATAATGATAAAAAGAGTAAAACATTAAATAGTTTGCAATACAAAATATACAATATCGTATAATACTGATATAACTATATGTATGTAAAAAGAATAATAAATAATTTAAAAAAATGTAAAAAAAAAATATGTAAAAAAAATCAATTTGTTCATATATTTAAGAAATAAAGGAATATTATAAATATGTAATAAAAATTTAATTATATTCTGAAGAATATTGTTAAAATTTTAAATATTAATTTTTATAGAACATATTTTTTGTATAATCTTATAATTTCCTATAATTATATTAAATATCATAAAATTGATAAATATAAATAATAATTGATTTTGATATAAATATTACAATATAGTATTTATTCGAAATTTGATTCATATGATAAAGCTGATTACCATAATAATCCATAAATTTGATTTTGACTACGTAGAAATCTAAATTAGTAAAACGCATTTAGAATATGTTATATTTATCTCGTTTTTTTGTTTGATATTTCCTCAGTTTATCAAAGTTTGTAGAAAATGTATCTTCATATAAATACAAGTATTACTTTTCTTACATAATAATTTCAATTATATTATTTTAATGATATTTAATACTTAAATATACAAATTAACATTACATAATCATTTAATGAAATAAAATATTATTTTAAATATACAGTTTTATACAAGTTTTTTTTTTATATAAAATACAAATATTTTGAATGTTTAAATGGTATTATTAATGTTGATAACAATAATATGAAGTCGAAGCGATTGAGCTAAAATATATATATGCTAAAATATCACGCAAGTAGAAAACCGCGTGCATATATTTATGTATATTGATAATCCAAAAATTAAAGTTTTTACATTTTAAATATTTTTTTCCTTACATACGATATATTATTCAAATTATAGAAGAAGAATATATATTATATTGTAGATGACTTATTCTAAATATCTCCATTGTATTGAATCTAAAAAGACAAAAGCGAATAATAGCCACAAAGATCTATTATATTATTAGATGTTCGAAATGACAAAATTTTAGATCAAAATATTATACAGGACAAAATCGTGTCAAAACGATAGCAATCCTACATATATATATATATAAAACTTCGCAAACATAATTAATAATAAACTAGCATTATTTCAACGAAATACATTAAAACTTAAAACTATATTAAAACCGTTGGATAACCTATACAAATATTTTGATTAACCACTTTAGGACGGGTGATAGATTTAATAATATAAATTTTAAAAAATATTTTTTAATGATTAAGATATTCAGTTTTATTGAAAATTTCAAATTCGTTTATTTGATACAAAAATATATATAGCTTTTCATTAATTTATTTTTTAATGTTTATATTTCATTCAAAATAAAAAATTATTTAAATCTATCAAACTGGTACAAAAAAGTGTCTTATAATAAAATTCTTTAAAATTCAAATACACAATTATATATGTATACATATTAGGTTTTATATTACTGGTTATTTTGCGGTATATTATAAAGAAAAATAATAAAATCATATTTAAAATAAAATATTTTCTTATAAAAAAATCCGTCCTAAAAGGTTTAAGGGATGTACAACATGATGTGGGCATTTTAATTTACCTCAAGAGTATCCTATTATCCCTGAGCCATCGTTTCGACTCGTTCGCACCGGCGAACATGTTACACGTTCCTTGTCTTGTATTTTACGTCTGTTGCATGCACGCTGACAGCGTCCGAAAAACGAAATATTTCATAAGCAAATGTTTCTTTCTTATTATATACATTTTTATCTTTTTCTATTTATCGCAAATTCGATAAAGTATGAATTCGAAAAATATGACCAAAATAATATTTCAGTCTTTTTATCAATATATTTTATTATTTCATTGCTCATTGTTAATTCTGATTTTTTTTTAAAATTCGTAATGATTATATATATATTCCTTCAATCTAATTTAATTAAAAAATTGAAGGGCCCAGTATAAAAAACATATAATATAATATGCTATAACTTTACAGAAATTTAAAAAAAAAAAAAAGTTATATGTTATAATACATTATTTTGTTAAATGAATTTATGATATTTTTTCAACGCATTTTTTCAATTAAATTTCATAAATATATCTATGTTTTTTTTCTTTTTACTTGCATCATACATACTTGAAAAATTGAAAAAATAAAACAAATAAAAATGAAACTGCATATAAAAATTTTATATAATAACTTCTTTAATTCTTTTTTTTAATATAATAAATCTATTTTTAAGTTTTAATTATTTATTTGTTTTCAATATGAAGAAATTTTAATTTTTTTCTATTCATGAAATATTACATGTCACGGTGCTAGAAAATAATTTAATAAACATTAGAATGCAATAATTAATCGATAATATAAAAAAAAAATATGATTATACAAATGTCTTTTTCTCATTGAGTTTATATTTTTATATTTATAAGTCAATCAATTAATATCAATTGTATTGATGTAATTACAAAATATCTTTAATATAAAATACAAAATAATATTAAATTATAAATTATATTTTCTCTATGATATTTCAATCAAATAATAACAATTCGACAAAAATACTTAGCATAATAATCTATATTCATTTAATAAATTCTATTTTTAATTTAATATTAGTAACATTAATATAATTTAACATTAATAATATATGTATAATTTAATTTGTTTAATTATATGTATATACACATATATGTATGTATATATATATACACACACACATATACATAATATATATAATATAGTTTAATTTTAACACATTTATATGATATTATGCTCATACGGTAATTAGCAAAAAAAAAAAAAACTATTTATAATATTAAACTAAATGAAATTCAAGTAGAGTAACGGTTGCATTAATCCATGTGTTGTTACGATTACAAGTGCACAATAATTTGCAGAAAAAATATTACAATTTATATTTAAGATTACGTAATAATTTGTATAATTATTAGAAATAATTTGATCATAGTATAAAAAAATATAAATGAAAAAAATGTTCATTAATGTTTATCAATCAATGAAACGAAATTTTTTTAACTATATACATAAATTTATTATGTGTAATTTAATACTTAATAAACCTATACTTAATACTTAAAAATCTTAATAATACCGAATATGTGGCTACTAAACATTTCACACGGAAGGAAATAATTAAAAAAACAAATGTCCGCACTATCAAAGAGCATTGCGTCGAATCATGCATGACGCGTATACATACATGTATACGTATCATTCACAAAATCCTTTAGAATCCTTTAGAAGAGAGATGAACAAGGAAAAAATGTTAACGTTTGGCCAACAAGGGATGAATTCGTTTGTCTTATTTCATACTGTCCTTTCATATTCATGGATACATTTCCAACGCGTAATTTGAAGATGCACGGCACAGTAAACGCACAGAGAGTATGAAATTTCTGTTAATCGATACGTTAACTCACATAGCCTGGCCTCGGAAATGCTCGTGGCGAGGTCATGAAAGGCTATCGTAAAGCCAACCAGGGGATCATGCGGTCGTCCAACACGAGTGTGATATTTCTTCGTGGTGGACCGGAAACGATCTACATTGCACGCAGTGCATACCGGCGAAAACTTCCTCCCTCCTCGATGGTTGCACGACTACTGAACGGCCGACCGTGAGAGCCACCCCTTCGCCGTCTCGCCTATCACTACCGCGCCACTACCATGCTGCGTAGCACTATTGTCACGTCGCAACCACATTGTTCTGACTACTTATATACTATGTATACATATGTGTACAGCAATATAATCTATATGTTTAATTTCCGTCAACGTAACCTTCCGTTGCATTTACTTCGATACTATGTTCATCCCAATTATGTATTGCTCTAATATAAATATTTTTTAAAATATAGTTAACGGGAGACATACATATCCATTTCATAATTACATAAATTTGAAAATATCATTTATTAATTAATTATGAAACATGTTTTACCGATTGTTATATTAAAAATTAAGAATTAAATTATCTATTTTTATTTATTTATCAATTTAAAAAAATTTTTTTATTCAGTTGATTATTTAGAAATAAAAATAAAAAAATTTAAATGATAAATAATTTCATAGAATTAAATTACAAATATCAATTTTATTATCGCATACTAGCTTTCAAAAAATCAATTTTGTTACGTCACGACATTATACTATGCGTAGCTTGATCGTTATAAAGAATACCATCATCGATCCTATTATCCGTAATCTTGTAATTAAATTATTTTCTGTCAAAAGTAAAATATTTCAAATACTTTTAAATGTATTAACAATCATGTTTATAATTTGTAATTAATTATAAAATTATTTTATCAAAATAAATTTATATTTATTTAATTATATAATATAAAAAAATTTATATATATTTTTTTTTCTATAGAAATTTTCAGATATATTCGACATATTATATGTATATTTATTTTTTTAATTACTCAGTATCATAGATTAAATTAGATAATTAAAATTATAAAATAAATTTATCTACTAAACTTATTTAAACTATATTATTATAAACTAACTTATATTATTATTGAATTTAATTCAACAATTTTTGCAGCTGAAAATATTTCTTCATTTAAGATATCAAGAAATATTTATTGATTTTTGGATAAAATTTACTTTTGGATAAAATTTAGTATTTGTTATGTAATAAAATAATAGTTTTACAATGTCTTCTATTTAATAATATTATAAAAAATTTATATCTAAACTAGCTTATATTTAAACATTTATCTTTTAAATGGAAAAATATAAAGATTATGAAGAATGCAAAGAAAACTTCCTCATAATATTATTAAAAGAAATATTTCTCCTTTAATTACAACTTAACTATCTGTTAAATTGCTATGAAATGTGTTGCTCAATTCACAGAGCAAGGAATAAAAAATACTCTTCAGACATATTTTCTTTATCGGCGAGTGATCGAAGAAATTGACAAATAGGAAAATTACAATTAATCCAAAATTTGCAAATATAATTGCAAAATTGTTAAAATGTTATATTGCTATAAAAACAAATAGTTGAAGTAGTTTGAAGAATACTCAAGAGATACAACTTGAAGAAGATATTATTAAGAGAGCTATTAAAAAAGTCAATATTGTCTAAAAAGAATTAAATTGTATTTAATATTCGCAAAAAATAAAAAATAAAAAAAAGGATAATTCTCAAATAGAAATGATGTTATATAAGTTCGATGGATCCGGAATGAATGAAATTAAATCTAATGAACGTACTTAGGACTAAATTCGAGCAAAAGAATCAATTTAGCTACTACGTCGTGTTAAGCAAACAGTTTAATACGAAGGGGACTTTATTATACTTAGGGTGTACGATTATATTTGACATTGGTCTCTTATATAAATGATATGATAAATCAAAATATAGTGTAAAGATATAATTAATTATTTAGATGATTAATTTATTTTTAAAGTAATTAAAGTGAAAGAAAAAAACGGATATAGATATATAATTATCACGTACTTAAATAAACGAACCCGAATATCATTTTAAAATTTATCGATCTTTATAATATCATAAGCGATAAAGGAAAAACATTATTTTACACGACTCTTAAGATAATTCGTTATAATTTTTTTTCGTTTGAGTATATACATAAGTCAATAGTAATAAAATTTACTCATTCAATCTAAAAAGATACTTTATCATTGCTGTGAATGGAAGAATACAAGAAACAGAAAACTTTCCAACGAATAATAATTGAAAAACTAACACTATTATCGATCTTTAAATATTCCACAAATGATTAATTATTATACAATAAAATAATATAATATTTGTTTTGCCATAAATTTTATATAATATAATATAAATTTATTTCGTTTATACTAAATTATTTAAATCATTTAACTTTTTTTTTAAAATAAATAATTATTTTTTATAAAAAATATTTAATGATATTGATTCAATATTGATCATATAAATTTGAAATATTTTAGATCCACTTAAAATATTAAATTTAAAAAATAGTTATGAAGAGAAGGAGAAGAATAACTGCAATTAAATTTTTATATAAATTTTTAAAGATTGGGAAATAGGATTAAATAAATAATTCATCTATTTTTGAAAAAATAAAAATACAAATAAATAATGATACTTACTTGACGGTTAATTGTCTTTGTATCAGAAGCTTTTTCTCAATTTGTTCAATTGGAAATTGTGGAACTTCATATGGAGCAGAAATTTCATTAGGTAATTCATGCGATGCGAGTCTCAAGGAAGTTCCACCACCTGTACCTGTTCCACCTTCCAGACCAAAAACTGGACTCTCACTTCCTACAATGATAAGTTACAAGCCTTTTAATTTTATCAACTTTTATATATTGTACTTAATTAGTTACTCAAAGTTTAAACGCTTAAATATTTTTGATCTCGTTAAAATCGTATGTACTCGCTTAAATTTTTAATTACAAATTTCAATTAAGTTTTTTATATTATTTATTGTTGTCAATTAAATATATAATATTTTTATTGAAATTGTTGAATTCCATAACATTAATAAAAAAAATTTATACAACATCGCATTTGAAAATTACCATCATTTTTTGCTTGTCCAGTTTTCTGTAACCATTCCGTAACAGAATTGCGTTTATATCCAGTCATGTAGTCGTTTTCATTACCCAGCACCATTGTGCAAATTATTCTGTGAGTTTAGAAAGATTTTTCAGAATTCTAATATAATTATTTTGAAAATCTTCCATTTTTATCTAATTATAATATTATAAATATTTCTAAATTGATAATTATAATTTTCCTTATATTATATGAAGCATTCGTTAATACGAATTCAACAACATGAGAGAATTTAATTTAATTGAAATATTTTATTTAAATTTTATACAATTAAATGATTTTGATATTCAAAACAATAAAATTTTATTTATATGTATATTATATATATATTATCATTTATATATATGTATATATATATAAAGAAAGCTTATAAATTCGTCTATAACTTAAAAATTTTTAAATTCAGAGATTATGAAATATATATCTCAGTTCATCATGCTTGCTAATACTATTTTTAATTCGATTTTTTTTCTTGAATTATAAATTAAATAATTATAAATAAAATTAAAAATTAAAAATTACATTATTAACAGTTAAGTAAAAAAAATAACTTAGTAAAACTATCGATTCATCTATACTACTTTGTTGAAAAGATATAATGGAAATTTTTATGCATATAAGTTGATTGTCATTTATAACTTTGATTAATATATATGCCGGGAATCTATACATATATGAATAATATT
The DNA here is from genome assembly GCF_029169275.1 of Apis cerana. NCBI lineage: Eukaryota > Metazoa > Arthropoda > Insecta > Hymenoptera > Apidae > Apis > Apis cerana. The sequence goes on from NC_083856.1 coordinate 10,701,656, forward strand.
ATTGCAAAAATTGTGTTTTGAAGAAATAACGTCATATTAATTCTATTCTCTTTACATCTATATATATATTATATAATCACATTATATTTAAGCTATGTAATTTCCATCTCCATTTATTTATAATATAAATCAATTTATTGATTCATTCATTAATTATGTTAATTCTTTTCTCAATTTCCTTGAAATAATAATGAATTTTTTATATATACGAATTTTTTAATTTTTCAAATATTAAATATTAAATATAAGAAGAGCTCAAAACAAAATATTGAAAATATGGCGAATACTTAGCAAAATAAATAATTAAAAAAAGTTGCTCTTAAAATTAATTAATTTATAAATATCATGTTAATTTTAATAAGAAAAATTTTTATATATATATATATATATATATATTTTATTAATGTCATATATACATTTATACCTGGATAAATGTTTTTTACATGCTATATAAAATGTCGCGAGCAAAGAATTATTGAGTTTATATATTATCAATAAAAAAAAAGAAACAAAAAGAGAAGAAATATTAGTCAAATTCTAAAATAATTGAAAAATTCTCAATAATTAATTTGTGGATAATTGAATTTATAAAATTGATTTAAGTTTCTTTCTTTTAAATAAGAAATATTAAATAAAATTTGAAATTAAATTACGGATGAAGTTGGATAAAAAAGTTAATATTTGATAAATGCACAAAATCGCCAAAATATTTACTTAATTTTTATATTTAAATGACCTATGTATTCGTAAATTGTTGAAATTATCTTAATAATCATCTCTATATAACATAAAAATAATAGCTATCAAAATTATTGATTAAATTTATTCATGGTCTAATTATTATATTTATTTATTTATTATATAAATATTATGAAATGAAGATATTTATTCGAACTTTCAAATAAAATAAAAATAATAAGACATTATCTTCTTATAATTTTTTTTTTTCATAAATTTGTTATTTATAAGAAGAATATTATAAGCTAATAAGCTATAAAGTGTAAGCATTTTCTATAAAATTCATATTTTACTTTAAACTAAATATAAAATTCTTTCCAAATTTATTCCAAAATTTATTCCAAAAACTATTAAATAGTATAATTTCAACTTATCTTTTTGATAACAATCGGAATTAAAGCAACATTTTCTACTTTAAATATTTTATTGATAAAATTGATAATTCAGTAAATTTGATGACCTATGACCTATGATAAGTTTACAAAACACAATATGTATTAATAGAACAGAATGTGGAGAATACCATAAAACGAAAGGGCAACGGCTGTTTACATTCCTTAAGTACAATGAATTTTGTTTCGTATTTTACCAGCTGGTTTAGATTTTATAAATGAATACAATCATAATAAACTGTTGGTTCATGCTAATAAGATTGACAGTCATGTAATTTTTTTATGCAGTATTGTTTAATTTAGGTAACTGTAGATATAACTGTACTGTACTTTCAATCTATAAATAAAGTTTTTTTATATTTATATTGATTCGCGAGTAACTACTTTCAGAAAATATGTCTGCTCGCATGAGTCATCGAGAATTTGATTTGACGAATACCAAAAATACAAAATTATAGCATATATTTATATTTATAGATATGTAAAAATAAATTACTTCAGTGTTTACATATTTCTCACAGTTATATAAATATATATAAGATATGACACATTAGATAATTTTAGTATTTACATGTATCACAAGTAAAAATTAAATTAAACTAAAAATCTTCGTAAAAGAAAATAATAATTAAGAAAAATATCAATAATGTTTCATAAACAATATAAACACTAACAATGTAAACATTAATATTTAAAAAAAATATCGGTTACTGAAAGAAAATTTTTAAATAACTTTGACAAATATGTTGTTATTAATATTTTTATTTTGATTAATGCATATTTAGATCAAAAAATTTATGGCATAAACGATCATTAGTTCAAAATTTGTTTAAAAATTTTACAAACATGTAAATACCACACTTTTGCTACTTCAAAATCTAGTTCCGATTTATTTCTTTTAATTTATCACAAATATACACTCCTGTTTTTAAAAAAAATTGACACAAAACTCTTATGCAAAATTATTTAAAAGATCTGGATGTAAAACAAGACACTCTTAATTCGAGAAGACACTATTCACGTTAACTGATTGCGAGTATCGAATACACTGACTATAGCGTAGAGTTGGCACTTGGTAGACATCGTAGAATCGGTACGTACAACTACACACTCATGTATATACATATATAACTTGCCATCAAGTCTGTTTTCTGGTAGCGCCGTTAATGCACGTACGCCAAGATCGTGAAACAGTTCTCAAGAAGCGTTACTATCACACGTTCTCTTATAGAAATATATATATATATATATATATATATTTACATTCTGTTCATCATGATCTTTACAGCTGTTTTTCAGTAAATATAAATTATTTATTAATATATAATACTTTAATATTTTAACATACTTCAAGTATTTGAAGTTAATTGTTAATTGTGTATTTTTTAAATATGTATGTTTCATTTTATAATAAATAACCTCTCAAGATGAAATTAATATAGAACGACAATATGAATTACTAATGATATAAAAATAATATGCGTAGAAATAACTTGAACATTTACTAAATTTTTACATGTGTACATCTGTATAAAAATTATAATTGACGTACATATTATTTTCATTTCATCCACATTGCTTGAAATTATGTATATATAATGTACACATAATATTCGTACATAAAATGTAATTGTCAAAATAGAATCAAAATATTTTATACATACATACAATATATAAATATTATTCTATTATAAAGATTAACTGAATAACTCGAATATCATATACATATAATTATATAATAATTTAATATTTATATATCTACATATGCATATACATAAATAATTATTTGAAATTAATTGATTTGAATTTCAATATATTATAAACATCTTTTTCAAATGTATTTTATTATAATTAGTACATGACAAATAATAATCTATCTTCTGATTATTCATGTTTTGTTATCTATGAATTAGTAGAAAACTATCAGAAAAGTATTTCACACACTGGCAGAAATTTAAATCAATGTGCCAAAGTTATCTAATTAATGTAAATCTGCACAAAATATTACTTTGAAAAATCAATTCTGATAATAAAAACTATAGAAACATATAATAATAATAATAAATAAATAATAAATAAATTACATAATAAATTTATAATCAATTTATAATATATAACTATTTTTTAGAAATCAAAATTATTTTTATATTACTAAATTTAATAATGTAATAATTACTATTTTTTTGCAATGTACATATAAAATTTTCATTTTCACTCTTACGAATTAGCTACATCTGTAATACTCATTATCAAACTATCATAGATAATCTTTTCATATATACACTTATATTACTTTTCTTAATTATATTTCTTAATAGTAATTGATAATTGAAGATATATAATCATAGAATTGTTTCATGAAAAACCTTCGAATATTTTTATAAATAACTATAAAATTCTCTATTTCGGATTCATAACTTTTTATAAATTAGATTTTGGCACTCGATCAATGTCCGAATTTAACTATTAGAATTGTATTTTTTCATGTATTAATAAACAATATTAATACATGAACTAGAATCAATTAAATAATTTATAAAAATATACAAAATATTTTTCTTCAATTATTCAATTAATATATTTAATCAATATTGTATTTAAAAAATTTTTTTAAATATTTTCAATATTTTATATTTTATGATAAATTATTAATTAATTATTAATTATTAATTATTTATAAAATATACATTTCGATGGAATAAATAAAATGAATTATTTATTATAATATTATTCTAAACAATAGCTAATAAGAATTTTCCCATTTTTTTCTTTAGATAGTTTCCATAGTTATTTATACATAATTGAATTCTTTGTATGAAATTATAAAGAATCTTTTAAATGCTAATTGCTTCCAATTTTCTTCTTCTTTATTTTAAGCAAATCCACAATATTGAATAAAATTATATCAAATTATTAATTAATCAAACACAATAAAAATATTATTTGATTGAAAATTAAAAAATATGGATTAATAAAATATTACATATAATGATAATAATCATTATATTTACATGATTAAATTATTAATTTAACTATATATATATTTTATATATCAAATTTTTGGAATAATATAAAATATAATGAAGATAATCTTATTTTAAAAATAAAAAATACTTTATATTAAATCTATATTGTCTATATTGTATATTATTATTTTAATTACGTAAATGTGAATTCTTTGAGAAAAACTTCTTATTTCTTTGAATATTATAAAATACTAAATTGCATCGATTGTAACACGAACCTAAAAAAATGCAAATGCTTATACATACAAGTTACTGATAAGATATCTAACCTAATGATAGATTGGTGGTATTATATGTATCGTTATCCGATTTAAACAAAGATAAAAATAGTGATATATATATATTACAAATTTGATTTTTATAATAATATTTAGGTATTGAAATTAAAATATATTTCATTAAATAATATAAAAATTATAATAATAATTAAAATAAAAATATAAAATATAACTAAATAATTTATAATTAATACCGAATTATATTAACAAATAATGAAATGATACAAAAAATTTCGTAATATATTGTTTATTTTCTTTAGTATTATATAAATTATCAATTAACCAAAATTTATAAAAATTAAGAACAAAATAATAACAATGTTAATACATATGAATATCAATTTTTTTTAGTTTTTATCAATAATTTAAAAAAAGTTTAAAATTTTGAGATTCACATACAGATATTATTTATAATTTAAAAATCTATAGTATAAATAAACATAAACGTAAAAATGAATAATGAACAACATTATAAGTTTTATTTATTCCTTGCATTTATATAGCATAAAAAAAAATAACGAAAAAATTTAAAAAAAATTGAAATGAATAACTTTTTTTAATCATTACACAATAGAAACTTTAGAAAAAAATTTGAGAAACAATATTTATTTTTTATATTTCTTAACAATAATATAATAATATATAAAAATAGTAAATCAAAAATCTTAATATATTCATTAATAGTATCATAACAATTTTAATATATTTATAATTGTTATAATATTTTTTTGTTAAAAATATAAATTTTTAAATACAAAAATCAATCCTTTCCTACCTTCATCCTCAGGATCTATAAGAAAATTTGGTATCCTCGGACAGAGAAAAAAATCGTTTTCTAAGGAAGTAACACCTCTACTTGACATGATTCGATTTAGGCGAACACCGAACACTTCAAGTTCACTTACGATATGAATTTGAAATAATTTATATTCTAAAAATTTGTAATAGATATAATAAATATATTTAGATTATTTCATAAGAAATATTTTTGTTTTGAATACACACCAATCTTTAACGTTTTCTTTGTAATAATGAATTCTTCTCTTTATTACACTGTTCAGTTAACAACTGAATTTTATGCCTCAACGTCAAGTTAACTACACTTAGTTTATCCAATGTTATGACACACGTGTGCTAATCATTTAACTCTATAGTTAAATAAATATTATTCGTCAATGTTATTTGTTATCTATATATGAAATCCACACAGTCACTCGTAATTAATGTAATTTTATACACATTTAGTGCATCTAATTTCTTTACGATAGACTGAACGCAGACGATATCTTGTGATACTAATACACCAAAATGATACTGTTTATTGTTAGAAACATTGGTTCTCTATGTCGAATAGGTATTTACAAAATGGAAAAATATCAAAAAAAGTGACCGACGTTCTCTCGTACCGATCGTATAAAACAGGATTATTATTATCACAAAACTAATTCACTAGTTTTTTTTTTATTTCTTTCTTTTTTTATTCACGTATTAAAAATCTTGAGCAACTAATATACAATGCATGAACTAAGAGAAGATGGTTGCACGATGGCAAAAATACTATTCAGTGCGTGAAGGCGAGAAAGAGGACGATGAAGAACGCAAACAAAATGTAGGCTCTATGCCAAATTTCAAAAACGTCATTTGATGATATACTGCCATCATGCATAATGATTTCTTATATCTATTTTAAAGTAATTTTATAATGTTACATGCTCGTAAATTAATCAAAATAAACCAAAAGTTATTTTTTATGCTCTTTTGATATTATTTTTATATATTTTAAATAAGATATTATAAAATATCAGTTTGCATGTTAATGTTACGTATTTAAATAATTGTATGCATATCTATTTTCAAAATTAATAACCATATAATCTGTATACTTAAATAAAAATATTTACATCAATTGGTGAAATAATTCCTAAAAATATAAACAATAAAAAAAATCTTATAAAAAATAATTCTATATATATATATAATTATATCTATAATTATAATATATAATTATACTATATATAATTATAATAATTGAAAAATAATAAAGAAAATAATTTTTCAATTAAATTATTCTTAACAATAATATAAATTCTTAACAATTTTCTTAATAATTTTATTTATTATTGAAAACTATTAACTATTAATATTAATTATTATTAAAATGAAGTGAAATAAAACCACATCACAAAGTGAAATAAACCACACAATGAATTATCGAGTCTTTTAAAAATTTTTAAATCTTTAATCTTTTAAAAACCATCGAATGATAACCATTTTTATGATTCAATTTTTTTTGTTCAGCATTGTTATCAAAAATACTTATCTATAGATGAGCTAAAATTACAGTATCATATTTAAGTTGTTTTAAGCTTTGATGATACGTTCATAAAGCAAACTCGTTAAAAAAAATATTATCATTAATACAAAATATTTCATTGTAAACAAAATGTAAATAATAGCTATTAATAGTATAACTATTTCAAATTTTTTTGTTTACAAATAATAAAATTGAATAAGAGCAAAAATTATGATTTTTGATATAAATATACACTATACTTTTATAAAAATAATTTATTAAATTAATTGTATAATTTTTGTATTGTCTTTATAATATAATTTTTCTATAAAAATATATTATTTACTAATTATATAATTAATATAATAAATATATAATTAAAAATATATTATTTACTAATAAAATAAAAATATATTATTTACTAATTATAAATTCAATTAATTGATCAATGTATTATATAAAATTATATATGTATAATTTGCAATTCTATTATCTCAAATTACAATTATAAATTATAAATTGCTCATTGCTATAATTATATATTTGATATGAAATATCAAAAAATGGAACTTACGGTCACGATGATGATCGACATTATGCGGTGTTGTTGAACTATCGGCGTCACCTTCGCCATCTAATTCGTAATAAATCCTATTGGTTCCATTATTAACATCCTTCACGCTGTTTATTACCAGATCTTCCATCTTTCTATGAACATGTAGATATATTTTGATTTCTTTTTCCATCTAAATTTAACTGTCTGAATTTTAATATATTTCAATTGTATGTTACTATTATAGCATATGAAAAACAATTCAATATTGTCATTAAAATTATGTGTAATGAATAAATATAAATTTAATTCAGATCTATGTACAAGTGTACTATTATATTGTATATAAATATATCATATATAATACATATATGTAAAAGAAATATATATATCATTTATCTATATGAAATCATTAAAAAATTAATGAAAAACAATAATAAACAAAAAAATAGAACAAAAAATTTTATTTCTAATCAATTTCTATTCATTATTTGCATTTTAACTTTTTGTTAATTTTTTATATTACAATAATAATGGAATTTTGTGTCAATTTAAATCGAATTTATATTTGACTAAAATAGTATTTAGAAAAAAAATTAAGTTATTAAAATGATATTATATTTGTGAACTTGTAATTGTTCAAAAAAAACATATAATGTTTATTTTTTTTATAAAACAATTAATATATAATAATTATAAAATTATATCTAAAATATACATAGAATTTGTTTTTATTAAAATGTTTTAAATGCAAATTCAAAATTTAAATAATAAAATAAAAAGACAAATATAATAATAAAATAATAAAAAAATCAATAACATAGAAAAAAAATTATTATATTATTTATGAATAAAACATATACATATTTCTCATTTATAAAATTTAAAAATAAAAGATATATATATATATATATATAATAAAGATAAAATATAATAAAAGATAAATAAAAATAATAATTTATATATCGAATTGTATTCTAAGATATATGAACGAACAAATGATATATTTGTACAATGCAATTGAATTATGTTAAGAATAATGTTAAGAAAGATAAAATTTTAAGTAATGCGGATGAGAACAATATGCAAAATTTCTTTTTTATTTGCGAAACTCCCACCTAACTTAGAAAAGATTAAAAAAAAAGCAATTCGAAATAATCTTCTTAATATATTCAAAATTTTTGATATGTGTATTTGCATTGAGAAACATAGTAATTATGATATTTATAAGCAGAATTTAAAATAAAACATAAAATCATTCAAATTTATTGAACTTAAACAAAGTTTCCGAATTTTAATCTTCCTATTTAAATCTTATAAATTGTGTTTGAGGACACAATTGAGTATTGTATTTAAATCTTTTTATGTATGTAATTATTTATCATTTTATTATTCAAAAAAATATTATAAATATAATTATAAAATATAATTCAAAAGAAAAACATTTAATTCTGAATACAAGTTTTATTTCCAAAAAGTTCCGGAAATTTTTTCAAAGTGATCTTTGTTTAAATCAATATACAAATTAATGAACTTATGATATATCATTTTAAAGATTATTTATAAAATCTTTTTATAAAATTTCATTTCAAGAAAAATCGAAGGTATAAAAAAATGATGATTTTATCTTAAAACTATATTTCTACTTAATTTTATACTAATTAAGTGGTAAGTAAAACATTTTTCAGAAATTTGGTAGAAGAAATCTTAATATTTATAACAAAATTAATTTATATATAAGTTTTTTTATATAATAATTTATATAATAAGTTTTGTTTATGATAATAATAACTTATATGCAGTAAATGAAATAATAATAATTATAATATTTAAATAACTTTAAATTGAATTGAATATTAACTTGAAAATTACTTTATATGTTGATTAATGATTTATCGAAATGGTTACATATCTTAAACGAAAATATAGATCTAAAAAAGACGAAGGTCAATTTAAAATCTTGAATTCTTTATTTAGATAAAATTTATGTTTAAATATGATAAAAATTCATTCATTCATTTAAAATGAAATAAGTTTAAGAACAAATTTTTAAAACATATTTTTAAATAATAGAATAATTTGTTAAATAATTACATAAAAAAATTCAATTATATATGATATAAAATAAAATAAATAATTTGAATTAATCTATCATTATTTAAACTAAAAAATACATAATAATATTAATTATTATGTATTTTTTAGTTTAAATTAATTAATTATTTAAATTAATTAATTATTAATCGTATAGTAATATTAATATAATTTTCTTACACTTTCGTTATTTTCAGAACTTACGCATAAAACGTCACTGTATGTTTTTTCTTTTTTTTAGATCACTATCCTTAAACATCACTCAATATAAACAATAATATTCATAAATTATATACATATGCATTACACAATGATAAAAGTAATCACAGAGCACCGTTTTCTAAATATTTGATATTTAAATAACTACATTCATGAAGCATTCAGAATTTGCCTTTTATAGTAGCTTTTCTTATAGATACAAGGTCACGATGTCATAATTTAATAGTATATATGAAAAACAGATTCACTTATATTATACATTCGTATTTTTTTTATAAAGATCACTGATTTATTAAGCATAAAAGAAGAACTTCATAAAATGATATAATTCTTAATAATAAAAAAAATATTGCACATAAAACTTCCAGCACGCTGGAGCGTGCTGTTAGCTAGAGACTGTCACTGCATGTTTCAGCCGCGATATGTTGTGTAGGATCGTATCTAGTATCATAAGAACCTTCTTATAATGATAGGAAGATGATATATAAAACTCATTCGAACGATAAAAATATCTGAATGAATACATTTGAGAATAATAATCTTTTCTAAATTGTTCTTAAATCCTTCATTCCTAAATTTTTCAATAATCATAATAAAATAACCTCATTTATAAACATAAATCTGGCTTGTTTATTAATACTTAATATACAAAATATACAAAAACAATTTTCACATATAATATTATGAATGTATATTATAATGTTGTTCATAAATTTCAATAAATTTATTCATTAAATAAATAGAAAAATTGAAAATAAAATAATAATTCATAATTGATAATAAATTATATTATATTATAAAATATTAAACTTATTGTAAATGTCAATGGAAATCATTGAAATATTTAAAAAAACAAAATTTTTCACCTGAAATCTTAAAGGTAGTACAAATGAAGAAGACTACGGCAATGGGCACGATTAGTCGAGTGGCGCCATAGCGATGTGAAGCACGTCACACAATTGGCGCAGACTCACAACTGTCGATCTTGTGAAAATCTATATCGCATGATACAACAAATTATATTATTCTTGGAAAATATTAAAAAATATAATATTTTATGAAATTTATAGCAAATATTTAATAAAAAAAAAATAAATTTTAATATTTATTAACTCTATATCTATTAAATCTTGAAATTTGTACATAATACACACACACACACACACACACACACACACATTAAAACTATAATAGAAATAAAAATTCAAGAAATATCTAAGAAGTATTCGATATATTATTTTAAAAAATAATGATATAAATCGATATAAATATGAATCGAATAAAATCAATGAAAAAATTAGAATGGAAATATTATATAATATTAATTTTTTTTTATTAACATACGTAACTTATTAAAGTAAAGTAAACTTGCATCATTAAATATAATATAAGCACATATTATATGTTTTAAAAAAAATTTCATATGGAGAATCAAATATATTTTATACAATATGTTTTTGTAACAGATTTTTTTGTATTTTAATTAAAATCGAAATCACTTTCTGTATTTGATATATTTCTTTCGATTGTGCTATCTGTATCAGAATCTAACAAAGATTTAATTACATCTTTCGTTTTTTTTTCTTCGTTTTCAGAAGATAATTTTTCATTTTTATTCTCAACTTTTGTATCAAGTTTTTCTTCTATTTTTTCATGTTTTAATTCTTGTAATTCTTTGCATTCTTGTGTTTCTTTATCTTCTTCTTGTTGTATTTGATTAGGATCATAATCAGTATATGCAAAAGATTGATTTACATGGGTGTCGCTTACTTGATTCGAATCATATTGTTGGTCATAAGCATATTCATATTGTTGATTCGTATCTTCCTGGTATTGTATGTTAGGATCATGTTCATACTGATTTTCAGAATCATATTGTTCATCTATATATTCTTCGTATTGTTCGCTCGATCCTTGCATATATTCTTGATTAATATATTCTTGATATTCTTGATTTTCATTATTTTCATACATTGTGTTTTGTTCATAATTATGTTCTTGATTAGTTTCATATGATGCATTTGGATCATAATTTTGATTTTGATTAGTGTCATATAATGCATTTGCATTGTAATTTTCATCTTGATTAATTTCATATGACATGTTTGAATCATAATTTTGTTTCTGATTAGCTTCATACATATTTTGATCATAATTTTGGTTTTGATTATTTTCGTATAATGCATTTTGATCATAATTTTGTTTTTCATACATAACATAATCTTTATTTAAATCAGTATATTCTGTTTCAAAATTTTGCATATAATTTTGTGTTTGATTAGAATCTTCGAAATAATTTTGATTGCCATATTCATCATTTTGTACCATTACTTCTTGCCTGTTATTTTCAGATACATTATCAGATACAAAATTAATTTCATCACATTCTTGTATTTGCTCATTATCAACTTTATTCTCATCATCAATTTGATTTTTCGTTGATTCTATATTTTGAATAATATTTTCATTGTTTGTATATTTTTTATTTTTGTTTTCTTGTTGTTGCGAAATATGTTCATTTATTTCTACTTCGTTTACGAATCCTTCTTTTGATTCAAGACTTTCTTGTTCATTTTTCGTGCTATCTGTATCTATATATTTTTCATTAACATTTTCTCTACAATCTTTTCCATTCTCCACAGTATTTTCCTCTAAATTTAAAGATCTAATTTGACCTACATTATCCTTTAATTTAAAATTATCAATAACAAATTTTTCCTTCTCTAAATGATTTTCAGCTTCTTGAGTTAAATCTATTTTCTTTACCCATTTCTGTAAAAGATCCACATTCCATGGTTCTAAATCTTCGACAGTATCAAACAAATCTTGATTAAGATTTGATTCTATTGCGATATAAATATTATCTTTCTCATTATAATTTTCTTTCTGTGTATTTTTTAAAGTAACATTCTTATTATCTTGCTCCATAATTTTATCGTCTAATGAAATATCGGAATCATTGTGCTCATCGCTTTTCATTTTAATTAATTGCTGTTGAGATTGTCTTGGAATGTTATCTACACTATTAATATTCTCTTTCCCACAATTTTCAATATTTTGAAGTAGATCTAATTTTGGTTTATGTAACTTAATATCGCTGCTAATTTCGTCTTTCGCAAACGCGACGTAGTTTCTTTCGAAAATTGGAATATGGTTTTGCATGGTTTCAACCAATTCAATATTTCTATTTTTATTCATACGTTCTTTTCCAGAACTAGCAACATTTAAATCCACTGTTCTAGATGCGAGATCATCCGCTAATGCCAAAACCTTTTCGACTTCTTTAGATATTTTTTCTTTCGATTGATTTTCTTTCGATTCAACAAAATCTCCTAAATTATCATCTAATGAAGAAATATTAGGTATGTTATCAGTTATATTTTGTTCTTGATTAATTTCTTCCAAACTCTGCGTATCAAGATCATAATGGAGTTTCCGAATTTTATCAATGTAACTGTCTAATTCATTTTCTACAATCATCGTTGTTCTACGTTTGTCTTCTATAGCGGATTGTTTCGCATTTGTCGACAATCTTGTATTAATTGAGATTTTTGGGGTAAAATGTTTGTGACGTTTTATCATATTATCAACGTCGAAAGTCTTTAATGAACGCACAGGAATATCACTAACAGATTTATGCTTTGGTTTAAAATAATTAGATTTTTTCCACGAATAATCAAAGTAATTTGGTGAAACTTGTCTCGATAACATCAAAGATTCATTTAATGAAGATGTGTCATTTTGTTTTATAGATGTTGATATAGTTCTGTGAATTGGAGATAGTTCATCGATATCTTTTGTTTGCATTTGTATATTATTTAATAATATTTTATTATTTTCTTGTTGAGAAGATTGTACAACTGATGATGAATGAATGTATTGTAAATTTATTGGAATATATCGATTTTTAGTTATATCCGAAGATTTACATTGTGATATATCATTGATAGTACGTTCCGGATTTACAAAATGCGTAATAGTGTGGGCTATTTCCATTTGTTTTGATAAAGGTTTATCAAAATTATAATGCGAAAGAGTTTGTTGATTTAATGAACTCGATCGATTTGATGATATATATGGAACGTGTAAATTTGAATCAATTTGTATATAAGACTGCTTTCGTTGTGGCAATAAATTTTGAGTTGGTAATTGTTGAATCAATTCATTGTTTTGTAAAATTATCGGATACGATTGCAAAATATTTTGATCGTTTCTTTGTTGATTTAAATCATTTGATTGTATAATATTTCGTTGATAATAATCATGAGATGTGTTTTGAACCGATTTTATTAAATCTTCTGACGCAGATGACGGAGAAATCGATCGATTCTTTTGAGAATTCAATCGCAACAATTTAGGTGATGATACATTTTCTGCTTCAGAAGAAATTTGTTTCATAGTGATATCTTTTTTTAAATATTTATCTTTAGCTTGATTTGTTATATTGTCCTCATTGATATTATTTGTCGATGAAAGAGGAATCGTATGAAGATAAGATTCATATTGTTTCTGTAAAAAAGAAATATTCTATGTTGCAATATTTAACAACATGCTACACATTTCGAATAAATATTTAGATATTTTATATCTATATTACAATTATATATACTATGCATTAATTAATAAATTACTATATATTATATTATTTGCTAAAATTAATTTATGTAAAAATATATATATATTGAATTTCTTTATATTTATATATTTGTTTATATAGAATATAAAATAAGATTACCAAAATGATAATAAAGAATAAAAAAAACTCACTCTAAGAATGTTAAGTCTATCCGTTTTTGTAGACATCAATGTGAGACTATTATCTACTCTATCCAATGCTTCAAAAAGTTTATGATTCTTTTCATCTCTCGTGCGCTGTTCTTCTAAAAATTCTATATATCTTAAACGTAATCTATTTATACACGCATCATGCCTGAAATATCAATAATTTTGTAATCTCTTTTTCAAAAAAAAATTTTTTCTAAAGAAAATTATATAATTTAAACAATCGATAATTGTAAGATCATTAAAACAAGTTTATATTTTATTAAAATCAATTTATCATAATTTATTGAATAATTTATTGTCTACTATGTAAATATACACTTCATAATATATATGAACATACGATCGAAGAACATTGCGTGATCTTGGCAAAAAATTATGTATAATATATTTATCTACATAATTATATTTTTTTATATATCTATATTAATTATATCAAAATAAAGATTAAAATATCAAATTACAAATATTTCTTATATATTTTTATGCGATTAAAATTTTCAATTTCTAAAGGTTAAAATATATTTCAAAATATAAACACAAAGAACATGAAATTCATGTTCGAAGTCAATTATAAGACAAAGTTAGTATTGATTGTGACAACTTTCTTAAAACTAGGTCACTTCCTAATCAATATATAATCTCCAAAATTCTATTGTTATTATTATTACGTAAAACAGGAATATAATCGATAACAAAGCAATTATTTGCCACTATGTAATATTGTTTTTAAAAATATTTTTTTTCTGTTTATACATTAATTCTTTAATTATTCTTATATTGATTATTCTAATAGTTTATAAAAATAATAAATTTAATAATAACATATTTACGTAAATAATTTTAAAATTTTACCTATTACGAGATTCCTGTATAAGTATTTTAAATCTTTCTTCTAATCTTATTCTTTCTTCTTCACTGTAACAATTATTCAGGAACATATATAATAATCTATTTATTTATATTTTATAATTCTATACTTATTAATAAATTTTAGTATATTGTTACTATATTGTTTATATAAAAAAAATATACTTACCTTTTTCGCAACTTTTCTTGTAGTTCCAACATTTTTTTATAATAATCATAATTATCGTAAAACGATGTCATAATTAATAACAATTTATAATTCAACTTGAAATTAATTCAAAAATTTAAGTTATCGACTGTATCGACATTCGATATTTGGCGCTTATTACGAAAAATTTTAATAAAATTGACAATAATAAACAATATTTACATATAACATATTTCGTATAACTAGTAAACATTTTATATAACCATATATAATGTAATAAATATATATTAAATTTATAAATAATGAATATTTACTTTGATACTTTGTAAAACCATTTCAATTATTGATTAAATAATTGAAACAAGTGATCAATAAATTTATTAAATATTTTACTTATTACGATATAATATAAATTTATTTTATTTTGAATAACAAGAATTATTGTAACGATCTTTCTTTGGTTCGGTACTACGAACGACTGTCGTATTTGACGTTGTGCAATGAATAGAGTTGAGGGTGTTACAGCAAGTAAACACGCAGGTGTTGTCCCTACTCCTATTCTAACTCACGCAATAATATTTATTTAAAATTTTATTTGTTTTAATTTGATAATATAAAAATAATATATTAAAAATAAAAAATCTTGTTTAAAATAATATTTATATTAATCTAAATTTTAATTCATTTTTATTAATTATTATTAAATATTACAATCAATTTTGCAAAAAAAAAAAAAAGAAAAATTTATTAAAATAATAAAAAAAAATCTGTATATTTATTATTTATTATTTTTAATTTAATTATTTAATTATTTTTAAAAATAAAATGTTCATTTTTAAATGTTAAATATAAATTTATTTATATTTTTTATTTAGAATAAATAAAATAAATATTCTTATCACGAAATTATATAAATTATTTTTTTCTGGAAATAAACAGATTATTACAAAATAAATAAATAATAAATCAAATAAATTAAATTTAAATCCTTATTACTGTAATATATTTTATTGAAATTTTTCTGATTTTTTTATAAAAATTATTATGTTAAAAATTTATTGTAACTATATAAAAACATTTTAAATATTATTTTTTTACATTTTATTACATTTTATTAAGCATCGTCACATTTTCTAATATAAACTGCGCTCACATGTTCATGTAATTCTGGTGTTTTTTCTGTAGCCATATATAATGTATGTTGTAGACAATCTCCAATAAGTTTAAATTCTCTTTGAATCTAAATAATTTTTTTAAAATTATATATTGTCATTTTTTTATTAATTTATTTTTTAAATAATTATAGTTAAATAATTATACCTCAATTACTTTGTGTGAATTTGCCACTTTTGTTGGTCGTCTTATATTAGTTGATCTCAATTTAATAATATTATTTTCAAATATTCCTTCTTCTATTGTTGTTACACCAAAATTGTGAGATAAAAGTAAATGTACTTTATTTGTATCAGGTATTATTTTTAAAAAACCCATTTCATAATGTAATGGTTTCTTTGTCTCAGCATCCCAACTTTTTGCAACATAATTTAACATTGGTTGACCAATAGAATGCCAATTCATTTCTTCATGATATTCAAAAGGTGTAATTGTTGGAAATTTACCAATTCCAGGACAATTTTCTCTAGTTCTCCATATACCCTTCAACCAAGCTAATGGTTTGATTGCTTCATGCATTGTTAATTTTTCCATATCTAATGAAAAAAATATTTTATGTAATGTATATTTTTATGTAGACATTTAAATATTTTACAAGAAAGAAATAACTATTATTTAAATATTATGACGTAATACTAACCTTTATCATAGAAATATCCTTTTTTATATTTTAAAATTTAAAAAGTTCTTATAACATTTATTTCTTTAATAATTTGAAATTTTTCTTTTTTTATAATCATCAGAAATATATTATTTATAAAAATTATAACACTATATGTTTATAATAATATATTATACTAAATATTACTATCAATATTAGAAGATATTAAAACCATTGAACCACAAAATATTTTTTTATATTCAATTATTGTTTATTTAATTCAATATTTGAATATAATCACATATTCAAAAAATTTTATTTTGTTCTCAATTTAAATTTTGTGAATTATATTATAACATCGATTTTCATATTATATTATGTAGTAAAATAACCTTTAAATTAATAGTCATCTATAAGAATATATATATATATATTTATCAAAATTTAAGTAGACATACAAACGTGGTGAAAATACAATAAATATTAAATATTAATAAATTTTTAAACAAATGCAAAAATTTAAAAAAAAATCCGTAATTTCAAAATAGTAATATGGCGACAACAATTTACAAATTCGAGTAAATTACATCGCATATATTTGCTTAGAGTTAGTACTTTTTTCTAATAATTATGTAATAATTTTATTGTTTTTTAAATTTACGCAACATATTAATCATAAATCATTTATTTATTTTTTTTTGGAATTTGAGTTCATACTATTTTAAGTTATATATCTCCGATATTTATGTAATGATCAATGATTAATATTTAAAGAATTACTATTCATATAAAATAATTTTTTTATCAAATTTTTAAATATAATATTATTATTGTTTATAATGAAAAAATAAATAAAATATTGGTTTAATTAATACATATATATATATATATATTAAATTTTCAGATTTTATAAATTATTTTTTTTTTCTATTATAATTAATTTTCCAAACAATTTTAATTTAAATATATCATTTATTATTTCATAATATCACATTATACATGATCTTATTATACACATTATATATAAATACTTATATGTATATATATTTTAGAAGAATTATGGCTGTTTCAATCAATGAAATTTGTGAAAATACCAAACTAGCTCGTGAAATGGCTTTAACTGGAAACTATGATACATCTGGAGTTTATTATCAAGGCGTTGTTCAACAAATTCATCGGTTACTTGCAAACATTGCAGATGCTACCCGGAAAGCTAAATGGCAACTTGTACAACATCAAATTGTTCAAGAATTTGAAAAAGTAAAAGCAACTTCAAATACTTTACAACTTTTTAAAGTTGATACGCATGGAGAAAGGTTATTAGGTACTATTATTTATGAAAAATATTTGATAAGAATATGTATACAATATAAATATATATATATTTAAATATAAATATAAATATATATATTTAAATATTATTATATTTATTATATATGTATATATATTATAAATAAAAATACAAATATAATAAAATAAATTTTTAGGTACTTCGTGCTTATCATTTGAAGAGCCTACAAGAGATCCAACTTTGTGGACTTATAATAATTCAGATAATTCATGGAATCAAACACCTGCAAGGGATCCAGATGTATGGCCACCTTTAACACCTGCTGAACAAAAGTAATTTTTTTAAATTAGTAATAAAATTAAAATTATCACTTGTGTTACATTATATTAATATTATTAAATTATATTTATAGAAATATTAAACCATTAAAAAATCAATCAAAACAACAAAATAGAACAAGTATACGAAAATCTGTAACTACTGGAAAAAGATCAGATACCAAAGCAATGGTTAAAAAAGATGATAGAAAAATACAAAAAAAAGATGATGTAAACAAAGTATATTTCATTTTTATTATATAAAGTATATATATAAAAAATGATATGTACAAAATATAATTTTTATTATATTTTTACATATAGTATAATATTATAAGAAATAAATAACTTTTATAGGAAAAATTGGAAACTGAAAAAATAGATATAGAAGTAGAGGAACGTAAATTTGAACCATCTGGAAATGACAGAGATTTGGTTGATTTATTAGGTAAACTATATATTATATTAGTAACTTTAAAATAAAATAAATTATTATATATTTACATAAATATTACAGAAAGAGATATTGTTCAAAAAAATCCAAATATTCATTGGGATGATATAGCTGATTTACATGAAGCAAAACGATTATTAGAAGAAGCTGTTGTACTTCCAATGTGGATGCCAGATTTCTTTAAAGTATATTTAATAATTTTGTATATGTTATATTTCATATAATAAAATATGGATTGTTTTTTCAGGGAATTCGTCGCCCTTGGAAAGGAGTACTTATGGTTGGTCCACCAGGAACTGGAAAAACAATGTTAGCAAAAGCTGTAGCTACTGAATGTGGAACAACTTTTTTTAATGTATCATCTTCTACACTTACTTCAAAATACAGAGGAGAATCAGAAAAACTTGTTCGTCTCCTTTTTGAAATGGTATTTGTAATTTATGCTTTTTATCTTTTTTCAAAAAATGAATTTAAAATTATTTTTTACTAATTTTTAATTATTATGGATATTTATGCAGGCTAGATTTTATGCTCCTAGTACTATTTTCATTGATGAAATTGATTCTTTATGCTCTAGAAGAGGATCTGAATCTGAACATGAAGCTTCACGACGAGTAAAATCTGAACTTTTAGTTCAAATGGATGGTATAAGTTCCAATAGGTAAAACAATTACATGAAATTAAATTACATAAATAATAGTATATATACTATACTTTATAAAAGTCTATAAAATAAATAAAACAAAATTTTTTTTAGTGAAGATCCAAGTAAAGTGGTAATGGTATTAGCAGCTACAAATTTTCCATGGGATATTGATGAAGCTCTTCGAAGACGATTGGAAAAACGTATTTATATTCCACTACCAAATCGTAAGTTTTATTAAAATTTAATAGAAATAATTTTTATGATATATACTTCAATTTCCTAAAAAAAAAAATTGGAGTACACAGGTGAAGGTAGAGAAGCATTATTGAAAATTAATCTACGTGAAGTAAAGGTAGATTTATCTGTAAATTTAGCAGATATTGCGAAAAAATTAGAAGGGTACTCTGGTGCAGATATTACAAATGTTTGCAGGTAAACAAATATTAAAAATATATTTATATAATTTTATATATATAATATATATGTATATTTTCTACATATTTAAATATAGAGATGCATCTATGATGTCTATGCGGAAAAAAATTGCGGGCTTAAAACCCGATCAAATCAGACAATTACCAAAAGAAGAATTAGATTTACCTGTATCTGCTGCAGATTTTGATGAAGCTGTTGAAAGATGTAATAAAAGCGTTTCTCAAGAAGATTTAGAAAAATATGAAAAATGGATGAGTGAATTTGGTTCTTCTTGATACCATTCTACTCAAAAAATATAAATTCACAAAGAGCTTATTCAAAAATATAATTGCTTATTTAGATAGATATTGTTAAAATTTTTTGTTTGTCATTATTGACAAACAAAATATATAAGCATTTTTAAAAATATATTTATCAATATAATAATTATCGTATTTTTAAAATGATATTCTTCATTATATTATTATTATAAACAACTTATGTTTTTCTTTTTCTTACTTTTTAAGTTTAAAGAGTAATACAAATTCATATTGTTTTAAAAAATCAAAATTTCTATTAAAATTACATAATATATTATATATAAACAAAAGTTGCATAAATTAAATGATATTATAAAATATTATATATATGAAACAAAGCAATTCAACTTCATATTACATTATTATTAATTTACCTATAAAATTAAATTGAAGAATAATATTTTTGAATATTTTTATGATTCATAGATTTTAGTTTATTAAGTTAATTGTTATTTGAAATTTATTTTTATTTAAATAATGTTCTTTTATAATTAATTTAAATATTTTGAAATGAAGATATTGTAAAAAATAAGTTTTAAAATTTTCAATATATATTTAATTTTAAACTTACTTAAAGAAATACAAGAAATTAATTTTGTACTACATTACATTAACTTTAAATTAAAATGTAAATTAAATTGTTGTTTTTAATAGTGTAAGTTATATTTTAATAAAAACTACAATTTTTTCTTAAAAATCAAATATTTTTGTAAAAATATAATATACAATTATATTATAATATTATAAACATATTTATACTAAAAATAATAGCATATTATCAATAACTAAATCTTTTGGGAGCGCAACCTTCCTTTCTTAATTTTTTAGTTTCTTCATCAATATTTTTTGAATCTTTTGGTGTTTTATAATTTGATACATGATCAACTCTTATTGTTCTGCCTAAAATCTAAAATTATATAATTATTATTATTTTTATTACATATTACAATTATTTTAAGTATTTCATCTTTCATTATTATTAAAAAATTTAATACAAAAATAATAATAACAATAATATTTCAAAAATATTTTTACCTTAGTACCATTAAAATTATCAACAGCTAATATCGTACTTCTTTGATCTTCATAGCATAAAAAACCATATCCTTTTTGCTTTCCTGTATCTTTATCTCTAATTAAATTTATATTTACAACTTCTCCAAATCTATAATGATAAACTTATCATTATTAATTAAATTATTATTAAATAAATTATTTAATATTATTAAATAAATAATAATTAATATTATTAAATAAATAATAATTAATATTTATTAAATAAATATTTAGCAATTATTTTGAATTTTATACTTACTGAGAAAATACTGTTATTACATCACCTTCTGTTAAATCATATGGTAATCCACCAATAAAGATCCAAGCGCTATTTTTATATTGATCATGCCAAGATGTTTTTCTATCGCCTAATAATTCTTGTTCTCCAAGTTTTTGTATATTTTTTACGTTTCTAAACATATACGATTATAATTAAATAAATAATAAATTAAACAATTAGATTTATATTTACAAATGAACTTTATAAAAATACTCACGTTAAAGGATTCATTTTATATATACTAAAAAAATAATATATTAAAAAAATTATTTTATGATATATTTTTTAAATTTTATACGATATTTATAATTATTTATACAAATATATAATTACATAATATACATATTTATAATAAAATTTAACTCATTTTTATATTTAATACTTATTGGTGATACAATTATACAAAAAGAACTATTTTAATATATATATATATATATATATGTATATATAAGTTTATTAAAAAACAATATTATAGTTACACTGAACATAAGTGTAAGTGATGTTTTAGAATATAACCTCAAAAATAGCTTACATCAATATGAATCATTTTATATAAATATAAAGAAGAAGAAAATAGATAATAAAAGTATTATTATATTAATAGAAAAAAATTGAGAAAAAAACTGAATTATTTGAAAGTTAAAATCAAGTAATTATTAATATATTCTTCATATAACATCTTAGTTTATTAATATAATTATATCAGACAGTATTTGATATCGTAATAATTTTTTTTTATAATGATTTGTATAAAAAAATAAAATGATTAAATTAATGATTATAATTAATATGTATATTTCTACATGTATTTTATAATATATTTTTAAATAAATTGCTTTTTATTTAATAAAAAAAGAGCAATATGGTATTAACAACAAGAATGTCACATAAAGTAAATAGAATTTTTTATTATTATCATAATGTTTTTGTAATATTTTTGTTAATGTTTACATTATTTATAATATTAATTATGACATATCATATTTTTAAATTTGGAAGTACACAAAAGCGTTCTGTATATAATCCCATTGTTCTTAATGATTTACATTCATTACCTGTACAAGTAATAGATGCAGATTTTGCAATGGCAGATACCACAAATAGTTCTTGCACATACTTTAGTTGTTTTAATGTTTATCGTTGTGGCAGTCAAGGAAATAAGCTTTTAGTATATGTTTATCCACCAAAATTATATGTAGATTCGTTAGAAAGATCTATAACAAGTCATATAACAAAAGAGTTTTATCAAATTTTAAATACAATTATTTCAAGTAAATTTTATACACCAAATCCATATGAAGCATGTATCTTCATTCCTTCAATTGATACATTAAATCAAAATAGATTAAAATTACAAGAAGTTTCACAAGCTCTGAAATCATTGCCATTGTGAGTTTCTTTTTGTTTTATATATTTATATAAAATATAAATATAATGTTGAAAAAATTAAGTATAATTTCATTATATAAAATTTAATCAAATTTCAGCTGGAATAATGGAGAAAATCATTTGATATTTAATATGATACCAGGAACTGTACCTGATTATAATACAGTTATTGATGTACCTGTTGGAAAAGCAATGATTGCAGGTGCAGGAATGTCTTCATTAATATATAGATCTGGTTTTGATATCAGTTTACCAGTATATAGTCCTCTTGTAAATAGTCTTAAATTAAATTTTAATAATACAAGGTAATAAACTTTATAATCTTTTAATTATTCATAATAATAAATATTTATATATTCTAGACCATGGTTAATCATATCATCTCAAATGAACATTAATTCTGCTTCTGAACAAGATTTGTTAGAAATTAAATCTATATCACCAAAAGATATTTTTATATTAGGTACATGTTTTCACTATAATTCTATGAATAATACAATTCGATGTGCAGGAGAAGATGTTTATAAGTATCCTAATGTGCTTCAAGTATGTAATATTGTAATAATCATTATAATTAAAACAAATAAAATTTTGTATTACATTAAAATTAATATTGTTAGACAGCAACATTTTGTTTAGTAATACGAGGTGCAAGACTTGGTCAAACTACACTTTTAGAATGTATGGCAGCAGGTTCTATACCTGTAATTATAGCTGATTCTTTGACAATGCCTTTTCATGGTATAATAGATTGGACTAGGTATTATATATTATAATAATTAATTAATTATATATTAGCTTTTTTATTATTATATAATAAATATATTTTATTTGTATTATTTTATGTGTAGAGCTGTTATATTTATACGAGAAGTAGATATTTTATCATTAACATCAGTTTTAAAAAAAATATCTCAAGAACGAATTATAGAACTTCAACAACAAGGTGCATGGCTTTATGAAAAATACTTTAAATCTATGGAAAAAATAATAGAAACCACATTGGAATTACTTGCAGATCGTGTATTTCCACATTTAAGTAGAGATTATACATTTTGGAATATACCAATTCACAAGGAAAGTCAAAATTATATTAATTATATAATAATTATCAATAAATTAAATTATTATTTTATTTATAAATGTAGGATATTACATCTCCATTGTTTTTACCTATTACTGTGCCAAAAACTCGAGGATTTACTGCTGTAATTTTAACATATGATAGATTGGAATTGCTGTTTCTATTAATTAATAAACTTGTTAAAGTACCAAGTTTATCTAAAGTTCTAGTTATATGGAATAATCAACAAAAAGATCCGCCACATCGTAAATTTTAATTTTCCATATTAATATTTTAATATTATAATGTTTAATTTATATTAATATTATTTAAATTAAAATTTTTTTATGTATTATAGCATCTAGATGGCCAAAATTGAGTAAACCATTAAAAGTTATACAAACAAAAGAAAATAAACTATCTAATAGATTTTATCCTTATGATGAAATTGAAACTGAAGCAGTTTTATCAATAGATGATGATATTATTATGTTAACTGCTGATGAAGTAGAATTTGCTTATGAGGTTTGTTTATTATAATTTAAATAATAATAATAATAATAGTAATAATAATAATAATAATAGTAATAATAATAATAATAATAAATAATCATTAGATATGGAGAGAATTCCCAGATCGAATAGTTGGTTTTCCATCTAGAATTCATATGTGGGATAATGGAACAAATTGTTGGAAATATGAAAGTGAATGGACTAACAGTATTTCTATGGTTTTAACTGGAGCTGCATTCCATCATAAAGTAATATAATATTATTATATAATATTTTATCATTATTTAAACAGATTTAGATTCCAACAAACTTTTATTTCAGACATCAAAAATATAATTTTTTAAATTTGTTATGTTATTCCTTCCTGAAAAATAATATTTTTAATATTTCCATTATAAATTTCCTTATGATCCCGGATATTCCTGAACAAGTTTCTGAAAAAATTAGGTATAATGTTTTATTTGTAATTTAATATATAATATCTTTTTTCATTATATAATTATTAATATATTTCAGTATTGGAATTATATGTATACTACTGCTATGCCTGGTGATATAAAAGAATGGGTTGATGAACATATGAATTGTGAAGATATAGCTATGAATTTTTTAATAGCAAATATTACAGGAAAAGCACCTATAAAAGTAAGTTTATTATAATTTTTTTTTAATTTGAGATATATATAATATGTATAAAATATTTAATATTATTATATAGGTGACACCAAAAAAAAAATTTCGATGTCCAGAATGCACAAATACTGAAATGTTATCAGCAGATTTAACTCATATGGTAGAACGTACTCAATGTATAAATAGATTCTCTTTAATTTATGGATCAATGCCATTACAATCAGTTGAATTTCGTGCAGATCCAGTTTTATTTAAAGATATATTTCCGGAAAAACTTAAAAGATTTAATGATATTGGAAGTTTATAAATATTTATTCAAAATATAATAATAAAGCTTTTTGTTGTAATATTATATAGATATTAAAATATTACGTAATACAAATTAAGAAATATAAAATTAGTATGAAATAAATTATCTATTAAAGTATAGTTGAATTATATTAATAATAGATACATATTTATTTTCAACAAATATCAATTTTTCAACAATTATCAACAAATATATATTTATTATATATTTTTTTTTATTAAATTTAAATAAAATTTAATAAAACTTAAATTTTTTTAAAAAGAATAAATAATTTTATTTATAAAATCTTATATTTTTTAATTATTTCGAAATTTTAAGATTATTATTATATTTTTATTTACTTATTTTTTTTAATTAAGTTCAATGATGCAATATAATACAATCAAATATATGTTACATATATATTGTTTTGATTTTTATAAAAATGGATGAAACTTATAACATCAAAGATATTTTATTATATTTTTTTTTTAATACTTTTTTTATATCATAATTATAAAGATATATATTTAACTTAATTAAAGATAAATAATTATTTTAAGTAATTTTTTATATGGTAATATGGTATAATAATATTGTCTTGCACAAATTATAAATTAATTAATATACTATGTGATTTTAAAACAAATTCCTTCAACAATTGCTTTCTTACCAACTTCATGAGATGGAAGAACAGCCATATGACTCTAAAAAGAATATAAATATATTATTTATATTTATTTTTATTTTGAGAAATGAACAATCTTACCATTGGCGTTTGTTCATTTGAATTCATGTAACCTATTATCATTGAATTTGTAGAATGACTCCAAAGAAAATCCCCTAATCCTTCTTGTGGTGCATATCGTATAGCAATAACACCTCCAAGTTTCTGTTCAAGTCCATACAAAAATTTTGAATCTAAAAAATTTGTATTTCTATAAAAACATTAATTTTTATAAAAACATTTTATCTATAAATCGTAATTTTTTCACTCTAATAAAAAATATTTTTAATATTGAAAGATAATAATAAAGTAGTTACGAGTTTTCACCGATAAAATCAGCTTTCATAGAATGATACAAGTTGGTAATAGGACAAGAACTATGTGATATAGCTTCTGCAACTGTTCGTGCAAGTAAAGTACGAATAAGATGTTCTCCACAGCCTGATGTGCTTGTTCCTATAGAATATTTATCTTTATATGCCCATGTACCACATCCCCACATTCCTGCCTTAAAATTATAATTATTTAATTATTTTCAAATAAAACATTTGCACATAATAATAATAAAAAATAAATTTGTAAAATATACCTGTCCCACTCTTCCAGGATATTTTAAAATAATACCACCACTAGAACAAGCTCCAGCAATATTTCCTTCTTTATCAACACATATTGCTCCAACTGTATCCATTCTTTGCTTGGTATACTATATTATTCAATTAATTTAAAATTCTATTTAAAAAAGTATAATATAATAATAAAATAAAAAAAATATATTATTAAAAATTATTTACCTTTTGAACATCTGCATTACAATTTTCTATTTTTCTTTTATAATGTTTATACATTTTCTGTGCTTTTGCTACAAAAATATAAATGTAATAAAATATTATTATTTATTAAATTTATATATAATAAAATATTATCAAAAATCATAGAAATGTATAGTTTATTATTAACAATTTCTAAATTATATGAAAAATGTATATGAAAAATAAAAAAGAAAAAAATTTTTGAGATTAATATAATAATAAATTTTATTAAATATAATTAGATATTATTAAATTATTAAATAAAACAAATAATAATAATAATATAATAAAAGATTTTACATACTTGAAATTAATTGTTCTGGAGGTAAAGTTTGGATTCTCATTTCTTGTGCCCATACATGTGCACCATTTCCAACTAGAAAACTGCATTATATTTATTTATTTTTATAAATAAATAATAAAAAAAAATATTATTTTAAATCTTTAAAATATTAATTTTTAATAATTATACCTTGGTGGAATTCTACCATATGCAATTTTAACTGATTGATGTTCACAAAGTCGTTTTGCCAATAAAACAGGATTTTTTATTCCACTAACTGCACCAACAGCTCCAAATTGCAATGTAGTACCATCCATAACGCTTGCATCACATTCTACGGTTCCTTCTAATGTAAGATTAGAACCAAATCCAGCATTAGTTAATGGAGAATTTTCTAATACTATTACAGTTTCTACTACAGCATCTAATGAACTACCACCAGTTTTTAAATTCTGTATACCCTTTAAAAATATTATTAGATTATATTATGATATTAAATATTATAAATAAAAAATTTAAATAACTTACAGCTTTGCATGCTTGACGACATAATTTTTGATATTTTTCTTTAAGAGTTTCGGAATGTCGTCCTGCCCCTAATAAAACATAATATAATATTCAGCACAAACATATAAATTAATTAAAATATTAATTTATTTTGTTTTTTTATAATTATGCTTAAATATATGTTTCTAAAACTAATAACATACCTACATGAACAGCAATAAATCCATGATTAATATTATTCATTATAATATTACTATTAAGTTTTTAGTATTATTAAATGTTTATATTTTTTTTAATTTCTGATCATCATATATATAATTTTTGCATTTATTTTCATTTATATTTTGCAAATATTTTTAAATAAAATTATCTATTAATATCTATTTATTTAATTTATAATTTATATTTAAATAAGATGTAAAAATTCGTAGATTTTTATTATATATTGTAATCACATTACCTATATGTATAAAATTACATTTGAACACGCATGCGTAATTATATACTTGAATCTATAGCTATATATAATATTATTATACAAATTTTTACAAATATATTTAATAATTTAATTATTTTAAAATATTATGGAAATATGTATTTAAAAACATTATTTAAAAAGTCTAAATCAAATTTTTGAATTTTTCTAATACAACAAATTATATTAGATGTATAAATGAAACTACGTGATTAAAATCTAACTCAAATATTTAATTATAAATTGTTGGCATATAATAATGTATATATTAGCCGAAAACATATCACATCTACATTGAAAAAATCATAAAGTAAATCTTATTTACTTTTTTTTTAAAATAAAAAATTTATATAAAATATTTATACAGTTTAAGCAAATATAAATATAAGTAAATATAAAGTATATTAAAACAAAAAATAAAAATTAAGAATTAAGATAAATATAAATAATTTACTATATCATTATTTATATTATTGTATTAAATTATTTAATTTAATTTATCATAATAAAATATTAGAAACAAACATTTTATAAAATCGCGGGAATCTGAAACTAGTAACTATAATCACTTGATTATTTATATCATGATGAGATCCAACATTATTGGATTTACTCAACAACAGTTTTTGTCTTTGATAAATAATAGATTGTGCATTAAGTCAAGTTCACACGATAAAAGAATAGAATAAAATAATTTAAATATAGAACTTTTTCTGATTGTCCAGTTTTCGCCATCTGGTGAAAATGAATGCCGATTAAAACTCATATAGTTATTGAAACTGACACTAAAGGGCGTAAATTTTTGCATAAAATACGCGGGAGTTGTCTATCCATAGTTCGTATTAATACCAATGGAATTGAACATACAGATTTATTACTTGCTATGTTTAAATTTATATGTGAAGTACGTAACATGTAATAATTTTTTATGTTCCCATGAAATACTACAAAATTTAAAATACCGGTTATTAACATAAAATATCAATTTTTGCAGTATTAAATCAAATGAAGGCTTTTTATATTAGGTACATTTATATTTTCAAATTTATATGTAATTATATTTATCATTTTTAATGAATGATTTATATTTATTTTTATATTTATTTATTTTGATTAGGATGCCTCAATTAATATAAGGATTATTTTAGGTTACTTGAATTAACAACATAGTAGCCATCTATTTCAACTTTATATATACTTACATATAAATACATATATATATATATACATATATATATATATATATATATTGTAAGTACCACATTTAAAATTTCTTTTTTGATAATGTTAGATATTTATATTTTAAGTTATGTTATTTTATTATAAATAATAAAAATGATAAAAATCTGATGAAATTTTCAGGATTAAGTGACAGAATAATAAAAGGCATATAATTTATAATATATTGAATGGCCATATTAATAAAAAATATTTGGACTTTGTGCTACAAGCAATTGTTTTCTTACAACAATCATGTTGTTGTTCGACTTTTTAAAAAAATTTTTTGGGTGGGTAGATGAAGCACCTAGGAAACGTAGAGCAGTTTCATTTAGTTTGGAAAAAGAATTTGTTACTCCAAAAAAACATCGTTGTGATTATAAGACTATTAACGTGGAGGAAGAACCTATTGAAATTAAAGATGATAGTGATGAGGATGAAGTTCAAGTTATTACTAAACATAAATATCCTTCCATTAAGGCTTCTAGTAAATTAAATGGTACATGTAATAATAGTAGAGAAAAATCACTTACTTGTTGTTCTTCATCTTTTTCATCATCAAAATCTCAACCATGTTATGACAAAGTAAATATAGGATGTTCTAATAAAAGTGGAAGAATACAAAATATTGAATCACATCAACAATGTTCAACATTGATTAAAACTCATCGCTTAAGGGAAAAAAATCAGTATGAAGAATTATTACAAAATTTTCTCCCACGTAGGATACATGTCATATGTGATAAAAATGATGATAAAAGATCTACACAAGAACCAATAGAAGTAATAGATTTAGAAAGATCTAGTTCTTCAACTCCTTTTTCCAAAACTCAGTCAGCTTCTAGAAAACATGATAGAATGTTACAAATGCATTGGAATACTTCAATTAAAGAAAAAAAAGATACAGAAATAATTAATTTAGATAATGATGAAAAAGAAGACCTAATACATTCCATTCATAATAAAACATTGTCTCATAGAAAAAATGTTATCGAAAAAGAAAAATTTTCACAAAATAAATATACTGAATGTATAACTACAAATACATTAAGAGATCAATTAGCAGCAAAAGCTGTAATGAGAGAAGATTTTATTCCACAAGTAGCAAAACGTTATAATGAACGTATTGAACAACGTTATAAAGAAGCAGAAAAACTTAAAAAAATGACATGTGTATTATCTAAACATAATCGTTTAGCAAGAGAAGCTGCTTTAGAAGAGCATTTAGCCCGCTCTATGAGGTTATGTGAAGCCGTTTTAGAAGAAAAAGAAGATTTAGAAGAGCCAGAATTGCCTACTTTAACAGAGGAAATGCTGCAAGAAATAAAAAATGCTCTTATCTCTAGGCCACCAGATGAAGTTCTTGTTGAAGGATTTGGTCTAAGAATTACAAGAAAAGATATTCATACATTAGCTGACCTAAATTGGTTAAATGACGAAGTAATAAATTTTTATATGAATTTACTAATAGCCAGAAGTACCACTAATGACAAGTATCCAAAAGTACATGCTATGAATACATTTTTTTATCCAAAATTAATCTCAGGTGGACATTCATCACTAAAAAGATGGACTAGAAAAATTGATATTTTTGCACAAGATCTTATAGTTGTTCCTATACATTTAGGTATTCATTGGTGTATGTCAATAATTGACTTTAGAGATAAGTCTATTCGTTATTATGACAGTATGGGTGGCAACAATTCAAAATGTCTATCAGCATTACGACAATATTTGGAAGATGAAAGCTTGGACAAAAAGAAACAAAACTATGATACTAGTAACTGGAAGTTAGAGTGTGCCAAAAGTATCCCACAACAAATGAATGGAAGTGATTGTGGTGTTTTCTCTTGTATGTTTGCTGAATATATTTGTGCAAACAAAAAAATCACATTTACACAGCAGGATATGCCATATTTTCGAAATAAGATGGTTTATGAAATATTAAAGTCCAAGCTTTTATAAAATAAATATTATTTATTTAGAGAATTATTGACAATGAATAATTTAAATAACTTTCAGCAACTTCCAAAAATTACAAAATATTTTAGCAAAGTTTATTATTGGATAGAATATTCTGAAAATATAATATTTATACTAAAAAGTATATTATTCATATTATTATCATAGTATTAAAAGAAGTTATACAGTATGATTTCTTTTATATTGTCAGAAGTATAATTTTGTTTAAAAATGGAATGTTGTTAATTTTTTGCAATGTAAAAAAGAACAGTACTTTGTAAACAAAAGTTTAAAAAATGTCATAATAAATAGTATTTCTTCATAATAATAATATCATATCTATTTTAATAACAAAATTCATTTCATTATAATATTTGCCTATTGCACATTCTTTATAAAAAATGAAAAATGTAATGTATTATAACACTTTATTTCGAATAAATGTAAAATTTTTAAAATTACTTATGTATGAATATTTTATGTTTAAAACTGTTTATGTAATAAAAAATATGTTTTCTAATTATGGTTTTATTTCAACATTTTAAATCAATATTACATTAAAACAATGTCGATTTTTATTATATTATAATAATATAATTATATATATTATAATATAATAATATAATTATATATATTATTATAATATAATAATATAATTATATATATATTATTATAATATATTTATATATATTAATCTGTCAAAATATAATAGAATATATAAAATTATTACTTATATTACTTATTATATTATTTATAATACATATAATATATATTATAGAAAAGGGCGATAATGTAGAAATTGTTTTTTATTATTTTTCGAAAAATAATATATTAAATCATTTAAATTTAGCTTTAATTTAATTTTTATATATTTCTCTTTTATATTAAAAATTTTAAATAAAAAAATTAATTTAATTAAAAAATTTTATCTTTATTTGAAAAAATAGAATTTTGTAGATAATATAGATTGTCTAATGTAGATATATTGATTATAATATTTAATAAATTTAGTATTATTATTTTTATTATTATTATAATATACATTTATATTTTTATTTTTATATATAATTTAACTATTTACAAAAATTAAATTTTTTTTTATAAAATTATATTCTTCGAGATATATGTAAATATCTATATATATGTAAAAAATGAAAAACAATTTATTGAAGTAAAAATTAATTAAGAATTAATGTTATTCTCTATTCATTTTATTCTCATATATATTTAATTTCATATTAGCAAAAATAAATTAATATTGTAAATTTTTTTATTTTCATAAATTATTAAAAAATTTTATAAATAAGTAAATATATCAAATTAATTTATAAACGGATAAAAAATAATATATAAAAAATTAAGAAAATAATTGATTTCACAAAAATACTCATAACTATATAATATTATATATAAAAAACTAAATATATTTCAAATCAACATTTACCTCTGATCTTATGTCATTTTTTTTCTACCGCAAACATATTCTATTGTAAAATCATAGATATATTATAATATTGGTTCTTTTTCAATTTATCCACAGAATTCTACATTACCATCTTTTCTCTACTATAATTTAAATAACCTTATTTTATATGCAAAGTCTAAAAGTCTTATATACAAAGTCGCCTGCAAGTTGATTTGAAAACATTTCCTTCTTCATTATAAGAAATATGAGTGATTATAACGTAATAACATCAGATTTTGTAAATTTATCCATTACTAATTCTAGCCAAAATTCATATTGTGTAGAACGACGATTTCAGAAAGGAATAACAATTGATGAATTTAAAGTAAGAATATAAATAATAATTATTTGATATTATTATATATTATTTTATTGCATTAAAGGGAAAATTGGAACTTCTTACTGGTGGTAATCCAAAAACAATGAAAATTGAAGTATATGACAAAAATGATAAATTAATTTGCAAATTAGATGATAACCACCGTTTATTAGGATCATATCCTATTGATGATGGAATGCGACTACATGTAAAATAAATTTATTTGAAGTAATAGTATTCTTTTTAATTATAATAATATTATATATAAAAATATTATTTCAGGTAATAGATAATTTTTCTCGTACTGAAGAAAATTTAAACAATGTAGAAAAATTTGAAATATCTGAAGAAGAATATGCTAAAAGAACAGGTAAAATAATCACTAACATATAAATTATAATTAAAAATATTTACATAAAAAAATAATAGATTTTTAATATTTTTTAAAATTTTTAATATTTTCAATGTCATAAAATTACTAAAATAAAATATTATCATTTATTTAAAAATATTTTTTTAAAATATTCTAGCTTAATATATATCATAAATTTCTTTATAACATATTTATAATTCCATTTAAAACTAATTAAAATATTTTGTAATTCATTGATATATTGAATATTATGTAGAATATTTTAAATATTTATCTGAATATATGTGTGTGATGTATGTATGTGTATGTGTGTGTGTGTATATATATATATATATATATATATAGATACAGTAAAGGCATTTTTGGAAAAAAATAAGTTAGGAAAATATAATGAAGAAGAAATGAAAAGAAAAGCAGAAGAGAAAAAACAAGAAGAAGAAGCAGAAAGAACAGCTGCTCAATTATGTAAAATTGGTTCTCGTTGTGAAGTTTGTGTACCAAATCAACCAAAACGAAGAGCTATAATCATGTATGTTGGTATGTATAGTAATTCTTATGCTTTTAATTTGATTATATATATTATTTTTTTTTTATAATTTTTTTATAGGTAAAACTGAATTTAAAGAAGGTTGGTGGATTGGAGTAAAATATGATGAACCACTTGGTAAAAATAATGGAACGTAAGGCCATTATTATTTTAGGTTTATATTGTACCTTTTTAATATCTTACATAAGATATAAAAGATATATTTTCTTAATATCTTTAATATATATTTAATTTTTTGTTTATCTTGTTTCTATAGTGTTAATGGAAAAAAGTATTTTGAATGTTTACCAAAATATGGTGGATTTGTAAAACCAATACACGTGAAAGTGGGAGATTTTCCAGAAGAAGAATTTGATTTGGATGAAGAATTATAAAACATTAACATATTTCTTTAATATGGCTTTTATATATTAAAAAATAGAACTTAAAAAAAAATTTTAAACTAATAATATTTATTATATATAAAAACACTTAATATTTTCTTCGTTTTATTATATCTGGTCTCCAATTTACTGGATGTGTTTCTTCGGTCTGTAAATGTTAACACAAAAAATAGTTGCATTCGTGCTTTAATTATTGATATAATTAATATATAAAAAAAAATTTTCTTACAGCAGTATCATCTTCTTTATAAACTTTGATCGTTTTATCTGCTTCCGTTGTAATCATACGAGTACCAGACATGTCAAATGTAATACTAAATACTCCAGCTTCACTATCCATTGAACCCGGTTGAACAGGTGCTTGTAAACGTTGGAAATTATACCTTAAAATTTATATATTTGAGCAATATTGAATAAATTTAAAAAATTCTTACATGAGATATCGTTTACCCTGTCCTCCAGTCCCAAAGATGCATAGTACCATTATCTGCTCCAGAAACTAACACGCCATCAGGATTAACAGCCAAACAATTAACAATAGCATTATGTCCAGATAAATTCTGAATAAATTTTCCTTCTGGACATTTCCATTGTTTAATGTTATCTGGGGATGCTGATGCAAACATATATCTAATAAATAATATAAGTGAAACAAAGAAAAATTTACACAATGAAAATTTTAACAAAAAAAATTACATACAATGATGGATGAAAAGTTACAGCTCTTACACTCTTTTTATGATTTGTTAAAGTAGCTCTAGATTTTCCACCTGCTAAATCCCATAATCGTATAGTACAATCATGACTTCCAGTGACAATCTAATTAAAAAAATATATGTATAAAAAATATAAGTAGTTCATTCAATAATTTTTTTTTAAGTTATATTTTTAAATTATATTATACTAAAAAAATCATCTTTCATAATATTAAATACATAAAAAGTACCTGTGGTTCAGCTGTCTGACAAATTACACTAGCAACTGTATTCGTATGACCAACAAGTGTATGTACATTTGCTTTGGTGCGCATATCCCACACTCTTGCAGTAGAATCTCTTCCTGCAGTTACTAATACATCAATACTAGGATGTAATGCCATAGAATATACAGCTGATAAATGACCATGATAATGTCTTATAACCTATGAAAATAACAAATTATGTCATATTTAGTTTATTAATATATAATATAATAATAGAATTTATTAAATTAATTATCGTACATATACAATAAATAATTAAAATTTAATATAATTTAATAACCTTATTATATTCAAGATCCCAACACTTTACTTGTCGATCTTCTCCACAAGAAAATAGATATGGATGTCGTTGAGAAAATGCAAGTCCACGAACACTACTTATATGACCAGTTAATGAAACTTTCAATTTACCACTTGCAAGATCCCATATCTAGAATATTTAAAAATATTATAACTGCTAATAATTATAAGCTAATAAATAGATAATATTATAAGCTAATATTAATTATAAGCTAATAAATAATAGATAATAGAAAGGATATATAATTCAATAAAAATATTAAATAAAACAATCTTACTTTAATTACTCTATCTGCAGAACCTGTAGCAAACCATTCATTCCCTGGTTCAACAGCACAACATCTTACCCAACCAAGATGACCACTAATAACTCTATATAATTTCCATGGTGCATGCCACTTTGGTTTTGCCATAGAATGTGTTTTTTTTTGTGGCATATGTAATGTAAGATTATTTGCATTTCCTCCTGAATTTGTTTGTGTTGTTACTATATTATTATTTTGTATAGAGTTATAAGGTATAACTGCAGTAGAATTATTTCCTCCAAAAGATTCATCTAAATATATATTTATTATATTATAGCAATATAATATATAAAATAATGAAGATTTAATTATTATTATTGATAATATAATAAAAATATATACGATATATATAATTACCGCCTGGTGGAGGAGGATCTATATTTTCATTTTCATTTTGTACTTTTATTATATTGTTATTTTTAACACGTTCTAGTACAGGGCCATAAGAGTCTTTTGCTTTCACAGATTTTTTTATTTTTTGTCTACAAAACATTATTATATTTTTTGAATATTGATATTACATGTATTATATAAAAAAAAGCAAAATATATATACTTACAAATTAGGATCCATAGGTGGCAAAGTACCTTGATTTAATAAAAACATATCATGGGTTCTTTTTAAAGATCGAAATACAAGAGTATGTACAGAATGCCTTTGTACATCCTACAGAGAAAATATTTTTTATTTAATAACAAATCATATTACTATAATTCATTTTTTTTCAATATTTAATAATACAATGATAATTATTTTTTATTATTAACAATCACACACACAAAATTTTACACACAATCACAAAAATTTATTATTAACAATTATTATTAACAAATGATTATTAATTATTTTACGAAAAATACTTCATAACTTACCATTTTTATTTAAGATTGAATCTATAATCAATATATCAATTGTAAACAAGAAGAGTAATATAATAATAGAAGAAATACAGAGATAGAATAAAAATATTGAAATCAACGCCATCTCTAGAGTGTCGCAAACGAAACTAATATAGGCAAGGATAGCAAATAGTAGAAGAAAATGAGAGATAGAATAAAAATTAAACATCAACCCCATCTCTAGCTGTAAACGAAACTAATGTATACAAAGATAGAAAGTAATAGAAGAAAGAGAGAGAATAATAATAGAATAAAAAATTGAATATCAATGCCATCTTCTAAATATTTTTAGAAACAAGATGCTTTAAAAAAAGTTGGCGCTAAAAATTCTATTTTTGAAAAGATTTCTTAGATATTTAAAAGATGGCATTAACTGTCAATTTTTACTATTTTAACCAATATTTTCTTTTTTTTATTTGTTTTGACACTGAAGATTTCATAATTTTGATTTTATCTCTATCTTTCTTCTATTTGTTTTTCTTATTTATGTTTATTAAGCTAAAAAATTATATATAAAAGTTTTTTAAAAAAATCTCGCTATTAGATTTTTTTCAATTCGTTTCGGAATTTTGAGTTATAAATAATATTGTTTATTTTATTAAGTATTTATTTTGTAATTAATAAAATTAAACATTCAAAAAAAAATAAGCGTTATCAACGTTTCATCTTCATTTTCGCATTCTTTTTTTCAATTTTTATTCTAAATTTAAAATTATGTAATGTTATGATTTTATGAATAAATACTCTGATTTTTTATGCGGTTGATATTTTAAATATGAAAAAATATAAAGTCTGATTAAATTATCTCATTAATTATTTTCAACTAAATTATAATTTTTAATTCCAATTTATTAATTATAATAATCTAAATATTAAAAGTAAATATTAAACTTAAGAATTAAAATTGAATTGTTATAATTTAAAAAAAAACAAATTTATAACGAACGATATTTATAATTCACATAACAACTAACATTCGATCGATTTCTAATAGTCTGTTAGGATAATAGTAAGGAATTTTTTTAACAGTTCGATTAAAATATGTAATCATAAAATTTTATATTAGGATTAAAGATTTAGGTTCAGCAATGATTTTTTTTTTATTGAAACAATATATTTCCTACAAAAGTTACATTGTAAACAATAACGAAATTAAAATTAAAAACAATTAATAAATTTTGTTACAACAATTTCAATAAAAAAAGAATTTGTAACAAATTATGGAGATTTGAAATGCTATTTTCTTATACTTATTGAACGATTTTTTTTAGATTTTTCAACATATAATACATCAGCCTCCTTTTTCGCATGAACTTTTGAATAAGTTTTTTCTATATGATAATATATAAACTAGTGATTATACTATTTTCTAAATTCTGTTGTTATCTATATAATTTATAGAATGTAAGTATTAATAAATTATAGAACATAAATCTGATCAGATTATTCAAATTTGATCAATAGTAAATCATTTTGTTTTTTTTTTATTCTATTTGGCAGTGAGAGTGATATGATATCTTGTATTAATAAAATATAAATAATATTATACATATTGATATTGATCACATTGCTAGATTTTATCATTTTTAAACGACCAAGTCACTTTTTTTAAAACTTATATTCATTTTTTGATTAAAATGACTAGATGTGAAAATAATGTGTACAAAATGTACTGTTATTTACTGTTGCTTATTGCGTATAAGCTTAGAAATATAATCAAAGTTTAATGTAAAACTTATATAGTAGGAATATATGTAGATGAAGTAATACTATTTCTTAATAACGTATCTGAAGCTTGTGACGTAGCAGATCCTTTACGAGAAGAACGTTTATGAGGATGAAGGTTAAGAGGCGGTAAATTTGGATGTTCGATCCGTGTTGGTGAGCTAACGCGTGGTCGCGATGTTCCTCTTTGTATATCTGTAAACAAAATTAAATTAAATTATAAATATAAAGATATGCTAACATTAATTCATTAATTAAAATGTTAATAACTAAAATATTACTTGGATCATTCGATTCTAAAACATCATTGAGCTGATAATAGTCAGTCTTTATTAACGAAGGTTCTTCGTAATCTACGAATGCAGTGTTATCAAAGGCTTTGTCGTCCTTTAATCGATTTTGAATCGGAGTTGTAACTGGAGGATCTGCGTAAGTCTGAAAAATCAATTATCTATCTTCAGATATTTTAAATGTTTCTTTACTTTATTCAAAAAATGTACAATAAAGTTATTTCATAATATCTGTTTATATAAATTATATTGAAATTTTCTTTATTTTTTTTATTATTATTTAATTAATATTTTTTTTTATATAAAATAAATAAAAATTATTTTTTATTACGAATAATTTTGTTCAAAAATCATGAAAAAAAATTATGAATTAAAGTGAATTAAAGTATAACTACATATAAAAACAATATTAAATTGCCTTAAGTTTTACATGTTCAGTTGGCGTAGTTGAACAGGCACGTTTATGAAATTGTCCACCGCCGATTGTTTCATAAGTATGTTCTTCTAGATAATGTCTAGTAGTACCCCGTGGTGTAAGAGTAGCCCACATAACACGACTATCTTGCATAGTATCAGTTCCACAGGGGTAAAGAACAGCTTCATTTTGAATTCTTCCATTTTTTGCTTGTATACCAGATGTCGCATTTGGTATAGAAATTACGCCACTCTTACCACTTTTATTACTATAGAATAATATTAATTGATTGTTTTCTATACTGTATTGTCATTTTTTAAATTCAATCGTTAAATATTTCATTCCATTGCAATATAAAATTATTTTTTTTGGTTAATTTTTGTTTTGCTATTTTTACAAAAGAAATAGAAAAAAAAAGACTTACAATTTGCATTTCAAGAGTAATGTTGCTAGTACGATGCCTATGAAAATTACACCAATGCAAGAAGATATTAGAACCAGCAACCATGTGTCATCGAAAACTGTTCCTAAAATTTTAATATAAAAATTATTTACTTACAGATATAATTAAATTGATTAAATATATTTTTTTTCGTTTTGTTCTTTTTTTATGTAATGTATTTAAATAGACATATTTAATAGTAATTTAATTATTTAATAATATTTAAATTAATATATAATAGTAGAAAATATTTTTACTTTCTTTTAAAATAAAAGTACAAAACGAATTATATGAATAAATTAACGTAAAATAAATAAATTACAAATTTGTTAATTAAACCTTGTTGAGGCATTTCTATATATTGAACTCCTTCGGAGCGGCGATCGCAAAAATGTTTGCAAGGGCTGTCATTGAAATGAGGTGGGAACGATAATAAATCCGTGTGTGAATAAAAATCAGAGCTATGTTGAAAAATGGCTGGGAACGGTGGTGGCGGTATATGAAGAATGTCAGGCGGTGGTTCGAGTGTACAAGATGCACAACCCGAATTATTCGTTGTTAAGTCAAAACCTCTCATCTATTATTAATATTAAAAAAAAATTAAAAATTATTAATTTTCATTATATTATTAAATAAAAGTAAAAGTTATTTAAATCTTTCATATTATTTCTTTAATTAATTAAGTCTTACATTTATTTTAAAAAGATAATGAACAATAAAATTTTAACTTAATAAATATTGTTTCAAATATCTATGTAT
Source organism: Apis cerana (assembly GCF_029169275.1). Lineage (NCBI taxonomy): Eukaryota > Metazoa > Arthropoda > Insecta > Hymenoptera > Apidae > Apis > Apis cerana. The sequence goes on from NC_083856.1 coordinate 10,742,676, forward strand.
ATATTTGTTTATAAAATAAATATAATTATTTGATTATATTTGATGTTTATAAAATTATTATACTTTATTTATTCTTTGCTCTTTTCTTTTTTGCACAACACTTTCAATTTCCAATATTTTCTTTGTATTATCTTTAATTTAATTAAAAAAATAAACGATAAAAATAATGTTTTATATCATTATATATTTTTCAATAAGAAACATGCAAATAATGATAACATCAAAAGGATATTCTTACCGTTAAATAACACGTCTCTATGAAAGTATATACCATTAAAGCGACTACTGCTTCTCTGGAAGAAAAGCGCACGCGTTGTCGTATTGAACGGCAAAGAAAATTTCTCACCCAGTCTACTCTTTATGTCTGTATGGAATAATAATAATAATAATAATATCCATATAATAATATTTTATATATAATTCAAAAAAACTAATAAGTGCTATTTTTATCAATTTTAGTTAGATTATATTTTTCATTAAAAAAAAAATAAAACAAATTATATTTTGAATACTTATAAAATATAATATATATTCTATAATTGCAAGATTTATAGATTTATAGAATTAAGATTTATAGATTGAAACATAAACTATAATAATGGAATTTCGATATATGTATTTATATGTATATACATATATTTAATATTTAAGAAATATTAAGCTTATATTTATATTAAGCTTATAAATAAATTGTTATTTTCATTTGATTGAATATAAATAAATTATTTTAAATAAATAAAATAAGCATTTTAAATAAACATTGCATATTAGTGATGCCTATCATTATATAATTAAATATCTAGGCATGAAAAATAATTTTTGTATTTCTATTTGTATTTATTATATATTATAGTAAATTATTGTTTTTTAAATTAAAATACAAATATAATAATATAATAAAATGTTATACAAATATTATACAAATTGTAAGAAAGAAAAAGTATATGATATTCAAACAGAGAATAATGAATGATAAAAACATGAACATGTTACGACTATAATCAATACACTAAATATATAGAATAATTTAATTACTTCAAAATAAAATTAGATTATTAAATGTAATTATATAATGTTTATAAATTATAATGCAAATTTTTTAAATACAACTTTTTAATAAACACATAAATATTTTTTAAATTCAAATATAGTACATTGATTTTTACGCATGGTTCCGGTAAAGTCAGAACTGTGTTGTGAATCAAAAAATATATTACAATATTTTTATTAAAAAAATTGATACTTATATTTGAAATTTAAAATAATTTCGATATTTGATTATATATATTTATTAATTTCATTTTTAATTGATTAAATTTATTCATTTATAATTTATTGATGGCAAGATTTTATATAACCTGTACATTAGTTAATTGTAGTTATGGAGATAAATCCGCTAAGTATAATTCTTGTAAAAAGTGATAGTAAAGGTGATAGACTTTTATTTCGATATCCACATGTGGCGAAACATACGCGAGATTTTAATCAATGTACTAAAAGAAAAAATCCTTATTCTTTAACTATCACAGAAGATTTATTGCAGGTCAATTTTTTTTCATATAACGTTATGATTATAATTTATATAATTTTCTTTATATAATTTTAATAATACATCAATATTCAAATTTTTTATTAAATTATATTTTAAACGAATATAATAATTTAATAATATATAATAAATTTTGTTAATAGTCTTTACCTTTTCCAATTTCTAATATAAGCAATGGAAATTTAACTGGAGTTACTGATGAAGTATTGTCAACATTATTTGCTGTTAAACCAGAATTATGTGAGCAAAAATTTGAATTAAAAGTAAATGATGTTCGGTTTGTTGGACATCCAACTTTAGTTCCATCTCATGGTATGAAGGAAGTTAATTCTTCGATGCTTTTTAATATAGTTTTTGCTCTACAAGCACAAGCCAGTCATTCTATAGTAAAATGTTACTATGATTTAAGTAAAAGGTTTATATAATATAATATAATATTATGTTATTTGTAATATATAAAAAAAAAACAATTTTATTATTTGTTTTAGGTTAGGTATAGCTTTAAGACATGAAGAAAAACGATGTGGATTTTTAACAGAAGAAATAAAAATTATGGTTTCTACTCATGATGAAGTTGCCACAAGGTATATATATAAAATAAAAGATTAATTAGAATTTTTTTACTATTATTATATATATATATATGTATGTATAAAATAATAATATATATATATATATATTTATTTAGATCAGAAGGTGAAAGTGATTGTGATGAATCACCTTATGAATTAATATTACAAAGAAGTTCACTTTCACGTGATTTGAAATCTGTGTTTAGTAGTTTAACTACTTCTGGTATAATTAATATTATGATTAATAAATGGATTCAAGTACGTTTCTGCCTTCCTCAAAAAGTTCATCAATCTCACAAAAAAGGATTTGTTATTAATCCAGAAATAATAGATAGGTTAATATTATGTTATATGACTATCAATCAAAATAATATTACATATTAAATTTTATTACAGATGTTTAAACAGTTTAAGACCTTATCATGGTATATTATTACTTATTGAACCTTTAGATTTACTGGATTCACTTCCAATAGATTCTTCTCCAGCTCTTAAACGCTTAATTCAAATGTATAGTCCACTGAAAAGTTTACAAACTTTAGCTGCTGATTCTGATTTAACATTAACTCAAGTTTTTCAATTAACTGGACATTTAATATATTGGGCTAAAGCTACTATAATTTATCCTCTTTGTGAAAGTAATGTTTATGTTGTATCACCAGATGCTATTATCACAAATCAATTGTTAGAATTATTTTCTGAAGAATTTCCAGGACTTTGTTTATTACAAGTATGTGAAAAAATTATTTGTATCATTCAGAATTATTTGAATTATATGTAATATTAAATTTCTATTAGTATAGGTTCTCAGTGATTTTTCACTACCAACATCTATAAGTCAAAAATTAAATCCTTTAAGTCAATCACAACAACAAACACAATTAGTAAAAACAATAATATGGTTATTAAAAAACCATTTACTTCTACAATTACATACATATGTACAATATATGCCAACAGTGCATGGTCAAGTATCATTGGTAAGTTTAAAGATATTTATTTTTTAATTCATATATTAATGTAGCTATACTGCTATATATTTTTTTAAAGGATACAAAAGATGAATTGAATCATAATTTAAATGAAATCACAGAAACTAATAATGTATGGAATTTAAATGATGTCTCAAAAAGTACTTCTGCTGATATAAATGAAGAAATATCAATAACACTTCGTAAAGAAAATGGAATGTACAATTATCAATCAGAAGATTATGATATTCCTTCTGATGACAGAAAATTACTTGACAAGCTATGCCGTCTTGATTATTTTAATGGAGGCTATCATTTAGAAGAGATTATGTATTTAGAAAATATTCGTAGATCTCAATTATTACAGATTTTAGATAAATTTCGAGACATATTAATTACATGTGAATGTGAAGATCCTGCTATAGCTCTTTTTTATAGCCAATTTAACTCCTAAAGTTTTAATTCTAAATAGATATAAAAAATATTTTAAATTGTATATAAATTACAAAACATTTTTAATTTCATTATCATTTTTATAATGGTATCAATAATATATTTAAATATACAACATATAAGGTCTCCTACATATACAATATATGATTTATAATAAGATATATTTGTATGAAGAGATATTTCTTTCATTGTTTTTAGTTGTGCAATTAATTCTTAAAATGGGTTTCAAAGTACATAATATTATATAAAATATAAAATTTTAATATATTTAAAAAATTCATTTTACAAACATATTTAATATTTTTTAATATTTAAAATTTTCCTTATTTTATTTAACTAAACATTTATTACAAAAGATTTTTAAAATTTACATGATAATTGTTTTTATATTAAAATGAAATACTAATTACATAATGATTATATCAAACAAGCAAAAAAAATTATATAAAACATTATACATACTATATAATTAAATCATTAAATAAATTAATTTATAAATTTTGCATATAAATAATTTTATATTTATTTCATTGTAAAAAATTATTTATTAATGTTTTAAAATATAAAAAATTTTTTTTTTAATTTTATTTGATATAATTTGTTAATATATAATAATTATTAAATAAATTTTAATGAAAATTCAAATATTTATAAAATATTTTTACAATATATTTATTGTATATAATTATTATAAAAAATTGTTCCATTTGAAAATATAAAAAAAAAAATAATGCTAAAATTGACTAGAATTTTCAAAGAAAATTGTTACACAATTTATAAGGTAAATAAAAAATATCATTTGTAAATCAATCATTTATCATAAGTTGAATACAAGAAATACATATTCTATGATTCTTTTTGAATTTATAAGTACTTTTAAAATAATTATTGCTTTAATATTTACAATGTAACAATATATATTTATATTATTTTTTCAAAATTTTGTTTTTTTATAATGACAATAAATGATGTTCTTTTAAATTTAGAAATCTATTTTATACCATCAATATATTATATTAAGCTAGAATGCATAAAAATTGTTTATATTACAAATTCGTAAATATTTATGAACACAACTTTATAAAAATATATTTTAATAATAATAAAGAAATTCATTTTATTTTATATGCTTTTATTTTGATCTAATATTATATATGCTATCATAGTTTTTCCCTTGAATAATTTTGCATTCTCTTTAATTTTTTTAATGCACATTTTGCTGCAGTACATTTTGCAATCCTATAATTTCTTCCAATTCCTTTAAAAGATCCCTTACCAAAAACATCCACTGTAACTCTAACTCTTCGTCCATCGGCTAATTTTTCTGGTTTTCCAAATTTTGCTGTTTCAGGCTCCAATTCCAATAATTCACGAATTGGAGATTTAGGAACATTTGTGCTAAATTGTTCTTTAATAAAATATCATACGTTTGTTTTTTTTTATAAAATATATATACATGAAACAAAAAAATTTTTTAAATTACCAATTTCATTTTTCATAATGGCATAATAGACGCTCCATACTGCATCCAAGGACATTCCACTATCTAAATAAATTGCACCAGCTAATGATTCAAAAACATCACCTAATGCTTTTGGTACTTCTACATCTTCAGCTTCTTCGCATTCTTCTTCTCCAATTAAATAATACTAAAAAAAAAAAAAAAATAAAAAGTAATAATAAAAAATATATATGTATATAAATATAAAATATTTTATATATTATATATTAAAATATTTTATATATTGCAATATTGTTATATCATTCATGATATTCCTGATCTTTGATACAAAATAAAATAAATCATTAATCTTAATTATTATTATTCTTAATTATTAATCTTAATTATTACATATGATATATGTGTAAATTTATTCAAAGTTTCTTACTTCTTCACTAATGGAATGTCCATTTTCTTCTTGAATTCTAACGAAACGATTTATAACAATACTTAGACCAGGAGAAAGATGTCGAAAATACTTATGAAATCCACATCTCACAGCTAAAGAAGCAAATATAGTATTATTAACTAAAGCAGATCGCAAATCTGTTAAAGCACCTGGAGAATGTTGTCGAGCATCTTCATATAAATGTCTTGTTATTAAATAATCTAGAATTATAAACTTTTATATTAAATTTTACATAATCGAAAGTTATAAGAGAGAATGAAATTATCTTTATTACCTAAAACTGCATCTCCAAGAAATTCCAAACGTTGATAACAATCTGTTAATCTATTTGGTTGATATGATGCATGAGTAAATGCTTGCAGCAGATAACTAATATCATGAAACTTATATCCTATATTTTTTTCTAATTCTTCATAGCCATCAAGCATCAGTTTTAATTCTTTTTCTGGGTCAATAATATATCGAAGTAAAGGATTTTGTGGTTCTTCCAATTTTCCATAACGAATCTTTAAAAATTAATTTAAAATATTTATTTGTTAATATAAATTATAAAATTATAAATACCTGTGTCCATATTGTCTGCCCCTTTTCATTTTTTCCTTTTACAAAAGGAGTGCTTCCTGGAATTCTATCTTTTGGCTCAGTTTCTTGAATAATATTAATTTCTTCTGTAGGTAGAACATGAATTCCTAACCAAGCCATAAAAAGTAATGCACCTCTAGGTCCACAAGCAATTAAGTATGCTCCAATTAATGCCTCAACACAATCTGCAATACTTTTATCAGGAATGCTATGTTGAGTAATTAAATTATATGGTATAAAACAACGCATATTATCTAAATTATTTGGAAGTGTTGTTTCATTGCGATCAAGTTCATTTTTCATGACACCCAATTTTTGTTCTGTTTCTCGAACTAACTGAGTTATTTCAAAAGGATTTACAGCTTGTAAAGCTGGAATGTCAGCTTGATTCCATAAAGTAGAAGGTACACCAGATTCTATTAATGCTTGTTCAAGTTCTTTTGGAACATAATAACAAGGAGGTAACCAATTATCATGTGGTTCAAATTTTGTTGCTATCATGCTTTCACCCAACATTTTTTGTCTCCCTAATCTGTATAAATTTAAATTACTGACCTAAAAAATGTCATTAGATTAAAACAAATTATAATTAATAAATCAATAAAATCAATTAATATTTTGAATCTTTTATACCTGTTTAGATCTTAAATGACTAAGCTTGCCTTCATGTATATTATCATATGTACAATACAAATAAGTAGTTATAGCATATTTTAAGAAAGAATCTCCAATAGTTTCTAAACGTTCTAAATTAATACCATCATTTGCATTGGACATAGTTAAAGCTTGCAAAATTAAACTAGGACTTGGACCGGGATGATTTTCTAATTTTGGTTGAAAATCGAAACTAAAAAGATTACTATCGAAATGATATGTAAATTTTGATGTATTAGAATTTTTTTTTATTGGTTGTATAGTTTCATTATTATTCAATATTTCTTGAGTAAATTTATCAACCACAGTTTCTACATAAGTTTTGTATTTATAATTTGGTAAATTTTCTTCAGAATGTAAGCTAAATGAAGTTTTTCTTTTAATTACAATCTTATTATCATAAGGTATAAAAGATCCATTTTGTTTTATTTCACATTCTCTAATTTTAGCAAATTCATAATGAGTTAATTTATGTTTTGTAATTAAAACTTCGCTCTCTTTTGCATACGACCATAAAATTTCATCCGAATTTTTTTCAGTTTCTAACAAATCCAAAATTCTCTTATTAACTTCTTGTTTTGATATTTGTTTTTCATCTTCTACAGCTTCTGCAACATTTTCTCCCATATAAGAAATTCGCAATCCCCTATTTTCATCTTCACTTTCGTCAGAAGTATCAGCAAATCCATCACTATAAATATCATCTGATTCATAACCATCAAAATCTGATTCACATGCAGGAGATCCATATCGAATATCATTCCAATTAAATTCATTTGGTAAAACAGTCACATTTAGAGGAAATGATTTTAAATTATTTGCTCCAAAGTCTAAAGAATTCATTGCCATATCACTTGACCAAGTACCAATTTCTAGTTCATTTTCATCATTTGATATTTGTTCTGCTTCAGTTATCTTATCATTCGTTAATTGAAATTCATAATTACTTTCATTTAAATCTTCTTTATCTAATTTATATAAATTTTCTGTAATATCTTTAGATATATTTTGACATTTAGTATCAATTGCATTTGTAGAATTTAATTCATTTTTAATTAATTTTGTTTTTTCAGAGTCTTTAGATTTTTTTAAAACTTCTGCTAAACTCCATCCAAAATCTAATGCTGGCCATTCAAAATCTAAAATATTTTCACATTAAAATCAATAATAAAAATTAAAAATAATTCTTATACTATTTTATAAATACCAGAATTTAAATTTTCTTGTCCTAAATTTATCATTTGGGCAACTTGACATCGTATTTGATTAGCAAGTAATAGAGCATTAATTCTATATAAAATACAAGGTAAACAAACTGCTTGTCTCCATAATGAAGCTGGAAAGGGATGAATTGCACATAATTCAGCAACAAGGATTTGTTTTTGTTCTAAATTTTCTCGTTTTGCTCGTTTTGTTTCTTCACTACTTGTTGGTAAAGCAACACCTTTTCGATTAACATATCTAAAAAATAATAAAATAAAATTTTTATATAAATATAATATAAATATTAAAATATTATCATAAAGTATCATTATAAATACATTCAAATACTATTATTATAAAGAAAGTCATATATTTTTCATAATATTTACCTTGGCGTTAAAAAATTTAATCTAGCCGATGTATGATCCACATCTAATAAAGGTTGATCTAAATTTTGTATTTGTATATCATATTTTTTCAAATAATATTCTTCAAAAGTGCCATAATCATTACCAGGAAAAGAAGATTTAGGATTCAAATTTGTACAAATTTCAGCAACATAAAAATACTAAAATGAACAAAAAGGTTTAATATTGCAATATTTTGTTTATAATTCAAATATACGTATTAAAGTACCTGAGGTTGATCCTGACTTCTATACCAAGGCATAATTACTGCATCGTGATATTTTGATGCATCAAACTTGAAATTTTTTCTGGCTTCTTCAGGAATTTTAGTTGGTCCTGTATTTCGATTTTTATATATACATTCTAAAAAGTTCCAATCTACAGCAATGTCAGATTGTTCATCTACCAAAAATAGATTTGTATATTATAAATTTAAATTGCAATTTAAATTTAAATTGAAATATAATATTTCAAAGTATTCAAAATTACCTAATTTTACAGGAACAATCATATATGAATTTTCTGAAGCATTAGGATCAAAGAGCATCAAATATTGTTGTAATCTTAATACATTTGTAAATGTATAATTAAGAAAAGTAGCAATTTTTTCTACTTGCATTTCATTTAAAATTATAGTCTGTTTAGTAAGTTTCAATTTTACATGAACTTCTCCAGATCTAGTATATATAGGAAATGGACATAACTAAAATAAAAACTTAAATATTAATTATATTTTATATATTAATATTATAATATATAATATATATATATATATATATATATATATATATATAAAATATATATTATAACATATATATTAATATTATTAAAATTAATAAAATATTAATTTATACCTTAGGAATTTCTTTCAATGTTATTATACCAAAACCAATAGCTGATTCTTCAGGTGGATATATACGTCTTCCTCTAGTATTTTGTTCTTCAGGTAAGGGACAACTTAACACTAAGTTAATATGATATAAATAAGAAGGAACTCCAATTATTGGTCTACAATCTGTTAATGCTTCAGCTGTCTAAAAAGAGTAATATGATATTAAGAGAAAAAATATTGTAAAATATATATTATTATTTTTTATGTTAAAATAGATAAAACCTTTTTATAATAATATTGTCTTCGTTTTGTTGTTCCTGGTCGAGCTTCAGAAAAATCTACTTTACTTTCATCTGGTAAAGCAGGCACTTCTGCATCCTCTGGTTTAGCTTTAAAATTTTCTTTTCCAATAGGTAACAAATTATCATCTATTTCATTTTTTCTATGTAAATCAATACATAATTGTAAAGCAGCCATTCGTCTTGCCATAGCTTTATTAGGCATAGGATATGACTAAAATAATAATAATTTAATAAAAAATTAAATCTTTAAAAATAAAAATAAAGCACTTACTGATACAATATATTTTACTGGAGAATTTATAGGAAGTCGTAAAGAACATATGTACATAAGTATATTATCAATATTCATTTCTTGAATGGACCATTCTGGAGTTAATCTTGTAAAAGTATCACTAGGTAATTTTGCACAATATCTGTACAAATAAAATTTTGTAACAAAAAAATAATTTTTAAATTAACTATTAAATGTTTTTATTTTTTTCTTTGTTATTTTATACTACCTGTTTACTAATGATATAGCAGAATTAAAAGTAACTTTAGGTGCATCACCTCCATCAAGTGGTTTATAATGTGGTATCATAGCAGCATACATATCTGCTTCATTTTCTTCTTCTTCAGATGGTTCGTTATTAGAACATTTTACTAACAAAGTCTACAAAATAGATTGATGCTCTTCCATTAAAATTTTCGACTGGGATGGACACAGGTAATGAACCACATTAAATGGCTGATATTAAAACTGGTACACACTGAAGTTTATGAATAAATTAAATCGAGCAGATAATATAGTTATTAATCAAACATCAGATCCAGTTCATATATTCCATTAAATTTTATCATAAATTAATAATTAAAATGATTAAAAAATATAATATATCATAATTTGATACCTTTTCTATATAATGATATTGAGCTAGTTGCCATACGTACTCCTTTGACATTTCTTGTGATACCAATAATACATACAGGGCATCTGGAGCTCTTGCACGACTTTTACATTGTACATAGGATTGATAAGTTTTTGGAAAATCATATCTCATTACAAAGTTACATTTTGGAATATCTATACCTAAAAAAAAACGCAAATATAATAGAATATTAATATAATATATTATAAATTATTACAAAAATATTAATTAATTAAAATAAATTATTATTTAATAGTTATAATATTTATTAATGACAAACCTTCTTCTAAAATTGAAGTTGAAATTAGTATATTACATTCATGTATTCTAAATCTTTTCAAAACTTCTTCTTGTTTTCTATGTTCTATTTCTAAATCTTTTGAATAACTAATATCATCAATATTTTTTTCAATTGTATAAAGAGGTGATAAAAAATGTAATTCTTCATCATGCATAGATATTTCATTTAATAAATAAAATAAGACTTTTGCTACAAATGCTTTATCTACAAAAATTACTCCACAAAGTAAATCAGGATCTGTAATGCCACGCATATGTCGTTGTGCTACAGGTGGTTTTTTGCAATTCTCTTCATTACTTTTCCAATTACAATCTAATTTTTTAGATTGCATAAATTTATCTTTAATAGAATCCCTATTATTTGCTGGAAACTTCCGAGAAATATTTTCATTATTTATTTTATTATCAGTATTATATGTAATATGTTTTGTATAATATGGTGTATATGTTTTCAAAATTTGTAATAATCTATGAACTTTTGTAGTAGTATATTTATATATTTTTTCTTTTTCAGATAAAACTTCAAATGCATTATCACATAAAGCTCGTATCTTTGTAAAAACAGATGCAATCATATTTAATAACAAGTAATGTCTTTCATAAGGTGTTTTTATTTTTAATTTTTCTGTTAAAATTAAAAGAGCAAATGCAGCACGATCTGCACACCACGGTCCAAGAGTTTCTAATATATGCAAAAGATCTTGCATCATTTCAAATGGCTTCTCTGTAGGATCTGGTATTTTTTGAATATCTTCATAAAATTCTTCATTATAAATTTCAGTTGGATCATAACGATGATCACGTAGAAATTCAATAGCATGCAATATATGATTTTCAATAGTAATATGTAATTCTCCTTTTTCACTTTTAGCATATTCTACTACATATTCTTTAGGTTTAGGACTATACCTATTTAAAAAATCACTATTTAAATAAAAATATTGTACATAGAATAATTTAATATTATATTAATATATTAGAATAAATAGGATTGTATAACTTAAATATAACTTGTATTTTTTGTTTAATTATGAATAAAAAAAAATACAGAAAAGAAAGTTGAATAATATGAAATTTTCTTTATAATTTTTCTTTTTTTGTTGTAATTATAAGTTTAATAAAAACAATAGATCTTATAATATTCATTATTTTTTTATGAATTCATATATTTTGTTAAAAAAATAAATGTTAAAGTTGTTTCGTATATTAAAATGTACATACCGTAATATAGATAATATATCACTAGCTGTTTCAACTTCACATTGAAATGTATTTTCTACTTTTTCTATTTCTAATCCTAATCTTCCAGGTTCTTGTGTTAAATTAAATAATGGTACAGCTAATCCAATGATTCTGGGAACATTATTACACGATAAAATAGTTTGTAAAATAAATTTTAGTTGGCTATTGTTTATAGATTTATGGCACTCATCAACTATGACTAGATTTATTTGATGAGGTAAAATTTTTTTATCTGCTAATAATTGTGCACATGTCTTTGAAGTTGCAAGTAATACCTAATAAAATTTTTTTAAAAAGAAAAAATTATTAAACATCTATTATATTATTAATATACAATTAATTAAAATTACAATTAATTGAAAATTTCTTATAATGTATTAATTTCTTACATGAGAAATTTCAAACTTTTCTATAAATTCTGTAGTTGAACAAGTATCACATAACAATACTTTTAAATCTGTTAATTGTTGTATATAACTTGCTTTTATAGTACATTTTTCTTCATCTGTCAATATGTATAATGATCGTTTTCCTCCTTGACTTAATAATCTAAATTAACATATAATAATTTTAAAAACCATTTAATGAAATAACAAAAATAATTTAAACTCTATATAAAAAATATATTAAAAAATAATATTAAAATTATTAAAATATTATAATATATTAAAATATTTAAAACTCTATATAAAAAAAGTAACAATGATATTACCTCCTATTATTTGTTGCAAATTCTTGAATTAATTTTATAACAAGAAATGTTTGTTCATAATTTTTTCCTAAACAAACAATTATATCTTTATCTTTAGCAGCATAAAATAATTCTACCTAAAAATAATTTATTTTCAGTATTTAAATCTATTCATTATTTCTATAAAATGTGCAATATATTTTTTTAAAATAATTTAAAAAATTCTTACTTGATATTCTCTAGGTGTAAAAGATTTTGTATAAATTTGATCGTTTAGTGGAAATGCCATGGAATCTACGATTCTTGCTATATTAGTAATATAAAATTATTATTTTTATTATTTCATATATAAATAATATGAAAATTTATTATTTAATCCTGATTTAAATTTTATATAAGGTTAGTATACAGATGAAAATTATCATATACACTTAACATTTAAATAATATATCATATTATACATATATGTATATATAGATATATATATGAAAAGCATAAATCAAAATTTGATTGGATAAATAATTTAATTTAAAAATTTAATAATATTTTAACAAATATTATTCAAATTTTTATATATTAGACATAAACATTAATAAAAAATCAATATTAATAGAAATTACTAATAATTTTATCATATATGAGAATTTTACACCTATAACTCTTTCACAAATCAAGTTGTCTGAAGTAAACAAAATCACGTAATCAAAATCCAGAGAAATTGTAATTAAATTTTCAATCTTAAAATATTATAAATTTTATATTTAAAATAAACATTAATAAAGAACATTAAATGTTTTTTAAAATAAAAAGTATTCGAAAAAGATTGACAAATAATTTCCAAAATATATAAAAATATATAAAATAGAAATTTCTAAATATTACACATTTTCATGAAAATAATCGATATAGAAAAATTTACATTATTTAAATGAAATATAGTACTGTTTTGATATTGTTTTAATTAATATTTTTATTTTTGCAATTATAGCTTTCTTTTATAATATATTATTAAATAATATTTAATATAAATAAAAAATCTGGATCTAAAATAAAAATAAAATCAATTAATTATTTTATTATCATTTTATCGATAAATTGTATTATCGCTTATAGATTTATAATCAGAATTATTAGATAAGCACGATACACTTATCTCCTCTATTATTAAAAATGGCTTAATTTCCTTATGGCGAATTTCTATAGGAACAAAAGATGTAACTGTATATGAGTCATATTATACCGTTATTCCTATTAGCAAAGATATGTCACGTGATCAAGTTTCTATTTAAAGAAGCGTTGTACGCTTTCACTCCACCACAACTGTTAGTAACTTCGAGCCAAGCTGAGCAAGATCCTTTTAAGCGTTATTGCATGTAAGTGTGATTTTCCATATTTTTATTTTTTAATATATTAAATTTTACTATATATTTAGTTTATAAATTTAAAATATTTTTATAACTAAAATACTAAAATATTAAAAAAAAAGATTATTTAAAATTAAATATGCTTTTTTAACGACACGTGTCAGTTATTCATTCTTTATATGATTTTATATTTTTTTTTTACTTATTTTAAAAAATTTTTATTTTTATTAAATATGTATTTATATAAATTTTATATTTTTTAATTACTGTTTAAATTTGAATATATATTTATATAGGTATAGGTATATATTTATGATCATTTATAATTTAATAATAAATAATAATAATTATATATATATAATTATAGTAATAATATATAATTAATTAAAATAAATAATAATAATAATAATAAAATAATTAATAATAAAATTAGATTTCATTAAAATCTTAAAAGCTTAAAAAATTATATATATTTCTTTTCAAATATTTAATTGAAATATTATTTTATTTATATAAAGAGCAAAAATGCAGTTACATATTAGAGGAGAGCGCACGACTGTGGTCGAATCACACGAAAATGAAACTATTGCAGATTTAAAAGTAAGTAAAAATTTTATATTATTTTAAAAATATTATATTATATTAAGATATAATAAATATTTTTCATTTAAAAAATTATTTTTATACTTATATTTTGTTAATATTTTTATTTTAAAAATAAATAGTTTGTGTATTATTATAAATATTATATTTATTTAATTATTTGCGTTGATGATAATTCAGAGTCAGTACTTTATGCCTCTGGAAGGAGCAACAACGCAATATTAAATGACAAATGTATGAGCTGGTGATCAAATAAATATATATTGATTTCCATTCGCAATATTTGTCAATAAATAAATTAAAATAAAATAAAAATAAATTAAATTAAATTTCAAAATTTAAAATAATATATAAGATAAAATAATTAAAAAATCTTATTTTTTTAAGTGAAATATTTTCCCTTATGTTTTTTATTATTTAATTGTTGTAATAAATATTTAAAAAGTCTATAGAGATAAAATATTGCTTCATGATAATATTGATAAATCATATTTGATAAGATTTTAAAAATTTTATTAATTGAATGTAAGGTAATGATAATATAAATTTTTTATAATTCTTTTCCAGAAAAAAATTGTGGAAATAAAAGGTGCTGCAAATATAGATTTTAATCTATATTGTTCTGGACTTTTATTACAAAATGATACTTTAGTTGGAGATCTTACATCAAATGTATTGGAATTAACAGTTTCTCTTCCTGGAGGTAAGTTTTCATAATGAAGAATTTTTGTATATTTCTTAAGATTTATTTTAATTATAATTTCTTATCGTTATTTAATTTTATTCATAATTTTTTTATTATAAGCTTCTAAATTTATATTTTATTAGTTTTATTTATTTATTTTATATTTTAAATTTTTGATTTATATATAAACAAAATATTATTTTAATATTTAAGGTAAAGTACATGGGTCTTTAGCTCGAGCTGGAAAAGTGAAAGCTCAAACGCCAAAGGTAATTAAATCATACTAGTTATAATCATATTATACTACAATACAATTAATTACTACAACTAATTTTACTAAATTGATTAAGATATTTAATGATGAATTTTTATTTATATATGCAAAATTTTAGTATATTTTAATTTAGTATATAATATATGAAATTCTTTTTATAAAAAAGAAATATTTATTCTTTGAAAAATTTATTAAATTATATTTTTTCTCATTGTATAGGTAGAAAAACAAGAAAAGAGTAAAAAAAAAACTGGCCGAGCTAAGAGGCGTATTCAGTATAATCGAAGATTTGTTAATGTTGTGCAAACTTATAGTCGTCGTCGAGGACCAAATGCTAACTCAAATTCATAATTATATCTATATGTATACATTTCATGGTTACGAAAATAAAATAAAAAATTAAATATAAAGAAGTTTTTATTTCTTATTTTTTGTAATTATATTAACATTTTTGAATTAAATAAATTTATTCATAATTTTTATATATCATATAATTTTAATTACGAAACATCAAGTTATATTCAAAAATATAAGAAATATAATTTTTAATTTTAATTATTTATTAATAATTAAATAGGAAATATTTGTAAATAATAGATAAATATTATGACTATGAAACAAATTTTATATTTGTTTTACAAAAAAATTATATATATACATATATATCTTAGATAATTTTATTTTAATTATTTTAGCTTTTAAAACATTACATACATAAATTTACATGTTTAATTTGATAACTAATAAGTAATTTCTTGACGAAAAGTCAATTAAGTATATATAATATAAGTTAAAATCATTAAAAATATATTAGTTCTTTTTTGTTCATCAATATCAATTATTTATAGCAACATTAATATAGTAAATTTAATATTTAAATTAGATTCTTAACATTGCACTTAATTATTGAAATTGAATCAATGTTATTATTTGATATCTATTTTTTAATACTGAAAATATATTGAAATTTTATGCAATTTTATTAAAATTAAAATTATAAAAATTTTTATATTAAAATTAACTTCGTATAAAATAATTCTTTTCGTTTAACTTTTTAATATTGAGTAAGAAGATTTTCAATATCTTTACAAAGTGTTGCAAAATCTGGTCTTTTATGACTTTTTAAGTTCCAACAGGGATGCATAAGTTTTACATAAATTGCTTGTGGACAAATACATGGACAAGGAAGACGAATACCATTTTCTAATGCAGCTAATAGTAGTTCAGTACTTCCTTTTTCTTGTTCATTTTGAAGTCGCTCTGTACTAGAATCAAGACCAGGTAAACGTGGTTCTTCTCCAAAACTAAATGTTTCATACATTGTTACACCAAAAGACCACACATCCGATCGAATAGAAAATTTTCCATCTCTAATACTTTCTGGAGCATACCTTAAAGAGAAAAGAGAATTATATATAATTAATATATATATATAAGAAATATATAATTTCGTTAGATTTATAATACTTGCCACTTAATAGGAAGACTTCGGTCAGTTTGTAAAATATAATAATCATTTTCTCCAATAACTTGAGCTAATCCAAAATCACTGATTTTAACTTTATTTTCATCAGCAACTAAAATATTTCTTGCAGCAAGATCTCTATGAACAATACCCTCGCTACCTAAATAGTCCATTCCTGTTGCAATATCTAAAGCAAATCCCAATAGTCTTCTATGTGTTAATTCTTGTTTGTGAATTGCTAAATAACTTTGTAATGAACCATGTTTTACATATTCCATTACTAAACAAACTTCAGGTTCTGATATTACTCCGAGAATTTTTACTACATTTGGATGATTTAAAGTCTACAATCATGTCATTCATGTGCAATTAATATTCATTGTAATTTCAATATTGTAATTATTAATGTTATATTATATAAAAAATATTATATAAAAATTGTCATATAATAATTTTATGTCACATATGTCATATAATTATTAATATCATATAAAAAATAAATTATAAATTAATTAAAAATTTTGAAATAATCACCTTCATTATAGTAATTTCTCTTTCAAAATCATTTATATCAGTTTCAAGAGCTCTTTTTTTTTTTAATTTTTTTATAGCAACTTGTTGTGGTTCAATGTCTTTTCCATTTTCTCTTTCTAATGTGCCTCTATAAACTTCTCCATAAAAACCTTGACCAATTTTCCCTTGTAGAATTACATTACAATCAATATCTAATTCATAAATTCCTCGCATTTGACCTAAAGAACCATTGCTACTTCCAGATCCACAATCTTCTGCTGTTCCAGATTCATTTCTTCCTATTACCTATTTTTATATTAATATTATATATTCATTTTCTTTTTTAATTATTATTATTATTAAAAATTATTATTATAGCGATTAATTTTTAAAAATTATTAAATTTATATAAATTGTTACTAATATATGTTGTTAAATATAAATAATAAAAATTGATCAGTTTTTTATTAAATTTATTTTATTACCTCGCCTAAATCACTAGGATGTCCTATCCATAAAGCTTGAGTAGAATGTTCAATACAATTCATATTGGGAATGTTATTTTGAGAGATCGAGCAATTTTCTGAATCTCTTCTTGCTAAATATGCAGAAAGATCTTCTGTACTATCTATATAGTTATCATTGGTATTGATTAAACCTTGTAGATCTAAAATTAAAATAAATTTAAAGATTTTGCTAAAACAATATAACAGAAGACAATTATATCTTACTATCATCAGTATCATTCCAGGGAAGACTGGTATTATCCATAAGAAGACTATTACTTCTTGATTCACTATTTATTGATTTATTATTATTGGAATTAAAGTTACCTTGCTCAAACTTTTTTAATTGAGAATTAAGTAATTTTGGAAAAGCTGTTGCATATGCGTGACTTCTACGAGAATTATATACTTGATATAGAATTTGATTTATATCTCTTGTAATTGCTTGAGGTTGTTTTCTAGAACCATTTGAATCTCCCCAACATTCAAGCATCAACCGATAAACTTCTGTAGGACAACCATTTGGAATAGGCAAACGTTTTCCCGCTTCATAATGTTTTTTTACAATGGTAACATTTGAAAATTCTTGTAATGTATCTCCCCTGAAAAAAAAAACATTAAATTTTATTTTTATATATTAAAATTGTATTAAATCATTTATGAAATATTTATGATAAATTATATTATATTTATGAAAAATATATTTATGATAAATATTTATGATAAATTATATTATTAAATACATATATTTTAAAACTAATAATATTAAGAAAAATTTATTAAATTAAAATTATAATGAAAACGTAAAAATTAATATTTATTTAAAAGATTTACCTAGCAAATATTTGCCAAATTGTTGTTCCAACAGCCCAAATATCTGCTTGAAAACTATGTCTGGCCAATTCTGGATCATTATAAGTCTCTGGAGGTAACCAATGAATATCCGTTTCTGTATATACAAATATTCCTGGATCGGCTAATTTTACTACAAAACTGTTATTAGTATGGGCATGTACTAACAGCTTATTGCATCTAATGTTACCATGAACTACACCATTTTCTTCAAGATGCCAAAGAGCAGCGGCCAAACAGGCTGTTGCTTCTACCATATCTACAGTTTTAATAGTTTGAGAAGAAGAACTACGTAAATATTCATCAAGTGAACCATGTCGTACCAATTCTAGGAGCATTCCAATCGATGGTGTTACTGTTAAACCATATAATCTACTAGAACATACAAATTATTCTAGTATCAATATAAGAAGTATATATTAGATGAGAGCAAAAAATTAAATTAACTTGGATTATCCATTCAATATTAAATTATTATATAAAAATTTTGAAGAAACTTAAGTACATTATAAGTATAATAATATAATAGAATTTGATTGTAATAAGATCATTTACTAATTGTAATAAGATTTTTTGTTGCAAATATTAGATAAGAAATAAAAAATACTAAAAATTCTGCATATCTATATGTAAAATGTACATTTTGAAATTTTACAATTACTATTTTAATATTTTCATAGAAATATATTATTAAATGATCCAATAAATTAAATTTAAAACATTTTTGACTTCTTTCTTTTGCCATATTTTTTAAAACCATTATTAATATTCTTTTTTATATTATAATTTAAAATATTTTAATCTATATTACATTACTTTACATTTTTTAAAAATATAGAAAACTATAATATTATAATTATTTTATTTTATATTTTAAAATATTATTTACCTTACAAGAGTACCTGAACGTAATTGAGACCATTTTCCAGCAAGTTCCAAAAATTCTTTTGTATAATTTGCTTCTTCTTCTTGTTTTAAAATTTTAAGAGCAACTTCTAATTTTTTTCCTTTAGTTAATCTCCAAATCGCTCTGTGAAGAGTTGTTGGCGAATATTGTTGAGTTCTAATAGTTTTTAAAAAAGGTTTATAAATTTCTAATTGATTTTGAGATACACAATGAGGGCCAGTTTCTAAAACTGAAGCAACAATTTCTTCATCAGCTGCAACTTCACTAACAGCATTTTCAGGAGCACAAAGTAATAGTGATGACTTATCTAAAAAAATTAATTTTTTCTTACTTTTATTATTTTGTGTTATTATAACAATATAATAATTATAACAATACAAATATTCTATAAATTATAAATAAAAATTATAAAAAAATAAATTTTTAGTTATAAAAATACAAAATAAAGAACGAAAATTTATTTAAATTACCATATTCTGAGGGTGGTAAACATTCTGAAAGATAAGGCTGTCCTTCAGAATCTTGAAAAGATGAGACACATTGTACCAATGAATTATATCGATTAGGAATCCCAGTAACAGTGAACTCATTTGGAATTTTTTCTTCTATTCTCCTTGAAAATAATTTTCCTCCCTTATTACATATATCCAAATGATATACATTGTATTCTGTTTCACTTTCTCTAAGTAGATAAGAACCTGGTTTATTAGCACGTTTTTGTTGAAGTTTTGTATATGAAAATTCTTGCCTAAAATAAAATTTAATTTTACAATATTTATATATATATATATATATATTTTTTATAAAATTTTATATTGTAATTATAATAAATAAAATAAATGAAATCATACCCAACTGGACCATGACACTTTAATTTATGTAATCTTTCTAAAGAAGGAGTGACAATCTCTCCACATAAATTAAATGTCCATTTAACTGCTAGACGATAATAACCATCCAGAGCAGAAACAAAAGACATTAAAAGTGCATTTTTTGAAAATTTCAAATATGAAGGTATACCATTTTTCCTCGATATTTCCACTGTATTATCTTGTCTAAAAAAAATAGAAAAAAATATTAAATACATTTTATATACAATACATATATACACACATACACAAAATCAATTATAAATAAAAATTGTGTAATTTAATATCAAAAAATGTTTTACTTATTACATTTTAAGTAAAAAAAAACTATACTATTTTCAATAAAAAATATTTTTAATTTTTTTGAGTTAATGTTTGAAAATAAAATATATGTATATATATATATATATATATATATATATATAATAAAATATTTATCACAAAAAGATATTTATATTATTGTTTGTTATTAATGTTTATTTTCATAATAAATTTTAAACCTTATAGAAACAAAACATAAATCTTCAATTGCACATAATGTAATCCATGAAGCAACATTTAATTCACAATATTTTACTTCATCTACATTGACTCTTAAAGTCACTTTTATTGGAGGATTTTGAAGATCTCTATCCATTAAAGCTTCATATTCTTCATATGGGTAATTTGGTGCCATACATTCAAATTGTTTCAAATATTGTTCTTTAACATAATTTGCATCATATCCAGATATTTTACAAATTTCCAGAAGTGCATTATGAATTGGTTTTTTAATGAAAAATGCATGACGTTTTATACATTCCCTAGGAATATATTTTCTATACTCTGATTCCACTGTTTCTCTTGGTATTCCTTTTTCTAACATTACTCTGTAAAAGAGTAAAAAAAATAATTTTATATTTATCAAAAATTAGATTAAATTTAATTAAATTTTTAAAAGAAAAAGTCACAATATTGAATAAATTAGTTATATAAAATAATTATAAAATAATAATTTTCATAAATTATACTTATTAAATATAAATTAAAGAATTATATAGAACTATTTGCAAAATTAATTATAAAAATATATAATTTTGAAATCATAAAATTTAAGTTAAGATATAAATAAATAAATCATTAAATGATTCAATTAAATTGAGATTGAATTATACGAACCTATACATATCAGTAACACCAAGTCCAATCAATTCTTGTTTATGTATTTCATAAACAATATCTGGTACCTTATTATCCATAACATCTGAACGTGCTTGTTGAAAATAATAGTCATAAGCATTTACGTCAATCTGTTTTAATCTTTTTAAACTTGAAGGTTTAAATCTTAATCTAAAGTCAAATTTATTTTTATTTTTCATTTCCAAACGATATGATAATGAATACCAAAGTTTTGTATAATGATTTCTAAGAGCAAAAAGATGTCTGGCTATTGGACCTATTCCAAGAGATCTACAGATCTAAAAAATCATTTATTTAAATTAAATGTACATTAAAAGAAGCAAAATTATATTTAATTTCAAATATATAATAATATTCCAAATATTATTATATAAATACATAAATAAAGTTTCATAAATCTAATATTTGTCTGTATTTAAATGATATTTTATTAAAGTATATTTTAGATTTCAGATTTATTTTAGAAAAAGGTTAAAATTGAATTTTAATTTAATTTCAATTTCATTTTAATTTCTGACTAATAATTAATAAAATTTTATTTTATTAATTATTAATAATTTATTTTCAATATTTTACAAAATATCAAAACATAATATTCATTTAACTTTAATAATAAGATCGAGAAAGAAATATAATTCTTTCACTACCTTACCTTGATACAAAGATCTTCTATTGTTTGTCCATAAATAATTGTAAGATTTAATTCTTTTTCTTCATTTGCAATATAAACAATCGCTAAACTATCGTTTTCCATTGTTAACACAGATTATATGTTTTCTTCACATTTTGTTACTTTAATTGCTCACAGCATACTGATTATTTACAATACGAATATGAATCAACGCGCATGACAATAAAAAGTATATCACTGAAATAACTATATATTGAATATAGTATATGTATATATAATATATGTTTAATATATATATAGTATATTTATATCTAATTGAATTTTTAATTTATATTAATTTTTTTTCAAAGAATAAAATTTCAAATATAAAATATTATTTATTTATCATATATATTTTTGATTTATATTTAATAAAAATATCTATATTAATAATAAAATGAATATTTATATATTTTATTTTTTCTTATAAACTGAATTGTGGTTTTTAGTGAGTGGTTTTTATTTATTTAGTTAAATATTGATATAGTATAAATTTTATTAAATTAAAGTGATACAATTTTATTTTATAAATATCTTATCTTATCTATTATAATTATCTACAAATAAAACATTAAAAATAATAAAAGATAAATTTATTGAATTATTATTTTTAATGATTTATAAGTTAAAACTAAAAAAATATATTATTATATTTTTATTATATTAATATATATTTATTTTTAAAGTATCAAGAAATTAATAATTAACATCTGTTATTTTATTAATTATTTTATTAATAATATTTTATTAATAATTAACAATTTAATTATATTGTTGATAACTAGTTAATTTTGTTTTATTGATTTTTATTAGATTTTAATTCACTTTTAGAAAATAATTATATGATTTATAATTAAATTTTGAAATAGATTATTGATTTATTTATATTATATTATATTTAATAAATTTAAAATTTTATATATATAAATAATATAATTTATATATATATTTAAAAATAAAAACATTTAATAAATAATATATAAAATATATAAATATTTCTTGTTTCAATAATATGCAAAAACTTCAATAGATTTATGAAAAAAATTACTCTATATACACAATTTTTAAAATTTTGGATAATTAATATATTTAATAACCTAGTTATATGTATAAGAATACAAATTTGAATATAATTGAATATATAATAAAATTACAAAGATAATATAATTGTAGACCACTTACAAAAATTGACAATGTACATATGTATTGTATGTAATGTACATATTGTACAAATTGTTCATTTGAAATATGACATATAAAAATCATGATTTCAGTTGTTATTGCATAATATTAGTGTAAACATAATATATATTTATTGTTTACACTTTACATTTTATTGTTTATTTTTTATAAATACATTAATTATTCATATTTTTACATAGTTAAGTCTTATTCAATTTTTACCAATTTAGTTTTTACTGTGTATATCATAATAAATAAATAAAATGTAAATGTAAATATTTCTAAAAAGAATTATTTTTTTGCAATTACTATATTTATTTTTAAATGGTTATTTTCATTATTCAATATTTCATTATTCAAAATTAAATAATAAGACTTAAACTAAAGAGATAAAATGATGGTCCCCAGAATACTTTTTTTATGTATAGGTGCAATTACATTTTTCAAATGCAACCAATCATTCTTCTCTGATTATTATCTTTTGATTCTGAAAAAAATTAATTAATTTGAATAAATATTATAATATATAATAATCTATAATATTAAAAATAATGCATAAATAAATGAATAGAAATTTGATAAATGATTATATAATGAAATATATAAAATGAGTAAATAGATAAGTGATAAAATTTGTTAACAATATAGTATTGATAATATTAAAACTTAATAATAATAGCATTTCGTTTATTCGTATTTCGATATAAGTAATTCAATTTATCATTTAGTTTCATATGAATTCTTAATTAATTTATTATTCGAAAAACGGATATCAATTATATCATTATATTAATCCATATTTTTATAATAAATTTATGCAATCATTATTTTATTAAATAAAATAAAATAAATTATATGTTAATATACAATATATCTATTTTTAATTATTATTATTATTTTTTATTATTATAATTAATAAAAATAGATGATATGTTATATATATGTATAATATAATAATGTATATATAATGTATAATATAATAATTTGTATAAAATAAAAAATGATAAAATATCTAATATAGAATTAAATTATCAATATTAAATAAATCAAATATTAAATAAAAGAAGTAATGAAGAATGAAAGAATTAATATTAGTCAAGTTAGACTTACAAGACTATGATTTGTGATTGTTAAAATGTTGGTGAATTCAAATTAGGACTGCCTGGTGTTGAAGTAGGGGTCGATGGAGTACCTGGAGGTGAAATTTCCAGAGGACAGACCAGATTACCATAATCTGCTTCATTTTTACTTTTTTTGCGCTTTAAAGTAAACTGAGATTTCTTAGGTACCTAGATTAATTGAATTGTAATTTAATTTAAGGACAAAATTAGAATTTATAAATGTAAAGATATATCTTCACCAGAATTCGTAAATTTTTCACAAACAATATGAGAATTAAATTTCCTAAAAATTTTCTAAATATTTGCTTATCTATTTATATATTATTCGTAATCTGTAATATTGTTCATATTCTTATAATGTAGAATTAAAAAAACGTTTTCTAATGAACATTTCATGAACATTATTAGCTCATATTTCATAACTATACATATAATCTCTATAAACTTAAATTTATATTTTAAATTCATATTACATTCTTCTCATTGGATTTTTCTAAATGAAATAAAAAAACTAAATATAATTTATTATTAATTTAAATTATTTATAATACAAATGATTAAAATGAAATAAAATTTTTTTAAATCTCTATTTATGACCTATATAGAAATTGTTCACGAATTATTCAATATTTTTTTATAAATTCTGATTTTTTAATTAATTTATTAATATTTTTTTTTCAAGTGTCAATTTTTCAAGAATAGCAAATATATAGTAAACAATTAACGAATCGATTCTTCTCAAGAAACTAAAGATTGATGTTGGACAATTATTTATGAAATTGTTAACAATGTTTATGAAAAGACTTGTAAAACAATGTTTGTAAATTTGTTGATGAAGATGTATCTTAATACTTTATGATATTTAATATTTTGGTTTTTTATCAAAATAAACTATTATTAACATTTTAAAATAATAGAAATTACCTTTAAACGAGCGGTAAGTGTAAGTGGAATGAATCCAGGAGTATTCTCAATCTCTCTTTTTCTTTGTACGACTTCTCTTCCAAGAATTTGATTGAAATGTGTAGTTAAATGTCTACGAAGAAGAGTTTTTCCTGGAGAAATACTAAGTAACGTGGCCAATAATTCTGAAGTAAATCTGCCTTCATAAATCATCAAACCTCCATGTACTCCAGATCCTCTCATATTTGGAGCATATTCCGCTAAATCAACTACTCTGAGCCATTCCATTACTCGATGATTTGTCCAAAGACGAACATTATCACCATCTGCTCCGTTTCCATTTGTCGATCTTCTTTCAAGATTATCAAATTCAAAATTTAGTTCTCGTAAAATCTATAAAATTGTTTTATTCTTTTAATGTCAACTTTTAATGTTATTAAATATCTAGTATTTATATTAATTCATTATTATTATTAAATTTAAATTTATTTAAATGATTATATTATATTTAATTTATAGATATTATAATATTTAAAATAAATAAATTTAATGTTACCTGAATTCCTCGTCTAAGACTTGCAGCATGTAATTGTGCAGTAACTCCAAGATTTAAAAGATCTTCAGTAGTAAGTCGATGTAACATTCTACCATCAACTTTACCATTTTGGAAAGCTTCTTTATGCTGTGGTAATCCAATATCATCTAACCATCGTAAAACTGCAGTATTATCCATCTATAATTTTATAAATATTTATATCATTATAAATTATAAAATAATAATAAAGTAATAAAATTGTAAAAAATATTTTTATCTCATGATATCTCATTATAAGTTATATATATATAATGCATTTAATATCATGCAATATAAAATTATAAAAAATACCTTATCTGATCCAAGAAATTCAGCTCCATCAAATTTTTCGGATTCTATTGCATATAATAATTTCTTCCTATGAAGAATATTTTTAATTTCTAATTCTTTTTCTAATTGTTGTTGTGAGCAGTCTAATAATTTTGATCCAGTAGCACCCCATCGTCTCAATTCGCCCGCATAACATTCTAATCCTAAATTTGCGAGCCAATCTTCAATTTCTTCCATTGAAAGTTCCAGTAAAGATTTTTGAGCAATCGATGCTATTTGAGAATTTGAATCTCCTATGATTGTTTTTTCTTTTTCAGCTAAAACAAAAAAAATAAATAATGAATAAATTTTATTGCATCAAACTAAATTCAAAAATTAAAATGTTGCAAATGTCATAATTCAAAAGAAAAACAAATAAATAATAATTTTTTAAAACATATCAATGTTTGAAATAAATGATATTATTATAAGGAAAATAAATTAAAAAAAAAAGAGAAATCAAAATTTTCATGCAAAAATCAACATAAAATTTAATTAATTCAATGTTGACATAGACTAAATTAAAAATTATCAGCCACGATTGCCTGTCATATATTATTTTTTATTGAAAACATTTAAAAATGCATGCTTAGAGGAAGAATCGCAACCTAGAGTAGGCGCAGACAGGCATCTCGCGGAGGCTCCTTTAATGGCCAATGGTACTGTTGTGTGTGCTCCAGAAATTAAACTGGGTACCTTACCGAACACTACACCTTTCTTTGAAGAACTCGGTGGCCTAGGAAGACTACTATACTGAGTGGTATGCCTTCCAAATTTTTCTCCCTGTAATAAATTAATAATAATGATGTATTCTTTTATTTTTATTGCAAATTTAATATATAACTATATATACATATATTTCATTTATAAAAAAATATTTCAATTTTATGTACATTCACATATTTGATATAGAACTTACATTTGATATAGGACTTGTATTACGAAGTGCAAGATTTTCATGTTCTAAACTTGCTTGTCTAAGTTTCATTTCTGATAAAGAACTCAAGAGTTCTAATTTTTGTGTTTCCAAAGCACTTCTTGAAAGTACTTCCTAAAATTGAAATCATTGAAACAAAATGAAAAAAAATAAATATATAATATAAAATATAAAATAAAATAATAAAGTTACTTTTTGTAATGCTTCTTCCATTCTTCTGAGAGAATCTTTCTTTTCTCTAAGCATATTTTCCAATTCTTGGATTTTACTAGATTGTGCATCTACTTGTTCTGATAAAACTGATACTTCCATACGTAATGTTCCACGTTCATTTTCTAACTTTTTTAAACGTTCCTATATAATTATATTATTTATATTAGTTATATTATATGTATATAAATTTAAATATTAAGAAATTAAACATTGATATTTTAACTTTCTATATTTTAGTTGTATAAAATTAAATAATAAAATTATTAAAAATATTAATCTCATATATTCTTTTTTTTAAAATTTATAAATACAATAATATAATGAATACAATAATAAGTAAAATAATATAAGTATAAATATGTATTCATAATTATTTTAAAGTATTAAATATTTTATCAAATATTAAATATATTATTTTAAACATTATTTTAATATTTATTAATATTTTTCAATATTTTTTGTTACATTATTAATATACCTCAGTTTTTGCTTGACATTCATTCCATTTTTGAATGTCTTGTAAATATTGAAGAGAGCAACAAGAAGAAAATTCTCGTCTTCTTAAAGAAAGATCTGATTGTGATTTAGCTTTTTGTTCATGTTCTATTCTATTCCTTAATTGTCGCTTTTTCCCTAATTTTAAATATTGATTGTTTTGATTTCCTTTATATTGTTTATTTCCTTGACAATTATGGATTTTTGAACAAAAGCTGTTCAATCATGTTATAAAATCAGTGATTTTAAATTTAAAAATAATAAAAAAATAAAAATTCAAAGACCTCATATCATATACTGCAGAACAGAATGATGGAAGAGTTCCAACATGTGTTAAGTTCGTAGATGTACATAGATTAGGTACACTTCCTCTCAGAGCTATCATTTTAGCATAACCTAATGGACAATTCTAAGAAAACAATATGATTCTTTTAAATATTTTTATGAAATTAAAATTTTATATTTTTAAAAAATTAATATTTTATAAAAATTTATCTTTTTAAGAATAATACAAAAAATATTTATAATTTGATTTTTAATTAATTCAATATTAAAAATTATTAAATTTTAATTGTAATATAAAATTTATATAAATTTATATAAATTATTATATTATAATATTTAAAATTATTAAAAATCAAATTGTAAATAATTTTTATATTATTTTTAAATATTTTCTTATTTATACCTGGCAAGAACAATTGCCAGATTCATGTACTTGATGTTCAAAAAGATTAATATTTGCAAACTCATCTTCTCTTTCTGAATTTGATGTTTCTGAAGAATCATAATCTTCTGAAGGAGTCCAATTAATATTTGATTGTTTTGATCTTGACATAATTTTCAATAAATTTAAATCTAAATAAATTTATTAATATAACTAATTATTTGAAAAACTTTTCATAATTTCTTTTATTATTTTTAATATCTTTATTCAAATTAAAATAATTTTATCTAAAATAGGAAGAAAGAGAACAAAAAAATTATTTACACTACAATATATAAAAATTGATATAAATTTATATGAAATTCATTTAATTAAACAATGTTTAAAATAATAATAAAAAAATTCTTTTTAAATAGATATTTTTAATTATAAATTATTTTTAATTAGATATAATATATAATTAAAAATTTCGTTTACGACTTGTATTTTATTGAATTTTTTCAAATGAAAGAATTATTAATAGGATTTCTTGCGTTTTCTCTATTTCGTTCATAATTCTCTATTTTTAATAATATAAACAAATTTTGTTATATTTGGTTACACATTTTTCGGCATTTTTTTAATTATTTTCATATACTTTTATAAACTAGATTATCACAAATAAAATTATAAGATAAAAAAATGAAATTAGTAAAACAATCACGTCGAGGTTTTCTAAGATACTAAAATTACCATTCTAAAATTTCTCAAGATGAGAGCCATAACGTCACGTGACGTAATCTATACATAGATCATTCTTTTCTTTTTTTATAATACTTAATATAATATTAAAATTTTATTTAATATAATATTAAAATTTTATTAATCAAATTTTTTTATTGCGCATATAAGAATCTAAATTAATTTATATTATTATCATTATTATTATTATTATTTAAATATAAATATTTCTTGAAAAATTAAAATTTAAATGTTTATAATATATAATGTAAAATTAAATTTTAATTTTAATATAATATACATGTGAAAAGTTGTTTTCTTGTAAATCATTAAAAAAATTCTTTTTTTAATTATTTAAAGAAATAATATAATATTCATTTTTTTTTTCATTATAATATACTACAATTTTTTATTTTTTCTAGCTTATCTATTTAATTATATTTATTTGAAATATATATATATATTTATATTTATTTATATTTTGCATAATATTAAAATTTTTTTGGAAAAATAATAAAAATAAACATTATACAAGTTAAGAATCATTTTTTTAAATAAATTGATATTGTTAAAATCTTTTGAATAATGTTTGATTTATAAACAAAGTATATTTTTTCTTATAAATACCCATGAAATGATTAGTTATTAATATTAATGATTAGTATTTACTTATTTAATTAAAATAAAAAAAGTTGCTATCTGCAATAATATAAAGAAGAAACAGCTTGTTATGTATCTCTCATCTTGTATTTTAAACATAGAATACTTATAAAAATATTAGAAGAATTAATATTGAAAATATATTTAATTTAATTATAATTGGAAATAAACACAAGAATTGATACATAAAAATGTATTTGATAATAAACTTATTTTAATAAACTTAATAAATTATTTAATAAACTTTTTTTTCAAGTTATAAATAAAATATATTAAGATATTTAATATGCATTAATTGCATATTTTATGAAATCAATTTAGTTATATCTATAATTGAAGTTCTAAATGTTTACCAATTGCATCCACTGCAATAAAATTTCAGTAGTGGCTGTATCTGGAGGAGAAGGAGGACTTGGAGAATTTTTAATTGCTGTCACAAGATTTTTTGCTGCTTCTTTGACAGAATCCTTCCATTCTGTATTGCCTTCATTATTGCTATCAGTACATACACCTAACATTTTATATATATATTAATATATTATATTATAATTTTAATAATTTTATAGATATGTCAATATTATTATATATTTTATAGATATGTCAATAATATTACTATGTAATATTATTACTAATTTCTTTCTTAAAAAATTAAAAAATTATTATATATATTAATAAAATATTTAAGAAATAATTAATTATATATTCTTATATACATTAATTATATATTTGATATATTAAATTAATTCAAAATAATATTATATATAATTTACCAGAAATAATGTCATCCATTTGTAATAAAGCAGCTTCTAACATCTTACTAGCTTC
Organism: Apis cerana; assembly: GCF_029169275.1. NCBI lineage: Eukaryota > Metazoa > Arthropoda > Insecta > Hymenoptera > Apidae > Apis > Apis cerana. The sequence goes on from NC_083856.1 coordinate 10,773,766, forward strand.
GCTTGATGTTTTTGTAAGAAAGGTAGATTCTCCTACTTGTATTGTGTTTCCGTTTTTTTCTTCACTTTTACCCATTGCTAATTTCTAAATACAAAAATAAAATATATAATAAAACATTTTTTATTTATAGAAAAATAATTACTTAATAAAAATTATAGATATTTGAAATATTATTTTAAAACTCATATAAAATTTTTTAACATTAAACCTAAGAAAATATAAAATATAAATATGTATAACCTAAAAATTTATATTTCAAAATTATTTTTATATTTAAAACATGATAAATTTTTTAAAATTACTTTATGTAAAAATACATAACCTTTTTTATAATTACTAATAAAAAAAGAAAGAAAAAAAATAGTAGCACAACAGAAAAAGATAAAGAGAACTGTCAAATAAATCTGAATTTCAAAATGGCGTGTTTACTTAATTATTTACATATTTAAAAATAAAATAAGAAAAAATTAATCATTTTTTTTTATTAATCTATTTTCATTTTTTATTTTAAGTGAATATACAAAATTCTTTTAGTAAGTAATAGAAATAAAAAAGTATTTGAATAATTTTTTGAAACTTACCTCGCTCTATCATGATTTAAATAAAAATAATTTAAATCTTATTTAAACTTTAAATCAAAAATTGATTCAAATCATGAATACAAGAAAAAGCAACAGGTGTTAAGAACAACGCCCAATAGTTTACCGCCATAATAATATTTTGCTCCTTTTTAGTGTTTTGCTTACGTTCCAAATATATAGTATTAACAAGTAAATTAATATAGTAACTGTTACATGAAAATCTATCATAAGTTGATAATGATATGATTATTTTTAAAGTGATTTTCTGTAATGTAAGAAAGATATTTTTTACATATAAAACAACCAATAATAGAATGGTTTGAAAAGAAATTTCATTTTGAAGTAGTTCAAGTTTTTATGACACAATGATTTTTCATTGAGCAACAAAGTTATTATTATGTAAAATTCAATTTACATTTGATGATGAGCATCCGAAATTATAATAATGTTTAAATAATAATATGATTAATAATAATATGATTGTATTAAATCTATTAAAATTAACTATAATTAGATCTATTAATTTTCTTTTGCAAAATGTAGTATTATATTTTATATGAATATTTACATTTATTCTCTCTCTCTCTCTCTCTCTCTCTCTCTCTCTCTCTCTCTCTCTCTCTCTCTCTCTCTCCGCGCGTGTGTGTGTGTGTGTGTGTGTGGGTGTGTGTGTGTCATATACAGTAAATTAATGAAAAAGAAAATTTATTTTATTATAATCGAATTTTTTTATTATTATCTTGTATTAATCTTTTTTCGTGAATAATTTTTATTATTTTTATTTATGAATTGTTATTGAAAAATTTATTTTTTTTTATCAAAAAAGAAAACTGAACGCATCAATATATTATTATTTGTTTATTAATATTAAAGTAATATTTAGAATTATTGAAAGTATATTATAATAAATAAATTTGTAAATTGATAGATTAATTTATTATGGATTTCTATTTTATTCATATTTTATATCACAATTATATCATTATCTGTTAAGTTAAATAAAGAATTAGTTTTATGGTTATATTTTTAAATATATATTAGTTAAATTTCATAATTAAAATATTTTTAAAACAGAATGCCTAAATAAACAATTAATATTAAGGTCAATTTCTATTCTATTTAATATTAAAATCAATTTCTATTCTATCAATTTCATTTTTTTTAAACACGAAGAATTAAAAATGAACAACTTAATGAGGTTACGTCCGTTTGTAAAGTGTTTAAATAATCGAAGATTACATTCTGCAAAATATATTTTAGATGCCGAGAACAGACAATTGTATGAGGACGTTTTTCCTGATATTTGCATGTAAGAATTATCAATTTATTGAAATTATCATAAAAAAAAATTGCACGTGATGCGTAAATTATGTACTACCTTACATGGTATATTACATATTATTATATATTTTTATATAATGTTTTTAAAATTATAATATTTATATATTTTTTTCTAATTTTAAAGTTTTTTTGTTCAGTTTTATTTTTTAATATATATATTTTTAATATATATAATATATATTTTTTTAATTATTTTCATTTTATTCGTATACATCATTAATCTATCCTTTCGAAGACTTAAATGATACATTAATATTTTCTAATTCTAAAAAATGTGTCCTGATACATATTTGATATCATTATATATCATTATATTATATCCTAAATTTATTTTTCTTGATTGATATAATTATCTTAATGATAAAAACAAAATAAAATTTTAGGAATGATATAAAAAAATTATGGAAAAGCCCACCACAATGTATATATGCTGGATTTGATCCAACTGCAGACAGTTTGCATATAGGAAATTTGTTAATTCTTATCAACCTTTTATATTGGCAACGTTGTGGTCATGAAGTAATTATTCTATTAGGAGGTGCAACAGGTTTAATTGGTGATCCAAGTTATAGAAAAAAAGAGCGTGTTGAAATAGATCAAATTATACTTAAAGAAAATTTAGAATGTATAAAAAATGATATTAAAACTATTATTAGAAACCATACACAATATTTTTGTAAAAATCATAATCATTTAATTCCTATAAAAATATTAAACAATTTACAATGGTATAAAGACATGAATCTATTATCATTTATCAAAGATATCGGAAAATATTTTAGAATGGGTACAATGCTTGGTCGTACATCTGTACGAGCAAGATTAGAATCTGATAATGGGATGAGTTTTACAGAATTTACTTATCCAATTTTTCAAGGATATGATTGGCTTCATTTACAACGTACATATAACTGTAATTTTCAAGTTGGAGGTCAAGATCAAATGGGAAATATAATATCTGGTTATGATTTAGTTACTAAATATACTAAAAATCAAGTTTATGGATTGACATTACCTCTAATCACAGCTGAAGGTGGAAAAAAATTTGGAAAATCTATAGGCAATGCAGTTTGGCTATCCCCTACAAAGTCTTCTAGTTTTCAATTATATCAATATTTTATGAGAGTAGAAGATGCTGATGTAGAAAAATTTCTTCATTTCTTTACATTTTTACCTTTACATAAAATTAAAAGAATTATAGAAGAGCATTTTAAAAAACCAGAACTGAGAATAGCACAAAGAAATCTAGCTGAGAAAGTTACAATATTAGTTCATGGAGGTAAGAAAATAAAACAAATTTTTATTTATATAAGTTACAGATTTAAATTAGACTAATAAAAAACTATTAATTTTTCTATTATTTATTAATTTTAAATGATATCATAAATATAATGAATTTGTAAGAAATATAATGATAAAACTATTTTTATTTTTATGTTAATTATTATGCAATATTTTTTTTTTATTATAGAAGCAGGATTAATTGCAGCAAAAAGAGCATCTGCTATTCTTTATGATAAATCAATTGATTCTTTAGCAAAAATGAGTGCAAATGAATTGGTACAAATATTAGAAGGTGCTAATTTAATAGAACTTCTTTCTGAACCAGGTATTAATGTTTATGAATTAGCTATGAAAGCAAACTGTTTTAAATCAGATTATGATGCAAGAAGAATTATTGGAGCTGGTGGATTCTACATTAATTATCAAAAAATTACAAATATGGAAGAAGTTGTCGTACCTGGAATACATATATTAAGTAATAATATAACATTACTTAGAGTTGGAAAAAAGACTTATCATATTGTACACTGGATATAAAATAAAAAAATTATTTTGATTAAAATTTATTATAATAATTTTAATGTATTTAAACAAATTTAATTTATAATATAAAAATAATTTTTTTCAATGTATATAGTAATTATTTTTTATTTATAATAATAGAAATAAATGTAAATATAATATAATATAATATATGTTACATATTACATGTAATAACATTTAATAACATAGAAACTTTATTTAATAAAAAAATTTCTTAAATATATAATTATTCTAATTATAATTAAAAATAAAATGTGATAAATATTTTTTTTCATTTGTTAATATAATCTAAATTATATTATTTTATTTTAATATAATCTGATTAAATAATATAATATAAATTTGATAAGTATTAAAATTTTATTAGCAAAAAATAAAGTTTTATTGTTATATTATTATTAATTAATATCGATATTATATTCGATATTATATTACTTGTCCATTGAATTTTGTCATGTATTAAGGATTCCCAACAATGATGAAGATGAACAATTTAAGCTAATAAATTATTGCTGTTATATATTACTTATTTATTATATATAAATTGTAATCATTTTATTCTTATTTATATTATTTTTTTATGAAAACAAATATTGCAAAGTAATAAAAATAAATAAATATTTCATAAAATTGTGAAAAAAACCACAGAAATCAAACTAATAACATATAGTTATTTGATTATTATATATATAGATAAGAATTGAAGTTAAAATTGCTACAAGAAAAAACATATAAATAAATAAGGGAAAATGTGATTATATAAGAAATATGATAACATGATATATATATATATATATATATATATTATAATTTATAAACATATGTTGATTATAAAAATATTGGAACACTAATTCATAATTGTATAATATTATCAAATTACATTAATGTAGCTTAATGTAATGTTATCTAAAATACGGAATTTTTTTAATAATGCTAATTCGAGTTATTACCTACTTTATTTTCAACATGATTTATATCTAAAGTAGATTGTGATTACAGGATAGTAGTGATACAAACAGCGCTTGCGTGTAATCTATTAAAGATGGCGTATTCTGATATTCTACCATTTTATCTTACTAGACCGGCAGTGCGTGTGAGAACTACTAGCATTGATAGTTTTATTCCGTCATAAAGAATATACTTATTTAAAGTAAATTATTGCGATTATTTGTTTATTAGTGCCAAGCAACGATTTATTGTGATATTTTGTGTCTTCTTTTTCTATCAACTTATTCTTATATATTATTTCTTCGATCTACTTTATGGTATGTATTTTTAATTTTTATTTTTTGTATAAGCTTTTATTTTTTATTCGAAAATTTGTATATTTCTTACAAGGTCTATGTCATTTTTTTTAAATAAAAAAGAATAAGAAATAAATTTTTTTTATATCTTTTATTATAATATTATTTGATAAATTTTCTATATCTTTCTTCATTTTTAATTTTTTTTTAAAGGATAATCAATAAATAAATAAAAAGATAAGTAAAAAATAATGAGTCATTTGTTTATATATAAATGTTCGTTTTATTAAAATATGTCATAGTGATAATTTCAGTGTTTTTTAAATTGTGATTTGGAAGAATTTCAAGAATTAATAATCAAAAAACTGTCAAGAAGTTTTTAAATTAAAATTTAATTTACGTAATTCTATTATGAAAAATTTAATAAAAAACACCTATAATACAATACAATCTTAATTAATTTTGCATTATAATTGATTGCTAACATTTTATTTAAGTGTATTTAAAGAAGTAAAATACATATTATTAAAATAATTAGTGAAATACATATTAAAATGTATGAAAGAAGTTTTCGAATTAATAAAATATAAAAACATATATTCATGTATAATATACATATATCTTATTTTTTAGTGTTTTTATTTTGTACTTAACAATATAATAAATAATATTTTTTATAATTACATTTCATGATTTATATTTATATATTTTTTGATTTTAATTATTTTATTTTATAATATAATTAAATTATATTTCAAATTTATATAATTGAATTGTACCGTTTGCTGTTTATAATTCATTAAATATTTTTTATTCATTTTATATTTTTTATTTTTTTTCAAAAATAATATATATATATTGTTTTTAATATTATATTTTTGAAGATTTTGTTTATATCATTTATACTTCTCTTTTAACTTATAATTATTATTTTATTGATATTGATTATTTAATATAGTTCAAAAAATTTTTAAAGATAATAAAAATATTTCACAAAATTAAGTAAGAACATTAAAAATAACATTTTTCTTTCAGATACATTGTTATTGTCTCAAAATTAAATTTTTTGTGATTTTATAAAAATTATAATGATAATAAATTTATAATCTTTTATAAAAGTATGATTATATACATTAAAAAAATAGATAGAAAATTAGATTGATTTTAATAAAATTCTCTAAAAGTAATTTTGGGTTAAGAAGTCGATCAGATTCGAGCGGGTAACATGAAATTCGGATATTTTAATGGTTTTAATCTTTTGATATTTTCAAAATTTAATTCGATATTTATTTTAATTTTAACTAAAATTTAAACATATCTTATATTAAATCTTATAAGATTTTATATAAAATTATGTTGTTTTATATAATAATATATTGTAAGTCAGCTTTATTGATGATAAATGCATTATATGTAAGTTCACTGTAATCTAATGTAGAAAAACCTGGCAACGAATTTTCCGTGATATCGATTGTACCTTGAAATTAAGCCTTTGTTCTGCATGCATCAAGCTGGAATTATAATTAAGTGAAATTATTGCCTAGTATATATGTAATATGTGTGCTACATATAATAAAAAAGAAGAGCATATTTAAATCGAACATCTAAATTATTTTTGTTATTAAAGTTAAAAAAAAATAAATACGAAAAATTTAATTAATTTCAGTACACTGAATAATGCTATTTTTCAAAATAAAATATCATTTACGGAAATCCTTTCAACTATAATACGTGTGACAATTATGAAACAGAATTAAATCAACATAGTTAGATAAAATCGTTAATGGTATTTTATTATTCTATGTCATAGAATATATGTACGTATTATAAAATTTTTATATTGATGTGTTAAATTTATTTTTGATCATTTATATTTATTGTTTGCGAATTTAATTCGATTAATTATTTTATAATTTTTACGTATTTATGCAATGGTAAGAATATTTTTAAAATAAAAATTGTTTTCAATAACTTTTTTATAAAAATTCTAATAAATAAAAAAATATATATATATACTAAAAAATAATAACAATAAATAATACGATTATTAAATATATATTAAATATATATGAAATATATATTAAATAATAGTTATGTTATTAAATTATTATTAATATTATTTTAATATATTTTAAATTTTCCTAGTATTCTTGAAAAGTATTAATTTTAGGCTAAAAATTCTTTAATTTTTAATTTTTCAAAATTTTATAATATTTATTTACATTATATATTATTACATATAATATATATATATGATTTTTAATTTTTATATAATTTTAATTTTTTATATAATATAAAATATATTTTATTTTCAAATAGTATTTTTTTTAAAATCATAAAAAATGAGATCAAATTAAAAAAAAAAGATTTAAATCGAAAAAGAAGATTTCCAATCAACATATTTACTTTTACTTAAAAGTGAAGATTAATTTAAGTTATCTATTTTGTTAATTGTCATTTGTCATCATGTAATAAATTTTATTGGCAAATTTAAATAGAAACGGTCTCAATTTCAATAATTGATATGAATAGCTAAAAATAAAATAAAACGATAAATCAATGGAATATCGTTTTCTGAAAAGAAAATTATTAGTAAAATGTTTCGATAATGTTCTGTTCATTTCTGTTCACTTAATTCTAAGCTTGTGCTTGATTATTTATATATATGAAACAATGATTTAATTCGAAATGATTCATAACGTAGTTATATACATGTCATCTAGAGATAGAAATTAAGAAGTTTTTTTTAACTAATATTTTTTTTTAATTAATATTCCATCTAAAAAATATAATTGTATTAATCAAATAATAAAAAAATAATAAAATAATAGTAAAAGTAATAAAAATATAATTATATTAATTATATTTTTTATATAAATATAAAAACTTGATAAAACGATTTGATTATCAATAATATTGTAGAAAGTAATTAGAAAAAATTCAATTCATATATATATATATTTATAATAATTATTTATAATAATTTCAATTTGATTTTATTAATAATATAATTATTTTATCTTTTTAAATTAGGCTGTGCTTCAAAACATTTTCGTGGAAAGAAGAAATTGTTATTTTAAATTGCAAGATTAAACAGCTGCAAAATGAATCTGGAAGTGGAACTTATCGCAGGAGTAATTAAAGGTGGACCATCTCCTAAAAACTTACCCGCTCCGAGGCTCATTAAAATCTTCATCGCTGGAGAACGGAATGGTCTTATTATTCTTTTATTGATATTTTGACTTATTTGTCTGATTTGTATGTGTCCTTTAAATGGCACATTTTTCAAAATTTTTTTATATGAAAATTTTATAATTATATTTTAGTTCAATTAATTGAAAATTGGTTAAAAATTTAATTTCAGATGGATAGTAGTTTTGCTATAGATAAATAAGTAATTTATAATAATTTGTAATAAATAAGTAATTTATAAAATAATACAAAGAAAGAATTTTTTTTTAATAGTAAGTATAGAAAAGTGTGTCATTTAAACAATGTATTTATTTTTATAATTAAATTATTTTAATATTACTTTAACTCATTAGATATTAATATTTAGAAAATCAGTTTTTTCTTAATAAAATTTGTAATTCTTTTTTTTTTAATATTAGAATTTTAAATATTAGAATTTTCAAAATAATAATATTGTTCTTTTTATTAATCTTTCACTGTTATAAAATATGTTATTATGTTATTAATAATAAAACTTTTTTCTAATAATAAAAATAATAAAAATTGAATTGATATAAATGTAAATTAATAATCATAATTAAATTATTATATAATTATTATATATTTATTAAATTATTATATATATTATTATTATATATATTATATTAAATTATTATATAATTCAAGTGTAAATTAACAATTGAAAAAAAAAGAAAAAATTTTTATCTAATGGGTTAAATCAATATAATATGCTTTATTTGTTAATTTATGGAATCATATTAGATATATCATAATATATATTAGATTGTTGCATATGAAATAATCAATTTTATAAATGTAACGAATCATTATTCAATCAATATGATTCTCAATATAATCAATTAAATATATATAATAATCATAAATCTTTGTTTTATATTGATCAAAATATATTGGATTTATTAAATTATATCTAAATATTATTTTTAGTAAAGCTATAATAATTTAACTTTATCAAGAATTTTTCTATTTCATGTGTATCAACCTAATACATATACCTGCATTATTTATTTATTTATGTATCAATGTTAATTAATTTATTAAATATGTGTCGCTCTTTGATATGCCTGTTTAGTTATTAATTCTTTTTATAATTACTTATTTAATTCTCTTTTTTAAGAAATTATATAAACCTAAATCTAAACATGATCGTAAGACTAAATCTTTTTTAAAATATTTTGTGTTTATATGTTTGAAAATAACAATTTATTAGATTCAATCCTTTGTCTCGTTACTTTATTTTCCAATTGCATAGGTGTACGTAGCTTCTCACTGCTTATCGGCATATCGGCAATGAATATGTTTTTCTGTGTTTGCATATATACACATTATTTCATATGTTTGTTACAAATATTCGTTGTATATTTATATGTAACACATATGAAACATTGAAGGCAACAAAAGAAAATTTATAAATTTTAATCGTTTAATAAAATAATTTGTTAATTCATTAATTTGCCTATGTGTATAAATTTGTCCATTTTCCCTATCAATGCTTTCATATGCTTACCAACCTATTTCTTTTTATTTTATTGCACTTTTGTTATATAATGTACATTTATTGGTAAATTTTTTTTTAAATTACTCTAATGATAATTTTAACATACATTTATCATTGAATTTATTTTAATATAATAATATAAATGTATATAATATGTATCATAAAAGAGGATAAAACAGCAATTATTTCAATGTATTCAAGTAACATTTATTCAAGAATGAGTAGATATCATATATATTAATAGTATAATAAATACATTTGAAATTAATATAAAATATATTTATTTAAAATATTTTTTTATTAAATAAATTTTGTATAATTTAATGTAACACAATTTACGAATAGAATAATCGATTTTTAAAACTTAAACTTTTAGAACTTAATCGTTAATTAAAGTTTTAGGTTTCAAAATATTATAAGTATTCAATTTTCCAATATATATCCAATTTTCGAAATTATATACACGATATATTGATAACATTGTTTTCTATTTATTTTAATAAAATAAAATAAAAATTTAGATTCTAAGATTGTTTTAATGATATATAAATCATTATAATTTTGTTTTTGTAATAAATTTTGATATTTGTAATATTTTAAATAATACTTTGATGACCTTTCGTGTCCTCGTAACCAGAGGGATATATACGCTGAGCATGTTTCCCGCGAATATCCGTACATACTATTTGCTTCGTACATATACACAGACCTTTGACCTGATTTCTACCATGATGGCATTCAAGACACGGTAAGTGTCGAAGCATTTTAGTTATGCTATTATTAATGAATTTTTCTCAGGTCCACAAAATATTTTCATTCTTTTTTCTTTTTTCTGATAATTTTGAAATACTTTATTTTTTTCACAATATATTTTAAATATTACAAATAAAATTATTAAAATATTACAGATTGTTTTATATCACAAAATTATTTATAATAACTAAAGACATATTAAAAAAAATATTTTTATATCTTATTACTTTAGGTATAAAATCTGATATAAAATTGGAATCTTAAGGAAAAGTTCCTTTAAAATCATCATAAATTATGACTTGATATCAAAGATTTTGTAACATATTTTCACAATCAAATATTTTTATATATCCTGATTTTTTTTTATAAATAAATAATTAATAAATCGTATAAGATTATCATAAAAATATTTATTTCCATTCAACTATTTTTTGTTAAAAAGCGTATTTTTTATTTACTTTTATCATTTATTGTATTATAGAATGTCAATTTTGCTTCATATATTTTATCTCAGTATTGACCAATGTATGAGTTTATAAATATGATAAATTATTAATAATATCATGAAGCAAAATGAAGTAAAATTTTGAAATGATTGGAATTTAAATTATAAAATTAAAACATTCAAAAGTAAAAATTATTATGACTTTAATAAATATAAATTATTAACAATTATTTTTTTTATAAAGTGATACAAGCGATTATGATATATATAAAATTGTAACAATATTAGAAAATTTTGAATCGTTTTAAAAGAAAGTTATCGGTTTTACTCAAATATTCGATTTGTACAGATTTCTCTATCATAGTTTCAATAGATGTTTTAAATATAAATAAATAGATTCTTTAGATTAATAGAGAGAAAAATCAAAATCGAACGATAGAATGCTCCATATTTTTATCATTAATAAAAATTATAGAAATATATGGAAATCAACATATATCATTTTAAACATGTACTTGTAACTAAGGTAAGTGGTGATATTATGAACAACATTTTTGGAAATGTCTTGCTAATTATTATAATTAAGATGAATAAAGTTTAATATATTTTTATGGAAACTGATTATTTAAATTTTTATCTTTTTTACAAAAAGATTTTGTAAAACAGTTTAAGATCACTTTTATATCTTATAATTAAATAAATTATTTGTGCATATTGTTTTAACTCTAGATTACTTCTTTGAAATATTATTGTTCTATAAAAAAGTTTTTGATTTATTGGATAATGAAATTTTTACATTTCGAAAAAATTAAAAAATTATATATCGCAAAATAGAAAAAAAATTTACGGAAAAAATTAATCAATATATTATTTTGTAAATTTTTAGAAGAGTAACAAACAAATAAAATTTATTTTATGGTAAATTTTTTTTTTGAAATTTTTCTTTGACACAATTTTATCGAAATTATAATTTTGAAATCAAAAGATAATTTTTTAATGTTAAAATTGTAATTTTCATATAAATCTTTATAAATAAAAATATTCATATTTTTGTTAATTCTTTTTTTAACCACTATATACGCATGTGTACGTTGTATACATATTTTTCTCTAAATTGATCTTTTTCTTCTATTTCTAATATTTGCAGAATTTATAGAAGAAAGGAAGCAATTATTGGAACTAGTCGGTCCTGAGCTGCAATCGATTTATGATGACATGGGAATCGAGGTACGAAAAAAGAGAAAGATTATTTCTTTAATGAGTTTTGTTTTTAGGACATTATTTTATTAGACTGAAATTTAATTTTATGTTTTTTTTTTTTACATTTTTTTTCGGAAAATAAGAATTGTTGAAAAAAATTCAATATAAAATTGATATAAAATATAATATTACATTTGAAAAATAAAAATTAAAAATTTAGTTAAAATATATTTAATTAAAAAAAAAAATTTTTATTATAGAATAACTAAAATATTTTTTAATTAAAATTTATATTTTTTAATTATAGAATTATTTATTATTTATTTATTTATTTATTTTTATTGTTCTATATACTATATATCTATATATTTTCATATTTGACTGACTGATTGAAAAATAAAAATGCTATAGGTGCTGTTAGTGGATATGCAATATGCAACAAACGTGAATCCTGATCAAAATCCATTCTTAGCCGAATATTTTTTCGACGAAATACATGCTGCTTATCAACATTCAAGAGGTTGTTTTTTATTGGTAAGTTTTCAAATATAATGTTTAAAATAAATAAACATCTATTTGTATATTATTACATTATAAATATTATTTTTTCTTATAATTATTTTTCTATATTATATATTTTAAATCATATGATTATTATAATATTATTATAAGATCTAAAAATGCGTGTAAAATTCGATTTGAAGCTATTAATCGGTGACGAGCACAATATCGGATGGTTACCAACGAAGCTCACTTCCGCAACCTACGAAATCCTTTCGAATCGCTGCGACGATATGAAGGAGTACTATGAATGCGATAATGATGATTGCTACGTCCTAAAGGCTGGCAGGTGAGTAATTATATTTCATTGTAACATTAGGCATAAAATAAAAATGGCGAGTACAATGATTGAGAACGAAATAAAAAAGAAAATTATTTATTATTCCAATTTCATCAACAATTTCCACTGTTTTCACTTTTATCGTAACATTTTTTGTGTTTTTCTCTTCTTCTATTTCTTATATTTTATTTTATTCCAATTTTTTATGATTATAATATGATTTCATGTCGTCGTATGATTTAAATTTAATTATTTTATGAGCTTAGAAAAGAGAGATATAAGAAAGTATATATACATATATATATACTAAATGAGGAAACAACAATGATACAATATGAAAAATTATTTTTTAGAGTGTTATGAGAACCAATTTTAGTTAATTAAATTTTATTATATGATCAAATAATAAAGAAAATTCTTAAATAATAGACAAAACAATTCTTATCGTAAATTTTAAATTATAATAAGTTAATTGTTATTGTTATATAAAAAGATGATAAATATTATAATATTATAATTGAAATATTAAATAGTAAATTATTAAAAAAGGAATAAAATAGTCAAGGAATTGATATGTTGATAAGACGTTTCTAAAATGCATTTAATTAAAAATTTGTAATTTTATAGTTGTGTCATCCTATTATTTTTCTAGATTGTTGATATAATCTTTTTCATGTATTATTTAAATATTTTTCTAATTTTCAATATTGCACGAAATTAAAAAATTAAAGTTTTATGAAGTTATATAATTTTATTTGAAGCATGATGAAAATATTCTTCGTCTTTTTTTATCTTATTTTCGTGATTGTGATATCCTTTTTCTTCTTCTTTAAGTATTAAATCTATCGTACTCTATCATATTATTTCGTATTTTAATAAACCAAATTCAATCAATCGAATCTTCTATCATGCAAATCCTTTTCCATGTATAATATCCGTATATATCCTCATAATTAGTTTTAAATTTTTAATTTAAAAAAAGAATGTATGTTAGTGTGAAGCTAGAATTTTTTTATTCTACAAATGTCTTCCAATAGTTAAAAAAAAAATCTAGCTCGTACTTCAATGCATGAATCGATAAAATTCATCTTATTATTTACGATCAAATGTTTGTAACTTTCATGATTTAATATTAATTTAATATTAAATCCTAATATTAGATTCTAAAAATACATAGAACGAAAGTATTCTTTCTGCGCTCTTCTTATTAAAGGGATGATTACGATGCGATGAATAACTTTTAACAATATCTTAGTTCGTTGCTAGGTTAATTAGAAATAATTTTCAATATAATATTTAGTATTTAGATAGGAAACTGCCATTGAACATAAATTAGTTTCTCTTTTTCTTGATAGGAAAATACAGCATGTAAGTATACTTATTAGTTACATGTATTTTTTTATTTTGAATTAAAAAGAAGAAAAAAAAATGATAACAAAGATATTTGATAACTTAAAAAGATTTTACAAGTTTTATTTAGGAAGGAGAAGGAAAAGGAATCATGAAATTTTTGTAAATGTGTGATTAAAATAAATATAAATCAATAAATTAAACTCTCTTGTAAAATTTTCAGGTGGATTTAATTTTTGCGATAATTGAATTCAATAATTCACACTGTTATTCCATATATTAATTCTAGAAAATTTTGCCACTATTTTTGACCATAAAATTCGCCTTCGTAAAATTTTCAATTTTCAAGAATTCCTATCACTTAATTCAATGAATGATTTTCTGTTTACAGTTGAACCTTTAGTTGTCTTGTTGGTATTGAAAAAGGAATCCTTAAGAAAGGATTAGCCGATCCTTTTCACGAACCTCTTGAGAATTGTTGGTAGCCGTACAGGAAGTATTTATAGAATATTATGTTGTAAATAATTGACAGATTGGGAACTACGAAGGACAGTTGGCATAGTTCGGAACCAACGTTAAGGGAGGCGTTGAAAAAGGCTGCGGAATCTGCAGTTTCGGATCAATGTGATAACGAAGAGATTAAGAATATATTGAAGAGCGCTGCTGAGAGACAGCTCGAGTACGCCTTGCGTAAGTTATATCAATAAAATTAATTTTTCAAAATAATGACTCAACTGATTCGATCACTTTTTTTTTACCTTTTCTTCTTAATTTACGTTTCTCTAACGTTTGTTTATAGAACTGGACGAAACAGGTGACGGCATAATAGCCGTGAAACGCACATGGAAAGGCAAAAAGAGCACCAGAGCAGTTGCTTCGTTGAAGTCTTTGGTGGACAACCGTCTTCCATCCGACAATATAATTAACATCGATGTGGATCAGAAGCAAGGTGGCATTAATCCCGATAATAGATCCCATAAAGGCTACCTGGCTCATCTTTGCCGCTTGGTGGTGAATCGGGTGCAGAATTTGGTGAATGCCTCTATCGAAGCGGATCCAGAAATCAAGAGCAAGAAGAAGATGGTGCAGGAAATCTATGCGGAGAGTCTGGTACATCTGGCGCTTCTTAGGGAGATCAAACCTTGCGAGAACAACGAGAATATTGAAAGGATCAGGGAGATCTTAATATCGGGTAATCTTCTCTTATTAAGCAACACGTCTTTTTCTTCATTATTCGCTGCTTATATAATATATAAATATATAATTTGTTTTCAATTTAAAAAAGTCGTATATTGGAAACATTATTTTTTGAAAAAGAAAATATTCAACAGGTAAATCACAGAAACATGGTCCTATATTAATAAAAGGCGGCAAATATTCCGGGAAATCATCGTTGCTGTCAAGAATTTACGAGGATGCTTCCAACTGGTTGGATTGTCCTACGTTTAGAATTGTTCGCCTTTGTGCATCTACACCTCGATCAGCGTATAGTCTCGAACTGCTTCGAGTACTCTGTCAACACGTCGGTTTCCTTTCCGGCTCGTTGGATGGAAATCTTCCTAAAGACGCCTCGTTTGATCCTCTTTATTTGAACAATTGGCTGGGTCAAATTATGAGACGGATCGAGGAGGAGCCTATAAAAGAACAATTGGTGATTCTTCTTGATGACATTCATCGATTGCACTCTCTTGATTGCGATATCGTCGCTGCTCTATCGTGGATGCCACTGAATCTACCGCCAGGTAAAATGTTGTTAATGGTTCTTATGAAACTGGATTCTAGCTGGACAAACAAATGGCTTATTTCATTCATAATATGCTCTCGTGTTATTGACTTATTCGAGACTTATCTATTATTAAGAACTTTTTAAAATAAAGATCTGATGTATCAATGTAGCACATAGCATATTGATGATTGATCATTTAAATTGAAATAGAAACATAAAGTTTGATTAGAAATTTTTCTCAGCTATTACTTATATTTCTGATATAACATTTATTATATTTATTATTATTACATTAATATTATATTTATTGATATAAAAATCACGATATGATTTTTCTGTTCATTATTAGGAGTACATTTAATAGTAACTACAGCTCTTCCTCCGGAAGTATTACGGCTCACTCCAATACAAAAAGAGAGATTACGTAGCAACGAAATTTTAATCGAGCTTCAAGACTCAAATTCAAATTTGCAAGAGAATGAAAACATTTTTGACACGTTGGAGGAATTGGTGGGTGAATGCGCGGCTAATAGAATTGGCGCCATTTTGGCTTCCACGGAATACGGTTTATCCGAAACAGAGATTCTCGAGGTGATCATGCCGACAGGGGGCGATGGACCACTATTTTTAGAAGAAGGATTCTTCAATTTTGCCACTTGGTGTTTGATTAGAAGAACATTCAACGAATTTCTTAAGGTAATTTTTCACAATAATTCGTTTATTTAATCAAACACACTCATTAAATCAATTTCATACCTTCGTTATTCTCAGGTGCGTGTAATGAGTGGAAGACTGTTATTTTCCTGGCGTTATCCAATTCGCGATCTAGCCCGGAAAAAATATTTTGCCAATCAAGAAACCTTGAAGAGTTATCACGGCGAATTGACGAATCTTTTCTTCTCGGAAGATTTCGAAGAGAAGGATGATAAATCTTTCTCCGTGGAGGAAACTCCAAAAAAGGAAACGCCTTTTCAGAGTAGACCGAGGACAGAAACCGCAGCATATAATCTGAGACACGTGGAAGAAGGTTGGTTGCATTTGTTGCGAGGTGGAGACGTAGAGAAGTTGAAGAAATTGGCAGTCTGCGCGTTTGATTTCCTCTTGGCCGCCGTACAAATGATTTCTGTTAGCTACCTGAGGTGTGTTCTCGAGCACTCGAGAAAATATTTGCTGAACAGAGACTTGGAATTGGTATACTATACGGTGAGAAAATCTAGCGACATTTTAACGAGGGATCCTCTTCAACTTGGAGCGCAACTGATCTGTTGGTTGAGGCCTGTGGCTGAAGATGGTGGTGATTTGGTGAGAAGATATCTGTAATATCTAAATATTTGTATTAGAAGAATATTAGAATATTAAAACGTAATTCTAATTCAAGGTTAGCAGAATGGTAACAGCAGCAATGGCATGGTGCGATGGTTACACGGCGCCATTATTGGTACCATTGAACGGATGGCTACAACCACCGCTACCTCTTCAAATTCGCACTTTATCTTATCCACAAGGTGTGAAACTCGTTGAGGCTACTACTTCCGGGCAGCATGTTATCATTGTTCCTTTCCAAGGAGATGCTCAATTATGGCACGTGATGTCTGGACAATTGGTTCATACATTTAAAGGTACTTAGTGATACTTTTATTTCAGTTTATAATTTTAAATGGATCATCTTTAAATCATTTTTATTTCTGAAAAATAATTTCAGGACATTCGAATCCAATTTTGTGCTTAGCTGTGACGGAACATTCGCAATATTTGCTGACAGGCTCTGAAGATACTTCAATTATAGTCTGGGATATGAAGGAATTGACTCTAAAATTGAGAATACAAGAACACATTGCGCCAGTTCTGTGTTTAACGTCTGCTATTAAGAATCCTATGATTATCAGGTCTCTGATTTTATCTTATAAAAGTATAACATACAATAAATAAATAAAGAAATGAAAATTTATAATTACAACAATAATCTGATATTCCATAGACTTTTTTAAAATTTCACAGTAACATCAAAATTTTTATTTTTTTTCTCAGCGGAGGCGAAGATTCCAGAATAATTGTTACCAGCCTCTTAACCGGCGATGTTCTCATCAAAGTAGACCATCATCGAGGGCCAGTCAACTCTATTCGCATCGATTCTACCGGCGAATTCCTCGTTACCGGTTCTTCCGACTGTACAGTCTGTTTGTGGTGTCTGGATGGATTCTCGCTGTTAAGGAGCACCGTTTTACCCTCCCCGGTGACAATGATCGACATATCGGCGGATTCCGTGTTCCTGTTAGCAGCCTGCGAGGATCAAAAATTGTACTTGAGATGTTTGGCCACGGGAACCGAGATTCACACGTTGAGAGGCCACCAGGGGGACGTGAAGAGTATCTGTTTGGCGAGGGATTGCAGAAGAGCCATTGCTGGTGGAATCAAGGGGAAGATTTCCGTGTTTGACATGCACAGTGGAAGATTGACGAGGACATTGCCTGCCAATCCTTCAGCGGATGTTACTGCTGTTAAGGTAAAGTGTTACATTATAAAATTAATTGCAGTAGATATTGCAAGGATTGTTTGAAGAAAGAATATTATTGTTTTAAACTGGTAGACTAGTAATTTTATTCGTCATCACCATTCATCAACAGCTTGTAGTTGATTCGTTTAACAACAGGTACAAAATAAAAATGAATTAGTTTCTATTTAATTATTACAATAGTTATTAGCGTATGTAATTTTTAATTATTAATTATTGGTAATTGATTAAACAAATTTTCAAAGATAATGTATATCAAATATACCTATATACATTCGTACAAGTGTACAAGTTTATTCTCATATGCTTTCTATGCCTAAATAAAATTTTTCCTAAAAGGTAACCGAGAAAGACGACTTCCTGATAACAGCTTCTGGCGATCGAGTGGCTTATTGGAGCTTTCGTAGCGAAGAGGCTAATACTAAGCGACAAAAATCCAGCAGTGCAGAATCATTGCATCCGCACACTGCTCCTATATCTTGTTTGGATATATCCAGAGACAGAGCAATGGCGGTTACCGGTGGAGTCGATTCTCTCGTCAATCTTTGGCAATTAAACACTCACGAATTGCTTTACACTTTCGAGGGCCATATCGCTAGTGTGACTTGTATTGCATTTTCACCCTCCGGCTTATTTGTTGCTTCTGGTAGGTATAGCGATAAACGATATTAGTAAAATATAGATGTTGCCGATTTAGAAAAATTGTCCACATTAGATGTATTTAGTAGTAAGTAAAAATAATAATTTTATTTAACTTGATAATGCTTTAATTGCTTAATTATTGCAATACAAGCGCTTAACTAGATAATTACCTATCTCTTTTTTTCAATAATCGTGCGTTTAAGAATTAAACAAACGACAATTATATCTTCTCAGTTCAAAATATTCAATTTAACGCAATTTAATAACAAAGAAAATTTAAAACAGGTTCCGAGGATAAAACAATTCGCGTTTGGGGCCTGAATTTAAGTATATTGGTAACAACGTTTAAACACCAGGCACCTGTTACTGCAGTGACTGTCATGTATGATGGTCGAAGAGTGGTCAGTTCTGATAGAGCTGGTGGAATTCGAGTTTGGGCAGCTGATACCGGCACTCTAATTCAATCAGTATGCGGACCAGGTCGTTGTTTTACAGTTTCTTCTGATATGAGGTATATATATAATTAATCACAATAGAATTTTCATTTAAACTGCTAATGTTAATACAGTTTAGTTAAGTTTACTAATAATAGTTTTATGATCATTGCAACCCTAAAATTTGACTACTTTCCATACATTATTATGATAATTTATATTTAAAAAATAACTTGCATTTATGTATTTGTATCGTATTTATATACTTGTTCTTTTTTTTTAAATTTCAGATATGCGATATGCGGCACAGGAGACAATCAATTAAGAATCATAGGTTTAGGTATTGGTCCAGAAGAAAAATACCAAGTATCGCATTCTCAAGAAATTACTTGTCTTGTCGTAACTCCAGATTCTCGATCGTTGATCACGGGTTCCAGAGATATGAGCTTGAAAGTTTGGCAACTCGCTGGTGGCAAATTATCACAGGTTTATATTTTTATTTTTAATTAATATTAACAAAATCTTGAAATTATTTTTTTTTTCATTAAATGTTTCTATTTACAACACTTTAATTTCATTATAAATATTTTGGAAAATTAATTCAACAAATTTTGAACACTCTAGGTTCTAGTCGGTCACACGGATCACGTTACCTGCGTCGCAGTTGCTGTTTTGGACAAATCTATCGTAGTGTCTGGCTCCAGAGATGCCAATCTGATTATTTGGGATATTAATACTGGCAGCGATCTTCACACTTTGAAGGGCCACTTAGGCTATATAACCTGCGTTAAATTATCAGGAGATGGAAGTTTAGCCGCCTCTGGAAGCGAAGACAAAAGTTTGATTATCTGGGATACGAAAAAGGGTTGCTCCCTAAGCAGTATAATGTTACACGTTCCTGTGTTAGGTCTCGAGGTCGCCACGGATCTATCGAGACTTGCATTGCATTTACTTGAGCATAAATGCATGCCTATTCTCTGTTTGCATAATACCCCTGCACAGTATGTCAAATTACCTGATTATGTGGCACCTTGGAGCGATATCAGAGACCTGAGGTTACCTGGACCAAAGAGACCACATAAGAGATTGTTGAAGAAGGAAGTTTCACTGGATAGTGACACGTGGCATAGGAAATATGGCCACCTTACATCAGGTATTATTAATGAAGGATTTTTAAATATTTATGAAAATATTTTTTAATTATTGAAACATTTTTTATCCAGGTATGTTGACATCATCGGTGGAGGATGGATTACAACGAAGATTTAGCGTAAGCGCTTCCATGGACGAGATCAGCAAGGTTGGATTAACGAGTAGCCCATCCGGTTTAGGACCGGAACAGGCTGCTCTCGCTCAATCGCAACATTTCGATCAACTCGAAGCACTTTGGAACAAACAATCACCGCCTGCTAGACCTCGTGCTCATGGTAGAACATTATCTAAGCAAAGCTCGTTACAAGCTACGCGAATATCTGATTCTGAAGAGGAGGGTAAGATTTTATTCGAAATTTCAACGAAAAAATTATATAAATTTTATAAATTATATTAATTTAATATTTTTATATCATTATTTGTTATTTATATTTATCCAATTATTCCAGGTGTACCAGATTAAAACAATGTATTTCATTAGAAAGTAAACGGACTAAATCCTAATTGTCGTACCTTCTTCTCTTTCCACTGTCTTTTAAAGGAGCGAAGAGTGAACAAGAAATAAGGGGGAAAAAAAAATGAGAGGAAAACCTAAAAAGGGCCATACGTTCTAAAGCTCTAAATTACGAATTTCCTGTGTCTGATGCAATAAATATAAATATATACATACATATAATATATATATATATAGGTGCATATGTATATTAGAGAAAAAATAAATTAAAGTTATTTATTTTCATCCCTCATTCCCCACATTTTTAAAAATTATTTTTAATAAGAATTATAGATAAATTACTTTAATTGTTTATTTTTTATATACTATTGTTTTTCATAAAGAGATAAAAAAATGTTTCGTTTTGTATAGAATTGATTGTTTCTATTTATCATTTAATTTTTTATTAAATTAAATTTAAACGATAAATATGATTTTATATTATTTTGATTTTGTAAAAAAAATTTTTAAAGAATTTGATTTATCATTACTGTTATCATTACTGTTATATTTGAATATAACTATGAATTTAATAAAGAATTTAATAAAATATACATGCATGTATAGTTCTTAGCTTGATATTGCTTTCCAAAAATAATATAATTTCTAATATAATTTTTTTATCACAATTTCTTTAACAAAGCCAATACCAATTATTAGGTCTCGCTATAAGGAGATGACTATGCGTCGAGACCCGCCTGAAAAAAAAAATAAAAAATAATATTAAAATAAAATATTGAAATAAATTTAAACGTTAAATAAAATTAAACTTATAAATATGTTAGAAAAGTCTGAAACATAAAAAAAAAATTAATAAAAATTATTTACAATAAAGTAGAATGAGTCTTTACAATCGCAAGTTATTATATACTTATACTAAATATATTAAAATGAATTATAATAAAAAATTGAAATTTATAAAATTCTCATCATTGTCTATCGTTGTCCATCGATGAAATCTTAAATTAAATACTAAACTTAATCTAAATACTAAATCTAAAATCTATTTGCATAGCATTCGTATTAAAAATGCAATTTAAAGTGAAAGAACTTTAAAATAGTGATTATTTGCAATGTAATTTAAAAATAATGATCACAACATGAATACTTAAAAGGAAAAGCGAGCTAATAGAAAAATGAATATCAAAGTTAAGATACGATGAAAAATAAAGAAGAAATTAAACAAAAAAATGTTTAAAATAAATATACAAGTAAAAAAATGAAGGAATAAATAAATGAAAGTATAAATTAAAAAATAAATGAACAAATAAAAGAGTAAATAAATGAATAAAGAAATACATAAAAGATTAAAGGAATAAATAAACTAAAAAATAAATATTTAAATAAATAAATATGTAAATGTTTAAATAAATGAAATAATAAAAAAATGTTGATTAAAAAATAAATAATATATAATATGTATAATAATATTAAATATTAATGAAAAAAAGATGTTATAAAAATAAATGATCGAAAATTATTTTCCATCATAAAAATTTAGTTAAAGTGTTACAGATTTGATCTATTCGTCAGGTAGGTTCGTTAATAAATGATTACTATCTCTGACTTGCGAGCTGTCTTATATAAGGTCGCGCCACGAAGTTTAACGAAAATATACGTTTCTTGTCGATCGTATCAAAATTGATTTTTCGGATATAATGATCAATAATTTTATAATTTTTAGATTTTTACTGTTAATTTATAATTCTAACAAATTATTACAATAAAAAATTATATATATTTTTGCAAATTAAAATATTTATATTTCCGTAGTATTATTTTCCTAATATTTCATAATTTATTTACTTAGTTATTTATCAATTAAATTATTTGTTTACTTCTTTATCTATTTTTCATATAATCATTTTATATAATCATTTATTTATATATTTATTCAGTTTTTATTTTTTCATTTATATATTGTATAATATAATTTATCTTTTTATTTTTTTACTTTTTTATTTATACAATCAGTTAGTATATTATTTTTTTATATTTTCATTTCTTTACTTAATTAGATTTTTATTTATCGATTTATTTAATTTTTATTTCTTTGTCTATTTTTTTTTTTGTCTATTCATTTTTCCAATTATATAGGTTTTTATTTATTGATTTATTCATTCTTTTATTTTTTCTATTTATTTGTTCCTATTCACTTATTTTTTCATTTATATAGTAATCTATTTTTTTATTTCTTTACTTATTTATTTATTCATTTAATTATTAATTGTTTAATTAATAATAAAGTGAGAAAATGATATTGATAGGATAAAAATATTGAAATTATCTTATCATCTTCAGAATGCAGCAAATGAAACACACAAGGGAAAGGATAAAAAATAATATGAAAAGGACAGAAATACAGTAAAAATTTACTAAAAATATTATCTTTGGAGTGCTAAAGATTATTTTCAAAAACAAGATAAAGAAGAATAAGAATTGAACATTCGTGCCATCTCTTGAGTGCTTTTAGAAACATGATTTTTGAAGAAATTTCAAAGATGGCGCTGAAAGTCAATCTTTATACTATTTCTATTTCTTTGTGTTTTATTTATGGCTCTCTGGAGATTGCACGGATTTTCATATTTTTACTTATCTCCGCTCTTCTTTTACCATTTGCTCTCTTTGATTATATTTGCTCTGTAAAATTGCATTTATGAGACAGCACCGATATCTGATTAATTTTATAGTTTCTTTTATTCAATCTATTAATTAAAAATATTAATAGAGTTTATTCGATTTAATTTTCATATATTGTATATATACATATATCTTACATTACCGATAACATTTTATTTATTAAATTTGTTAATTTTAAGAGTAATTCATTATTTTTAATCCATTAAAATTTATCGTTTTAAAAATACGTTTACTCGAATTAATAGTTAATACATTATCACTCATCGTTTTTCGTGAAAATAAATTGTTCACAAATAATATCGTTAATCTATACAAAGTGCTGTATTATAATTAATCAATATAAAGCGTAATAAAACAAATTAAATTAAAGAATAGAAATGGGGAGAAGAAAATACACAGGGACAAATATACAACGTACGACATTTATTCTCTCATTTTCCTTAAATCGAATATCCTACGTACGGGTAGATACAGAGGATTCTATAAAGGTACATGAATTTCCATGAATTCTGAAAATTCGAGGAGATATATCAGCGTACCCTTACGACATCCCTTCTATTCCTCTCTGTCGTGTGCGTACAACTGTGTATGCGTGTGTGCGTATCTATGCTCCACTTCCGGTTTGCGCTAGTCCATCCATCTAGGATTCGTACCGCGTTACATCTTTTCCTTTCAATCTTTCATTCGAACGACGATGATCTCTCTTCTCCTCTTTAAATAAAACATTACTCGACGTTCGAATTCGAAGTCGGATAAAAATATTTTTTTCTTTTTCACGCGATTTTCTCACGCGACCATATCACACACACTTTCGATAAATTCCAATTTATTAAAAGTTTTCAAATAACTCGGTTTCGGAGCGTAGAAAATTTCGATTCGTTCGACACACCCTCGTTGATATTATTTCGCTCTCCTCTCATTTTTAAAATCTTTCATTTCTCTTTTTCTCGAAATCTTTGCTCCTCCACTTTCAAACCGTGAAGCGTAAATATTTACATTATTTCGCGACAACAACAATCGCCGGGCTGTCTCCTTTTCGAATCGATAAACGATTCGACCGAGAGAAAGTCCAACTTTCGAATTCGCGCGGACTCGATTTAAAATTTCAATGATCTCGCGACTCGAATCATCTCGGATCGACGTTTTCAATCTCCGAGGAGTAATCTGCTAGGAGTAGCATTGCGTCAACCGAGCGCTTAATCAATTTCTCTTTTTCTTTTGAACAAGGACCGATAAAACTAATTGAACGCATTTTATATACACATCGACGCACAGTCTCTGGTCCTACGCGAGAATTATCACCCCACGTGATATGCCACGGGCTCAATTTTCCGCTAATTTTCCTCTTCGCCGTCCGTTCGTTCGCCTTTCTAATCGATACACTCGCTAAATTCACGCAGGTTTACACCAGCTTTTTAACCTGACTCGCCGATCAAGTTCGACCAACGATAAATAAAATTCAATACAAATGATATGTAAATCGAAGGCGACACTTTGACAATACGTTCTATTGTCTTCTTTTTCTTTTTTTTTTCTTTTCGTAGAAAATTTATCTCCAAACAGCGCTTAATTTTCTTCCCTCATCGTATTCCAATTGCTTAAGAATTTTTTAACAATTCAAATTTTTCTCTTTCCCTAACGAACCCTATTCTATTATTTCGATTCGATAAGAAAATTATCGAATCGAGAGAACCATGCTCGAGGAACGAGTATCGTGGCGTGAAAACGTGAAAAGTTATCGCGAAACTATATATAATCCAGATTCTTAGGTCATATTATCTTACAACGAGCTTCTTCACGATAATTTCGCTCCTCGAGCGCGGCGATATCGAAGCTCTTTCTCTTCCTCCATTTCCTGTAACGTCGCTTATCAAATATTGTCATGGACTCTTTCTCGCTTATTCTCGATTACAATAACGTCGACAAGCGAACGAATGATCGACTTGAACTACAAAAAATCGTTGCGTCGAGATCGGGGTGGACACTTTCGAGAATCTTTCCCCCCAATTTTCTCCTATTTTTTTCTCTCTTTCCCTTTTCTTTCGACGGAGAAGAGGAAGCAAGTTGCGATGCGTTAAGGGCACTCGAAAGGTTGTACAGTTTCCTATGAATGAAACGGCAATTAGGCCGTCACAACACCGACAATTTCAGTCCCGTAGAAAAAATATTCGCTCGATATTTCCTACTAAACTCTCTGCGCAGCGAAGTTACAGTTCCCGTGGTTGCAAAAGCGTACAAGCTCTTACACGTTCGACCCCTTCGAAAAGTGGTGAACCGTGTCGACTTTTTTAACATTTTCCTCTCTCATCGACCTCGAACAATTTAAATATACTTTCGACGATAGCGATTAATCTATCATGCGACTCGACTAGAATAATTTTCTCCCCGCTCCGCGAATTTGCAAGTGGGCGTCGTAGGCGGGTATCAGTTATCTCGGGCTTCGTATCTTTCAAGATTAAAGAACTCTGGAGAAAGAACGGAATTTCGAACGGAATCGAAAGAGTTGAAAATAGGTGGAAAGTAATATTGAAAAAATTTTTCAACGTTATTGAACATTATCGAGTAGTCTCGAGCAGTTGTTCGTTTTTATATAAAGTTTACAGAGCATGATTTATTTCAAAGGAAGAAAGGAAAGAGAATTCTCAACGGAAAATCTTTCCCTCTCCGATCGTGAATTTTAGGATTCATTCTCTTACCGGATTTCAAGAGGTCGAAATAAAAATAATGTTCAAGAAGAAGAAGAAGAAGAAGGGGGTTTCAGTTAGAATACCGGCTATTGAGCAAATGCTTTTGAAAATTCTGAGGCCGAGTATAAAAAGAAAAAAAGAAGAAAAAGTGGAATAGAAAAAAATGCAGAGGAATTAAAGCGAGTTAAAGAGGTTGAAAAATTCACGAGGATCTTCGTTACCGAAATTAACTGTGTCTGTTTGATAGCTATCGTGGAGCGAAGGAAAGATGCTTTTGTAAATATAAAAGCTCGGTGTAAAAAAGAATTAAAAACGAAAATTGAAGCAAGATTTTCCGTTCCGTTCTTTCCCTTTAGAAGTAACATTTCCTCGAGCCATTGATTCTTTTTACACGCCCACGTACGCTCGACAAATATGGCACAAGGGTCATCAAGACTCAACGACACTACGAGATACGATGCTAGTTCTTTTCAAGAAATCATTAAAAAAAAAAAAAAAAAAAAAAGAAAAGAGAGAAAGAGAGAAGGAGAAAGGTAGAAAAAACAGATAAAAAAAATAACAAACAAAATAAAAAATGATACAAAAGCGATAAACAAGATCGTTCATAAATAACAAGATGATTAATAACGGAGAAAAAAGAAACAAAAAACAAAGAGAGAAAAAAAAAGATATTTTGTGAGCGATATCGAAGAGTGACTGGCCAAAAGGGTTCCAGTGGATGTTGGCAGGGGGCCAGAGAGTCGTTGGAAATTGCTCGGAGACTTCGCGTAGCCTATTGTCGATTGAACAGACGGTATCCATTGGGCAAGATCAAGGATCTAGGGATGGAGCCTCGATCTATTTCATCGAGATCGTCCGTCGATTGGTTTCGAGCAAGCCGTTCCCATTGTCGGTGATCAGGGGCCCTCGACGATGCATCGTGGCCGTGGTCGAGTTGTTCTTGGGGCTCGAGGACGTCGTCTCCGTGGTTGCTCTCGTTGACGTCAATCTCTTCTGCGAATTTTTTACAAAATTTTTTTAAAAGTTGAATCTTTCTTTTTTTCTTTTTTTTTGTTGATGAAAAATTAGAATAGAAAGGTAGGTTATAGGTTAGGTTTATTTTTCCTAGATTCGTGTTGTATTTTTCTTTTTATTCTACAGCTTGTGCAAATAGCACATTTTTCCAATGTTAAAATGAGGATATTCTCTGAACTAATATTCTCATGTTACAAAAAACGTTGTAATCGACTCGCATAAACTCGAGAATGGATCGATTATACTAAACCAATATCAATATTCCTGTCATCCGTGTGCCTTTTTTGCTAACGTTCCAAAATTTATAGCTTTCACGTTTTTCTATAGTTATTGATCAGATCATTTTCAGTTGCGAGTCGTGTCTTTTTATTCCAATGTTTCATCAATATTGAAGATTCAGAGATCGAATGACCGATATATTACTTCTTACCTTTCTCCATGAAAATATTTTCAAACCTAGCTGGATCGCAATTATTCGATACGTGTACTAATGATTTAGATAACAAAGTAACAATTTTATTATATTAACGAGGATTGTCGAAATAAAAGATTGATACAAAATTTTGAGTTTGAAACAAATTGTAAAGTTTTCACGAAATACATCGAAATAAAATTTCTACTATATTTTATTCAAATGGATGCGTATTGATTGATCCAAATACACTGAAATACGTCAAAACGTGTTCGATTCGATAACTTGTAAAAGTTTACGCTTTAAATATAAAATAGACTAATCCCGAACAAGATGGTCGAGATGGATCGATCTCGCCCAAAATCTATAAAACGTTCTGATTTTTAATTATTTTTGGTAATATATTGCATATGAAATACGTTAACGATCGTTTTTGTTTGTTTTTAATTAAAAAAAAAATCAAGTTATATACAAATTGCATATCCCCGAAAATTTTTTACGTATCTTTTAAACTTTAATTTATTGACATTTTATCAATAAATAACGATTGTTTCAGAACGTTAAAAAACAAACGGAAATGCATGGATATAACGTATCAGAGATTGTATTACGTTTACGTTCGTAGGATAATATATCGTCGAACGATTATTGAAAAGACAATCGTCATCGAGATCAAAATTTACTTCAAAATTCGATCACGCGATTTGCAATTCGAAATTCGTTTGAACAATGCTCGTTATCCAAGTGATAAAATATTAAAGTTCGATTCATCTACGAAAATTGATTAGAAATTCTAAACGGCGCCTCCAACTTATCAACAAGCAAGAGAAAAGAATAGATTTGAGAGAAGACGTGGGTTTATTTGTTCCTCTCTCTCGGTCAATGTGTGATATTATGTGATCCAGCTCGGAATATCCCCCCACCGCGAAACTTTATGTTCGTCACGAGAGTATCCGCGGCAAAGTTTGGCAATCAGAGATCGCAGGGATCACGTAAGAAGATCACGCGGCGGAAGGAAGGCATCGCTCACTTCCGGCCTGTGTGTATGCGGAGCGAGCCGAGAGTCCAGGCACGTCCTCGTCAACGAATCCCGGAAATTGCGGCACGTAAAAGCATCGCGGGATTACTCGCAATTCGAGTGTCTTTCGTCTCCCTCTTAAACACTCCCTCGATCGCGATCTTCTTCTCCGTTTTATCAACACCCGTTCGTTAAAAAACGGCCAGGGAAAAGCTCGAATCTCGACTATTTTTTTTTATAATTCCTAATTGCGCGCTTCTTAATATCGTTGTTATTGTATCTATTCGATTTTATAACGAGTTTTATCTTTGAAGAGGAAAAGTATTATTTTAACGGGAATCATCTTTTCTCTTTGTCATGAAGGATTTGAAATACCCGATTCGAAGATATTATGAATTTTTCAGTCGTCGATACGCATAATATATTTTTCCAAATCTACGAAATAGTTTAATATCCGTAATAAAGAAACTCCTTTTGATTCTTAG
This sequence comes from Apis cerana, assembly GCF_029169275.1. Taxonomy (NCBI): domain Eukaryota; kingdom Metazoa; phylum Arthropoda; class Insecta; order Hymenoptera; family Apidae; genus Apis; species Apis cerana. The sequence goes on from NC_083856.1 coordinate 10,803,274, forward strand.
AGCCGCATTGAACACGCGTTAAACTGAAAAATTTATTGCTAAAAATTTAAATTACACTCACGATCCATCCCAATCTATTATCTAAAAACTTGTATTCCTTAATGTCTCTAATCTCTCGTCGAATCAATCGCGCTAATTAATCGATATAGAATCGCATGAGGGAGAGCTTGTACCTCGATGTAGAAAATTTAATAAAACGAGCTCACCTCGGCCTCGTTCTCTTTGTAGGACCAGAAGTCAATCTGTCTGAGTGCTTCCAACTGGTTCTCGAGCGGGTCGGTTCCATTGGCTTTGCTGGTGTCCTTCTTCCACGCGTAGATGGGTCGCTCGAGGCCCACCTGCACCTGATTACCCGACCGTTCCTGCTCCTCGCCGCCCCGCCTTTCACTTTCGTTCCTCGCGTCCTCCTCGTTCTTCCTCCACTCGCTCCCGCCGTACCTGGGCGAGGAGACCGCGGACACGGCCACGAAAGCGTTGTTCTTCGACTTGGACGAGGCGGCGTCGGCCGTGGTCCCCGGCTTCGAGATCGGCATCGCGGTCACCCTGTGGTAGGCGAACTGTTTCCATTTGCCGGGCCACGTGCCCGTCGAGCTCGTCTTCCCGTAACTCCACTCCTCGTTCATCTTCTGCTGCCACGGAGACAGATCGTTGGGGCTCTTCGCTCCCCAACCAGTCCGCTCGCCCGACTTCCTCACCCAGCCATCGTTAGGATCCTCGTCCTTCGCCTTCACGGGCCACGAGTCTCCTCCCGCCAACTTGTCCTCGCTCGTTTTCGACTCGTTCCAAGACTCGTTCGACTTGGTCGACCACGAACCACCGCCCCTTACGCCCCACGAGCTCTTCTCCCCTCCTCCCTGGATTTTCGATATCCAGGAGGAGGAGGAGGAGGAGGAGGATTGCGGAGTTTTGGCCAACCATTCTTCTCCCTTCACCTTCCTGGTATTCGCGTACCAAGGTTCGCTCGGTTTCTCGGGCCAGCGATCAGCGCTGATCGGCTCGGCCCACAAATCGTCCCGCCTATCCATCCAGGAATCGTTCGATCTCTCGGCCCAAGATGCCGATCTGCCGTTCAGAGGCTTGGCCGACCATCTCCGAGTCTCGTCGGACGGTTCCATGGGCTTGATCTGGTAAGGCTTCCAGGTGGATTGGTCGGCCGCCATTACCCACGCGCCCACCGACTGGATCTTGGGCAAGCCAGCCTCCTCGTCCGTGCGCCACGCGCTCTTCTTCCCTTCGTACTTCCTTCTCCAAGCGTTCGAATCGTCAGCCTGCACGCTTTCCGCCTTCGCCCACTCGCTCGGCCTCTTCGGGTCCGAGAGCAACGGCCACGGTGACTTCATCGAATCCTCGGATCTCCCTTTGTACGCGGCGGAGGAGCCCTCTTCCCCCTCCTTTTTCCTCTCACCGCCCGACTTCTCGCTCGACCACGGGGCGCCGTTCTGCTTGTCCAGGCCCAACTTCTTCACCAAGTCGGCGTTCGGGTTGTACGACTTGCCGTTCTCGTCCTTCGGCCACGGTTTCGCGCCGGGAAGCTTGTGCGGCCACGTGGCCGGGTCCGAGGTCAAACTGTTCCAAGTTTTCATCGTGATCTGCGGCCTCCCCTTTTCCTCCCCCTCCTCCTTCGCCGACGACGATTTACTCGCCTCGGATCGGTTCTTGCTCTTCTCCCAAACGCTGTTCCCTTCCTCGCGATCGTACGATTTTACAGGCCTCGTTTCCACGGCTTGCTGCTGCCACGAGGAGATGCCAACGGGTTTCAACGCTTTCTCACCCGGCCAACTCGATCTGTCCCTGTTCCAGGAGCGGTGCACGTTCCGTTGCTGTTCCCACGTCTTCTCGCTGCTCGCCGACACCTGTTCCCCCTCCCCCTGGTTGCGAAACGCGGACCAATAATTCTTCTCCACGGGTGGGAAATTTACGCGATGAGGCCAGTACTTGTTAGGTGGCTGCCTCCAAGACCACTTCTCGGAGGTTAGAGGTAGAGGGGGGCGTTCCTCCAGGGTTCTCCAGGGTGGATCGTATCCACCGTAGGAGAGGTCGGGCCAGCTCTTGCTCAACCGGAAATCTCGTTGCTCGTATTCTCGATCGATGGGATATCCATCCGATTGAACGTTCAAGTCGCCTCGATAGTCCTCCTCTCGAAGGAACTCTCTCGACGCTGGTGACAGTTGATCGTATCGCGGCCGATGGTACGGATTTTCCGGTATGTCGTAATCCGGCATTCGTTCCGGATCTGGAAAAATCGAATTCGAGAAATAAATCGGTTAAGAGGGATTCGAAAGTTTTTGTCAAAACTGGGAAGCGAACGGAAAGTTTGCGAGCGAAATGTCTGAAGAGAAGCGACTTGTAAATACGAAGCGATGAAAAAGTAATGGAAATTTTAACGATAGAAGAGTTTCGAGAAGAGTTTCGAGCGGAAAAGGAAAAGTAGAATTCAATTTGTATGGATAAAATATTGTATATACAATTTGTTATTATCATATAATTATACACCGCGAATAAATTTGTTTAAATCGCGTGTAAATATAGTAAAATTCTTCTTCGATGTTATCAAGTTTATCGATGATATTTTATTAATATCGAGATTTACCCGATAACTCGAAATTCGATTTTAAATCAACGTTTGCTTCAACAGCAATAGCAAATATTTTGCACGGGTAATTGCACGAATAAGCAAGAAACTCGCTCTCGAAAGAGTAAGAATTTTTCCAGGTTAAGCAAAGAGGGTGATTATGCGGGCTCTTTGCTAAAACTTTTCACGATAGCCAAATGTAATAGAAATAAAGTGAAAAAAAGCGAACCAAGAGTCTTTTTTTCTGAAAAAAATATTCTGTACATTCTGAAAATTATCCTGATTGCATTGCTTAACACGAAACGCACCAATCACTCGAAATATATCTATTATGTTATATTACAATATCTTTACATCTCGATCACGTTGATTCACGAACAATCGGAATTACCGAAGGAGCACGGTGTGCTATCCCTTCTACCATTCCGACGCGTCACGTGACACGACGCAACTTTGGCGAAAGACTAGTCACGTGACTATTTCTATCTAGCACTGGTAGTGGGGATAACGTGACGTCACGTATCTTAGCCTGACTTAGCAAAGGTATGATATATTCTCTCGCAACGAAATCGAGCTGTTTCTAACGAATTAAGTTTCAAAAGAGACTGTGCAATTCAAACTAACCAAAGTCTTTACGAGTTTACCTGAAGGTCTGTCGTACACGCTCGCGAATTCTCTGCGTTGTTGAACATGACCGGGTTGACGATTTCCAATCTTGCCAAACCGCATCAGCCTTTTATTGCCAAGTTCGCTAACTTGGTTCGCCAATATCGGTTTTCTATCGGGTGGAAAAGTCTTTGGCTTCCCGTTCGACTTGTCCTCCTCGATCAGATCTCTGATAGAGGTCAGGCTTCTTGGACTTTGCGGAGAAGAGTGGCTGGTCCCTTGTTCGGTTTCACCGTGAACGTCTTGTTCCCAAGGAGGTCCAAACAGTCTCTCCGCTATCAGACGCCATTGAACAGGCGTCGTTTGCCACGGTATCTCTGTAGTGGTCAATAGCGGAGGTGTGGCCGGTACGGAAGTCAAGGGGGTCGTGGAGAGACGATGTTTAGGCTTCTTCTTCTTCTTCTTCGACTTTTTTCGCGATTTCCTCGACTCGTTCGTGGATTCGGTTGAGAATAGGTTCAAGGTGGGCTGGTAACTGCGCTTGTCTGGCTCCAACTCGTCTCTAGATAGCTTCAACTCGTCTTCCCTGTTCACTGTCGATCGCAGAGAGAAAAAATTATTAATAGGTATCCCTTATGCAACCATTCCGTTATTCAAACGAAATATTATTTAATTTCATCGTTCAATTTTCAGGTGAATTTCAGATTGTATTGGATTTCAGATTATACCATGCAGATCGTCTGTTAAAATAACAAGTAAAAACACTTAAACGACTTTCAATACGTCGTTCAGCGGGATTAAAGAGTGAAATCTTCGATTCAACGAGATCCAAATATCCCATAATTTTAATTTCTAAAAGATTCCTTTCAAGATCGAAGTCCGATAAGAAGGTAGCTCCATTCCACGAAGGAAGCCGTTCGCGGGTAAATAGATTCCGAGCGGAGTTAGTTGCGGGAACGGTCCAATCCGGCGGGGCTATTAAAAAGGGAGAAAGCTGTTGCAAAAGGGAAGACCCGCGCTGCTAATCGCGTTCGAGTCGAGCGAGGAATCCAATAAAGGCCTCACAATAGGTTGATTAGAGCGATAGTGTCTGCATTATTGGCCGACGTAATTGCCCTCTGACAATTAGTCGATCCGTATAACGTGGAAATCAATGTAATTCCGCCCGTGAGAAATTCTCTTTCTCCCCCATTTTCCCTGTTGCGCCGGTTTCTTTTCCACCCTCCATCGCATCCATCCTTCCTCTCGTTCGATTACTTCCTGCCACGCGAACAATATGTTAACCCGCCATCTTGCCGTTTCCGAATTAACCGGAAACGAACGAACGAACTCGAATCTCTGGATAATCGACTCTGTGTGATGGTCTTTTACGTTGTCGACTCGACATTCTGCGGAATAATTACGCAAAAATTTCGAATCATTGGTGTTGGATAGAACAGTTCTCTCGAATTTTTTTGGAAAATCTAATCTGTAGCGTTAATTTCATATGAAAAATGGCAGAAGATGAACAAAAGGAAAGAAATTGACGTTTATTCAATTAACATTAACTGCAACTCAACAATTTTCTATTTTTTAATTATTAAAAAATGGATGGATAATTTTAATTAAACAAAGCCAAACACCGCTCGAGCATATCTCTTTCTCTTCATACATAACGTAAAAGGACGAAAAGCTCTTAAATTTTTCCAAAATTTGTACAAGCGAAGTAAATTTTATAAGCATGGAATATCATTCGAAGATAATCCTTCGCACGTACTAATAAATATTCAATCGGCATCCGACAAACATCAACGAAGCGCGATAGATCGTTAAAATCGTTAGCGTTAACGATTATTTAATCGAATTATAGGAAAGTGGAAAACGCAGTAAAATGAAACAAATTGGTCGGGAATCGGAATTTTAAAAAAGAGTATTAAAATAATAAAAAAATCGTTGCCTGGCTCTCTGTATGCAAAACTCGCCCCTTAATTTCGCAACTAACGCGCGGTCTCGTGGCCGGGATAATGCATATACGGGGACAGTGAATAATCCGAGAACAAGTTAGTCCGTGAATCGGTGGAGGAAGAGGGGGCGGGGGCAGCAGTAGGTAAAGCGGTTTGCGCGCGAGACCATCTTAATCTCCATTACAGGAACAATGTCGCTTTAATAATAGCCATTTGCTCGCGCTGATGGATGAGCACAGCCCGGGGGAGAACACGTTTCCAGTATCGCGACGCGGTTTTCGCCACGAGTAAATCGACGCCCACGCTCTTTCATCGATCGACAACGCTTCTTCTCTCCTTTTCATCCCAATGCTTTTTCCCCTTTACCACAAACTTTCTCAAACTCGAGAAAAATTTTTACAGAGCCTGAATCTTATCGTGCTCGAACACGATTTTTTTGAGATTCGATCGAGTCAATTAATGCGTGTCTAAAAATTCGTGCAATCTAAAACGAAGAGAATAATCGCGTAAATATCTTTTCACTGCTACGCGTATTTTATTTCGAAGAAGCTTATTATAATCGAGAATCATCCTATAAAAATTTTCACATGTTCGTCTGCAGAAAAATATTTGGAAATTAAGCAACCAGTTTCAATTCCTTGGTCTTGGCTCGACCATAAATCTTGGAAACTTATTTATTTCTTATCTCCGAACACGAGATACAAGTGTCGAACAATAATTAACGAAGGAAAGTTCATTCAGGGATTTGCAACAGGTTTCTTCTTCGCGGGATCGCGAGACTAAGTCTTAACGTTGTTTGCGAAACTTGCTCGATTATCGCTCTCCGTCGTCTCACGGGCAAACAGCGGCAAGTCGATGAACCAAGTCCAGGTCACGCTTCCCTTTAGCTTCACCCTTTAACGATACACGAGAGAGATCAAGAAAACAAGTTCCGAGATTCAGCCGCGGAAAGACAAGCTCGACGAGGAGTGGAAGGAACTTAACAAGAACCGAACTATTTAACCGATATATCAATTGTAAACTATCCCATCGTGCGGAATTCCTTCGGTCAGGAGGGGTTGTTGCCACCGTTACTTACCGAGTAGTTTGTGCAGCCGTTCCCATCGCCTCGGATCTTCGGCTAGTTTCGTGAGAAGTTGCAGCAAATCGTCCAGTAGGGCGTCTTCTTGCGTCTATAATTCGAAGATGATTTTTAATCATCGCTCGGGGAAAAAATAAAAATGCGGAAATTTCTTTCATTTTCGAGAAAGCGTTCGTGAGCGATTAAAAATTAGAAAATTTTAAAAGCTAACAATACCGACGAATCTTTTGATGTATAATGCAAACGTAATGTACGTAACGTGATACTAAATTATGCGTCAAAGAGCGTCGATATTTCTTTCGAGGCTACGAATGTTGTGTAATTCGATCCTTGTCGAAGAACACCGCGCGTTGAAGGTTGGACAGTGACAGAGAATATGTTCGTCATTTTTCTCACTGTGTGTGTGTTTATATTGCCGTTCCACGAAAGAAAATAAACGAACAATTATTTAGATAGTAGGGTGCGAGTTGAAGTCTAGTGAAAATTATAGAGAGAACTGAAATAAAAGAAATGGTCTGTTGGGCGGACGGGATAACAGTGGCGGTCTTCCGGATCCCGTGTTTCGTAATTTCCGCTCGACATACTCCCTCGATCCCTTCGTATCGAACCTTTCACGTCGCCGATTCCAAATTAAGATTAACAGCCTTCGCTTCGTGTCCACCATTCCAAGTATATATCCTCGGTATTCGTGGTGCGAGATTCGACGCGAACGTCGAAAGGAAAGTTTTTTCTTTTTCTCTCGTCGATGCTCCTTGTTCAACTGTCCTTTTAATGGAGATTAACGCTCCTTGAATCTCTCTTTGCTGTTTTTTTTAATAAAAGCAGTCTTCCTTTCTCTTTCCTCGCGGAATGGAAATTTGTTTTCCTTGATAAAAATCTTACGGATTTTCGTTATTTCCATCGCTTCATTCCCTATTCTCCAGCTATTGTTTCAAGCTACGCGTCGATAAAATTTTTCGATACTCTTCCTGCAGCGCTAATACAAATGCTCTTCTTCCTTTCATCGAATTTCTTTAATAAAAGTCATCCAATAAACGTGTTTACCTCCACCCTCGTCTAATAAAAATCGGCACCCTTCTTCTTCATCCCTTCCCTCCTTTTTTTCCGTTTTTTATCCCCAAACGCGATGGAGATTCCAGAGGGTTCTCCTTTCTCCTTTCGTAACGCGAGGATAATCGAGGAGGCGGGGAGGCGCACGGGGGATATTGAATTAGCCGTGAGAATGCGGCTCTTTGCGAGATCCGCGCATCCTCGACGATAAGCACAGCAGGTAGGTGACGCGATAATGGCGTCCGGGACATTCTTGAGGCACGGGAAGAACGCGTCCAATTTGGCGAGGACACGGCAGCATTCCCACTCGAATTGCCACTCTCTGCTCGTCTCGCTCTTCTGGCTCTCCGCTGTGGAATGCTTCTATCCGATTTCTTATCCATTTTTTTTTTTTTTGCTTCTTTGAACTTATTTACTAGGGCCAAATGAGTCTGCACGTTAGATAGATTTCAGGAGATATGGCGAAGATACGTCGATTTCTCCGTGAATACATCGTGGTTTCTTCGTTAATTTTTTATCTGTTCTTTTTATCCAAAAAAGAACTAACGAGGAAAGTTGTTCGAATTTTTATTGGCACGTTCGATGATATTTCGAGCATTTCGGTTGGTACAACAAATTTCTATTCGATTGAGAAAAGCATAGAAAGATTTTTTTTTTTTACGAGGATGCTCGAGTTTCGTTAAAGAGGCGTCTCTTCGTGGATCCAATTGTCGCAGTAATCGCGACACAGTAAACTAGTCGCTTTAAGAATATTGAATTAGTCAGAAATTTTTTTCTCCGTGAATACATCGTGGTTTCTTCGTTAATTTTTTATCTGTTCTTTTTATCCAAAAAAGAACTAACGAGGAAAGTTGTTCGAATTTTTATTGGCACGTTCGATGATATTTCGAGCATTTCGGTTGGTACAACAAATTTCTATTCGATTTGGAATCGAAGAGGTGGATAAGAAAAATTTTCGAAAGAATTCGATTCGATTGAGAAAAGCATAGAAAGATTTTTTTTTTTTACGAGGATGCTCGAGTTTCGTTAAAGAGGCGTCTCTTCGTGGATCCAATTGTCGCAGTAATCGCGACACAGTAAACTAGTCGCTTTAAGAATATTGAATTAGTCAGAATGGGTTTATTCTTTGTGCTAGAATTGTCGGTCAGAAGAAACGGGGACGATGCAACTATATGTGTCTATCCTTTAACTCGTGAAGAGCTCGTGTAATTTTCTCTTTCTTATTTTTCATCTCTTTCGCACGAAAAATGTCATCTTTTGTGTTCTTCTTTGCTTATTTTACGTATTATTAAAAACTCACGATGAACATCTTTTGCACTCGAATGATGACTCTCACATATTTGTTGCTCGAGAGAGTTATCTCATTCGAATTCGAACGACGACAATATTTATTTACGATCTATTTTTTTTAGAATATCGCTTTATGAATAAATTCTTAAGCTCTTCGCGTATAATCTCATGAAATAGTAGAATAATATAATAGAACAGTTAGATTTTCTTATCTCAAATTAAATCGCGGATCGGAGTGAATCTTCGGTATTGATCCGAGATTTGATAGTCGTGGCAGAATATGAAGATTATTTTCAAAGTTTTTGAGTTTTGTAAGCAGAAGAATGTGGTAATGATTCGATTCAAGCGAAGATGAGTTTGATTTTGAACGACGAAATTACTTCTATTCGCGAGGAAATTGACGATGAAGAGAAGGAAAGTGGTGGTGAAATAAGAGGTGTAAAAAAAGCGAAAAATAAAAATAGAAGGTGAATGAGAGCGCACGTTATCTTAACAGGAGTTAAGAAGGATTATAAGATTTGATCTCAACGAAATAAGAAAGGCGAAAGACATTTTACCGTGATACCGTGTCCTGACAAATCGGAAAATTGCATCTTGCCGATTGCTTTAGAAGATATAACGCGAAACAACGATATATAGAGTTTAATATTCGAAAAATTTTCTTTTTTTATACGATACGTAAAAATATAAAAGTTTTATACATTCAACTTTGTACGTGAAATCATTTTGAGTTAACTGTAACAAAATTCATGGAACATCATCTTGAAAAATCGTCCTCGAGCGCAAAAGATGAACAATAATAATATTATCTTAACGAATCTAAATAATAATTAAATCTTCTTCTCCTCATCAATCCGTTTTCAACCACCTCGAATCGAAATTTAAAAATTTAAAAAATCCTTCTTCGTCTTCAATTGCATATAATTTAAACTATCATTACTTTAATCATCGTCTCGATTTAAATGCTTTCCTTTCGCGAAAAGACGTTTCGATTCTCGTCCGATGATTATTATTTCCGGTCGATAGACGTTTCTCACAGCCTGTGATTCGCTGCGTGGGACAAGAACAAATAGCCTGCACCCGATCCTCAACGCGGGAAGGAAGCGGAGGAGCATTGTCTCTTCGTGATAAAAGAAAACTTGAGGGAGAGGGGGCGGCATTTATCATCGCGTTTTATTTCCATCTCCCGATCGTTCCGTGACAACTTTCTCATTTGTATCCGCTTTTTCTTATCCGCGATCGTTCTTATGAGTTTAAATCCAAGCTCAAGTCCTTCCTACCGTTTCGAGCAGCGAGATGAAAATGGCCTTTCGAAATGGAAATTGAAAATATAATTTTTCTAATCTATCGAAAAGAATTATATTTATTCATTTTCCCATGTAATAAGCGATCGTTGCCTATTTGGCTTGTTATGAAAGGGGGAATGGGTTGTAAAAATTTTTTCCTTGGTACGAGTTGAGCCACGTATTTTAATCATATTAAAATTTTACATCCATGGAGAAGGAGAAAAATTTTTCTAATATTTTCCTACACTTTCTTACTTTCAAAATTCGATATTTATATAAGAAAGAAAGATTGAATCAAGGAATAGATTAAAATTTTCCTAATGTAACTATCCTCTAGAAATTTTTCTAATATTAATTACACTTTCTTATTTTAAAACTCTATTAACGAATACATTCAATATCTTTATCAATGGATTAAAATTTTCCTAATATATTCTAATGTTTAGTAATCCAATAAGATAGTAATTTTCTTAATGCAACTATCCCTTAAAAATTTTTCTATTATGCTACACTTTTCTTACTTTAAAATATTTATATGAAAGAAAATTAAAATTTTCCTACTGATTATTCAAGATAATAATTTTCCTAATGTAACTATCTGTGCGGAAGAAACAGACATTTTCGTATCATTTTTTTCAAGAGATAATTGTTCAATTCGCCGGGTACGAAAGGTAATTTAAAGTTTGAAATCCAATCTTTGGTGTGGAAGGGATGCAAAGAAGTTCATCTAAAATCGGTAAGAGGAGAATGATGAGGAAGGCGTTTCGCCAGCTGTTTCGTTATGAAGACACTTTGGTCGAGGGTTGGCTGCCGATTTGAATCAACGTCCACGGGGATCAAAGTCCGTGGCGCAGGTGGCTGGAAAGACGCTTCGAACAAACCCGCCACCCTGTTATTGGCCCAAGAAACACTGCTGGACTATCGATCGCGGATGTAAGCACGCCACTTTCTCGATCGATCGCGGCTAACTGTCCATTTCTTCTTCTTTGAAACGAGTTGCAACCACTCCCCCTTTTGCATATCGATATTAATATCCGATTAAACAAACGTTCGTTACATAGATAGAATTCATTTATTCGAATTTATTCGCGACTCTCCCGTGTTGGTCGATTGAAAAGTTAAAATTGATAAGGCTATTTGAAGGATTAAGACCGCTTTTTAATATTAGAATTTGTAAGAAAAAAGATAAATGGAACGTTAGTCGAGAAAGGATTAATTACTGATAAAATTTCCTCTCACCCCCAATTTTCGAAGCTTTTGCTTGGTCGCGTACCCCGCCAGCAAGTAGGATTTCAGATCCTTGAGGGCCGTTTCTTGCCTCTTGTCCAATTTCTTCGCGTCGCTCCTCCTCGAGTATCGATCGTCGTCCGCTACGATCTCGTCCTCGCCTCGCGATCTCTCCGACTTGACCGGCTGCGAGCAGGAGAAAAAGAGAATTTTCGAGAGAAATCATTGTCGAGAGATTCGAAAAGTTGCTCGATGTTTTTAATTTCTTAAGAAGCCGAGCGGCGGAGTAAAAGTTCGATGCTCGACGATCAAAATAGAGAGCGTTGCTCGTCGTCATCTTTGGGCGACGATGCTCGACAAAAGGATCGATTTATTCGAGTATTATTGGCGACGATGCGCGAGAATAAGGGAGAATCTCCTCCTATTCTTCGAACCTCTCACCTCGACCACGTTCCTCCTTCGAACCGGCTCGAGTTCCTCGTTCAACCGATTCACAGTCCCCTCCGACGGCGGCTCGCTCTTCGACGACACCTGGGTCTCGTTGCTGCTCCCTATCAGGATCTCCTTCTGCGTGCTCAGCTCCTTCTTCACCGTGGGCACGCGCTTCGTCTTCGTCCGATTACCCTCGCCGTGGTTCCAGTTCCGCTCCTTCTTGTACTTCACCAGCTCGACCACCTGAGAGCAGACAATTCTTCCGTGTACTCCGGGCGAATATTAAATAAATTTCTTTCGGCACAATTATTAGGAATTAAACGCGAAAGAGGAACTCGAAAAGAAGAAAAATTATTATGCATCTTTTTTATTTATTTTTTCCGCCCCCCGATTTCGTCTCTCTCGAGATATTTTTGTCGATTTTATCACGACTTTTTTAACTTTTTGGATATATACAAGCGAGATTATTACAGCGAATATTTAGTTTGGAGTTGATAAGGAGTTTAAAAGTTGATAGGTTCTCGATTGATAGGTTGCTCGTTACAGGAAACGTAAAAAGTCTTGTAGACATTTGGAAACGAGAAGAATCGTTATCAGCAGTCGATGCATAAATTTTTATTCGAAAAAATTGGAATTATTTCTTTTGTATCAATGGCACGATGTATAATAAGAAAAAAGTATAGGAAACATCTATACAAACGTATAGAATAATTTGTAAAAATTATTAGAAATTTTGTTCGCAGTACAAGTGAGACACAAATAAATGTAAAAAAATAAAATATTCTTCGCAAACTCTCGTAATTCTTTTTTTCCTTTTTTTCTTACTCCATTATAACAAGAAAATTTCACTTTTAAGTTATGCAGGACATTCTTATCTCGAGGGTATTTCACAGAAGCGTAGCACGTAATTAAGATTCTACTAAATGAAAAAGAGGATTTGGAGGATCTCAAACTTGCCCTACTTTCAAAATTCTCGTAATTTCAAAAAACAGAGAGAAAAAAAAAAGGATAAAATTCGAACGCGATACCGTAAATTTTCACGAAGGTAAAATCGAACGAATTCGTTTTCTACGCGGACAGCGGACTAATTAATTTATTCCATATAACTCCCCTTCGATAGAACAAATTGCCGGTTTGTTCGGCACATACCCAACCCTACCACCATCGTGTCCCTCTTGCTATAATAACATCGTTAACAAAACGAAAGTTTTGTTGCGAAAGAAAATGAAATTATCTCACCGGAGTATCTTGATTTCTGGGCCACGGTGCAGAAATAGGTGAAACAAAAACGTTATCGATTTTGCACGAATATCCTCGATATTTCGACCAACGAGAGCATCCTCGAACGAGAAACCATTAACGTAACGATCGCGTAATATAACGTAATTGATATAACGAAGATTCATCGATTTATCCAAAATTAAACCGATAACGAAATATAGTTAATCGACCTAACTTTATACTCGATATCCCCAAAGTCGAAAAGTTAATTTCGTATCGGGGACACGACGTACGAATTTAACGAGAAAACAAGTTGGAGCGATAAAAAAAAAAGGGTAACGTTGTTGTCTTTGGGAAAGGAATCGCGAAAAGGAGGAGCAGGAGCCGAAGACGGATAGTCGTCCTCCACCCGAATTTAAAATTTCAAATCCTGCTCTTAAGACGCTACAAATCGGTTTCCGATCGCGAAACAGTCTCGGACCTTTGTCGATGCAAAGTACTTTCCGATAGTCTTCCCGATCCCCTCGTGCGCGATACAAACAGACGAATTCTCGAGCGGAATTCTCTTCCTTTAATACCCTCTTCTTCCAAACCAACTGCTTTGCCACTCTTCCTCCCGATAAATCGAGACCGATAAACGATACGATTCTCTCTCGACTCGAATTTCGAGTAATTTTTTTAAAATCTTTTTCTACGTAATTTGAATTCAATTAAAGAAAAAAAAAAAAAAAAGATTTGGTGGAGCAATCATCACGATCGATTCGATTCGATTCGATTCGAAAGAGGGTTCCGCGTCGAATCGCGAGCCGGAAATGATCGGTCAGCAAGTGGATAACCAGAAGCGAGCTAGAATTGAACGTTGTCCTGGCGTGCGGCCAGGTTAATCGTAAATGGAGCGTGGTAAGAAAGGCGAGGGGGCAGGTGGTAGGTCAGGGCCGTTGCCGGGTCAGGGTTCACCCCCAGGAACGCTTTATCCCCCCAACGCGGTGGTGGTCAAGGCTCGACCGCGATGCCTTTCCCCGAATCGGGTCATCGGGCTTTTGCGCCAACGAAACGACGAACGATCGTGGCTGGAGCAAGGTTTATTTACGTATGTACGCGAAGCTCTTTCGATAAAATATTAGATTCATTTTGTCGTCCACGCAAATCGACCAACTTTTATTTTTCCAATAGAAATTCATCGATCAGATCCTCTTGCATCCAATCGAATGCAATCGAAGTGCAATTAACATACGAGTATCGTCGAGTTATATTTAGTTATATTTAACTCTCTGCTAAATTATCTCTTGGGACTAAATAAAAAGATAGTCGTTTTCGAGAGTTCCGTCGACGCTTGTAATCGTATATTTTTGACGCATTTTCAGCTTCTAAAAACCAGAAGCGTCTGAAGAGATCTGTAACAGAGATAGCTGATCGATTATCTCGATATCTTTGCTCTTAAAGATTCGAGGAATTCCCCTCCACTTGAAGGTATCGCGAGCCAGGTCGTGTCTCACATTATGATCCTGCCTACTTTGTTTGTAAACAAAGTCTCATCGCGAATAGATCGCGCTCTCGATACGACGAATGGATAGTCCAACGTTCTAATACTGCGTCGTGCTTCGACACGTGGGACACGATCACCTGCTGTCAGCGATGGGGAAAATTTAATAGTCGAAATCACGAATAAAATTGCCTGGATGAATTAATTCGATAATTCATCGTTCGTAAAATAACGATAATTGGAAATAATTGCGATGCCAAATGACGTAGCTTATATAATTCACTTTTTGAGAAATATACCATTTGTTGAAGACATGTGTCGAAGAGAATTTTACAATATCTATTCGCCATTACAATATTATGAATAATATTATTACGAAGAATTGTTTGATGAAGAGAGAAGAAGAGAAAAGTATTCTCCCATGGATCGAATTATTTTATCCTCATCTTGCACGATCTCGCTTCTCTTCGACCGACAGTGAATATATATGTGTACATAGTGTTTCTAACAATCGTGTTCTAGTCTGTATACGCGGCTTTATAATCGCGTGGCTACGATCAATTGAAATTCCGCGCTCGGCACGTTACTCGAAACGCAGGCAAAAGCTTTCTCCGATTCGTGCCAGATGGTCCAATCTAGCAAAGTTTCAAGCGAAATTTCAATATAGAAGCGTACCGATACGAGCTGCACAACGAGTGTCAAATTTACTTGAAAAACTTGCGCGGTTCGATCCCTCTTTTTCCTTCCCGTTAGTTTCACGTTTCATTTTCGAGGAGTGGTTAAACGATGTATGCTATATATAACCGTTCTCGAAACGAACGCGCACACCTGCGCTTTTTTCCACCTTCGGTCGATTCTCGGAAGAAAAACCTCTTTCCTCCTCGAGGAAAAGGAAAAGTTCACTCTGCCTCGCGAAACAAACGAATATTTCCACCATACACCGATGAACCGACGTAAGAATGGGAAAAAAAAAAAAAAGAGAAGGAAATAGTCTTCTCGTCGCAATCTCACTGTAATTATTAGAATATTAAAATTTTTATACTTTACTCTTCCAATGTAATACACGAATAAGGAACAAAGAAAAGAAGAGGAGGAGGATGAACGTACCTCCTGGTCGTATTTATCGACGATCTCGTCGGTAATGGCCTCGTTCGAGGCGACATCTTCGTCGGAGCTGTTATTGACAGCGATCACTTCGCGCGAGTCGAAGTTTTTGGAGGGAGACGAGATCCTGTCGGAGATTCCTGGCGTGGACGGTGCCGCGGAGACGTTCGAATTCCTAGTGTCGTCCCTCGACATCGCCTCGTGCGACTCGGCCACGGCCTTCAACTCGTCCTCGTACTCGTCCTCGCCCTCGTAATCCTCCTCCTGCTCTTCGTTCTCGATTCGTTCGATCCGCGAGCCAACCGCGACCCCGCCATCCTCCAGGCTGCTTGCGTTTCTTCTTTCAGGATTTATAATCTGAAAAGTGCAAGGAGAGACGAGCGTGCGCTCGAGCAACAATGATTTAACCGTTGACGAGAGCTATTTATAATTTGCGTTCTTTAGAATAGACGGTAGATCCGATTGCGTAAGGTAAAATATTTCTTTCTATTATAGTATATAAGAAACGAGTAAGATAATGTAAAATCAGAATTATTAGAGAGTTTTTTTTTTTTTGGTAGAAAGAAATATTTATCGATGAAAATGAAATTTAAAAAAGAAAAAGACTTTTTTCGTTCTATCTAGAGTAAGTAGAACGGGGTATCGATTAATTAAAATCGTTTTTGAACGTTGTAAACTTTCTCTTTCCATTAATGTGTAAATTAATATAAAATTGTCAATGAAATTTACTTTGTCGGTAAGTTAGACGACGATCGAAAAATTTTGATCAGCGCCATCTCGCGTTTGGATTCGCGAAGCTTCGACTCGTTACTAGCGTAGCAGGATACGCGAAGAGGTATTCGTGACGTCACGAGAAAGAATCGTGCCACTATTTTTGGTTATGCGGTTCCTGATACTTTCTAATTTTCAAGAACGTTACAACGAAATTTCATTAATTATTAATTTTCTACGCAAAATTTTTACACTTTTAAGCTTATATGTTAAAGTTAACACCTTCGACAACTTTCACGTAACAATTTTAACTACGAATTCTTTTCGATTAATTATTTATTAACGATTATCATACAGATCATTTCGCTATATCCGTAATGGAGGTAATAATAATCGATTTATTCTTTCGAATAACAACATAATTACGAATAAAAATTACACATTAACGCGAAGAAAGGAGAAACGTTCGAGATTCGTGCGTTTATATTTATAAATAAATCTCATAATAACGCGAAATTAATGAAAAATATATTGCACGTGGACACGGTCAGTCCGCACGCGACGCAATTAATCGATAATTAATAATTAATTGAAAACGATTTTCCGTTAAAATTTATACCAGAGACTTGTTTGAGTCGTTCTATATCTTTTAAACGCGAGCTCAGAGATATAAAAGTTCACGAAAAAAAATTATTTATCAATTAATTTTCAATTAAGCGTTTTCCAAGTGGTGGGGGATAAAATGGCGCCTTTTCTCTGTCCTTCTCGCACACTATTGCTTACCTTCTCCGTGATGTGACGTCACGAATACCTCTTCGCCTGTCCTGCTACGCTAGTAACGAGTCGAAGCTTCGCGGATCCAAACGCGAGATGGCGCTGATCAAAATTTTTCGATCTAACTTATCGACCAAATGCACTCCGTTCAAAGTTACTTATTTCATACACGTACGTTTCATATATTTTTACGTTTATTTAGCCAATTTTAATCGTCGTTTGTTCGTAAAATTCCGTACGTTTATCCATTTATTTATTTTTTTTTTTTGATCGCAAAGTTAAATTAAATTCAGATTTAATCATTTAGCGTGTGTTTCGCGAGTTGAAACGAAATTAAGCGTAATATCATACCACGATAAAATCGTCGTATACAACAAAACATGACCTTTAATTTTTGCGTGTTCCGTGGAAAGAATATAATATTTATATTCAATTAATAACCGAGCATTTAATCGCTGCTTCTTGCGTGCAATTTATTTACGCAACGTGGCCGTCGATTGTAAATTACATTTATCGATCGTTTTTCATCGCGACCTCGCTTCTTCGTATTATAACTATCGAAACTGCGTTTCGATATTCCCTTCGACGTTATTTCGCTTTCCATTCGTCCAAATGGATAACAATGGGAAATCCGTCTACGCGTTTGTTCATCAATAACCTGGATAACCGTTACAATTACGTAAATTTAACGGAAGGGAAACGACGCGTATCGACGCTTCTTCTCTCCGGGAGAAAAAAGCATCGAATTCGCAGCACGGAGCAACAGCCGTACAACGTTTCTTTTTTCTCTCTCTCTCTCTCTCTCCCCCTTCGTTTACGCTCTTCGACGGCTTCGCTCGCAATTTAAAACACGCTTTTTTTACGAATCTTGCTACCTCGGTCGCGAGAGAAGGGGTAGTTATCGATTTCTCGCCTCATTTTTACCGAGTTTTTTCCGCCGATTTTCCAACGAAATCGTGGAAAAGATCACATCGATCTTCGAAATTCTTTTCGATTACCAAAAAAAAAAAAAAAACAAATTCGATCAAGAACGACTCACGATATACATATATATATATATAATTCCACGCAAGCGTATCACGATTTCCATTCGCGGAAATACCAGAACACGAAAAAGCACGTATCAAGAAGGAGAATTGGAATTTCTCGGAACACTTACCGCCGCGGTTCCCAACGACGCCTTCTCCGGCCTGGTAACTGGAATAAAAACGAAACCCTCGATTAACCGCGATCTTCCATCCAACTCTCGCCTCGTAAATAAGTACAAATAGAAAACAATACAACAGAGACGCGGGGGGAAGAAACGGCGCGAAAATTGAAGTTGGGAGCGAAACAAATTGCGGACTTTTAACGAGGATTAAAGTTGAAAACAGGAGGCAAAGGGGGGATATAATAAAGGGGAGGGGGCGGAAAAAGCGGCGAAAGAAAATCGGCATGAAACCGGACAGAAATGTGACACGGCGCGAGCGGAAAAAGAGTTCATGAATGCGACGAGGCGGAAATGGGGGAAGGAAAAAAATTTGCAAACGTGAAAAGCAGAGAAGGGGACTTTTTTTCCCCCCCTCCATCCACATCCCGTGAAAGTAACTCTCTCTATCTATCTCTTCCCTCGAGCGCGCACAACCCCCATTTCCTAGATTCATCTGCTCGTCATAATTAATTCTGGAAACATCAGAGCAACGATGGAGCCGTTTGCTTTCTATCCTCGTTCCCTTTTTCTCGCTTTAATTGTAATATATATTCTTTCCTGCAGAGCATCCAAATCTAGCTTCTTCAACGAAGGCTCGCTCTTACACGAAGAAGGATCGAGAGAAATCGAGGAGACGATCGAAATTCGGATAATCGCGAAAAAGGGAAATGGAAAGGAGGTAGAATCTTTGAGAGTTTTTCATCAGGTATCAAAATTCGGTGGGAATTTTCAACCTCGCCTCGGCCAAATTGAATTAAAAATTCTCTTCGAAATCTTAATTCGTCGACAAGTCGCGTCTATTCAAGGAAGCGGATTCCATCCTCGAAGATATTCTAGAATGGAATTAATAAGAAATTGAATCGAGTATCTTATCGATCCAACCGGAATAACTTCGTTAGGGAGAGGATATAATTCTCAAATAATGATATAATATTTAAAATTATATAATATAAAAACTAAAAATTAAAAATTATATAATAATATAAGGTGGAAGGAAACGTTTAATTTATAACACGAATATTATCACATAATTGCAATCTCTCCGTTCGAAGCGATTCTCTCGTAGAAAAGATCCTCTCTCCAATTATTAATTACTCTCTCATAAAATTAGATCAAAAAAATTAATTCACGCCATTCGAAAAATAGCGAAAACCTAGAAAGAAACCTTCCCGATCATCGAATATATTTTCAATCGACTACTAAAAAAAAAAAGAATACAAAATCGAATTCTAACCTTTTTAGTAGCGCTTAAGAACTCGCCTTAACTCGCCTGCGACGGCATCGATCGACGAGAGGTTGACTAAACTTGTAGCAAACAAGGTGACAAAGGAAACGTCGTAATTGCCGTGGCCTGATTTTAATCGAGATGCCCCCCCTCTGACAGAAGAACGGGGAGGAGAGAGAACGTCGACTGAATCGTTTCCTTTCCTCTTCCCCCAATAATAATTTTCGAAATCGAAAACAACGCGTTGCAACGGGGAACAATAACTGGACGCACGAAATTAATCACCTTGCTATCGATAACGTATTTCTCCCCCTTTGATCGATACCGCGTTATTTCTTCCTTTTTTGACCGAGAAGCAATGTGCTCGATTCGAGTAAACTACAATATCCGCGTTTCGTTTTTGTGTTTCGTTTCGTGCATCTCGTACGAACATTTATTAGGAACGTTGGGTGAAGGAGAAATGGAAAACGCAAGATGATGAAATTTCGATGACGCGATACGATGAAACGAAACGAATTAGTCTTTCGGCAGTGCATAATTTCCCGATTAAATTGTTGACTTTAATCGACGCGCGTGCAAACGAGCGCGTGGCCAACAATAAATCATCCCTTTTCAACCACGCAAAACCGTATGCAAATAACGCGTGTTTGCTCAAACCCGGAATACGATTTTCGGGGATTAAAAAAAACGGCGAATAATTTATACAATATCCAATCGTGTTCCGTTTTTCCATCTCGTACTCGATCGCGTCGCATTCTAATATAATTCCAATATAATTCCAATCCTACTTATTATTACCACTCTAACATTTTAGATTAAATTAAAATCGAGGAGGATCTTCATTTCTGGGATGGTATCGATTATTTATGCATTTCCTTCTGTTCTAATTTCGACCACGAATTCTATTATCCACCCTCCCTTTGTATAATCAAAAATTTCGCGGGACACAACACTCCATCCGTTGGAAAACTCTTACAAAATTTATTATTACAATTATCATAGAAATTGATGGCAACACTCGTATTATCGCGTTTCTCACCCACTCCAAGAGAACTCAATTTCTCCCCTTTCTAGAAAGAATCCAAACGACACGATTTTATACAATTTTAACCGCCCATCGATACTCGACACGTTTCTCGCGATTACACAGGTCGCGACACGAGCGGGAAAAAAGGAAAAAGCGGGTGGAGAAATATGGCGGGTTTTCAAACGTTTGGGGAAAGGACGGTTCACGGGCCGTTATTACGATTCGCACAGCCGATTCAGCTCGATTTTTCAATGGCTGCCTTGCGTTTCGTACTCGGCAACGTAATATCGTATCGGTCACCCACCCTCCTTCTCGCACGGTTATCTCACGCCGGGCTAAAAAAGTAGACGGCACACCCCTCTCCACTCCTCCCTCCCTCCTTTATTGCCGCGTTTCTCGCGGTATTCGCCGCCATTCCTTCCCCCCCCTTTCTCTCTTTTCAAATCGAAAAAACGTTCATAAAGAGGTTGTTGGCGGTCGATCGGCCTTTTTAATACGAAATTCGCCCTTCGATAATAACTTTTTAAATGAAAAAAAGAGAAAGGAAGGAGAACTCCTTGACGATTTGAATTTCGAGCAGAGGAAATGGAACTACAACCTTCCTTCCTTCCTTCCTTCTCTTTCCTTTTTTCGCGTATCGATGGCGCGATTTATTCGATATTATCCTCCCCCTTGAAAAAGTACCGAATGAATTCGATTTCATTCCAACGAATCACCGAGTGGGGAGGGAGAAGGGAGGGGAGGAATTGAGCCACAGGGCAGTAAGGGGTGGGTATTCGATCGGCGTATTAATATCCGCTCGATCGCTAATCGTGGCTTTATCCTGTAAAGAAATCGTGATTTATCGGAAGAAGTGATGATTCGAGCATAGCCTAATTCTCAGCGCAAATACGTATATATATACTTTGTATAAAAGAGAGCTGCGTTTTCGAAAAGAATTACTGTTATTATTATGATCGGATGACGGGAAATGGATTCCATCTCTGCTGCCGTCGCATTGTCTCCTTATTGAGAACGAAGCGAAGTGTAACGAGGTAGATTGATCCAATCAAAGGAATTGCCTCGTTCGTTTTACAATTAACATTTTAATCGAGAGTTCCACTTTTC
Source organism: Apis cerana (assembly GCF_029169275.1). NCBI lineage: Eukaryota > Metazoa > Arthropoda > Insecta > Hymenoptera > Apidae > Apis > Apis cerana. Next base: position 10,824,602 of record NC_083856.1, read on the forward strand.
GACTTATTGCTCCTCGATCCGATATAATAGCTAAATAAGAACGGGCGTGATATTTCTTCGTTCTGGAAACGACGAAGACCAAGGAGAAGAAATATTAACACGCGTTCTTAAAAGCATCCTCGACAAACACATCTTATTTCACGTCCATTTCTCCTCTTCTTACGTGTACACAATATAAATCTTAAGTGTTCTTTCTTTCTTTACACCACGACGACGCGGCGGAAGAATTTACGAGGAGGGAGTTGAAACGATTGCAGAAGAACGGCTGCGTGGCGTAAATAAATAATCATCTCCATCGAAAGCCAGGAAAATGTAAAAAGACTTATCGCGTCGAGTATCGTGTTTTTCCGATACTCGCCTAATCCCTGGGGCAGCCTTCGTCTTCCCTCTCCCTTCTCCCCCCACCCTTTCCAGTTTCACCCGTTTTTCAGCCGGGCTGCCAGTCGGCCACGCAGCGGCCCCATTCGTTGAAAGGAAATCCACGCGAGTGGAGATCGATGAATAAAGCAGGTTGGCCCGGAGAAAAGCTCCGCGGATTAAACGCGAAGCTTGGAAACGCGATCCGATGTTTTACGCGCCACTTTCGAATCAACGGCCTTGCGACTCATCGGCTCGGATCGATTTTGTTTGCGTCCCTTCTCTCACATTTTCGAATTCCAAACTTTCGTTTTTCTTTCTTTCTTTTTTTTCTTTTCACACTCTTTTCTCTCCTCTCGGGGAACGAAGACAGAGATCGAATCTCGGTATATTCTACGGAAATGAAGTTAGAATAATAAGTAAAATATAATGAATAATAACGTGATATAATATACGTATAAAACGTATATAAAACGTGCGTGAAAATAGACGTTTCCTTCGTTAACCAATCAAAAATTGCTTCACTGTTGGAAACAAATGTAGGATGCGGATTCTGATTGGTTAATATCGTAGAAAACCTTCTATTTTCGCGCGTATTTCCGTTTCTATTTCTCCCGTATAACCGATCTAAAACGAGAATCCAGAGTATTCTAATTTAACGTAACTTGTAATTAACTTTATAAATGTAATCTCGTATTCGAGCAGTTAAATATAATTTCATAAATTGAAAATAATTTTTACGATTTCGAATGTATTCAACTTACGATACATAGTGTATTAGGAATGTCAACAAAGGCGTTTAAGTGTGGTGTAGTAGGAATGTCAACAAAGGCGTTTAAGTTGTGGTGTATTAGGAATGTCAACAAAGGCGTTTAAAGTGGGGGAATGGGCGGTCCTATCGCCGTCCCGAGAGACTCTTTCCAACAGTGAGAACGGTACGCGTGTCGAGAGAGAAACGAACTCGACGTTCCTTTGATTTTTCCTATTTCGCGTTATCGATTAAACGTTTATATATATATATATTTTAATCAATTAACATTAACGCAAGTTATACACTGACTATACGCGAACGAATCATATTAAATTGTTCCTTTTTCTGTAATATCGTCGACGTCATTATACGAACGATCGCATATATAACTCGGGATACGGGACGGTAAGAGCGATATATATATATACATATACAATTGCATATCTGTAATCTCTGCGTAAATGAGAGATAACATCAATAGACAAATAACTTAAAATTGTGTACAATACATATAATACGAGTTAACGACTCGCAAGCGACTTTACGACACGAATCTCTCCCTTCTCTCCTCTTTATATCATTACACATCGAATCGTATCGAACGATGGTTTATCGAATACGCGTCCTTCGAACGATCCGTTCACACGGAACACCCTCGATATTCCCTAATATACCGCGAATACGTTGCTGCACACACGTGCGCTCTCTCTCTGGGTTAAAATTTAAGGTGGATCGAGTATTGGCCGAGTAAGCGTGACCGTTCTCCCACGGTTAAGACCGAGGCTTAAACCGCGGAAGCAGAGCGTCGGTTGGCAGGCGATAAACGAGGTATATATCGATTCGCAGGCGGGCGTCAACATCGATTGAATCTATAATCCTTCACACGGGATTAATACGAGGGCCCTTCGGGTGACACGAAGGGTGTCGTGCAGGATGATCGCGTGCGGCGGGTCATCGATCGGCCTAATCAGACCTCCGACGAATCGAGACGCCTCCTCCTCGACCAAACACGCATTTCTTCTCGAGGGAAATGGTCGTTGCGAATTTCGAATCGCGTTACGCGAGGGGAATCGGTTAATTGCGCCATTAAGTTTGAAAGGTGAAGTGGCATTAGACGATGATGGTGGTGGGGTGTTTGCGATGAAAATATCAACCGGCCTGTTTTGACGCGTGTTGGTTTAGCGCACCATTTCCGCCTGTTTTGCCGACGGAATCGATGTTTTCCCTCGTCGCGTGTAAACACGAGAGACGTATATAAACGCGTATACCTTCCGGATCTCTCTGTGTGCACATCTCGATCCTTGCGCGAAACTCGATTCCCCTCTTGCGGAAAAATCCTAGAACCCGTTTATGATCCCCGTCATTCGATTAACGTTAACCGATTTCGAGAGAAGACTCTTTATGCGATTAAGATTCATTTCGAACATCGATCTTTCGCGTGCGTAATTTGTCCTGGAAAAATATTCGTAACGCTCGAATTTTAATTATTTTATTAACGTACACGATATAATTTCTTTCTTGCTCTTCTTGCTTTTAGAGCATTGGGAGAATATTTGGGGAAAGAAGGCTTATATAAATTAATAAACATGGAGAGAAGAAGGACGAAGGAGGGGACACGAGAGAGGAACTGATTCGAATTTTGTCGTTGATTGGTCACGATTGCGCAGGGACAAAGGAAGTCTGTGCAAATTATCCGAGAGGAAGGGAAGGTCGACTCTCGATCGCGTTTCGGCGGAACCATCGACGCTTCGAGCGTGCTCCCGATTCGAAATTTAATTAGTCGAATTGCGAGCAGATTTAATGCCAGCCCCGAATTCGCCGGACTCCAATTAAACGTAATCGTTTATGGACGATTCTCGTACGAGGGAGAAGTTGGTTCGCGGGCCTCCCCCGTTTTCAACCTGCGAGAATTTGTTTACTCGTTTGTTAAATTGGACGACTCATCAACGCGCAAAAATACCGGTGGATAATCATGGTGGCGGCACGAGAAAGGCTGATTACGAGAGAAAGAAAAATCGAACGCGATTTTTTCATTTTCGTTTAATTTATATTTTTAAAAAATCCGTGTCTTTTACATTTTACGTCCGAGTTTATCGCGTAAATTAAATTTACTTTTAAAAAAGAAACTAGATATCGATGTATATTCTCTTCTCTCGCAATAGCATGTGAGTGAGCATTAATTACACTCTTTTCTCGTGAAAATCCTTTTCTAGCTCCATTTGATAAATCATAAAAAAAATTAAAAATTTTTAAAAATTTGTTAAAAATTTCGAATAAAGTTACTTGTTAAAACTCTTAAACAACATTTATTCGTAGCCATTAAAATCGATCCTCTTTTCGTATAACCTCGAGTGCAGTTATTCGCGATTATTATTACCATTTCGAACGATAAATTATCGAAGTAACTTTATTCGTAACTTGGACTATTAAATTTTCCCCATTACCAATAATATCACCAAGTCAAAGGAAAATTCCTCGATGTTCGAAGCACTCTCTTCTTCGCTCCAGCCAGTCATAAATAAACAATTGTGATAAACATATCGGTTGAAAAAGTAATTGGTTAAAAATTTCGAACAAACTTGCTCTTCTATCCGTCCTGGCATTATTCCCGATTATTATTACTCCTCGAACGATAAATCATTATCGAAGCAAACATCACCGATTATAAGTGTCCACTCTTCTCGATCAGAGTCAACCATCTTCCCATAGCATCGTCCTCTCTCAAATCTCAAAATGGATCTTGCTTAATCGTGGCACAAAGCTGGAAGAGAGCGACAATTTCTTGACAACTTTTCACAGAATCTTATCTTTATATATAGGGAAATTATTAACGGAGAGGATGGAAAATTTGGACGATTATCAAGCCTTTTCGTAAAATAGAAATGCGAGGGATAAATTTCCATTGGCTCGCGGAAGGGGATCGGCGAGAGAATTCAAAGGATTCGCGGGTTTCTCGGCGCATATATCGTTTCGAAAAACGGTTTTACGAGCAAGAACTGGCTTCCCAAACATCCACCGTAAACCGAGCAAAACTTCGATCCTAACCTAGGATCATTTGTTCGAAATACGAGAGAAAAGATTCTCTCACCCCCTTTCTCCTTTATTTTTCGCTTCGATCGATTCCATCTCGTCATTTACAATTTTATTATTCGCAAAATTCCGATCGAATCATCGTTCGTATTTATATTTCCACGTGATTTCATTCGCCGTAAAATTGTGAAAGGGGATTCCGTAATCCACGAGTCGTAATTTGTCAAATCAGCGTTATTATCGGTCGGTAAATTACGGTATGAAAGCGTCGCGTTAACAATTTTGCCAAATCCCTTTGAGGTCGAGTTTTCCGGATGATTAATTCGAAGCGAAACGTATTTAAAGTTGCGACAATCGAAGCTACGAGGGAAACGTACGGCATCTGTTTCGACAAGATAATTTGGAGGATCGAATTTTGATTGGTCGAAAGATGTTTCTACAGATATCGTCTCGAGGCGTAACGATTCGGAATAATTGAACGCTGGGAGAAGGTATCCGGTTTACGCAGGTGCGAGGATGGATTATTGTTTCCCAGCTCCCAGAATTGGAGGGTGTGGCGCGACGATACTCGAGAATATCATCGTCTTTTGTTTCGAGAATATTGGCCTTTAATCGATGACGATGGTTTGGAACGGCATCTCGGGAGTAAATGAAATTTGTCCCTCGAACGGTCGAGTAAAAAGACTTTCAACTTTCTCTTCGATTAAATCCCGGTGTACTTCGGAAGGAACGGCGGAAGATTAATATCGATCGTTGGCCCCGACGCGGAGGCCAAATCGAGTTAACCGGATATCCGTTTAAGCGAAACTTTTTAAGCGACCTCGTTTCGAGAGAGAGAGAGAGAAACTTCTCGACCGACAACTTTCGCTTTCCGACTGAAATTCCAATCTCCTAATCTCCGAAGAATTAATTATACAGAAACGATCGTATCCACGAAATCGTGTTAAATCTTTGCGTTCGACTCGAGCCGATTGTTCTCACGATTAACTCGATGATATAATTTCGCGCACGAATTAATCGCAATTTTAAAAATACGTAAGAAGAATTATTTTGACAGGGTAGAAAATTTTTATCAAAATATATTTTTAATTATCCGCACGACAGTGTCGAAAATCAAGGCTTAGGAATTTACTCGATATTCTCTGGAGAAATGATAAATATCAATCCAATCCAATGCCCGACGACAGTGGCCACCTCTCTCGTTTATTACGAAAACTTGGATCGATCAAGTCTCGTCTCTTGAGTGATCCTCCTGTCATCGAAATAAGTCGAAAGAAGAATATAATTCGAGAGATGATTTGCTCGGAGGTAAACTCAATCATCCAATCTGAAACCGAATAGGAAAATTTGAATCGTTCGAATCTATAAACTCGTTTCTTTGGTTGATCGAAAGGAGGATGAAACACGAGAGATCATTTGCTCGAAGGTAAGTTCAATCCAATCTGAAACTAATTAGGAAAACTTGGATCGTTGGAATCTATAAACTCGTTTCTTTGGTTGATCGGAATTAATCGAAAGGAGGATAAAACACGAGAGATCATTCGCTCGAAGGTAAATTGAATCATCCAATCGGGGTGGAGGAGTGGTATACTCCTCGCGATATCCAATCAGAGCGAAATAAATTCCTTGGAAGACGGTTCCCCCGTCTATTTGTCCGGTCCGTCGGCAGTAATTCACCCCGTAGATCCGCCGGTAACACGGTCGTAGATCGTCGGTGAAGAGAATTAATCGAGAAGGGGCTTGGACGGGCACGAGGAGGAGGAGGACAAGGCCGAATTTCGAGGGAGATCGATGCCCCTCCGATCGATTCCATTAACGACCAAGCATTCGAAAGATCCAGAGGGCGAATAATCAACGACAATCGCCGTCGTGTGCACGTTGATTTAATTTTGCGAGCCGAACGGAGCAAGGAATCGGGGACGTCGCGATGACGATATTCTATATCTTCGCGTCACCGATCATTTATCAAAGAAAATTGCAACGAATCGGGGTTTGTCGGAGAAAGGTGGACAGGAATCGACGAGGAGAAATATCCGTAAACACGGATCATCGCGCTAGCATCGATATCGAGGAACAAAGATCGTTCGATCGTAATACGAATCTTCGATATTTATTCTCGACTCGACAACTATTATTCCGCGTACAATTCCGTGGAAATGGGGAAATAACGTGTAAATTTAAACGTGTATCGGGAAGAGAAGTAGTTATCGTACGAAACGTTGAATAAACCGTCGCTTTTATCCGTAATATCGATCCGACATTTCTTTCTTTTTTTACTTTCCCCACCGTAAACGCTATAATTCTTCTATAAACACATCAAACTTCTTCGTTTTATCACCCCCGCGTATAAAATGAACCGCGATCAAAATCGCGCGTCTGACGCGAAAATAATGCTTTAATGGGGGCGAAAAATACGAGGAATGACGTGGACGAGGGAAAAAATTTATAAATATTAACGTCGCGTATATGGTATAATATAAAATAAAATGGTAAATATTCTTCGTATGAAAAAAATAAATGAAATTACCACGAACACTTTTACGAAAGGTAAGATTTTTTCTTGCTCTTTCTAAGGAAATCTTTATCATTGAACTTTAAGTCGACGAAGAGGGGAGAGATAACTCGTGCCTTCGTCATAGACTTTGTAATTCGTTTTGCATCGTAAGGAACGGATAACGCGGAATCGATACGGCTCCCTCCCCCTCCCTTGTGCACCCCGGGGATTTGCATCGATGAAAGCGGCGCTCGAAAGATGATTTTTTTCATCGTTAACGTTATGCAAGGATCGGGCCTTCTTTCTCCGCCTCGAGGTAAATTTATCAGATATACAATAAATCCGATATCTCTCTCTGAAAAATATTGTCACAAAAATCGAAAATTCTTGCAACGATCGAATCGACAACGCGACTTCCCCCTTTTCTCCAAAAACGGATCACAAAAAGAGGAATTTACTCCGAACAATATCAAATATCGTAATATCGTTCGAGAGATGGTGTTTAGAAAAATCTAAGTAAATTCGATATTTTCGTAACGATTCCTTACTCGCGCGTAGGAAAGAGAGAAAGGAAAAAACTTGGTTAAAATGACGAGGAACCTTCCTTAAAAAAATCCTTCGACTCGCGGGTATTAAATCGGGGCTGGACGAATTAATCGGATCGAACGGGCCCCCTCTGCAGAGATCCGGAAATAAAAGTTAAATCGAGGATGAAAATGAAATATCGGATATAGACGGAAAAAGAAGAAAGGAACGGGAGAATTAATCGGTTTCGAAAATACCTGGTGGAAGTTAAAAAAAAAAGAAGGAACAAAGAAGTCGTTGCCTCCGTGTTACGAGAGAATCGAATTCGACACAGGAATTATCGTCCGAGGAATTAATCGTTGGCTCGCAAGGGGGAGCGGATACAACACACGAAAATATGTTATTGTTCGAGTGACGCGTTTTTTGCGGCGATATCGAGAGGGTTGTTGATCGAGAGTGGGGGGAAAACGCCCCGTTTCCCGATGGAAAACGGACGGCGTCGGTTTACTAACCCGGCCAATAAGGGCGCACACCGTTCCCCGCTATTTATTCCATATCACACGGCCGATTACAAAATATTTTCGCGATTTACGGCGACATCCACGCCGGTGATTTACGGCCACGCTCGCATAAACGGGGATACAACGCGAATTTGCGAAATATTTTTGTAACGCGTCGCGTTACGAGCTCGTATTTACGGCTCGATTTCAACCCCTGCTCGCGTTCCTCATTTTCCACACGAGATATATATATACACACATATTTTTCATTTTCATCCTTTCGTCGAATCGTCGTGGAATTAAAAAAGAAAAATTGGAGATCGGCGCGAAGAATCGAGGCGAGAGGGTGAAAACGAGGCGGCATTAAGGGTGGATTTTCCCGACCCTCGTTGTTGTCCTTCTCTTTTTTCCCCCTTTAACCAGCCGATAATTAACAGGACTAACGTTCCATCGTCGGAGTCGTTCAATTTCGTATAAAACTCTAATTGCCGGCACTCCTCCTCTACCACCCCTCCTGTCCGTATGCACCTCTCGGCCATTTCGGGCTGGAATATTTTTTTAGTTCGTTTAACCGCGTCAAATTAAACCGAAATTCGAGCCGGACCGGTGTAAAGTTTATTTCGGTCTCTCCACTCCCCTTTTCGACCTCCCCTCCTTTCACCACCTCTGCGACTGTGCACGCATCCTCGCCCGTTCGATACTCGCCCTAACGTTTGTCCGATGTTTCTCGCCAACAGGTGAAAAAAATCGGCTGCATGGTTGATCTCTCGAAAAAAGCTTCCTTCCATCTTTTCGTCGGTGGATTCGTAGGGCATCTTCTTGCGATCGAGCAACGATGATGGAGAAACGAGATAAATGGCCGGATTCCTTTTGAGAATCGGGATAACAACGAGGAGAAACGAGAGCGGTTAATCAGAGTAAAAGCGAGTAGAGAATCTCTCTCTCCTCTCGTGGAGAATCCTTCTCGGCTCGCGAACGAATAATTTCCCTCCATGGGGGTTGGAATCTTGGTCGAGGGGAAGGAACACGCTTCCGGCAATTATGACGAGCGAAAGGGAGAGATTTTATTTTTTTTCTTTCCTTCCTTTTTTTTTCGCCGCAGGAACGTTTCGATGGTTATTATTTCTCGATGGTATTATTCCTCTTCCCCGATAAATTCTTTTTATCGAGAATTTTTCCCTTCCGGGGATATAACGTTAAGTTAGAGGCCACTTTGTAAATTATCGTCGAGAGTCGCTTATTTCTATCTTGCTTTAATTGCTGATAAATATTCGAATAAACCAATCTCGATGATATTTTTTAACGCGGCGTTAAAATCGTTACGTTTTATCGCGGAGGCCGTTGTTTATCGAAAGATTAACAACCTAAGTTAAAATACGACAGGACGGGAATCGAGTAAAGATAATTAACTCCAGCTTTGATTCCATCTCGATTCAAAATGTTCGTCACAGCGGTCTTTGTTTATTAACCTAAATATCAACCAGAAATCGAATTAACTCTAGTTTTAATCCCATCCCGATTCAAACCGTTCGCCATAACGATTTTTGTTTATTAATCCGAACGCGAGCCGGAAATCGAATAAAGATATTAACTCGATTCAAACCGTTCCTCGTATCTTTGTTTATTAACCCGGAATACGAACCAGAAATCGAATAAAGATATTATTAAAGATATAAATCGAATTTAACGATTCTCATTATTGAATTTACTCAATTTTCCTTCCTAACTCGTTTCGCAAGATTAGAAAAGAAATCGAAGATCGAAGGTTTGGCGTTTACGAGTCGCGTGCGAAAACCGTGGAGATAGAAAATTTCGGGGGAGCTAGCTTGTTATTAATGGCAAGTAAACGAAGGTAATTTCGGGGGATTTTACTCGTCCCCGAGGAAGGCGATCCACGTTAATTTCATTTTCGACGAATCTACGCGCTGTCCCCAATCGCTACGCGCACCACCTGTGCGTTTCGACTGCTCCTCGTCTTGTTCCGTCTCCCTCCCTCCCTCACGAGTCACACCCTTTGGCCCCTGGTCCCTCGCGTGCGCCTATATCATCCGTTACATGCGCACCGAGGCAAATACATGGCTCCACAGAGTAAACACTGCATAATGGAAACGCGGTTACTCGAATTGCATAATTTCGTATTACGCCGGCCGAACATTGCTCCGCGCAGTTACTTGGGGCAAATTCTAGAAACCTTCTTCTTACTGGCTCGGTCGATAAACGGATAAATCGCACTTCTTCCCAAGTAACTGGATCGATTATCTTTACGTCTGGAAAGGAATCGATCCCAGTATCGAGTATATCATCTCTTTTCTCTTCTTACTGCTTTAACACCGTCGAGAATAAACTTTCTTTTGAGAAAGATTTCGTTTAAGCGTGCGTTTGGCCGAGATTTATATCACCCTTGGGATCGTGACTTTTTTATTCCGAGTTGTCGATGAATCTTTAATGGAAGAAAGAACGTTTCCGCGCAGCGTGGAATTAATTATAGAAACGCGCGAGAGAACTCGCGGACAGCGACATTAATTGCGCCGCGCTAGCACGCCTTCGTGAATTATACTTTTTCATAAGTTTGCCGCGTTAACGCAAGCTGTCGCGACGATCGTAACATGGCCGACCATCGGCCAATGCAAAAACTTTCCACGGCAGTGATGCGCCCGCCGAACGAACGGCATATTCCTTCGTCGAATTTAAGCAAAGTTTCTTAAAACGTTCGACCCTGCTGCTTCCTCCCCATCCCCCTCGTTAACAAGTTGCGTAATCCTCGTCGGATACGGGATAAATCTCGCGTTTCGTACTTAAAAGTTTTGCGATATCGAAAGAAGAAGAAGGAGAGAAAGGAGGGAGTAAGTTTATTGTCGCTTGTTAAAATGAAAAGTATCGTTCCCTGAAAATTTCTGTTGTGGGGAAATACGGAGGAAAGGGAGGTCGGTGTCCTTTGTCGTCGCTCTATGAAAGTTTCCGCAATGGAGAATGTCAATCGAAATCCTACGAGGAAGAATCGCACAAGGATTCGATACTGCACGAGTTCTATCATTACATCATTTACGAAAATTTTTGCGATGTCGAAAGAGTGAAATCCCACGGAAGAAGCAAATCGAATGGAAAATATCGTTGTTCGAAAGATCGATTTTGGGAAATTTCTGCGATAATGATAGGCAAAAGTATTTTACGAAAATTTATGCGATAATAATAAATAAAGGAAAACGTCGCAAATTCGAAAGTTTGATTTTGCAAAATTTCTGCGCAGAAGAATCTCAATTCTCTCATTATATCACTATTTTACAAAAATTTTTGGGACAATCGAAAGAATGAAAGAATCAAATCGAATAATAAACGTTCGACTCGAAAATTTCTGCGAAATCTAACGCAGAAGAATCTCAATTCTATCATTATATCACTATTTTACAAAAATTTTTGGGACAATGGAAAGAATGAAAGAATCAAATCGAATAATAAATATTGTTCGACTCGAAAGTTTGATTTTGCGAAAACGACAATGACTCGAAAGAGTGGAATGGAAGAAGTGGAATATATAATAACGCGAAAGAAGAATCAAGGCTACAGCGAAACGAATATCGATCCGTTATTTCCGCAATCCCATGAAAATTCTTAGGAATATTAAGCGGAAAGGGGATCGGTGGGGGGCTTAATGGCTGGCTGGGGGGTTGTTCTTGGTTCCCTCTCCTCCCCCACGTGTGATTTTCTTTTCCAAGATTTTAATGCCTCCCACGGCGCGGCGCGCAGTTGCGTCATACATTATAATGCCGACTCGCGTATGCGCTCGTTCCATGCTCACAGAGAATGCGAGAGTGTAGTTTTATGTCGTCCATAAACGATGTATCTGCACGAGCCACCGAGCTTTCTGTCCGTTCTCCGGGACACAATGGAAAAATACCTGGCCAAACCCCTCTTCCCCGCTTCGACTTCCTCCTCCTCTCTCTCTCTCTCTCTTCTCTTCCCTTCTTTTAATGCCGGAGCAAGACTGCAAGCAGAATTGAAGCATCCGCCTCGTAAAAGAGACGAAACAAGTTCATTCGCTTGCTTTAACGATCCTAGCTTTTTCTTCCAAGCCTAGTTCTTGGTCGAGACGAAGACAGAGGGGATTATTCAGTTCTTTTCGAGGATGAGCAAGTAGGATCCTTTTTGAGAAAATCAATTATTATTGTTGTTGTTGTTGTGAAATTTTTATACGTTTCCACAATGCAGAAAATTATCTCTAAAATAAAATATCGTGCATTCGTGTGGAAGAAAATTGGAAGGTTCACGTGGAAAGCAACTGGTGTTAACAGTATTCCGATCGATCTTGTTCTCGATAGTTCGAATTTGTTCCTTGCTGCACCCCCGATGTTACTTTTTTCTTTGGAAAACCAATCAAAAGGGATACATCGACGCTTGTATCCCTCCTTTTCGCTCTTAATGGAAGGAACGAACCCAAGATAAAGGAAGAGGACAGTGACGAATTATCCCCCGATTTTCCAACGCTGTTATTCGAGCATGGAAACGAAGAAATCTTCTCCACTCGAGCAATAACCTCGCGTTTCCAAATATGATCGCGATATTTCGTACAAATTGGCAAAACGAAGCGGTTTCACCCCGATAATCTATCCTTTGAAATCCCTCGTATGTATAATCGATTGCGACGAAAACCTGCTCGAATATTATTCGCACGATTTTAATAATAAAGTAACTTTATCCCAGGGATTTTTAACTCGGGCCGATGAATATCTCCAGAAGTTTTCTTTCTAAAAACGTAAATAAATCCTTCCTTCCCTCCTTTCTTGCTTATTGTAAAATTGTAAACATCGAATAATAATCGCTTCCTCTCAAACGTGCGAGGGAGTACGAGAAACGCGCATTTTCAGCGGACGAAGGAATGAAAATAAGGGATATTAAGACGCGCCGCGTTTAACGATCAAAGGAAGGAGGAGGAGGAGGAGGAGAAAGAATTCACCGGCGGCGATGAATTTCACGAGGGGAGGGGAGAGAGAGAGAAAGGGAAATATATTCCTCTGAAAAAGCAAACTTTCGAAATTATCTCGCGGAGGTAACGACGCTGCAAGTTGGAAATTAGATTGGCGTAAAATAACAGGCGCGAAGGAACGAGTAGCTCGCGTCTTCCCCCTCTCGACTTGAATAAATTCGTATCGAAATCGCTTCAGCGAGCCAAATCTTCCATCTTCCCATCGAATTGTTACGCGTATAAGTAACTTCGAGAGATAGAAAAGTCGTTGGTAAATTTTTAATTTTTACAACAATTTGGAAGGAATGAGATTATTCCAGATGCCTTATCGCTCGTCTTACATCTCTTTTTTAATTTTTACGAAATCGATCTCTAACGAATTGTTTCGATCACCGTAGCGAAGATCCAAATCCTCAGAGAATTCGAGATATTCCTAAATCGGCGAAGGGAAAGCAAACTCGACCAACGATAATAAAAGAAAGAATTTCCAAAAACGATTCCATAATAGCAATTCTGATCAACAGTCTCGAATCAATTCGTTAATGAAAAAAAAATTTTACACTCCTCTCTTATGATTATTTAAATAAAAAGAAAAATCGGTGGAAATAATCTCTCTCGTAGTCTCTCGGCCAAGGGATAGAGGGATCCGCCGAAACGGTTGAATTCCGTCGGCGGAATTTTCTCGAGGGAAATGAAAAAGCTGGAAAACCCGGTCGCGAGAACATGCATAAAATAGTGCGTGGTCGCGAAACTCGCGCAGAAAACTGTCGAGCGGAACGTGCAATTTAACCGGTATTAAAGAAACTCGCGTCGCGATTCACCCTCGTTTTTAAATTGCTTCGCGCTTCTCCTCTTGAAATAAGAGGGGGTAAGGTAAAAAGAAAGACACCGGACAAGGATAAGAATATTAAAGTGAACTAGAACTTGGATCCGTTTCTTATACAATTCTTCGAATCCATTCCTTCGAAATAAATTAATAATTAAGAAGGAACGGCGGAAGACGGAGAATGGCGCTCGAGAGTCCCTTTCCACCTTAAGGAAGAGGCTTTAAGCCGATTGTAATAATGGAAGTTAAGGTGTATCGTGTAGAGAGCGAAGTTGAAAAAAGAAAGAAAGAAAAATACGAAACGAGGCGCATCAACTGCGTATTATAAAATATTTTTCTTTTCACGATAAATACGATAAACGTGACGATACCGTCGTCGTTGCGCGTGAAGTTCATCCACGGTTGAATGTATCGCTCAAATTTATTATTATTCTCCGTGGGGGGGAAAAAAGGAGAAGGAAAAAAGGAATGGAAAGAAAAGAAAAGCGGAGAGGAAACTGGTTCGTCGAGCTCGATTAGACCTCGCCGTTCGATTCGAAAAGAGAAAAAGAGAAGGAAGCGGGCGAACTATCGAAGAAAGACAAATATTTGTCGAAAAAGTTGCGGTCGATCGCGGTACAGCATCGAATTTTTCTCTTTTCCAAAAATTTTAAACATGACAATTGCTCGATGGAAACCCTAGCCAATGGAATGTATCCAAGTTTGAAAGAAAAAAAAAGTCTTCGACAACGAAGCCTTTTCGATCATCTCCGTTTCCCGAAACACGCGCTTAAATGATCAAGTCCCGGTGTATCGGCCGTTATTGAATTCTTCGGGGGCGTTGCTCCATTTTCTCTCTGAAAATTTGCCGGCCGGAAACAAGAGAATTCCTGGACGCAGCGCGCGTTGGAATCTCGAGAACGAGGCTCGACGCTCCATCGTGAGACGTTTCGACAGTCAACGATCGCTTTGAAGAGGATACAAAGCGGAAAACAAACATCCGAGACGCTGGAAATAGGCTAAGGTGACGTGTTTTGAAGGAGAAATAATTTTCTTTTTTTCTACGAAGCAACTATCTCGAGAGTTTCAACTTGGTAAAGTAAACCTGAACCTAACAACATTCGGTGAAAAAAGGAAAAAAAAAAAAAGAATCGAAGAGAGTTTCCGATGGCGGAATATCAATTTTTTTGATACGTAGAAAAACAATTGTAGAATGGTAAAAATCCAAACGAAATCCAAACGGTTTTATATACTGACGGCTATATACTCGCATCGAATACGTGTATGCAAATGGAAACCCGAATGTTTGAATATTTGTACATTTTACGTTTTCTTTTTTTTTTTTTTGAAAAATGACAATTTGTAAAAAATATCATTCGCATAATGTTGAACACGCGAATATTAATAATGGTGGTCAAATTCTTTTTCTTAATTTTTAAGTAAGATTTCTTATTTAAATTTCGTTATCGTAGCCCTTTGTAAATTGCCCAACAAATTTTTAATTCACGAATCTTTCTTTTACCCAAATCTACGATTCTTCCTAAACGCATCAATTCCACTCAAGATCATCAAAAATTACCTCCCCTTTCACACTTTATTTATCGATTTCCAATTTCAGCTCTCAAGGTCGACGATCAAACTCGCGCGGAAACACGCGAAACTTCCAACAGCGATATTTATCAGGCCTCGATCCAGTTGATGGCAGGTAATTGGCCATGAACAGACCACGTGACGCGCGACCGTTGAACGAGCGGATCGATGGTCGAGCCGGTCGGTAACCCAGTTCCCTAAGAAATCCTGCGAGCAACTGCGAAAAGTCGAGGATCCAAGGAGGCGAGGGGGAAAGAAAGGGGCAAAGGACGTTGGCGCGGCACGGAGACCCCGATCCACCGAGTTCCGGGATAAATCACTTCCTGTTGCCGTGGAACAAAACTTGCCCGAGCAGTTGGATCCTCGTCGCGCCAACTTTCTTGCTCGCCGCGCACCGAGAATTCTCGGCCAATCTCCGCGCTGACCGCGAATATCGGGTTTACTCGGCGGAGGAGGAAACTCGAACCGAAGGGATTTCGAAACTGCTACGATCCCCCCCTCCAACACCTTTCCAAGGCGCGGAACACGTCGATTAACGAAGCGGAAAGTAGTTTGGACGATAGGATCCAAGTGGATTAAACGTATTTTCTAAGGTAGCAGCGATCCCTATTTCGCAAGTGGATGAACGATAGTCGCGTAATCTTTGATGAAATTTTCTTTTATATATTTGCCGAATTTTTTAATCCACATTTTAGAAGATTCTTTTTTATCGGTCGAATATTTCGAATCTCGATATTTTAACGATAAAAGAAACGGAGCTTTTCGATACTTTCGTACATTCCACTACATGAAAATGTAAACCGTATCAAAAATAATGCCATTAAAACGATCGCTTCTTCGAACGCTCGAGCTCGCCAACACCTTTTATCATTGAAAAAGTAACTAGTTTAAAAATTTCTACAATAAAGTCGCTCTATTAAAGTAACGTTTATTCCATTACACGCTTATTATTATTATCGAGAATAACAGTAGAAAATTATCGAAGTAACTTTATTTTCGTCTATTAAATTTTATCCATCTCAGCGTGGAGAGCGATCCAAATGGATTAATCAGGATCGATGGATCGATTCCTCGGAGGAAGCGGATGGAGGAATCGTGATTCGGCGGAAAATCCGCTCGTTAACGCGTATCGTGTCGCGGTCGAGGGAGACAGAGCGAGCGAGCGAGTGAGTGAGTGAGAGAGAGAGCGAGCAAGCGAACGAGCGAACGAGTGAGTGAGAGAGAGCGAGCGAGCAAGCGAGCGAGTAAGAGAGAGAGTGAGATTGGAGAGGTCGACGCGTTGCGGAGGTTGTTGGCGGTTGCTCGTCTCGCGGGGGTAACTCGGGTGGAAGGAAGGAGCGACTACTTGCCAGTGGCCGACCGCGCGCTGCAATAATTAATTCGGGTGGAATGCATTATCGCGATGCTGGCTCGGTTGGAGAGCAACCGCTAGGCACCAGGTTTATCTCGCCCCCTCGCGACACCAAACTTTTCCTTCGATGTTGTTTGCAAACAAGTTTTCTCCTGATCCTCTCGACGATCGATTCGAAAGATTCCTTTTTTGCATTACACGTATTTTCTCATATCCAAGTAACGAACAAACCCACTAGCCTCTAACGAAGGATAATTTTTCGTTCTATAGCTCTCGAAGAAAAAAGAATGAATCTTCGAAAGTACATCGAGGGATAAATCTGCTGGAAAGTTCGGAGACTGTCAGATTGTCTACCAATCAACTTTGGAATCGATCTGCTCGGAATTGCGCGGTCTTCGTATAATATTCATTTTAAGCGCGCTGGAGAAGAAATGGAAGAAATGGAGAAATGGAAAGAGGAGAGGACGAGGATCATTTGAAGAATCGATAAGTTCGGACGAGGAAGGGATTTTCTGTTAAAAAAATCTCGTCTTTCTATCTTTAATGAAATTTCATCACGATAATAATAAATAAAACCTCTCTTTATCCCAAATTTATCGAATGGAATTGAAAGAGAAGGAAAAATCATCCTGACGACGAACTGTCGGAATATCCAGAAGAGAAACCTTTCGATTCTAAACGATAACGAATTTCAACCCGAATCCACGAGAACGACGATTCTCCTTGTCTTACTTCGACCATCTTGCCTCGGTGTAATGGCAAGCTGCGAAAAAAATCCAAGCTGACGCGAACCTTTAATGGAGGTGTCCGAACAGGCCGATCAATAGTCACAGGGCACATCATCGGGGGTGCACGTTGTATATCCAACGTGCCAGCATCGTCCCTTTTTTCTTTTTTCTTTCTTTCTTTTATCGACCATCCACGCTTTCTCTTCCTCTAGCTGCACAGGCTGACGAAGACGAAAAGAAAAAGAAAAAAAGAAATGGGATCGTCACAAATCTTCCTCCTCCCGAATCTTCGAAATAATAATTTTGTATCAACCCGATCGATCCTACTTTTTCCACTTTCAACGAACTATTGACAGTGAAAACAATAAATATAAATGTACGAGTTTTGCTAAAGGAATATATTTTGGTTATACGTGATTGCGCGTAGTTTACAAAACTAGAGATCTATATCTAAGAAAAGCAAACAGGTGCCAACTATGAAGCAACTGTGAACATTGCTAGCGACATCGAATAATAAAACCATAAATAAAATTTCTTCTTTGGAACTTTAGATTCTATAAACGTTTCGTCGAAGAACGAAGAGAACGAAGAGAATTTTCCCTCTTTTTTTCGTCACAAAAGATATCCCTTTGATCCGTTTGTCACGGAACGGAAGGATCGGCGCAAAAAGCGATTCGACGAATGGGGAACGCGGCCGGCTGGTTTGTCGTCGCGTCTTACGGAATTAACGGCGCATCCGTCGTTGCTATTTGCCAGCTTCCGTTTGCCATACGGATTAACAATTAACGGAAATAGTTGGCCGCCTGTTTAGAAAATAAACAGGAGCCAAGAGGGAGGGGGAGAGTCCCGGTGGCGCAGCACGCCGGAATATTTAACGAGCACTCACCGCCCCCGTATTTTCTCTCCACCAGTCGACTTGGACCACTTCGTAACCAACTACCATCCACCGCTTCTCCTAAATTTCCTCTGCAATAACCGAAACCGCGTAACCTTTGACCCAGGTTCAACCGTTTTTAATCATCCTTCGCATTTACGAATTTTCTTTCTTTCGTAACTGCGCATCGTTTTTCGTTTCTCGATCGAGTAAATGATTTTTAGAGTTGATTTTTAGTATCGAATTCGATACTATTATTTCATCGTTCTTTCCTATTTGTTTTCTTCGAATACAAACGCTTCAAATAATCGAAATTGTTTCGTAAACAGCCATATTGCAAATATATACGTTCAGTTAAATCCGTACGTTTTATTTATCGTTTTCAGTGCGCACAGTCAACGATTATCGTTAATGGATGCTTTGATTTTGATAATAACAATTCACAATCACAGGTTTATCCAAGAGAGAATTAGAAACATTATGCATTTTTAGACGAATATCCTTTAACGAACCATTTCTAAAAAAAAATGTTCCCAACACAATATATTTATTAACCAACAATTTTATAAAATTCAAATTAATAAATAATATACAATAAACTTCTCGTCCTTCGCTAGCAACCATTCAATAGTCGCGATTAACAATTGGATTTTACATTAATACCAATTTTGCCCAACTCCAATTTTTATACCAAAGTGGATGAAAATATAACGAATCCGGATTATGGCGCGACGAGGATAATCCCATCACGCTTTGTCGAAAATAATTGGGAGGAAGGTGGCGTTCGAGATTTCGCGTTCCACGAATTCCATCGAGTCCGTTCCGTTCCATTCGAGATCGCATTTTGGCCAAAGGGAATGGATCGCCACCGTTCTTTCGCGTTTCCCCCTCCGCTTAATTGCTGCCCCATTGCCTCGACCACCTCGAGACCTCGAAACAACGCCATATCCTCTTATTATTTCATCAGGAAGAAGGAAAATACGTACTCGGAAATTTGTAGGAAACGGCTGTGAAAGAGGGAAGAGGGAGAAAGAGAATACCTTCTTCTTCTTCCTCTCCGCATTGATCAAAGTTACTCGCGCACGAGCGAATCTCGAAAGCGCGTTTTCAAGCGGAGGAAAGGAGAAAAAGCGGGTTACTTAAAAGCGAGGCCTTCTTTCTCCTTTCTCCTGGAAAACAAAGAGCAACACTCGAGGTTGGAACACAGGCCCCCGCCATGTCCATGTTTACTTACTGTAATTAATGCACGCCCACT
Source organism: Apis cerana (assembly GCF_029169275.1). Lineage (NCBI taxonomy): Eukaryota > Metazoa > Arthropoda > Insecta > Hymenoptera > Apidae > Apis > Apis cerana. Next base: position 10,843,822 of record NC_083856.1, read on the forward strand.
TATGTGCACTCTCCGCCGCGGGTATCGCTTAAACGACGCGCAATTAGCTAAAAAGCCTGGCACAATGGCCGCCAGGGATCCTCCCTCCCCTCCCTCTCCACGCTCTGACCGCCAAAGAGACATCTCGCGTGAAACGGGGGAACTAAGCAACCGAATAAAACCGAATCGCCCACGATTTCGATTCGCAAAAATGGGAATCATCCAACGTTCGATCGGACGACGGTCGATTACAACGAGGAAGGGCCGATTCCAAACGTCGCGATGCGAACGCTCAATTATTAATTAATCATTAGCCCGGTTCCCGTATTATTCCAGGGTCCCGGGTTCATCAATTAAGAGGGCTAAGCGTCCGGCGCGGAAAGGGATTTAATTAAATCGATCGTGGATCGATCCTCGTTTGAATAATAACGGAAACGTGATCGTCGGTACGGATAACAAGGGGAGAAGAGTAGCTGGCCCGGTTAATCGCGTTAGTCATCGCGCACGGTTCATCGACCGAGTCGATCGAATACTTTTCCACGCTTTTTCGGCTTTCTTCGAGATTCGCGATAAAATTAGACGAAATAGAGGGTAAAATGTTTACGTTCGAGCCATCCTCCCTTCCAAGGAGCGAAAGGAGGAAACGGCGAGTGTTGTAATCGGGGAGTGTGTAAAGTTATATTTCGATTAATTAATTTCGTCAGCTCGAACGAAACGTAAATGTAATTGGATGAGCATATTTATTTCTTTTATAACAGAAGCCAATTACCGGCAAACATTTTACGCGATACGAGGAAACAGAAATGAAACGCGTAATATATTTTTCCAAAAGAAAAATAAAAATACGAAATCGTCCATATTTACCACACGTCTTTTGCCTGCCTTCCTTCTTGCCTCCTAATTTAATTTTTTCTTTATTCACGACCGCCACTTCGTTTATTATTTACTAGAAAACGGTCGATACAATTATTTTTATCGGGCAGGAAAACCCGTTGAATCGATATTTCCGACGCGAATAATAATGATTCCTCGTTCGTCACGATAATTCAGGGATTAAAATTTCCGAAAGATCGTTTCACAGTGCGGAATGTGAGGAGAGGAGATGAAAAGCGAGCAGATGTTGGAGCGTTAATTCGACGGCGAAAAAAAGGAGGAGGAGAAGGAGGAGAAGAGATATCGCGGGCGAAAGTTTTTAATAAAGGCGCATTCAAAGGTTGGGGAAAAAAGATGGTTGCAACTTTTTAAAGAGGTATAACCACGCTCCAAATTCCCTTCTCCTTTCGCGATTGTTCGCTAATTGGTAAAGTCGTTCCGCCGGAAACTTGCTCCCCCTCCCTTTCTCCTCCTCTATTTTTTAATAACAACGAGATTGCCGCCGATTAAAGAGATCCCGGGAAAGAAATTTCATCAAAGGGGAATCGAGAGATTGCGGGGCTTGAAATTTCGACGTTTAATAAAGCTGAAATGTCAACGGGGGATGGTAAACGATCGCGATTTCCCTCTCCATGCGCGCTCCTCTTTCCCTCCCGCGCTTTTGTTCCGGATCATCGTGTCAAAGCGAAAGGAATCCGCGTGAAAAGGATCCTTCTTCCGCTTCCGTTAATTAACGGAAACAGAGAGGATCTAACGTTTCGAACAATCGAATCCGTTGCGAAAAGAGTTTTATTTTCCCTTCCTCGCGATTGGAACGAACGGCAAAAATTAAAATTTTAAAAAGGTAATTAATATACGCGTAACGCGATTTACTTTCATCGCCACGATTTAACGTTCACGTAAATTGGGGCTATTAATCGTTGGAAAATTGTTGCTTATCTTAGTAACGGGTCGAGAAAAATGTTGGAATTCTTTTTGGTATTTAGGGGGAAAGAAAAAAGTATCGTGTTCGTGAACGTGATTAATCCTTTCTATCGGAACGACGAGTTCCACCTTGTCCTCTTTGCCATAGAAACCTCTCGACGAGGAAGGGATATCGCATGGAATTCTGGAGGGGAATCGAAGAATCGGAAAAAGACGTCGTGGAATAGGACAAGTTTACCGATAATTTAATTCCTGATTCCTAATCGAACCAAAGTGACCAATTTTTTGAAGGTTTTCGAAAGTTACCATTTCCCTGGAAAAGATCCATTCCGCTATTTTTATCCTCGAATGGCCGGGTAAACCGTTCGTTATTCTCGACGCGTTGCGAACGTTATTAATATTTCAATTCCTAACCACTATTTTCATCCCTTCGAGTCCGTGATCATGATCGAATCCACGATTCACGAGGTTAATTTTAATGGGTAGGCCCATTCGTTCGTTATTTTCGACGTTGTTTATTATTCGAAACTTTCCGCGGCCTCGTAATGCTTCCCTATACATTTTCGCCGTAATGAAACAAAAATGGAGTCCACGCCCGCCACTAAAGCGTACAATTAAAGCCGCTTCAGTTTATTTCGAAATTTTTCTTCCCTCTCTCTCTCTCTCTCTTTTTTTATTATTTCCTCTCTCCACGGCGACCGCCTCGTGCAATTAAATTTTTCCCGCATTTCCGAGCGTGAGTAATTGAAGAAAATTCGCTGCGAATTCCTATCCTCCCCCTCCTCCTCCCCGTCGCGCAATTTTTCCACGCCTCTCCAAAATTTACCAATTTTCCGCCCCGCTCTAATCCCCTCTCGAATATTAACCACCCCTCCTCCCCCTTTACGAGCGTAAAGAGGACAGTTGTTCTATTATCGGGGGCGTTGATTCGAGGAATCGCGAAAATTCGCCTTCTAACCCCATTAACGTGCCGCGCGAATTTTGCGAAGGGAATGCGCGACTTGCGGAATTTCGAAAGAGCACGGTGAAAGATGGCGGCGCTGTTGTCGATGCTACGTGGAAATTGGTTAGCCGATTAATGGAGGGCAAGTCGCATCGATAATATTTTCCGTTAGCAGGGCAGTGGAAACAATAAATGCAAGCGTACAAGTTTGCTGGAGGAATACTTTAATTGTACTGCGCGCGTAACGAAAAGAAACTATAAGAGAAACAAATAGGTGCCAACTGCTAAGCGATGGCAACATGGAATAGTAAAAGCATAAACAAAATTTGGACTTTTGGAAAATTTTTGCAAGCATTTCTTCCTTTTTCCAGGTCAATAATAAGAATTGCTGTATTCATGCAATTTCATTGAAATAGAATCTCAAATAATCGTCGATTCTATGAAACGAGTGTGAAAAACAGCAGATGTATACGTGTATTCTCGATTTGTACGGTCGAAGCGACGTAATTTACACTAAATTTGCAAATCGTAAATTTATATAGCTTCTCACGATAGAAGAAAGATCGGAAAATCGATCGTTAACCAATCTCGGGAAGAAATTATTCACGGAGAAACGAAACAATCGCGGTACAGAGAATTGGTTTGGACGGGCGGTGTGATTCGAAGCATCGGACATAATTGCGTATCAACGCCGGCGATACTGGTGACCGGTATACACGGACAAAGCGGTGTAATTTGTGGAATCGCGGTAATCGGCTTTATGCCGGTATTTGGGGATCGTTCTCCCGCCGCTCGTGTAAATCCACAGTTTGGAAAATTGTCATCCGAATTAAAGGAATCGAGGAGCGCTCCTTTCTCGTTCAATCAGAATTCATCGAGAGGAGAGCAAGCTTAATATGGAGTTCTTCAACGCGGGTAATTTTGATGTAAATGTAGAAGGACGCGAATACTTTTCTAAATGTTTCACTTTTTAGATCGACGCGAAAAGTACTCCGGCTGAAGAATAAAAGAGGTATCTATTCTATAATCGGAGAGTCTCTCAAGATACCTAAGCGAAACGTGGTTCTCGAAGATTTCCATCTCTATTCCATTTTCGAACGGGAATATCATTTCTCGATCTGAGAAATTGGAAAAATTTCTTTTCTTCGACGCCTTGCGTAGCAACATTAAACGCAAAATCGAGAGAAAGAGAATGGACGATGCGCGAGCTCTATTAATCTCTTTGAAAGGAGAATCCGGGTGATGGTTGGTTAATTACGCCTGCTCGTGGAATAAACCGACCCGTTTTGATATTAAAAAAAAATAATATTAATTATCACGCAAAGGAGACGACCTCGATCTCGAGATGAAATCGTAGGATAAATATAAAGTTGCCGATTCTCTTTAAATTAATATCGAACCTCGGTTAAAAAAAGTAATAATTCTCTTTATCGGAAAATAAACGCACGAGAGGAGAGTCGCCATTCTGTCTCCCCCTCCTCCTGACAAAAGAACGAAAAGGAGCTTCGTAGAAGCTTAAAGGAGTCTCGAAATCACGAGGCTGGTCCATCCAGAGAATCCTCTCTTCTTTATCTCCCCTTTCTTTCACCCTTTACTTGGTCCTCGCTCCATCGCACGTTCCAATCTACTCTAAGTGCATCGCGACTCGAGTTTCTGCCCCTCTCTTTCCCGTCGAATTAGCGCGAATTCGCTCCCGGAAATTTCGATCCGTACCCGCGTGGAAATCTAACGAACGGACGACTCGCGACGAGGAAGAAAATTTCTGCTCGTCCGTCCTCCAACCTTTCGACACCGCGTAAGAACGAATTTCGAATAACTGGAGAAAATTAATTATCGATAAGTTTTTCGAAGTTAAGTAATTACTTAGAAATTCATTTTATAATTTTTAGTTTCATCGTTTTTATCGTTCAGATCTATATATCTGAACATACATATCGGATTTTACAAGATAGAATCGTTGACATCGCGTAGCAGCATCTGTATTTCTTTATACATCGATTTATACATATTTTCTTTTCTATTCCGTTAAATGCAAATACGCTAACTTCGCGTATTCTTTATTCGATAAACCAGCTTTTTAAAAATCAAATCTTCGCAATATAGGCTATTATTCCACCGATCGAATTCATCGAAAATCTTCTTCCTCGCGAATCGTGGATCAAAACTTGGGAATTCGGTAATCCGCGCTGGAATGATCAGAAGCGATACGTCTTCCCGTTTGAATTTTGATCGGAATCGCAAATGAAGAGAATCGACGCTTGGCAAACGTTCGACGAGGCCCGCCGCATATTTATAAGGATCGTTCTTGGCCGACCAATTAGAGCCTCCTCCTCCTCCTCCTGTTTCGAGCTTCGACAACACGCGTGCCGCCATCTGCGGAAATTAATTCATACTTGAACCCTATTACATATTCATTGGCCACGGCCGGACAACGTGACGATTAATTTCGATAGAGATCCAGCTAATCGGCCATCCCTTCTGTTTAACGACCCTCTTATTGGATATTCATTCGCGTCCCGATTTTTTCTCTCGTCTCGTAAAATTAAAAATCATCAAGATCGGAGGACAAACGCGCGTGGACGCGTGTGAAAGCGAATGTGGCCGTTATCGATCCTTCTCTCTCTCTCTTTTTTTAACCATCGATCGTTACTCGATACAACGATTGCCTTCCATTTACGATTCTACGAATTTCGAACAATCGAGAATCGCTCCCCCATCCATGCGATTTCTACTCGATTATTCGCCTAGGTTTAATGGAAACGGTCGATTATGGAGCTCATCGGCCGTATCGAATGGCGATCGTGTAACGAAAACCGAGGATTAACGCTCATCATTTGGCCCGACCAATTTCGAGAAAAACGTTTTTCCAATTTTTCCTCTTTTCACTTGCGAACCTCGTCGCCCTCTTGATCGTTTCCAATGAAATTTGAAAAAGCCGGGAAAAAATCGACGCTCCGGATACCGCTTTGAAAAAAGTAAATAATATTTTTATCTTTATCTATCGCGCAGCGAGTCAAATATACGTATATATTCGCGCAAAGATACGTTTCGCGTGGTAATTTCATTCTTTTACATCGATATTGTACACTTGCTACGTATATTCACAATTCGTAAAACGTGTTTTTTATTCGAGACTCAGGATTTTGATCCGCTACGAGCTTGATAAATTTTCAAAATATATGATTCCGTCGTGTAAAATTAACGTAACGAAAGCCTTTCCCCTTCTAAATATAACTCGTTAAAAAGAAAAAAGAAGAGACAAGTATAAGATCAATTTGTTTGGAGAGAGGTTTGGCCGCGAGCGAATAATTCATTTCCATTAAATTTAATAATCCCGCGGAACCGATCAATTATTTAATCCAATAGCGCGGGAACAGAAACGCAAGAATCTCGCCCCCGATTACTCCCAAAAGGGGGAGAATTTCGCCCCGTGGTAGTTGGGCCAATTACCACGGTTTAATCACGAGTTCCTCGCGAGATCGGGGAACAAGAGTCGTTATTCGGGAAAATTGCGAGTATTCCACGCCGCGAGTAATCAGCCGAGTATCTTTCTTTCTCCCTCATTTGATAATGAACCTTAAACCTTTTTCGATCTCAACGCCGCAGCGACACAAATGTGCGCGCGCATCGAGAAAGACTGCCAGCGCCACCGCTCGAGCGCTTTGACGTTTAGTGGGATAACCACACATTTCACACTTTCGAGTAATAATTACAGAATATAACAACACGATACGTTGATAACGGTGTCGAAACAAATGATAAAAAGGAAAAGAAAAACTCGATGCAACTCCAATCAGTCACTATATGCATCAGCTACGGTCAGCTGTGTAATACGTCAGCGGCATTTTATGGAGAGAGGTTATGGTTAGTTAAGTATGTTGGATCGAACGAAGGGAAAATCGAAAGATATATCGTGAAACTTGTTTCGAGAGAGTATCGTTTTTCTCCGCATTGCGTAAAATTAATGATAAATTTCTAAAGTTAAATATGGCAGAGAAGAATGCGTCGAAGATTTATCCAGCCACTAATTATTAATCATTAATTACATATATATATTTCTTCAACGTTAAATCTTTATGAGTGCCATCAGTTAGAATTTATTCTTAACATTTACGCTTCATTATTCGAGAATATCGAAATCCACAATTACGTTCCAACAACTCCTTGACTCGTCAAAAAATGAATCCTCCCTCTCTCCCTCGTGGATTCGCAAAATCCATCCAATTTTAGCGGATCTTAATCCAAAAACGTCAACAGCCGCGCAAAATACGATTACCACTTTAATTCCTCGCTCGCTTTTAAACCCTTAACGTTTTCACTTTAACGCTTTTTAATCCCACGACAATACGACCGAGTTAAAAAGCAACAAGCAACGGAACGTTTTATCACCGCTCGGGATAAAACTTTCCCCAATCAGATCCCCCGAATTAGTTCTCGTTTCAAATTGACCGTTGAACATCCGCGATCGAACAATGGAGACGAGGGAGGATTAAACGAATATTAAACGATATTCAACGGCTGTTGAAAGTGAGAAACCAAGCGGAATCCGAAAGATGGCGAGAAGAGTCAAATTGTTGCCTTTTGTGCTCCGATTCCTTCCGTACACTGGTTAACCGAGGAAGGAAGGAAATACGAAACTGTACCCTTATTTCGATATGAAACTTGTTAAAATAGTTTTGCCTTAAAACTGCGAGTTTTCCTATCTTGATCGATCGAGGGGCAAGAAAAAAGGTTCGTTTCTGAGGACGGAGAGGAAAAAGGATCTTCGAGAATAAAATCGAAAAGTGAGGATAATGATAATTTAAAAAAAGTCGAGGAATAAACTCTTTTTATATTCTCGAGAAGTTTCAAGTTTCGAAACAACGAATGCATCGAAACGAGGCGAGCGTTTCGTTTCCAAGGAAGAGGACGCTTATTAACCGTGCAATATACATGGAAAAAAAAAAAGAAAGGATTATCTCGAGCGTTCTTTCGATCCCTCCGTCAAAATTGGGAGAAACACGGGCGGACTGCGTTCTCTGGTAAAAGAGGGAAGAGTAAAAAAAGGAAAAGAGGCGGAAAAAAGGAGCAGCAAGATCGGATCTCTCGAGGGGAAATCAAATTTTCGAGGAACAGAAGCGAGAAAATGGAGAGTCGGCCTCCTCCTCGCTTCTTCTCGGTTGGAAAATTGTAATTGTACACGGTGAAAGTGTTCGATTTAGCGGGCAATCTGGCGGATAAAAATCGAGGCGTAAAGATTCGAGATAAAAGGAGAGGAAGGTTTGTTTCCGATTAAGGAGGCAGGCTGGCCGCCAACTCGATCCGATCTAGCCTCTTTCTTTTCCTCCTTGGATCCTTCTCGGCTGACTTCGCGGAAAATATCGGGGAGGCTGAAAAGGTTGGCAAAGTGACAGACTCTTCACCCAAGCTATCTGTCCGTAGAGAAACTAGCGCAGTGGAAATTAAAGACTCTTGTCTATATATATCGTTACATGCTATTGAAAACAGACACGCTTTGGATTAGAGATGATCTAAATCATAACACGGAATAAAAGAGAAAAAACGTATTCTCCCTTGCTGATAAAACTTTTGACAGCGAATTTTCTCCAATTACCTTCCGCGGATTTTAATTTTCCACTTTAAGAGAGTCGTTGGAGCCTCCTTTCCGCCCCGATCGTTTCTCGGAAATGGAGAACAGGGCTATTCCAACGAACATCGTGGAACCATCGAGCCCATTGCGGTTAAATACATTTATTTGGAACAGCTCGAAACGCAGGTTGAACACGTGTCTTCCCTCCTTTTCCTCGAGGAAGAGAGCGAAAGATGCGAAGAAAAAGAGGAGATGAAAAATGGGGGGAAGCCCTCTGGCAACAAGGATCGCGCGGTGGTAGTTTTGGTCGGTGACAAGTCGGACAGACTGTTGGCGTAAAGAAAACACATCTTGCGCGGATATTCCTCCACTTTCCGGTGGAAGGGAAGAAAGGAAAGTTCGTGAAGGAAATGGAACAGGTATGGGCGGGGAAGGGATAGTTATTGTTTCGATCCGAATCGCGTGATTGGGCGGAAGGAAAACAGAAAGGGGAGGGGGGAGCAGATGGATCTGCTTTCGCAGGAAATTGATAAAAGAGGATATCCTTTTCGAGACGTTTTCCCCCATTCGGCCATATCCGAAAGAAAGAAGAAAAAAGGAACGAAAAGTTATAAATTGAAAACGGGTTGGACGGGCTAAATTAAGAAATTCGAATTTCGATAAATCGCGCATTTCAACCTCCTTATTTCTCCTAATAGGCTGATAATAGGTAATAATTTAATTTATAAATTTAATATAAAAAGATATTATAGATGTAACGGTTTATAGACGAAAATATTCCAATCTTGGGTAATTATTCTAACGTAACTTCGTAAATGAAGATCTTCAACAAAACGAAGTCCAAAGCGGAGATACAACCAAGGATTCGTCGCGAGACTTCTTTTCATTACTGAACAATAAATAAAAATTTTCTGCCCCACGATATGTATCGTTTTGCACATTTTTTTTTTTGAAAAAGAATATTTTCCAATTATCGAAGTTTCTACCCCAGAATTCTCGGATGATCGTCGCGCTGACCGCGTCTAAGAACGTGGAAACTGGGTCGAGAAGCAACTCCTTTCGAGATTAACGAAGTAGTTAGATCGATGGAGTCAAAGTGGGAATCTAGGTGTATGCTCGCTAATTTATCTAAAAAAGGGATCAGAATTTTCTTTTGCATCGAATTCTTCACCGATATTAATTATTCACTTTAAATGCTCGAAACACATCCTTTCTAATCCAAATGATCGACAAAGTGAAAAATAGATGAAAGCTTTCTATATATATATATATCGTGGATAAACCAATTTTCTCAAAAAAGAAAAAAATGCACGAATTATTCGACTCCGGTTGCATTTTTCGTTCTAAATGTTTTCTACGACAAATACGATCGATATTCGAAAATCCTTTTTGAGAAGAATTGAAAAGTTTCGTTTAATCATCGAAACAGGATGAAACAGAGCTCACTTCTAATTATGCGATTCGGCGTCCCTTGATCCAGCTTGGAACGAAAACACGGAAATTTCCTCGCGCGATTGCGGAGTAAAAAGTGGAAGCGGAAAATACACGGTTGCCTGCCTGTTCGTTCTTCCATGCCGCATCGGTCCTGCGAAACGGGGGAGCATATTAATTATATCCCCGATTCAACGCGTTCCGAATGGACGCATTTAATTATGCTATCCTTAATTACACTTGTAAATGTATTTATCCCCACCGCCTGTGTTTAAATTTCTATTAGGAACGAGCACATCTTCTCCAACCCCCATTTAACGCAATTTATGCAACGTGTCGTGCAAACTGTTGGTCCACGGAATTCGACCGTCCACCGGAATCGCCTTCGACTTCCTTCCAACTCTTCCCAACGATCTTTCCATCCATTCCTCCCCGTAGGAAATTTTGTAAAATATTGGAAAATTAGAAAATTTTCGAAGCGAAAACGAGAATAAACGGAAGGGTAAATTTCTCGAAATTTTGGGAAATACGTAGAAAGGAAATATCCACGAGTCTTTTTACCTCTCTAACGAATCGTCCAGAAAGATGGAACTGTTCCTCCATCTTTTGTGCGGGTGCAAGATCCTCGATCAAAGGAAGGGGGTGAGAACTAGACAACGAGCTCGCAAATTCGATTTACGAATTGATCGGGACGTGACTCAGCTCGGAGACGGATAGGAGCGATCGGTGTTGAAAGAAAAGGGAATATCGGGTGGAAAGATGGGACACGCCTCGAGGCGTCGATAAAGGCGGATAGAAGGAAAATAGGGAGGATTCGAAGGAATTCAATCAGCCGGTTAGGATTACCGCGCCCAAGCTTTGCCCAATAAGCTGACGCCTAAAATTAGTTGCTGCCTCCTCCTCCCCCCTCCTCTTTATTCTTCGATCGCTGCACAACAGTCCTTGCCCGACTTCTCCCCCACTTCAACTTCTTCGCGTCGCCCATCTTTTTTCCACGCTGCTCGAGCCTCGTTTTTTCCACTCCTCTTCCAGCTGCTCTTCAAACGGCAGGGAGAATATTTTCGGCCCGTCCGAGTGTTTCGAGCGCACTCCTCGTTCTACTCTTCCTCGTCCTCGATGGAACGAGCAGCTGATGATTCTTGGAGAGTTGGATTTCGAGAAACGGGGCCATTTAACGCGCGAACGAGGCCTGCACTCGAGCAATTCTTTCGAAAAGGAACGAGGAGATAAAGGACGTATAAAAGAAATCCGTGTAAAGGAATCTCGAAAGATGTTTGGAGGGGACAGTGGTCGAGAGATGAAGACACGCGCGACAAAGCTATCCCAATTCTCTTTTCCCGAAGGAAAAGCACGATATCGATTCTTTCGTTTCTGCTGAAAAGAAGTCTCGCTGGGAAAATTTAATTGGTCGAAAAGTTGGGAATAATGTTGACAAGTTTACTCGAATAATTTCAGAACGTAATAATAATCGCGAATAATTATATTTGAACAAGTAATCGCTTAAAGTAACATTTTTAACCAGTTACTTTTTCGACTCTGCTTCCGCGGCGATCCGTGAATTGCCAACATTGCTGCTACGTCTCTGCTTGAATCGAAACCTCGTAAATTTTTCAGAAAATTTTCGAATCGTACTTTATACCAGAAAAAATATTTCCAACCGGAATCTCGCTCAAAAGACGAAGTTTAAAAGGATCTCGCTTCCATCGCAAGTGAATTGCCTGTATTTGCTGCCTTTCAGGGTTAATGCTCGGAAGGAACGCGAATCTGATTAATCTGCCTATTTTCACACGCATATTTATTTCTACCATGACTAATCCAAAACTAATTTCTCTATTTGAAGCATAGAATCCAGAGAATTCTAACGTGTCGATATAAAATTTTTCTTTATTTCGATGCAAATTTAATTTACAAGTATAATTAAGATAATCTTTGGCGATTATCCTAGCGTAATTTCGCGAATGAATATAATTTTTACGATTTCGAATATTCAAATTATAACTTTCCTACTATCGCGTAACGCGTGGCGTCAGGATTGTCAACGAAGCGTCCCTACAAAAAATTTTTTATCTCTCCGTAACACGTGCAGGCCACTCGTATTAATTAAGATAATTTGTACGAATAAAGTCTCCAGTCTTAGACGATTACAAGTGAAAACAATTTTTGAATCGACGAAGCCGATCCTAGCTAAAATCCTTCTACGTATTATTCTCGTTGCAAACTAGATTAAAGATCCGTGTACAAAGTGGAAGCATTTGAAACGTATACGTTGGGGAGTGGAAAAATCGCACTTAAAGAGAAACTTAATATTCCGTGGGGGATATTAGCGTCGGCGTGGGAGGAGACGTGTTATCGCGTCGCGGAGGAGAAATTCTCGTGGAGAAAATTGCGGAGGCGCGGCTGAATATGCTGAAATTTACAGCCTGTAACTCGGCGAAACTTTTTCGAGCTCTGTGAACTCGAGCTCTCCCCCTCCCTCTCGCGCCGAGTCACGTACCAGAGGCGTGTATAAATATATATATATATATCTCGAGCGAGCATCCTCGTCGCGGCTTCGATTACACGCCGAGTTTCAACGGAGTTCATCGCCAGCCACGGGATGGAATAAAAGTTTTTCCTTTAGAGGAGGAATTAGGGGTTGGCAAGTTTCAATGGGATCTTCGAAATTTCCAAGTTTCTCTCCTCGATCGAACGATCTCGTTCTTTCGAGTTTTTCGATAAATAAAAATATAAACGGTGGAAAAAAAGCGTGATGCGATTTGAATGTACGGGGGAGGGAGGGAAGGAAGAAGAAGAAGAGGGTTAAACACTCGTGGAGGAAACAGCGTTGGAGGAAAAAAAACAGGCGGGGGTTAAAGCGTAAATAAAATTCAACGGTCCGTTGCACGTTCGAAAAAGGATTCCATATATCTTGCGCATTGTTCAACGAAACCTACGCGTATCAACCCATTGTAACTCCGACAATGGAACTTTATACCGATACATAAAGCCGCGTGTACCGACTCTGACAGCTGTCATCCGGCAGAGTTTTCAATAATGGAACGGGAACGCCGTTTTCCACCTTCTTTCAGGAAACTGCGCGCGGAAAAATTCGATTATGTCACGCGTGTGCCTCGGGACGCGATCACGTCGAGAAAGAGAAAAAGTGGCGAAGAAACATTAACACGTTCCGCGTATAAATATCCCTCTCTCTTTCCTCTATCCCCCCTCTTTATCCCATTTTCTTAGATTTTCCAGCCAAACGTCTCACCCCGTCTCGTCTCGAGAAAAGTAACCATGTTTTTCCTCGACACCCCTCGAGGCTGACTTTTATGTCACGGAAGCGGCGAGATCGTCTCCCCGATTGCCATTATTTAACGCCGACGAACAGCTGGTAACCGGGTGGAAAACGTCTTACAGGCACATTGATAAACGAGCGCCGCGCTCGGCCACTGGAGTAGCGCGCAATTTTACGAGAGGATACGACTTTACGACCGTTAGACCGGAGGAAACGTTGTAAACGTCGAGAGACCGTCGCCACAACCGGCCACTCCCCTCCCCTCCCCTCCCCCTCCTCTATGACCTTCGCGGCGCTCGCATCCAAATTACGCTCGATCGCGTGGCGTGCGACTCGAGCGCCGCGTGATATCGCTCGTGACGGACATGCGATCGATATCGCGGCGGATCGTGCATCCGAGGCACGCGCCAAAGCGGATCGAAACGGTCGTTGCTGGAAATATCGTTGCCAGCTTCGTGTACCAGACAAACGTTGCAAACAAACCGTGTGTGAGAGAGAGAGAGATAAGGAGGGGGGAAGAGGGGGTAGTTATTGCCCAAAGTTCCCCTCGGAATATCGAAAGTATCGGACAAGTTTCCTCCAAGTTTCTTTTCGCGGGCAGAAAAGTTCTCGTATTCGAGACTGCGACGACCTCTATTTCAAGTTGCGCAAACTTTGAACAACTCTATATATATATATATATGATCGAGCGTCGATACTTTTTCTTCCACGAGTCAAACTCGCCCAATTCTCGTTAACTTCGAACGCGTGGCTTTCGTTCGAACAGCTTTTCAAAAGTGTTTGTTTGACTTTACGTTTACCACGTTTTTTTCGATATTTAACCCGATTTTTCTATTTCTTTCCCTCGAAAGTCGGAACGAGATCATTTTAAGAGAACCAACCAGGAAATTACCTAATTTCCGTTCCTTCATTTTTCCCCTCGAGATTACGCGGTCAACGATGTTTATGCGAAGCTACAAATCCTCGCGTTCCCTCGTTATCAGCATCCCTTCGCTTCCATTCTCTCAGATTTCCGGTTCAATAAAATCGCTCCGTGTATCTTTCCCCGGAAGAGAATTGGAAAAAAAGCTCAACTTTCATTTTTATTTTATATATCCGATATATATATAATACTAGACGTATAAAAATTTATTAGCGTCGTAAGGAATGGCTATTTTTGAACACGACGTATAGTAATGCGAAGAGACAAGGTTAAAAGTCTACTGTTCACTGATGGAAAAAATTCTCACGAATGCGAATCCGATTGGTTAATTAAAGAAACGCATTTCTATTTGGTATTTGTCATATACTAATTCAAAATAATTATCTAAATCTCGATGCATTTTTATTTCTTGTACGATAGACGTATTACAAATAGTTTCGAAAATATTTCAATCTTGGATGATCATCCTAAACTAATAACTCTATAAAAGAAAATAATTTTTACTATTTCGTACATTCAAATTATAGCTCTCCTACTGCTATAATGTATGGCGTCAGAATTGTCAACAAAGCGCCTGAAGTGGGGATAGGCAGCGAAGGATCCCTCTTGCCCCTGCGCCGTCCCGCGAGACGGTTTTTTCCATCCGAGTGAACAGTATATATTCGACCGAAGCGAAGCAGGCTAAGGAAATATAGAATATCAATAACAGAGGGACAAAAATCATCACATGGATGTAGGACACGCAAGGAAAGAATAAACCATTTCCAAACCTGTCCCATAAATAAAATTTCGATCTCGAGAAATCGAGCTAACTGTCCCTATTCAACATTCGTATCAGAAACGGTAAACGTTGCATCGTCTTCTTTATGTAAGGGGACAGAACTTCGTCGCCTTCGGCTGCGCCACTATATCAAAGTGCTTTCATAACGTCGGTCACGCGATTTCACCTCCGTGTATTATTTGGCCCGGCGACGTGAATTTCGATAGAGTTGGGAAACAGGAATGGCGCGCGATAATGTGTAACGGTAATGCGATATTTCTCTCCCGTGGGGAGTCGCTATCGAAAAGGGGGAGGAGGGAGGAGGGAGGATTCGGTCACAGAGGTGGACACGTCAGATCCCTTTATTATCAGCTGATTCATTGCAGCCAAATATCGATAATAAAGCGTCCGAGGATATGTAGTATGCGTAGTATACGTGTACGAGATGCACGGGGCTCGAGTGGGCCTGTGAGAATTAGAAGAGAAATGCGTCAATTCTCGATTTAGACAAATGAAATTGGGTCTTCGAGTTTTGTGAATTTGTATTTAACAAATTTTGCAGTTTGAATTTGTTTTTTCCACGTTCGTAATAATTTAAATTTGTAATTATCGCGCGTTTAAAGACCGATGAATTCCATATTTATGATTGAATTTCGATTTTTTTGTTATGTTATGTATCGATACTCGAGATGAAAATTACTAAAGAGATCCAGGGATATGTAAATTCTCGATTCCGAATACAATAGGGAGAATCTTCAAATTTGTGAATTTGAATTTGTATTAAATTTCGCGTTTGAATTTGAATTTTTAAACATCGTATTTTAATTTTAATTTTTAAAGTGCAATATTTAGACACGATTTATAAAACGGTGGATTGAAATTTGAAATTTTTGACGATTATGCGGAACACTCGAGTGGATCAAAGAGAAATATGTAAATTCTCGATTTTAAATAAAATAAAGATATTTTATGTTGATATTTCATTTTTAGATAAAATACAGATATTTTCGTTTTTTTTTTTGTCTTTCGTGCAATAACTTTTATAAAATTCAAATTGAAATATCTGTTAAACTAATAATTGTTAGACACGTATGATATTTTTTTTTTATGAAGAGTGTCAAACTGCATCGATAGATTAAAAAATATATTGTTTCGTTAAAAAAAAAAAAAAAAAAAAAAACAAAGTTTATTTTTATATATCCACTCGCGAAAGAAATTAATAACACTCTCCTCGACACTTTTATTCGAAACCGTTTCTCGCTATTATTAAACACAATATTGAGAAAATCGAAATGTCAAAATGAGATAATATAAACACTCTCCGTGTTTATTTGAATTTCAATCAATTTTAACCGGTTAACTAGAAATACTCGTTCCTCCCTGAAATTTCAATTTCCTTCGATAATATAGAAAGGAGGACAAATTCGATATCTTCCGTTCAACATAAACGGTAATAGGATAAAACATCTTATCTAATAAGTGCAAGCATCTGCGTCTAAATTGGCGGCAGGGCGGAAAATGTACTTATGACTTTCCATATCGCTTTGATGGAAATCGAGTGCACGAAGAATAATGAAATTAACCACTTAAGCCTTCCTTTCGCCACTGCGCCCTAATTAAAAGTGTACTCTCGATTTTCACAGTTGCTACCTCCGAGAGAGAAGATCCAACTTCCTTGGAACATCTCGAATGGTGTATTCGCCCCCTCGAGGCACCGTATCCCTAAACCGTACGTTCCACGGATCATGCGATAGCAGCTTCAACGAGCTATGAAACTATCATCCTCTCGACGAACGGTACAGTTGCCCATGACAGTTGTTGAAGAACGAACGTGGCAGTGTTTGGCGGTGTTTTATACATAAAACGAACCTGCTTTTACGTGTTTATAAATAAAACATTTCTACCGGAAAATATCTCGAGTGAAAGAGGAACGGGAGAAACTCCTTTTATTCCGAAAAATTCCTCCGAGTGTGTCGCAGTGTTTCTTTCGTGGAATTCTTTTGAACTCGCAACAACTGGGCGAAACAAAAGAAACAATGGAAGATTTACGTTTTGCAAATTTCTCTCTCGATTCGCTCGATTTTCTCTCTTTTTTTTTTTAAAGAAGGTTATTTATAAAGTCGCGAAAGGATTTTTATAAACGTATGAATATTTAAAGTTTTTACGTTCAACGTAGAAATCTCTGATAACGTTAATATTCATTCTCACTATATCTATTTTTCAGTATTCAATAGCACCAATGCTGCTTTAACAACATTTTGATTCGAATTCACGGCGAAACAAGTTATAAAGAAGTTTGCCTTTCGTTCATCGCGAGTACGAATAAGGAAAAAAATTTGCAGAAAAACATGATCTCGTTCGAGATACTTCCACCTTTCGAAATAATTTATCGAGCAAACCGCACGTACGAAATTCTTCAAAGATTTAAAAGAAAAATGTGATCCGATTCTCGATTTCGTGATTCTTGAATGATTGCGGAGAGAAAGAGGGAAAAAAAAAAGAGAGAGAGAAGAAAAGGTGAAAATGAGTTTTTGCGTAAATACATACATACGTCGGAAGTGTGGATGGAATGCGTGCAGGTGGTTGGCCACGAATTGTCAGGGAAACTCTGGGGAGAGTAGACGGTCGATAAATGTAACTGCCACCTGATTTCCCAGAGGCAACGCGGCAGAACCGAAACGGAGGACGACAAGCGTTTTTCCTGGTCGGATGAGTCGGCTCTCGATTCGGCCAGCTGATACTTCGGGAGTTGAATATTACATAGCGCTTTAGCCGCCGATGGTGAACCGCGCCGATGTGCATTGCAGGCCGCCCGTTTCCAACGATCGATACCAATACCCTCGAGCATGCACGTGGATCCACGTGAAATCGCACGCGTTCCGCTTCGTTTCCACTTTGCACCTGCGAAACCGTCCGCAAAGACCGGCGATGTCTCCTTCCATTATTTGCCTCCAATCCTTTTTCCAATTTTCAAATGGAATACACGTTTACGGAAGGGATTTCCTTCTTTTTTTATAACCTTTAAACACACTTTCTCACGGTATCAAAAGTCGAGAAATCGGATACGAAAAAATGAAATGATGGTAATACTCGTGCTCGATGTCTATGCAAATGGAAACTCTTCTGCACCTTTCATATTTCTTGAAAGAAAAAAGTGACGCGATCATCCGTAATATATATATCGATTATGGCTGTCGTCTATAGAAATTTTCCAAAGGATCTCAAAATTACGATCCGAAAATGAATTTTAACACAAGGTTGAGAAGAAAACAACATTTCACCATTTTGGTTTACTACAGTTAAACGAATCTATCCAATTTGATGCTCCTTATGTTCCCATTAAATCTAAATATGGCTACGTAAATAGAGCAAAGGCCACTATTCAATGCTTGTACCCGATGTCGAATGAGTACGGGCTTTCATCGTTTAATTGACTTGGGATGCGCGCGACACGGTAATTCGGAATCACATTTCGATGCGAAGACGCGCACGGTAACCTTACTTTCCAACAAGCAATGAATCTAGATGCAAAAGCGTCTCCACTAAATTCCCCAATGATAAATGTCTAGCTTATGAGAACATATCCGAGCGATAACAAATGACCCTCTTCCGACCTGGCTGAATCTTGAAATAAGGACTAATTAAGGAGCCGACCACTTTAAGGACTTACGGATGAAATAACGTTTCCTGTTACCAGAGAATAAGCATTCGCGTGCACGATGTACTGCGCATCCATTCTCTTACTTCGTTATCGTACAATTTTTAGCACAAAGAAGCTTAATGCGGCCATTTATAATCCATTTAAACTGTAGAGAGATATTTCGTCGTTGCAGGATCAATTAAACGTATAATTATCGTTGGAAAATTGAATTGATGTAATCAAGTTTATTTAACGTGTATTTATAAATCTGAACGAAAGATTCCAAGGATTCGTTTTGTCACGAAACTCGATCTTCTTTTTATTTCGCTAATTATCTTTTTCTATATTGGATAAAACACAAAAGAAACTTGAAATTTTGATCACGAAACGTATTACGACTCGATTTCACTATTCACTCAACTTAGATTCCAATTTTCGAACACTTATTTAACTCTAACTTAACCTCTTCGATATTTGTTCGCGCACATACTAAGTAAAGCACGATACACATGATCGATTTTTTACCGCGCGATGGCGTTGCGATCATACGTTTTATAAATCGGACCTAAAGTCGTGCACGTTCATTCGACGATTGTCGATTAAACTCGATGATCGATCTACGTGTTAATTTTTTCGTTATCGACTAAATTCGAGGAGTTTAAAATAAATTCCAATCTACTTACGTACACCTACACGTATGATGGTAGTCTCAGGTATTTATAAATGCGATTATCGCTGCATCTTGTCGCTATTAGCTTCACTTAGACCCCAATTTTCACAACATTCATCATCAATTCTTACTTAACCTCTTCATGCCGTGTTCCCATGCCGCGTATCGATGATCGATACCGAATTGTACCGAGATCAAAATAAACTCGAATCTATCAACGTTCGAATCTAGTTACAACGTGCTTGGCATCCATCGCTATTCGTATCATAAACGCGGTTATCGTATCCTGTCAGAATCATCGAGCCTTCTCAGCGAAAATTCAGTCGCGATTCAGAACCTCGTCTGTGTTCACGGAATGAAATTTCGCGCGCGGATCTCATTAATATCACCCCGTTCTATTCCACGACGCTCGGTTGACGCTTGTACACACGCATCGATCGCGCAAACAGGCGAGTATCGGTTGCCACGCGCATGCATACATTATGAGAGCGACACGCGCGACATGCAACAGACCTTTCCGTGCGCCATCTACGGCTCGACGCGACATCGTAATCGATCTAGGAATCGATCGGTCGATCGCTCCACCGTCCTACCGTGCGATAAAGGAACAGAGAGTTGCCTCGGTGGCAAACCTCGATCGATACTCAGCTTCGACTAACCCCTGAGCTTTGTTCGAGTCTGCCCGCTTGATTATTATATGACAGCCCTACAGCAATATTGACTCGCGCTTAACGATTCGCTGCCACTCGCAGGCATCTTAGTTGTTTGCTTTTAAGCATGGTCGAACCAGGTTCAAGATGGCTGGATCTTGAAGTTTAAACTGTTCCATAATACGCAAAGCTCGAGGTTGGCGTATAACATGGCGTATATTTTCCAAAGTGTAGCCTCGTTCGAAAATCATCGAATGGATAATAATAATTTCGATAATTTCAGAATTAAACGAACGACATTTTTTAAGGAAACCTTTAGTGGAACGTCGTTCTCCGACATATTTTCAATAACATTGCTTCAACAGCGATTCATAATCTTCGATATTCTAATCTTTTCTAACGTCACGCCATTCACGTCGCGTAATATAAAATATTTATAAAATATTTTTCGTCATTACATATTTCGAAACGTATTTTTCAGAGGCATAGGTGACGAAACAAGAAGTGTATATATATATATTCGAATATGAAATAAAATTCACTCCAGCGGGAATAGCATTGTTCGCATATTCTAGAAACTCGATGCGATAATTGCACGGCATACCGTGGGAGTAAACAAAACACGTTGGAACGTGTTTACCACATCGTCCTTGGATTACTCGGGAGCTCGGGAAGGTAGAGCTCGAAGGATTCTCTTTGCCGAAAGATTTCGACTTCGGTTCATAAAGAATTCAGCAAGATTAATCTGGAACTGGTTAATCGATCCTTGGAAATGTCTTGCGGCCGATTCCAGCCTTCCATCGAGACTGTTAACGAGGATGGAAGGGGGAAGCAGAAAAAACGAGGGGAGGAGTTGGTGGCAAGGCAACGAGCATGTAGCCTTTTAAAATTAGCTGTTGGCCGTGAATAGAATTAAATGGGAACGAGGGAGAGACACGGAGAAGGAGGCGGCGGAAGATTGCCGCAGATTAAACCACTTTAACAGAGGAAACACGGAAAAGAAGCGGAGAAGAGGAAGAGAGAGAGAGAGAGAGGGAGATTTTCCGTACGACCTGCATCCCTTGAAAACTCGGTCTAAAGCCCAGGGCAGATAGAATGCGGGCCAAACTAACGCGATGAAAGGGTAGCTAATTTGGCCGGCTGTATCAGAGAAGCTACGCTCCTAATGGAAAATGGGAAAAGTGCGTTCGACAGATGTACACTTTGCCATTACCGCCTTTTCATTGCAAGCCCCGAAAAATTTCCATCCATCACCGGTATACGAATATAATTATTCCATTTTTACCTTTCCTTCCTTTCTTAAACCTTTCCTTTCTTCCAACTGATCACTCCGTAATATTACAATCTACATATTTTGCTGGAAACGACGGTTCTATAATTCCATACTCCTTCAAATAAAATAAACGAGACTGGGTTTTCGATCGGAATTTTGCTCTCATATCGCGTTGCCTTTGTACTCGGCTTCATCAAGAAAGACCCTTCACCGGGATACGCAAAAACTAATTATGAAGGGAAAGCTACAAACGAAAATAGAGGGAGAGATGCGAAAGGTAGATGGGTAAAATTTGGAAGGATCGACGCGTCACGCATCATTCATTATAAACGAACGATACCGTCTGAGCTAAGGTCACGGGGATAACGGGCATAATTTAGACAGCAGTCGAAATTTAGTACGAAACTCGAGATACTTGACGAAGGTATGCGAACGCATACCTAATGAGCCCGCGAGGCGTGCACAGGCGGAACGTAAACTAGAATCTCGACGGTACGGTTGCGGCTTTAAAGGGAATACGAACTTTAATCCGGAATCCTAAATCCAAATAACGCATGAAATAAAGATAACGGGGGAAGTAGGAGCCGCGGACGTGGGTCGAAAAGTCGATTTTCACGCGTTCACGTGCCAGCGATGGGATCGAGCGTATCGCGAACAACAGATTCGAGTTCCAACGCATGGTTAACATTTTACTTCCGTGAAAACCTAACAGGCTCTATACATAAGAAGTACATATGAAGAATAACAGCGAATACTTCTTTCGAAAATTTCTTCTAAATTACAGAAGGAAGAAAATAAGTTCGAGGGATTAGCGCGTCGACAAACAAGCTCGATCCCATCGCTAGCCCGCGCCTCGATCGCGGAAATGGGATTGAAAAATTCAGGTACACTTGTTCCTCGTCCTTCCACTCGTCGATTCGCGCGATTCTACCATCCCCCTCCCTGCTTTTTATATTTTTTTTTACTTCTCCTCGACACCGGTTCCTCTAATTATGGACGAGCGTGGAACGTTGAAAGCCGGCCGAATGGAAATCAACGTCATATCGATCTCTAATAACGACAGAGGGGAGGGGAGGGCGAACAAAACAGCGATCGAAGAGGTTGGAAAACGAGGGGTATTTTATTCAGCCGGTCGAAGGGGAACGTCCATCGGCACGGAACGACCGAGCTTTGATGGATTAAAAGCCGTCAGACGTCCCCGGCCGATCTGTCCCACGCTTGCTTCGATCGGCCGAGATCGATCATAGACATCGACACGGAAAACTCGAAATTACGGTACAAGCTTTTGTGGCCACTCGATCGTTTTTCACCGACGTACCGTGTCATACCGTATAAACAACGCCGTGACAACCGCATAAAGCGCGTCCTCCAACGACTCCATATATATATATTGGGGATTAATTTGTCCGTTCTCGCGCTCGAGATTTCTGCATCATCGCGAGTCACTCGAAAGATACTCGAAAAATACTCGAATCTCCCTTCTCTCCCTCCTTTTTATTTTTATTTTTATTTTTTTTCTCCCCTGTTGCGGCGTCGAGGACGGAAACACATCCGATCGAGTTCCACGAGTATTTTTCATTCACGAAATCCGTTCATCGTTCGCGAGTTCCCTTTTGTCCCCGATTCTTTTGAAATGTTAATCGAGCCCCGTTCGTGTCGCTCGAATTATCCCTCTCGCGGAAAAAATCGCTTGAAAAAAAGAGAGAAGTAACACCGATTCCCACCTTTGTTAGCTTCTGCCCCATCCACCATTCCATCTCTTACGGAATTTGAAACGAGCCGTCGAGTATTCCTTCGATTCTCGCATTATCGGTTAAAAAGAAGAAATTCCCCTCCGCCAGATCTCTGAAAACAACGGACGATCATCGGTCACGGATCCTATTAATAACAATTAACACTCGGCCGGGATGCCCGTACAACGCGATCGCATGATTTACGATCGCGTATCCGCGATTGCGTCCGTATTCGTGGCTCCGCGAGTTGATTAATGAATTAGGTGTACCGCGCCCACCTCTACACCGATATGATTCACCGATGAACCGTGACTCGCCCCGGAACACAGATGCCCACTTGGACTGCATCACGCTGCAAACTGTCCATTCGCTCGTGAATAATGGATACCAACAACGGACAACCGCCGCCGCTTTCATATATATCGTTTTTCGCCGAACGTGTCCCAACTCTCGATTAACCTCGGCTGCATCTTATCGCGAGTTTTCTCTACTTGATAAATATAAAATTCGGAAAATGTTAAATTACGATTTCGATTATTTCGATTAGGGGATTACTCGAGTCTTGAACGAAATCTCGATTGAAAAATTGTCCAAATTATTCGTGAGTCCTTCCTTTTTCTAATATCAAATCTAATATTGTATTGTTACTCATCGAACAACTCGCGCAAAATCGGCCATTAACGATTCATCCGGTCGACCACACGTTCCTCGAATTTAGTACGCTTCGTCCAACAATTTCTTTAAAACCTCTTACTGGGACGTGTGGAGGTCGATTAGCGTGCATAAATTTCTTCGTACGTTTGCTCTTCTTATTTCAGAATTAATAACCGAGTTTCTTGGAATTCCTTTTTTCCTTTTCCCGCTATTTGTGCTATAGTAATTGGACTCGATCTGGCTAAATGTTACCATCATCCACGTCTCTGTTGGCTGGCGAGGATCAGAGGAGCGATGTGAAAGATCCAGATTTCTTATTACTTTTTACATGGCGAAATCGCGTCAACTCCTCGAAAATTGAATAAAAATTTACGAAGAGAGTCGTATATACGAGATCGATTCGTTCCTATATCGTTTCCTAGTGTATAAATATCCACTTATAAACATACGTGAATCCTCTCGCGGTGAATTTATAAATCTTCTCGAAAGAGGGAGCACCTTTTTCGAATCGAGTTTCGAAGAGAAGGGGACGATATAAACGGAATACAAGAAAAGAGTGGCGATATGGTTGGACCGAAAGGCGACGCAGAGGGGATCGAGGGGGAGGTTAATGAAAGAAAACGCAAACGTTGGAAACGCCACGCGGATCATCGAGTTTATTGCCGGGGGAGGGGACAAAGTGAAATCAGTCTACGATGAATTATGCATACGCGAGGAAACACGAGAATCGTTCGCGTTCGAGAATCAAAAGGCATCCTCCACCCTTAGCTTTCCTCCACGGCACGCCGCCAACCTGCAGCCGCTAAACGTTATCCGCGATTCTCTGATTAACACCGCGACTCCAACGAGATTATTGAATGTATGAATCTATTACACGTGTAAACTAAAAGTATAAATTAAACGTATAAATCTATAATTATTTTTACCAATAGCGGATCTTTCGATGAATATTTCGAGGATTAAAAGAGAGAAGAAGGGGATGAAAAAGGAAAAGGCAGCTTTTAAATGTTATTCCTTCTCCTTCTCGATTCTTTAATTAACAGCTGCTCAAACGAGATTATTGAATATATAAATCTATTACACGTGTAGACTAAAAGAAGATTATTGAAGATTATAAATCTATGTGCAATTACTTTTACGAATCGTGGATGTTTGGAATATTGCAAGTATTAAAAGAGAGAGAGAAGAAGGGGATGAAAAAGGAAAAGGCAGCTTTTAAATGTTATTCCTTCTCCTTCTCGATTCTTTAATTAACAGCTGCTCAAACGAGATTATTGAATATATAAATCTATTACACGTGTAGACTAAAAGAAGATTATTGAAGATTATAAATCTATGTGCAATTATTTTTATGAATAAATGTTTTTATGAATAGATGAAAAAGGAAAAAGCAGCTTCTAAATGTTATTCCTTCTCCTCCTCGATTCTTTAACAGCTGCTCAAACGAGATTATTGAATATATGAATCTATTACACGTGTAAACTAAAAGTATAAATTAAACGTATAAATCTATGTGCAATTATTTTTATGAATAGCGAATGTTTGGAATATTGCAAAGAGAGAGAGGGATGAAAAAGGAAAAGGCAGCTTATAAATGTTATTCCTTCTCCTCCTCGATTCTTTAATTAACAGCTGCTCAAACGAGATTATTCAATATATAAATCTATTACATGTGTAGACTAGATTATTGAAGATTATAAATCTATGTACAATTATTTTTATGAATAGATGTTTGGAATATTGCAAAGAGAGAGAGAAGAAGGGGATAAAAAAGGAAAAGGCAGCTTCTAAATATTATTCCTTCTCGATTTTTTAACAATTGCTCAAACAAGATTATTGAATATATGAATCTATTAGATGTGTAGCTGTCATGACTAAAAGAAGATTATTGAACGTATAAATCTATGTGCAATTATTTTTATGAATAGATGTTTGGAATATTGCAAAGAGAGAGAGAAGAAGGGGATGAAAAAGAAAAAGAGGGCGAGAGAAAAGACATTTCCACCCTTAAATTTCTCCACGACGAATCTGCGCACTCAAAATGTTATTCTTTAATTAACAGCAGACTCGAACAAGATTATTGAATTTATGTGTAATTATTTTTACGAGTCGCGGATGAGAGAAAAAGAAAAGGAAAAGGAATTTCCAGCACGTGCTGTCAACTTGCGATTTTTAAATGTTATCCGCGATTCTTTAATAACAACCGCCGCGACTCGTAAACAAGATTATTGAATTCACGTGTAATTATTTGATGAAGGATAAAAAGGGGGACGAAAGAAGCGGAACTTTGGTTCTTTCTATCCACTTCGTTTATTTATTTTTAACGATTGCCACAACTCGCGTGCTCTTTTTCAAAGAAATTGTCTCGTATAAATTCATATGAAATATCCGATTACTCTTGCAAATCGTTCGGTGAAAGGGAATATATCGATAACAAAGTAGAAAGAGAAGAAAAGAAAACGTTACTCTAAGAATTCTCTAATTAAGATCGCGACGAAATCTCGGTCGGAAAAGTTCCGAAAGAAATATCGGTGACAAAGTAAAAACAAATGGAGAAGGAAGGCAAGAGTGAAAGAGAGGTGTAAAAGAAAAAGAGGGGAGGAGGGGAAATGGGTTGCGATGAATTATGCATGCCAAGAATCGAAGCGTGGCCGTGCACGCAACATTGATCGTCGAAATGCCGCATTATGCGTTTGTGGAGCGCGAGATATCGCGAAAATACTCGCAACGATGCACGCACAGAGAGAGAGAGAACGAATTCTTTCCAACCACGTGTTCCTCGACGATAACTGCATCCTTCGTACACAACTTATAATAAACGAAGAATCGAAGAATCCGACAAAGAAAAATTAAAATTCTTCGAATTTCTCCTTGTCCAACTCTACGTTCGTACGCCAGAGAGACGGACTTGGTTTAAGCCCCTTTATCAGGGAATACTTTTGCGAAACGATTCGTAAAGTAAAAGTAACCTGTGCTCACTAGATCGATCATGCCATAGAAATGCACGTATTATAATATAAGATAGATTAGAATCGAGTATCGGTGGTTACATCAAATTGTGCATGCACGCACGATAAACGAAATTGATTTTGCAAAGTTTTGCGAATCAAATATGGCGGTGAAATATAAAGCAGAAACTTTCTACTTTTCGTATATCCTAAAATCGTTACTTAAAATTAATTCACAAAAAATTAAAAATAAAAACAAAAATCAAAGTTTGAACGCTTCTTAATAAATTTACGCAATATTTCTCGACCATCGAACCGATCAATTATCGATTAGTTCTACACACGTATATTTCGTTTAATCCGTAAAACGTTCAAAAAGAGGATTAAAAATTTTAATGGTTATTACATCGGAACAATTATTCTTTACAAACTTAAAAATGAATTTTCTCGCTCCTTTAACACATTGTGCGACAGAATCGAAACAGATCGCTTTCGATGTTCCACCCGCAATTCACTCGTACAAGTAAACACGATATCGAGTCGCACATACACGCTTATACGCTCGAGGTTTTTAAGGTTTCTAAAATTCGTTCGCTGATCTTCACTTTTATATCAGGAACTAAATTAATCGACGAAGAGGTTACATACAGTTTTAATTTCGCCTTCGATTCCGAAGACCGGCGACATCCGCTGCTCAGGAGAGGAGAGGCAAAAGTTTCTCCCCTCCCTGCCCCCGTTGAAATTTCCTCCGCGTCCCTATAATAAATTCCCCGCGTTACTCGTCGATAAGGGATACAAACGGGGAGGTAATTACGCGGACAAAATGTTGGTACAAAGCGAACAAAATGGTAGGACTATCGCGACACACGACTCGACCATTCATCCTCGCTTGAAAATACATAGCATTAACCAGCGGTTTGGAACGAATGGGCTCGATCGATCGTATTAACGCGAGCGTAAAGCGTTGAATCGACGTGACAATCCGCGCCTTTTTTTTTCCCCCTCCCCACATCCGTTTGTAACCATCCATAGAAATTTCCTCGCCGAAATTTTGCGTTTTACATTCTTCACAGATGGATCGACTTGCGAATTTTGCGCAGCAAATTGACGATCGATCAAATTTGCAGCCTCAGTTATTGTCCATTATTGCGTTAAAGTGATTAAAAATTCTTCTTTTATCCCCTTCGATTTCGTATTACGACCCAATCGAATCTTCCACTGTTAAAATAAACTAACTTCCTATCTCATTAATTTGACACACGATCGAGGAAAGAGCTTTGATAAAGGAGATATTTCCCCGGCACGAATCAGTTTCACATTCGATCATCGGATTTTTCGACTTGCGATTCGAAGGGTCGCCATCCACCGAAAATGATGTTCTTACGCCGCGCTTTCGACGCCCCCCTCCCCTCCTTCGTATCGATCGGCCGGCCAAGCAGCAAGAGTGGAGGGGGCCGAAAGATTATTTTCCCTACACGGTGTACTCGGCGTGTCGATGGGCGCAAAGGTGGGGCTGCGAATTAATTAGAGGCACTATCGCCACGTCGAATCGATAATCGTTAATTAGGATGGCGTCAAAGGACGACACCCGGCCGTTCCTCGCCGGCATAACGGATAGCCACCGTTGCGAGACCGTTCAGGAGCGGGGGAACGGGCTTTAATAGATTAAAGCCGAGCTTTAGTTTGCTCGCGTTTCGAACGGACGGCGGGGAGGAGCGAAATCGGTCGAAATTGATCGATTCGCGGCGAAATACGGCGTAAACGTCCACTTTCGAAAACGGGCGAAATTACGCCTCCTATTATGCTCCCTCGTATTTCTCGGTGCGAACAACGCGTTCGTCGTGTAATATAATTAGAAATCGTGCGGTATAAAATATCTAGCTCGTTTCAAAATTCTTTCTAAATTCATCGTGCAGATAAATACGAGGATTTTTTTCAACCAAATTTATGTATTTCTCGCATACGTTTTCCACGCGCTTCCAAACGGATAATGAAAATACAATATTGTCGTCGCACGGTGATCGAATAATAAATTTTGTTGATCGCAATGAAATTTAAATTTGTCGCGAAAAACAAATTTTGTATATATATATATATGTATATAGAAAAAAAATTTATCGCAATAAGTTACGAATAAATTCGACCCAACAATTTTATACTTCAAAATATAAAATTTCCGATTTTTTCGGGATTAAAATTGTGGAAAATTGTTGGATTAGTTTATCCGGATATAACAGATGGAAAGGTCTCGGACTCGATTTTTTCCCGGATAGTTGATCGTTGTTGCATTTTTCACAGTTGGACGTCCGTTTCTACTCTCGCGCGAATTATCAATCGAGAAAGAATCATAATTGAAGGGAAAGTTGGACGTTCGAAAACACGAAGGGATATTTTTCTCCACGTTGGAGAGCTCGGCACAAGCGAGGTGGCCGAATCATTTTTGCGATTTTATCCAGGGCGCAAAGGTGCGGTTGACAGGAAATATATCTCGCGGAAAAAATTGTTTATGACCGCGTGTGGGACGGGTTTACTACTAAGCTCTCGGTTTTGACGCGTGTAATATTCCCACCGCCCTTGTTAAGCGTTAAGCTTCGTATCGCGATACGCACGAAAAAAGATTATCCCCCGACAACAAGCGAAGAGAGAGGGGCTTTGAAGTATCGTTATTCTTCTTGGAAAATTCCGAGTGGGGTTGCACGGAATTCTAAATATATTAGCAAGGTATATAACGGTATTTTCTAATCATTTTTCCATCGATAAGATTTCGCGATTATCGTAATACGATAACAAACCTGAAAATTCGATGGAACGAAACAATAGTAGGCTCTCTCTCTCTCTTTTTTTTCCACAGACCATTCACCGATAGATGGCCCGAGGATATCGACGCGTTTGCCAAATTCCGGCCTGCCTCTTTCTGAGTGAATCGATAAAATGGAGATGTAACGGATTCGAAGGGAAATAAGCGAGCGAGTATAACGAAATAATGGAATCGGTCCTTTAGGTTGGCAAATTTGGTTTATATTGTTATTCGTGCAACGACCAGATGCGTACGGTAGCCTTCGTCGAGCGTGTTTAATTCGATTCCCCTCCCTCCGCGCCCGTCTATACGTGCAATTCTTCCGTTTCTGTTTCTTCGCAAGCAAGCAACCATTGAAATCTTCAATTCGAAGGATCTATTAGGTTTCTATATAGTTTTTAGATTATATTGTCTCGACTGTTCGAACAAGAAATTATATTCATAAATTGAACTCAATACGCGTGTTAGGAGAAGATTGAATTCTCTTCACGGATCCTAGTTTTGGATTATTATTATTATTTTCGTTTAGGATAATCGTGTGAGCCTGAAATATTTTATTTGTAATGCGTCCGGATTGTTATGTCTCAACTACTCGAATACGAAATTATTTATGAGAAGTAAAAAATTTTGTATGGAATCTGACAAAATGGATAAAATAATTAAATAATTCAAAATCGTTATATTTTCGTTATATTGTTATATTATCTTAACTACTTAAAAAAATATCCACGTTAGATACCCGCGCCGATGCGTCGAGATTAGATAGCTTCCAAGTTCCCGGCTCCAATTTCGCTCCGATTCGTGGAGACGTTCGGCGGCGTTGCCAGAGACGGCTGACAGCGTGGAATGACGTACCGTTTGACTGGCAAACGCGCGCATTCCCGACGATAAAAGCGAGGCAAGGAAAAATGGAGAGAGTCGGACAGGCTCTCGATAGGCCTTGCGAAGCGAAACGTTATTAACGAAATCGAATATGCTTCTGTAACTGGTCGCGTCGAGGGGTGGACCCGCTTTGAACCGCCACCGTCACGATATTACCTGTAATAAATTGTCCGAGCCGCGTAATAAATTTCGTTACCGTCGCGGAGCCTGCCCCGCCTTCTGCCCCCTCCCCCGCTATTTAAATCGAGGGTAATACGCGTCGACCACGCCGCATTATCGAAAAGTAATTATCGACGTTGCATTTAGAAATTAAGCGGCCAATAACGTCGCGGCGGATGTAATAATGCTCCTCCTCTCCCTCCGCCTACGATCCTCTTTCGCTTTCGCCACGATAACTCGACGAGATACCTGCGTTACCGACCGAGTCTCTGCTCATTAACCAACAACAGCGCAGAAAGAAATAAGGTCTTTCTCCAAGAATCTTCGACCAGTGTCTGTTCCGTTGTTCGTTTATCGCGCGTCGTTTGGGATATTTAGATGTATCTGGGTTGAGCCGCGAATCTATCGGATTTTACATCGGATTGGATGGTCGATTATTCGCGTCAATTTCGAAGCGGAAGCGGAGGAGCGTCTCGTCTCGATCGAAAGCGGTCTCACGCGTATTTGCCAGCGCGCTCGACGGTCTGATAACACTTCCCGCCTGCACAATCGTTCCGTTAATCAGCGCAGAGATTGGCCGTTACCCACGTCATATCCCCCCCGTAGCCAACCCGTTAAATCTACGAGACACCGGGGCAAAATACGAATAGTTAAACAATTCCCCCCGAAGTTGCGTCCAATTAATTATCTTCTCTTTTACGGTGGTTGATATTCAAGTTAATTAAAAAATCTGCCGGAAAGGTTCCGTATAACCGATCATACTTCCTTCCTCGAACGTCCTCGAGAAGAGAGAGGAATTTTTTCTCCTTTTTAAATTCTCGCTAATTTCCACTAACTTTCTTATCCTCCCCCTGCAACTGTTCAGCGCCGGATAAGAGGATAAGGACGCGAGTGACGAGGCAACAGGTGACTCCGACGAAACGCACGATCCTCTCCTCCTCGAGAAAGATCCGGACGAGGTAAACGTCACCAACCTGAAATCCTCCTTATTCGCAGGTGGTGGATTTTTCAGCGATCGGCGTTTCGAGGCAATCAACGATTAATTGCCGGCCTCGATACTCTAATCAGATTTCCAAATTATCTAACTTCCGGCCAAAGACGAGGTAAATGGATCTTCGTGTTACGTATTCGTCGAGGATACGAAAAAGGATACGATCGAATCACTTGTTCGCGCCGAAAATTAAATGAAAGGAATTGGCATCGATGCGAGCATTGGAAAATTCGGCGCGGTCCTTGACGAAGTTTTAATCATCCCATCGTCAGAATGATCAGCTTTGTTAATAGGGGAAAGTTTGCAGACCGGCTCGAAAGAAGTTTGGCCAACAATCGTCGAAATAGGAGGAGGGATTGGAAAGTGGCGCGAGCATATCGTGCAAACTTGCAAAGTCAAATTAACTGGCCGACTTAACCCGACCGGGGACGGGAGAGTTGGCTAATTGAGGACGTCGCGTCACACCGCTTCCATGCCTCCCCTCCACGGTACATGCACCATGCGCGAGAATCGTATTTTCCATACGCGTTGGAACGTTCAATGGCTCGTCGAGCATTGTTTTCCAGTCAACCCCGAAACGTTTCGAAACGTTTAAACGCGCCAACACTCGCATCGCGAAAACGAATTTACCATTACTGCTCGATGACGCGAGTTATATTTTCCATTTTTCCAGAATCGTCTCGATTTCGAGATCGGGCTCGATGACGTTGCCTCGGCCGAACAAAGGACAAGTTACTCGACGCGGTGTTTAAACCGTTTCCACGGAGATTATATTCGTCGTGATCCTTCGTCGAGGCGTCCGCGCGTAACCGATCGACAGAATCGGTTGTCGATCGTGATTGGAACTGTCGAACGCTGTGAAAAGCGTGATCGAGTTCGCAACGTTCATCGAATTATCCATCTTCTTCCGATTCGTTTTGAGGGGAAGAAAAACAGTCGCATAACGATCCCCGTTAATCGTTACAAATCCTACTTTTCTTTCCTCCTTTCGAGCATTCTTCAACAAAACACCCCAGTTCGATTCAACGCCACGCCCTCTTCTCGATCCTCCTCGACGCGTTATTAAGCGTCAAAAATTGATTTCCACTTTGTAGGGGGATTTGATCGTGACTAAGTGTCGAAGCTGCGTGGGAGGCGGGGGAGGCGAGTCGAGTGGATTACGCGCGTCGATTTTCACGCAAATCGGGGAGCAGATTGAAACGGCCACTCGATCGTCGCCCTTCCTCTCCCTCGCTGGCCAGTGTTTTCTCGTCGTCCGCAAAGGACCCAGGACGGAAAAGGAACGAGGGGCAGGAATAGAAAGGGCAACGATTAAATGCGAATAACGGTTCCTAATCAAAGGATAGACGACAATGCGGCTTGATTCGCGCCCGACGGTTGATTCCCTCTCGCGTCACGACATAATCATCCCGAAACGTTGCCT
Organism: Apis cerana; assembly: GCF_029169275.1. NCBI lineage: Eukaryota > Metazoa > Arthropoda > Insecta > Hymenoptera > Apidae > Apis > Apis cerana. Next base: position 10,876,317 of record NC_083856.1, read on the forward strand.
CGATACGGTTCGAATGAACTCGATAGAGACAGGGATGGGATCGAACGGGTCGCGAATTCGAACAAGTATGCTCGAAATATTCGCTCGATGCGAATCAACTCGGTAGCGATGGAATAGAACTGGCTGCGAATTCGAACAAGTATGCTTGAAATATTCGCTCGATGCGAATGAACTCGGTAGCGATGGAATAGAACTGGCTGCGAATTCGAACAAGTATGCTTGAAATATTCGCTCGATGCGAATGAACTCGGTAGCGATGGAATAGAACTGGCTGCGAATTCGAACAAGTATGCTCGAAATATTCGCTCGATGCGAATCAACTCGGTAGCGATGGAATAGAACTGGCTGCGAATTCGAACAAATGTGCTCGAAATATCGGTCCAAATTTAATGGAGACAGGGATGGGATCGAGTTGACCACAAATTCGAGCGCTCGAAATATTGACTCGATGCGGTTCGAATGAACTCGGTAGCGATGGAATAGAACTGGCTACGAAATCGAACAAATGTGCTCGAAATATTCACTCGATGCGAATGAACTCGGTAGCGATAGAATAGAACTGGCCGCGAATTCGAACAAATGTGCTCGAAATATCGGTCCAAATGAATTTGATGGGATGGGATCGAGTTGACACAAATTCGAGCGCTCGAAATATTGACTCGATGCGGTTCGAATGAATTCGGTAGCGATGGAATAGAACTGGCTGCGAATTCGAACAAATGTACTCGAAATATTCGCTCGATGCGAATGAACTCGGTAGCGATGGAATAGAACTGGCTGCGAATTCGAACAAATGTGCTCGAAATATTGGCTCGATGCGAATGAACTCGGTAGCGATGGAATAGAACTGGCCGCGAATTCGAACAAGTATGCTCGAAATATCGGTCCAAATGAATTTGATGAAGACAGGGATGGAATAGAACTGGCCGCGAATTCGAGCGAGCGCGCTCGAAATATTCGAATAATCGAGCGGGGCAAGAAACATGTAATCGGTTCTTATTCTAAACTCAGAATTTATTCGCATAGGACAAATCTGAATGAGTGTAATAACGCTTTCGAATTGAAAATTGGAAAGCGAATCGATTGTTATTCAAGAAGGAATTTCAAATTTCCAATAACGAGCGAACAGGAAATTATAGTTGGAAAGTGTCTAGAAATATTTCGATCGAACTCAAACCCATCCCTGGCTACTACAATTCGCGATTCACCGCCGCCGTGCTCGCAAGTGGAGGCAATAAGGTCGGCGCGCGGCGATTGGATCGCTGATGAAAATCAAACTACGAGTTTGCTTATCTTGGCCGATAATTCACTGCCGGTTCGATCGCAACTATTGTACAGTCGTTAAATAGGTTAATATACGTAGTCGACTGTTGCGTATCGCGTTTCCAGCGAATCACGCTTAAACGATAGTTGGCGCAACTTTGATCACGGTCGAGTTATTTTCGCGTCTCGAATATCGCTCGATTCGAAAATCCAGATTTCTCCACCATCGTTTCGCGTCGGTGATCAAATATACCTTGTTTATTCGGTTTATTCGAATTACATTCTATTATGGGTAATTGGCAGGTGGATTGTTTTAACCCAGTTCCTGTGTGCCTGATACATAATTCGTTGTCAACATGACGTTAGAAACGGTAGGAAACGGTCTAAAATTATCGATTATACGATGATCGATAGTTGAACCGTGTTTTCATCGAGATGTACATCCTCGTCGCGCGAAAATTATTAATAGAGACGAGATGTAACGATTGCTCCAAGATCTACGTGTATTTAAACTTTAATGTTCTTAGGATTTTCAATATTTTTCGAAGAAAAGTGAAAAGTAATTCGATTTAGATTCTAAATTTTCAGATAAAACCGAAAAAATTTGGAATAAAATATAAATGCAGAGATCAATCCGCGTTATGAATTACTGAGCTGGCAATCTTAATAAATCGCGCGAAAATTATTTCGAGAAATTCGTATTCTCACAAAATTAACATTTAATCCATTATTTCTCGCATCGAGAAAAATTAAAAATGGAGAAAATGATCACGTCAATCGGACCAATAATCATAATATTTCTCCATATATCGATTAAAGTTTTAAAGTTTAAGAATTTACTTCTTCGCGTGATCAATTCCCACTGGATTAAACCATCAATAATTCCGGTTAATTCAAAATAAGGTGAAATTTTTACACGTCCTCTCGCGCCGATTAATCAACTTTGTCATAATTTGCCTCGAAAACGCGACGAACGATCGTTCAAACTCGCTTCGGTGTCAACAATCATCCTTCGAAACAGGATGGAATCGATCCGCAAGAATCGAAAATTCGAAATCGATTTTCATCCTAGCTGCTCCTTGATCGATTATCCGAGGGTGGAGAACGGGAAGCCAGTTTGCGGTCGGCCGGTGGTCGCGAGTTGGCCATTTCCTACGAAATCGTTCCGCCCGACTACGGCACCGTTTCTAGATTTCCGGCCCCAACCACTGCTACTTCGAATAATCCTCTTCTGCGAGCCGTTAAAATCGGGCGCTTAGAAAAATATGAGGGGAAACGACTCTGCGATAGAAAGAAGGGGGACAACGATTTTACGCGGAGAATAAATAAAACTGGTAGATTTTTAATTGTAAGTTACATCTCGTTTCCTTTCTATATTTCTATATTTCTATATTCAATTATACATCGATTGACACGTTTTCTAAAAAGTCGTACAAGCTCAAAATCGGAAAATAACTCGAGCGATTTTTAGATTTCACCGATTAATAGAAAATTTCGTTGATTCGTGAATATTATATCGCGCAAAATCAGTCGAGTCGCTATTTCGACCGACTGAAAAACTCGAAAGGGTTAAAAGATTCAATCGTGCGTTGATTTCACCACTGCGTGTATTATATTTCCAGAACTTTTTCCAGACTTGAATTCCAAACTTTCTAACATCTAATAGATTGTAGCGATAAAAATAGCGTACGGAAGAAGGAGGAAGGGAAGGAATTTTTATCGATCGAGCGGTAGGAAAAAGAGTAAAGGAACGAACGAGCAATAGAAAATAAGTTTCTAAGGTTACGAGTTAATCGAGCTTATCGAAAATTTACTTATTACTTTCATATCGTTCGAGAAGAAGAGGAATAAGAAAATGGGGAAAAATTAGCTCGTTCGAACAAAAACGTCGTTATTGTGCGTATAATCGATTATTGGACGAAATATAGGTATTTCGTGTAATGCCGCAAACATTATTTTGGGGGAACGCATTGGAAGCGATCGAGCTCCGAGCCGAATAAGCGTCGTTTTCGACGGGACACGATTTTCGAATTCCCTGTCAAGTGCAATCTTCCAACGCGATTCTCTCTCCCTCCCTCCCTCCCCTCCTCTCTCTCCGCTTTTGTTCGAGCACAATGGCCCAATGTCGTTCACCGTTCCATCGATTTTACGCCACGAGGCGGCCCTGTAAACCGCGCCTGAAAAGAATTCGGCGTGGCCGAGTTGGTATTTAAAGCCGAGAATAATTAACACGCGAAAATGATTCGAAATAACGCGCGATGGAAGGAGTGGGAAAGGAGAAACGTCTTATAGATGAATTTTTATTACACGAAAGAACGACACATTCGGTTCATCGAAAAATAGAAGAGAAAGAATACGAAATAAATTCCAAAGCGAGAAGAGTGAGAGGAAAAATACGAAGAGGATCGTTTTCTTCTTCTTCTTCTACGTGAGAAAGAAGGAATAATTGACCATAGGATGCGATGTAAAGGAGAGGGGAGAGTGGAGGAGAGGGGCGAAAGAAATTGCTCGGGTTCCATATTCATGAACCGCGGGAGAGCCGCGAAAACTTTTGCCCTCGTTAAATATAACGAGCGCGTTACGACGTGGTCGGTAAGGGGAGAAATAACGACGCCGATACAAAAACCGGAATATCGTTTCGAAGGGTATGCGATTAAGGGTGCGAGAGGTGATGGAAAAAATATTGCGGAGGCAAAGAGGAAGGAGAGCTCGATTTATCCGCGACTCGATGATGGTCGAAAGGAAGATTTCTTTACCTTAGAGAGGACGAGGCACCGAAACTTTCGACAAAAACCACCGCGTTTTTTATTACCTTTTTTCTCTCTTCTCGAGCAGCACGAACGTCGATGATCTTTTTCCTGCGCTCGTTTGTCTCTCTTTTTTCCCTTTCTTTCTTTCTTTCTTTCTTTCTTTCACTTTCTCTTGTTATTCGATCCTCTTTCATCCTTTTCTCCCCTCCTCGTTATCGCCCGACCGGATCCATCGACAAAACGTTCCTCGAATTGAAACGAAGCAGCGGTTAGTCGGACGATAAAAAAGGACACACACATAACGCAACACACACACACACATATATATATATATACAGAGATATTATTAAGAATTATCCCGTTTAGAAAACGGGAGGCGCGATAAATTTGTCGCGATAAAATTACACGACACGAAGAGAATCGGGAGGGGAATGGAAATATATGGTAAAAAGAAATCGGAATATAGGAGTGGCGGTGGATGCAAGCCAATGTCTCGTCTATTTCCTACCGGCGAATAGCCAATAAGGATCTGCCTACGTTCAACCGTTATCGGCCATAAAAATTTACCCGGCTCTCTCTCCCCTCCTCCCGTAAAATTTAAATACAGATCTCTGCGCGCCCGTTCCCATCGCCTGCAATCTCACGCTTCCGTTTATCACCGATAATTCGATCTGGCTCGAGGGCTCTATTCGCGATGGAGAAAGAGAGAGAGAGAGAGAACAGCCTAAAGCTTGACCTAAAATCAATTTTGACTCGCGTCGAAAAGCCACTTAAAAAGTGGAACGAGGGAATTTTTACGCGATCAAGATGAAGTGGCAATACGTTTGAAAATGGGATTTAATTTTTAATTTTGCGACGAGTGGGGGAAAAGGATGGAACGTTTCCGAATCATATCTCACTCGAATCGAAACTTTTCGCTCTTTCTGGGTTAAAATCGACTTTCTGTCCACTTTGTCGACACGTGTCATCGATCGTCGTAGATTCGAGGAACTACAACGGTTCTATTTATCCATCCCGAGCGGTGTTTAGTTTAGTTTGGAAAGCAACTTGAACGGAACTTTGAGTCAAAGCTTGAGATATCGGCTCGATAATCGTTTATAAATAATTGTTGAAGGCAAAGCGGATAATATCGAGAGCAAGAAGCTTAAGATTTCGGATTTTGCCGGATTTATGTTATATCGCTATGTTGTTCGCGAGCAATAAACGAGGGATAAAGCTTGCCACAACAAAGGGGAAATTTGAATGGAATAAAGTAAAGACTTTTAGCTGTCTCCTATATATATATATATTAATAATATCGTTCGAGAGCAGATAAAAATCTGCGCGAATCAACGAAATAAATCGAAAATGGGTAATGCGACACTCGCAGAATGGAGATAGGCCTTTAGCTCAGATGCAAAGCTAACGGATAACGAAACTCGAGACTCGAGACTTTTGTTTGGCCTCTGTGAGCAGTGGCTGAGGCCGAACTCGAGATCAAGTCCCTCCGCCATCTTTCGAAAATCTCGTTGCTTGGGATAGGATTTTTCGGTTTAATATCTGATGCACGCGTGTGTGTATATACACATATACATGGAATGGACATCGATAATCGCGAACAATATAGACAGTAATAAAGTTCTCCGTAACCGATGAAAATCTGCCTTCAGGTCATACGCTCGCCAACTAAATACTCGGTCATAAAAGCCAATCTTTAGCGCGCTCCCGCCTCGGTATAATATCACGGCCACGATACTGCGCGCAACTTTGTTGTTCGCTCAAACCATATACAACGGTTGTATTAACTTTCTGTCACGGAAATATCGCGGTGCTGCCGATATTAGTTCCCTACAACGGCGAATAAATCACACCGGCAAGTATGTGAGAATGAAACGTCAGGAGCAAACAAGGAGTGAGAAAACGGCCAAATCTGATTCTGTCCTTTCGGAAACAGGCTGTTTCAGAAACGGGTGGTCAAATTTTCGTTTCTTAGTCTTCTTAAGGCGCGAATGGAATCGAAAAGAGCGACAAAATCTGCTTTTGTTCTTTAATAAGTTGTACAGGGTGCTTCAAAAATAGGTATCAAATTTTGGTGAAGCGTTTTATTCTTTTTAGAGTGAAAGTCAATAAAAGAGCAACAAAATCCGCTATTCTTTAATAAATTGTAGATGCTTCAAATTTTAGTGAAGCGTTTTATTCTTCTCAAGGCGAGAATGGAAATCAACGAATAAAAGAGCAACAAAATCTGCTTCTATTCTTTAATAAATTGTACAGGGTGCTTCAAATTTTAGTGAAGCATTTTATTCTTCTTAAGGTGCGAATGAAAGTCAACAAAATCTGCTTCTGTCCTTTAATAAATTGTACAGAGTGCTTCAAAAATAGGTATCAAATTTTGGTGAAGCGTTTTATTCTTTTTAGAGTGAAAGTCAAATAAAAGAGCAACAAAATCTGCTTCTATTCTTTAATAAGTTGTACAGGTTGTTTCAAATTTTACTGAAGTGTTTCTTATTCTTTCTAAGGTATGAATGAAAATCAACGAATAAAAGAGCAACAAAATCTGCTTCTATTCTTTAATAAATTGTACAGAATAGTTCAAATTTTAGTGAAGCGTTTCTTATTCTTCTTAAAGTGCGAATGGAAATCACCGAATAAAAGAACAACAAAATCTGTGATTTTTTAATAAATTGTACAGAGTGCTTCAAATTTTAGTGTTTTATTCTTCTTAAGCTGAAAATCAAGGAATAAAAGAGCAACAAAATCTGCTTCTATTCTTTAATAAATTGTACAGGGTGCTTCAAAAATAAATGATCAAATTTTGAAGAAACATTCCACTCTTCTTAAAGCGAATAAAAGCGAGAAAGCGATCAAATTGTAGAGGGTGTTTCAAATTTTACTGAACTGTTTCTTATTCTTTCTAAGATGCGAGTGGAAATCAAGGAATAAAGGAGCAACGAAATTTGCTTCCTTTAATAAGTTGTACAGGGTGCTTCAAAAAGTAAATGATCAAATTTTGAAGAAACATTCCACTCTTCTTAAAGCGAATAAAAGCGAGAAAGCGATCAAGTTGTAGAGGGTGCTTCAAAAATATGTATTCAAATTTCGGCGAAGCGTTCTATTCTTCTTTTCAAGATGAATGAAACGAACGAAACGAAGCAAGAGAAAACCGAAGCTAGTCCTTTCGCAAGTTGTACAGGTTGCTTCAAAAAGAAATAGTCCAATTTTGGTTCCATTCTCCTCAAAATGAAACGTCACGAGCAAGCAACGAGCTAGAAAATAATCGAGTCCGCTTTTGCCGCAAATTGTACAGAGCGTTTCAAAACTAAATAAAGATGTGCAAGATGATATATGAACCTTGTAAGATGAGAACGAAAACTCTAATCAGCAAAATTTTTTGAAAACGAATGATACGTATGTATACGCTATTACTATTATTATTATTGGCATTAAAACGATATTAAAACGAGAGAATATAAACGGGAAACGAGATGAAAGGTGAACATCGAGGCAAAGTTTCGATTAGGTGATTGACAGTTAACTAGATGCCAGGGCAAAGCGGAAGAGCTCGGAAACTCGTTACACACGCCACCGAAATATCGATACAACTCCTCTACCGCGAGTACAACCAGTTTCGAGTCGATCGCGATAACCAACAAACCAGACGTTCCCCTAAGAAGACTCGACAAACCCCTTCCACTTCCTTTTCTCACCGAAATCTCTCCTCCGCCGTGTCCCTTTCTTCGAAAAAGAAGAAAAAGAAGAGGAGGAGGAAAATCCATTCTCCGTTTCCGTGACAATCAAGAGGGAAGGGGAAAAATAGACAGATCAAAGTGAAACTAACGAACCGCGTTAACCGCTGATAAAAGAGGGGGGAAGGTCGAAACGACTTGGTTGTTGGGAGCAAAGAGGCAATTAGAAAGGGAGGAGGAATGTTGGCAACCATTCCCTCTAATTCGGCGTACAGATCGCTGGTTAAAGCGAACGATCGAAGCGAGTTTGTTCGGGGTAAGAAATTCCAAGAAGAATACACGGCCGTGTACGAAGGGAATTCGATGGAATACACGGCGGAAATGGTGGATACCGCGGGGAGAGGAATAAATTGGTGGAAATTGCGGGGTCGATATCGTCCTTGACGAACGATCAACCGTGGAATTCCGCGGCGGAATATGCATCGATCGGAGAATAATAATTGATAATTAAATTCCCTCGCTTGAACAAGAAACGTTAATCAACGTTTGATCGATTATTTACTCGAACGGGCGCCCGTTCATAATTCCGAAAACGAAGGGGCGAAAAATGAGAAATTTTACTAGAAACGAAAGGTTTTTCCTCTTCGATTAGGGATCTCTTTGGGCCGAAACAGCGTCGGACGGGTTAAGACGGGTGGAAAAGTATTCATGCATTATTTATTCGGGGTACATAAAGGCGAGAAAACGCGGGGACAACAAACCGAGGCGAGGATCATACGGAATCTCTCCCTTTATCGTTCTATCCCGAGGCTTCACGAGGAAAGAATGGAAGAAGCGGCCTTTGAATTCTTTTTAACAGAATTTCTGCCCGGTAATTTGCATGCTTCCTGCCTCCGATCCAGCTATGAAAAAGAAATATAAAAAGTCCTTTTTGAATAAAATTAATCAGATTCTTTTTTATTTAATGTAAATTTTGTTGCTATTAAAAGTTACGTTTGTCGATGTTAACGACGCATCTACTAAAATAATTTCGTTTCATATTAATCCTTACGAATTTCTTATTGATCATCCCTCGAAATATCGCTGTTATTTTCCTCTTTTTTTAAATTCTCAACGAGACGCGGGTAGGGGAGAAACAAACTATGAAATATTTAGAATATTTTACCGTTTTATTATCCAACCGTGAAAAATATTTCCAGATATATATATACATACACACGTGGAAAAAATATGATAAAAATTTGAGGGTTGATTCCACGCGGTTAAAAAATACTCGTCGAAAGAAAAATAAATTGTTTTATTCGCATAATCGTTTATAACAAAGAACAACACTCGAACGAATTAGAAATTTCTCAAAAACCTATACACAAATAAAGAAATAAGTAAATATCCATCCCTCTTGAAAGCCACTCTTAGCTAAATTCGGAATTTCCACGTTGGGAGCCATGTTCTTCGACCCCTCTCGAAGGGTAAACGGTGGATGCGATCGGGGAAGGAAGACGGAGGCGACGAAGATTATCGAGCAAACGAGTCAATCCGATACCGTTTCTGGTAGGAAGGGTTTTCTGGAACGGGGCCGAGATCTGGGAAGCATCTGGGAAGCTGTGCAACATCCTTCCAAGATGTTATCGGACGTGACCGGAACGGTGGGCGGTCCCGAATTATCCGATAATTTGACAGGCGGTGGCTCATCGCCAAAAAATTTTCCCCACTTCGTCAAACACTCGTCTTTCTTCCGCCTCCATCTCATCCTCTCAGTCTTTTCATCTTCCCTCTCGAATCGAACGAAGAAGACGATCGAAAGGCAAACTTTTGCTCTGTCGGAATCGACAAAGTCCGAGTGGAACGAATATCGCACGAATATCCCTCCAAGGATCGAATCCAATCTTTCGTTCGTTTCCCGTGAAATTAAGGGGAAAAATTTAATATAATTTACTCCGATAATTTATCGTTCCAAGGAATAATTGGAAATAATTGTAAACGGATCGCTTGAAATAACTTTGTTAGACATTTTTTCAAACTCCGTTGCTGCTATGTCTCAGTTTAAATCGGGGAAATTGTAGATTATGGATTGTGTGACGTTTTCTTGCATCGCGTAAGAAATGAAAAAGATTAAAGATTAAAGATCTTTTTTCGAAATGTTGAAAACGCGAGACGTAATTGAACGTTGCGTGAATAATTAAACGAAGTTGAAAGATGGGAGAGGAGGAGGTATTTGGGATAATCAGAGGGAGAATCGAATACGTCGAAGTAGACGTGGATGGCTCGATAACGATAATCGCGCTCGAAACAACGCCACGAGAATTTACGTCGGTGTTGCGTCATCTCGCCACGAGAGATTCCAAGTTAAACGCGAAATTTCGATTCGACGAGGTGACGACGATTAAAAGGGATCCAAGTTTTTTCGCTTGTTTGTATTCTGTCGACGAGAAGAAGTATTATTTCTATAAAACGAATCCTTCCTTCCAGGAGGGGAGAAAGCATTCGGACTATCTTTTGTCCACTCTTCCGCGATTATATTCAACGAATTCGACCGCCGTTGCTCTATGGAGCGAAAATTATCAACGATATTATTTCCACTCGGATGGAATTCGCGCGAATTTACCCCACAAATTGATCATGTTTGCTCGAAACCGATTCTTAACTCTGAAAAATATTTTTAAGAATAGAAACGAAACTTCGAGAAACGTTTACTTCTCCCTCCCTTTCATTCTATCGATAAAATTTTTTCCAACCTTTCGAAAGAGTTGGTTTTTCTTTCTTTAAGAAATTTCCCAACAATTATTCACCGTTGCTCGAACGAGTCGAGCGATTTCAGGTGTTTCGCGCGACCTCGAGCCGCCTTATGGAAAAATAGGGGGCGAGAAGCGAAATTGAAGGGGAAAAAATTGCATTTTCTTTCGACCTCTCTCTCTCTCTTCTTATTCGAAAGGAAATTTACACATCGATCGATTTCTTCGAGAAAAGAGACGATCGAGATAATTCTTCGCGAATGGAAAACACGAATTTCCCCCATCCACGGAAGGGGAATACTTCTTTCCTTGCTCTTCGTTTCGAATACGTTTCGTCCGATATTGTGGGTGGAGGAGCAAGTTCGTGACGTATCCCGTCCCTCAAAATGACGAAACGAGGGGCAACTTTGGATTCCGAAATTTCCAACAACTAAGTTGGAAATTCTCTTATTACGCAAATTTGGATCCCGCACGGTGGATGGGATAATTAACGGGAATATCTGGCTAGCGACGAACAGGCTTTCCACGATCACCGGGTCGGAATCAAAGGTGAAACTCCGCGAAGATGTGGAAAAAGGTAAATAAATTTTTCCCTCTCTCCCCCTCTAAAACTTCGTCAATTTCGACTATCATCGACTGGGAAATAAAAACATCGATTCTACTTCTCCCTTCCATAACGCTCCAATTTCCATTCCGTCAACCGAGCGTCACGTGAAACCGGGTATTAAACTCGTCGGAAGAAAGGGGGCCTGTCTTAACCGCGCTCGAAGCCATAATTTCAGCCGGGAAAACGCAAAGTTTTCAACGTGGATTAGGCGGGGGTTCGAGATACGAGAGATTACTCGAGTCCGGGAGGGGAGGGAAAACGAAAGATAAAAGGGAAGGCGAGACACGTGCGGGTGCAGGGGGCAGGCTTTGAATACGAATGTCGGGCTTGTTGCCGCGATATATTTAATGCCTCGTCCTTGTGATCCCATTTTCGAATCTGCTAATATTCTTCCCTCGCGATACATGGAGATATGATACGCGTGGAAAAATTTAAGAGGACGTAAGCCAATTATTGTCGAGTAGACGGTTTCAGAAAATATTTTTACGAGCTTGAACACTTGGTTAGAGTCAAAAGTATTTCTAGACGGCGCTTCAGCTTATCCTAAGGCAACTTTGTAAATGAAAATAATTTCTACCATTTCCAATTATTTTACGAATATTCAAACTGTAATTTTTCTAGGGGCGCTTCGAGAATATTCTCACGATTTATAACTCGTTTATCGTGCGAAGATCTGATTTTCGGGATATTTGTAGGGAAATACAGAGGAGGTCACCTTCCTCCGTGCCGGATTCTTCGAATTTGAATCGCGGATATGGGCGATCGCATGAAACGATCGGGTGGGAGCTTTAAAAATTGGGGCGGAAGATGGCGGCGTCGCGGGTCGATCCGTTCACGTCGGCCGGGCGAAATAACCGGGGATATCATGTAAAGAAGTCTTACTCGGCCTGTCTACTATTTCACGTACCGTTCCTGGCTACGTGCCCCGAATAAAAATAAATTCACCGACGTGGAACGTGTGCGCACCGTATTTGCCCGCTGGGTTACGGCCGATACATCCGTTTCCGGAATTACCGCTGATATATTACGCGAGATATCCCCCCCTTAACGCCGATATCTTTCGAGCCGAGTCGCGAGACCCCCCCTCTTCTGCGGGAATAAAATAAAAACCGCGAATCCTCGAGAAATAAAGTCCCAACGCGGATCGAGACTCGGCGGAGTAATGGATCGAATCGGATATTTTCATTTTCTTGTCCTATCCGTTCTGTTTAAACGCCAACGATCGACGCAAATTTTTTTACACCGGGAATAAATTTTCTTTTTCTTCCCAGTACGATTCCTCGATTCGAGTGAGAATTAAAGCGTATCGTGGTGAGAAAAATATTATATACAAGTAATAAAATTTATAAATATATAATATGAAATTAGAGTTTCGCTATCATATTCGATGCGATTAAAATGGAAAAACATTGGAAGGCTTCGATTCCTCGATCACGTAAATAAAAATTAAAAGAAAAAGAATATTTTCTTTTTCTTCGATTCCTCGACCACGTAAATAAAAATTAATGTTGAGAAAAATTAGAGTTTCGCTATCGCACTCGATGCGATTAAAATGGTAAAACATCGAAAGAAATATTTCCTTTTTCTTTACAACCGATTCTTCGATTCCTCGACCACATAAGTAAATCGAATATGATAGCGAAACTCTAATTTCATATATATTATATATTTATAAATTTTATTACTTGTATATAATATTAAAATTAAAACGAAGTGTAACGTTGTGAAAAAAAATAATTAAAAAAATTAGACTTTTATCATCGTATTCGAAATTCGATGCGATCAAAATGGAAAAACGTCGAAAGAAATATTTCCTTTTTCTTTACAACCGATTCTTCGATTCCTCGACCACGCAAATAAAAATTAAAACGTGTTGAGAAAAATTAGATTTTTTTGATTATCGCACTCGAAACTCGATCCGAATTGGAAAAACGTCGAAAGGAATATTTTCTTTTTCTTTACAACTGATTCTTCGATTTCTCGATCGTAAAAATTAAAACGAAGTGTAACGTTGCGAATAATTAAAAAAATTAGACTTTTATTATCGTATTCGAAATTCGATGCGATCAAAATAGAAAAACGTCGAAAGGAATATTTTTCTTTACCGATTCTTCGATTCCTCGACCACGTAAAAATTAAAACAAAGTGTAATGTTGCGAATAATTAAAAAAATTAGACTTTTATTATTCGAAATTCGATGCGATCAAAATAGAAAAACGTGGAAAGGAATATTTTTCTTTACCGATTTTTCGATTCCTCGACCACGCAAGTAAAAATTAAAACGAAGTGTAACGTTGTGAGAAAAAATAATTAAAAAAATTAGACTTTTATTATTCGAAACTTGATGCGATCAAAATGGAAAAACGTCGAAAGAAATATTTCCTTTTTCTTTACAACCGATTCTTCGATTCCTCGAGCCCGTTGTGAGAAAAATTACACTTTCACTATTCGTATCGAATCAAAATGGAAAAACATCGGAAGGAATATTTTCTTTTCCTCGGATTCCTCGCAAATAAAAATCAAAGCGTGTCGAGAAAAATTAGACTCTCATCGCGAAACGGGATGCGATTAGAGAGTGGAAAAATGTCGGGTGGAAATTGCCCGCGTCTAACGATCGCGTGTAACCCGAAACAGGCCGAGGCAACGCACGAGAGAGAGAGAGAAACGTTTTAACACCGCGGTGTTGAATTCGACCGATGCGGTCAACGCGGAATCATTACGCTGCTTACGCCTCGGCTTACGAACCGCATTTTTCCCCCGAGATCGTGAATAAGTAGCGAGATCCACTTTCACGGAAGGAATAATACACGGCGAGGAGATTAAAAGGGGAGGTTTGGCTATGCAAGAACGGGAAATTGGAGGGGATTCTGGTTACCGCAGGGGTGAGAAACGAAAAATTAACAAGTGGAGATTAGAGTGCGGTAAAAGGTTTACGGCGCTTGATCGATAATCCGCTATCCCTTTTACAGCTTTGCCCTGATCGATATATATATATAATATATATATACGTACATATGTATGGCGCTCGAGATTTAACAAGACTGAATGAAAGATTGGAATGAAAATTTGTGGAAATTTCAACGCTTCTTAATAAGTTTACAGAACAATTTTCATTGAAATGTGACCGATCAGTTATAAACGCGCGTTCTGTTTAATTTGTAAACGTTTAAAAAGAGGAGGAAAAATTTAAGAGTTTTGACGCGTGGTTGTTATTCGTTACGAGCTCGAGTGACTTTATTTATTGCTAGATTTCCAGTTAATAAGAGTGTTGATTTACGAATAGGCTCTTTAAGAAATGTTACAAACGTGGCAAAAGTATATTACAGTTCCGTGAAGTTAAGAAGCCCTAAAAAGAAAGAAAAGAGAATGGATTTCGGAAATGAAATTAACTCGAGTGAATTTAATTTTGAGATTGATCGTGCTCGTGAAGAAATTAGCGACGGAGAGAATGAAAGCAACGATGACGGGGATAATGGAGCACGGTATCGTTTGATGAATTCTTATATTCTTTACGAGTTAGTGAAAAAGGCCACTTACCCGTCTGCGATTTAGACAAATTTTAGTTGAGAGGAAATTTTCCACGATTCTCGCTTCGATGGAATTAAACGGGAAGAAGAAAGACGCGGAACAATGTTACATCAAAGCAAGAATGCATCTCGGCCACTGCTTTATATATAAATTATCGCACGAAACGAAAAAAAGTACAGAAATTAATATTAGAAAAACATAGAGAATTTCAAAGATTGCAAATTAATGTGCGTAAAATCATCTCCAGTCTGAAAAACTCGTCAAAGGGACATATACGTATAAGGAAACTCGAATTTGAATCAAGTTATCCTCGGCGACGTTCGAGAAGTTTGAGAAATATCGAGGGAACAGATTATGTAATAGATATTTAAGGGAACGATTTGGAATCGAGAAAAGAAAGGTTTCGCCCATTCAAGTAGCATATAGAAACGCAGCGATAGAGAAAAATGCCAACGAGCATTAATCTTTCGAAAATCGAGCAGCCTAATTTCAAGAATTCAACAAGTCGAATTCGAGATTTTTCTAGGGAAAAAAAATAGAAAAGAATTTTAATATTGTAAAAAAAACACGCTTGTCGATGGTAAAGAATTTTCAGAAAGATAGGATTTTTCTTAAAATTAAAACAAAAGAGTCGGGGACGCGGTTTTCTAAAGCCTCCGTTCGTTTAATTCGCAGAAATAATTGAAGACAGATCCTCCACTCCGGAGTGTCCTTTTACCTCATTCGTCTTGTTCCTTTAAGAAAGAGAAATTATTGTTTGCGCGACAGGAAATAATTTTAACAAACTCGTTTCCTTTTTTCCTTCCTCTTCTTCCCCCTTTAGAGAACTCGTCGTTAAGTTTAATGGAACAACGCGTCCAGAAGAGGAGCCACTTATTCGATCCCGAAGGAAGGAATCCGTCAACCAAATTGTTTCCCGAATTGTACGCCGAGGAGAAAATATATTCGCGTTTATCGAGATGATATTGTCTCTGCAACCGCTTCTTCCTCTTCTTTCTCAGCCAATTGTTCCGGCGCCAGAAGTCTCGTTCCTTCGATTCCGCAATTTTCCTACATCTCGGCGAAAAATCATTTCGAATTTCAGAGAGATTCGACGATGTTATTAATGCGAGTTAATAAATTCCCGTATGGGGCGTAAAAATTGAGGGAGATGTGAAGAGAGACAGGATGGAAAACCGATTCGTGTGTAAACTGGCCGCGCGTTTCGATATCCTCTCGATGGGGAGAGAAAATACAACGCCGCCTCCTTTTTCAACTCGCGAATTCTTCAAATTCTCCGCTTTTCCACCGAGCTTCATTTCGTGCAACCAGATGTATCTTTGTATACAAATCTTGGAGAATTTTGATTAGGCGAAATGACGAAGTTACAAGCTGTAATGGAAACTCGCGAATTTGTTTTTCCCTCAATAAAACCGTTTATTCTTCTGCCGAGACATTCGATACGTTCCTCTTCGGTGTTCAAGAATTGATATTTAATCGGAGGAAACTTGGGATATTTTTCAAAAAAAGAATGATAAAATACCGATTACCCTAAAACGTTTTATTAATCGTTTTCGAGACGACAAAGGCCGCAACAAACTCACCCTTTCTCGATTCCATGCAGCGACGGTGCTCACTCTCTGCTGGAAGAAGTTGGCAACAATCTCTTTGTTCCGACGACTGCGCTCAACGGTCATTTAATTTAAACTGTTTCGAAGTGCGACACCGTGACAAACGCGCACAGCGCCTCTTCCTCTATGCGGAGGAATACGAAACTTGCTCATCGCCAAATCATATCCACTTGTAGCCCGTACTCGTCCATTTTCTTCGCGTCGAGGAAACTCGCATGCGATATGGAGAGAGAGAGAGTTGACGATTCGATTTTTAATAACCTATTTCGTAGGATTATGGAGAATAAGAGTGGACTGAGCGAGAGGAAAAGAAAAGGAAAAGGCTGATTCATCTTAAAGATTTGACCAGAAATACGGTGTTTTTATAAAACTCTCACGATTTAATTGGCATATAATTAGAAGTCGGTTAATTTTAAACGATAAACGCAAAGTTCAAAGTTATTTGAATCAATAGCAGAGTAGTTTCCGGGCGTGAATAATTCAGCCGAGGCGCGCGTATTACGCGGCCAATAAACCAACGGGAGAACCACCGCGAATATATTTTTCTCCAAACGTGGGGAGGGGGAAAAGAATGCGCTGCGATAATTTTCCCCCAGAATTTAGTAGCGCTAGCTACTCGACAAACTCGAGGAAGTCGAGTTTTTAAAGGAGTACGCAAACGAGGTTTAAGAAAAAGCTTGGTCAATCGCTTTGGATTAACGATAATAATAATAATAATAATAATATCTATATCTACGTTTCAAGATTCGAATCGGAAAAATCGGAAATTAGATGTGTCTTTCCAAGCCTGATTTAAAGGAAACGACGATTTGTATAAAAAAAGAGAACCTTCGTCCAGATTCCTCTGTCCCGGGCGACTTTTAGAAACCATCAGCGTCGATCTCATCCTCGAACGACGATCGAGGCGAGTTATACGCGAGCAGAGACACGAATATGCGCGCGTGAAACGTGTATTCGGGAGAAGGATAGAAAGAAAGGGAAAAATAAATGGCAAGACAAATTGTTATCGGGGAGACAAGCGATAACGGAACGGTTGGATTAAAAAAAACGAACACTCGTTGGAAAATCGGACGAGAGCGGCCCGGTTATCGGTATTCGGATTATAAACGCAAACTGTATCCGTAATTGGTTACAATAAACCGTGCGCTGATGCGAGTATGCGATTTTTTTCGAGCGAACGGTCGAAAAAAAAAGAGAGAGAGAAATATGAACGCTGCGTCTGTGTCCCGTCGCACGATTGCGCCCCCCTCTCTCACTTCCGGTTGCACAGAAACGTCGATTGGAAATTATCCCGCGAATGTTGACTCGATGGCGACGAGGCTCGACTATTACTTCGAATAAGTTACAGTTGTTGGATCGAGATCGTTCACCGTGAAGGTAAAAACGGGTGTGTCAATGCGGATATAATTTTTTTTTTTTTGATAAATCTCACTTTTTACTCGACATCAACGACAAAATTCGGTTATTTATTTATTCCGCGACGTACGCATTGAATTCACGATGGAATTCGTTTCCAACAATTTTATCGATAAAAACGGAGAGGGATAATAGGCGGAATTGTTCGGAAATTGTTCCATTATACGAAAAAATACGAGAGAGCGGGGGCATTTTTCCATGTCCGGAGCGTTGACCATCCGACACGGAGGAATTTTAATATTGATTATTTTCAAAATGCCGGGAAAAATGCGAACGTGAAATTATTATATTCGGTTCGAAAGGATATTTAAAATCGTGCCAAGGTCATAGTATATACACTTCTTCTCGATTCAATCGTTATTTTATTATCATTGTCCCACATTTTTATAACACGATTGAAAAAAGATTCTCTCCTATAATAAGAGACTTTCGATCGACTGATCTGTCGACGTTCGAAAACACTTCCCAGAGAGAACAAGCAATATTCGTCGCATTATCGTCCCTTCTTACGATACACCTTTTCCGTATCCTGACAATTTACGAGCAAAATAAATGGTGCAACTTCTCGCGCGTCCCTAATCTTTGGAATAGCCCCCCTCGCGATCGAAAAAAGGCGCGTGATCTCTCGACGCGAGCGGTGAAACCAGTTCCTAGAAGATGCTTTTCAATCGTGACGGGATAAATTTGACGTGGATGGATCCAACAGGCGGATGAAGAGCGATGATAATAGGGAGAGTGGTTTTCTCGATAATCTTCTTTTCTTTTTTCCTCTCTCTCTCTACCTCTTTCGTTTTATTATTCGATATTTACGAGAGAGGAAACGCGTAAAACGGCGTTTCGATGGAAGGGTTTGAAAATTCTCTAAATCAGGCATCAATTTTCAATAAATTGACCCTTAAGCCGCGTAAACGGGTTGCCGCTATTTGATCGCGTATTAATAATTTACCGGTTGTTCGTTCGTTCGTTCGTTCGTTGCATACATTTGGCGAAACGAGATTTCTCCCGTATTCCCGAATAATTTAATTCGATCAAATTCACGCTAGAATCCTATTAGAGGATAAATGATCGAACCTCGGTTGGCAAAATAATCGGAATAACAGGTGCTTTATTCCTCGAGCCGTTAAAAGAAGCGATATTTCGATCCGAAACACGTTACTACGTGTTTCAATCATATCACTATAACGATATTGTTTCGATATAATAACGCGTAAAGTGGTAAGAATTAATCGGATCTCCGTGCCGTTAATCGAGAAAGAGCCGTCATCGTAGAATATATCACAGCGAAACAATTACTCGTAATTTCGTAAAATTTCCCTCCCCGAAAGAAAAATATCGAATCGAATTTCTATCCTCGTCGTCGTTCATCGTAACGTCGGAAAAGAGATCCATCACTCCGTTCGACCAAATCGTCAAAACTCTTGCAACAAAACATGGGACAGGGGAATGAAACGAAAGAGAAACTTTATTTTCATTATACTCTCTCCCAACCGCAAGAGGAATGCAACACATAGTTTATCAAATCGAAAACTTTCTCCGCAAGAAACATCTCCTCGAGGAATGTATTCGATTTTTCTCCCGCAACGAAAACAACGAAAAAAAGAAGGTAGCGCTTATTCGAGTTCATTTCATTAATCTTTCGTCCTTAATACTTGCTTCATCAAATCGAGAACTTTGTTCGAAAGAAAGAAATATCAGCATAAACAAGCGTATGCTCCACGTTCTATTCAATTCTTCTCCCGCAAAGAAAAATGGAACGGCGAAAAGAAGAATCGAGGTGGCGCGTTCAAAACTATTCGAGTTTATTTCATTAATCTTTGGCCGCAATCGCGAAAGGAAATCGACACAATACGTTTGGTCGGACCAAAGTTTGACAAGTTTTCGTGGCCGTTCGCAGAAATGCGAACGCAGGAAGCGGAGGAAGCGGAGAGAAGCGAGCAAGGAGGAAAAGGAGAGGGAGACAAAAGGCGAGGGAAGGGAAGGGGGAGGGGTGGTTGCGCCCCAGATAGAAATCCTTCTTGCGCGTGGCATAATTTATCGCGGGCACGGCCCACTTAGTCGTGGCCGGGAGTCATTAAGGACGAACGTGTGCCACGTCACGAGTTACACACTTTGTCACGCCAAGTTCCGCACAGCCACGGCAATTTTGCCGGCCCCTCGATTAAATTACCCGCCACCGACCATCCCTCCTTTCCTCTCACTCTCCTACGGAGAAGGAGCTGAGAGAGAGAGAGAGAAACTTCTCGAGCTCGGCCTCCAGTTTCTTCTTCTTTCGCGTTGAAAACACCTCCTTCTCCTCAATAAACGTACATCTTTTCCCTTGTTCGACCATAGATTAAGCGGCGCTCCTCCAAAGTGGCGGAAATGAACTATCGTGTTTTGGAAAAACTTTGGAAGCATCCGGATTTTCGTCGTTGGACGAGAGAACTTTTCGAAGGAAGAAACGTTGCGTCTTTCTCTCTCTTTCTCTCTCTCTCTCTGTCTATCCATAAAATTTTTTGTAGAGTATTTATGTAAGCGTTTTTCGGGGAAAGAGCAAGGCTCGCACGAGCAAGTGTTGACGACAGAGAGAGAGAGAGAAGGTATACAAAAAAGGCAGAAAGATTAAGTTACGGCCAAAGTCCGCCAAGTGAAACGTTCTTTACGAAATACTGCTCGAGACAGTATTTCTTGAAATATATCTATCGACGCATCCAACATCGATACGTCGTGACCGCGTTATTTTACTTCGATTCTCAAAGAATAATAATAATATAGAAGACGAATAAAATAACGATAATGATCGTTTAACGCGAAAAGGCTCCTTGATCCTTGAAGCGTTTCGTATAAAAGAGGCTTCACGATCGCGGAACGACGAAATTATATAAGCGGCATAAGAACACGGGTTTAAAAAGCGGGTGCTCGTCGCGAGTGGTGTTTAAACTTGTACGCTTTAAATTGCTTCCATAATCCACGCTTGAATCGCCATCACCGCGAAAAGGCTTATCGCGCATCAAGCGAATCGTTTCACGATTTAATAACGGTCGACCGTTTAAAACACTCGTAAATTGGACGAATCCACGGCAGCCCGAGTGCCATTGGAACCGGAAAAACTTAAAAATATCCTCCTACCTTACCTTTGTCTTTGCCTCTCGACTCGGAAAAATGGGGAAAAATGGAAAACCCACGGTAAAGTGGATCGCGAGATTTTGAAAGTGTGTTGCGCCCCGGGATCTCTAACTTTCCGAACGAACAAAATTATTGCGCAAAGTTGCAAAATTATTTAATCAAACTTCTCGAGTTTCCTTCCTTTCTTCCATGTTGGAATACCCAGTTGCTCGATCAATCTATTCTCTTCCTATAGTATCGAAAAGGAAATAAAAAAATACGAGATCACGCCGAATTACATTTCCATCCTTTTCGTCGATCGCGCAAGAAGGAATTCTTCTCGATTATCGAGGAACGTTACAAGTGGCAACACGGTGCGAGGTAAGGTAGAATTTCGAAAATGTTACGTAAGATGCAAGATTCACATATATCGCACGCCAATCTCGTGGAGTACGTGTCAAACCGTATATACATATCCCTCTTTCGCGAAATACGAAGTACGAACCGCTTCGTAGTGTCTCGATACTGGAAGGGAACTGGAGGAAGAGAGAATTTCGTATATCGAAAAAAATATTAGATATCGTTCCTTATCGATATTTCAAATTAACCGACAAGTATATATAACAAATTATTAAAATATAAGTTTTCGTAAGTTTAATCCGTTTTCGTAAAATCATCTTCGATTGATGCAGAGTTCGGGCGATTGAAAAGGGTTAATTTTATCGCAGGGCTCAAAAAATTGCTCGCCGTTATCTAACTTTCCCCTCGAAGGAATCGAAACTGGATTTTGCAAGGGAGGGGGGAAATAACGAGATTATACGACGTTTCAACGACGATGTTTAATTATTGGCAAGGGAGAGTCGACCGAGGGAAGGTCGAGAGGGAGAGGAGACGTCGCCGCGATGCGATCGTGCAAGCGTGAAGAGGACACGAACGTGAAAAGCTCCCGCCCCCATTCGTCTTCGTTCCAAAGGAAAATAGGAAAAGTGTCTCTGCGTTTCGGATTTACGATCTCTCCTTAATCGATGCCAATTAAACGCCACCTCCCTCCATCCATCCATCCACGATCCCTGCCAACCCAACCGCCATAAATAACTTGGACTTAAACGGTAAACGGTGCTTACATACTTTCCCTCCCTTTTATCCTCGTAATTTCGATATTAACGCGGATCGTCTCGACGACGAAAGTCTTTGAAAGTCTTAAAGTCGACGAGGACTTTGTCAAACCGTGTCCTTTCGAGCCGAGACTTTCGAATAGGCAAGTAGGTATCGATGTATAGTTTGGCAACTACTTACTATTATTATTGTTGTTATAAATTATCCAAGTAACTTTATAACTCGGACTATTAAATTTTCAGGATTTTAGGATTGTCTGATCCCTCCGCCACTTACTTTACAGCGACTGCGCTCCGTCCACGGTTTATCGGAGAATTTTATTTTATTATCCATAATATTTCTCTGTTCCCGGCCTATTTTTCGCGTGTTTCGCGCATACGAGGAAGAGAGAAGTAAATCGAAAGAGAGGGGGGAATCGAAGGGGCGAGATCGCGCTCGTAAAACCAACTTCCTTGGCCGTGATTATTATTTTTACACCCTCCTCCCCCTCCAGAGCTCGTGATTTAGGAGAAGCGGGAGGAATATTCCGTGGAGGGAAAAGCGGCGGCCACCGTTGATTTACGCCAACCACTGCTCGAGGAGGAATCCGTCCACCCGTGAAACGCTTGGAATAATTTCCAAGAAATCTGCGCCAAGATCGTTCCAAATTTGACGAGAAAACTCGGCGAGGGAGCGGAGCGGGACGATTTCGTTTACTTTTCTCTTTTTAAAAATTCCATCTCGACGGCCAAAAATTGCGAAGAGAGAAAAAAATTGGAGGAATAATTGGAGCGCGATTATCGCGATTAAACGGAATTAAAGCTTGTTGGCGTGCTGTTATTTCCGATTCAAGGCGCGCGCGGCGTCCGAGATCGAGCTTTTCCAACGGTGTCCGACTCTGTCCGAGTGATCGAATTCGCTCCAAGGCTAGAAATTCAGGTTAAAGGTTAAATTCGGTTCGAGTCGCGCATGCTATTTCAGATTAGAAGAGTTTAAGAAAAGAAATAAGAGAGGGGGGGAAACTCGTTCCCCGCGCGTTATCCTTCTTTTTATTCGGGTAGGGAAGATTAAAGACCTTAATCTTCGTGCCCTAGCGCGACGCATCCGTTGCATAATAATGGCGTTATATACCGGAGGTGGATTATATAGTCTCGAGAGCAAATACTGTTCCGCACGGAGAACGGTCCAGAGTTGGTCCATGAAGCCAGATTTACAGCCCACTCGGTATTTCGCTGTTGGACAATCCGTTACGACTCTGATTACGACAAACGTAATAGGCCGCGAGTCGAACCAAGATTGTGCACCATTTCGGGGAAAATCGGTAGTTAATTTTCCCTCGTCTTGATAACGCGATCCTTCGAAGGAAGAAAATCGATCGTTGTATCGGTTCGATCGCGAAAAAAGAAAAGGAAAACGGAACGGAAGAGTTGTAGATAAGTAGACAACTCGCGCGCTGGGTCAAAACGATCGAAAGATCGGTAACGTCTCTCCACTCCCTTTCCACGTACTCGATCGCCTCGCAACGAATCGGCCACAGACATCGTTTCTCCTCCGGTTATACGATATTATTGGCGTACGAGGAAGGGGGGAGAGGAGGGCAAAGCGAGAGCAAAGCCACTTTTACCGTCCTACAAGAATTCCGATATTCTCAGAATCGACTCCTCTCACGGCTTTCTTCCACCGTTATCGAACCCTCCTCTCCTTCTCCCTTTTATTTCATTTTCACAGAGATATCACACAGGCTTTCACGAGAATATCCCCATTACGCGACCGTTTATCGAACGCTCGCGTGCATACATCCCTTGTTCAAATTTAAAAATCTCGTAAATTCAACCGTCTCTCTCTCTCGCTTCCGATATGACGAATGGCGGCTAAAGTCCGGATTTTCCGCGGCGGAAATTTGTCGAAAAAATAAAGAAGGGAAAAAAACGGAACGAAACAAAAATAAAAGCTTTCGCGATGGTGTCGCGGCGGTTCGGAAATAAAAACGGCCGATAGTTTCGACCGATCTAACGGCGGGGAGCGTTATCGTTGCCGCGTCGATTTCCACCCGCATATTTTACCGCTTAACGGCCCTGTCGGGGAGGGGGAGAGAGAAAAAGGTTTTTCGATAGTTAAAAATTTCGAACGGATGCTTGCCGGTGTCGTCGATACACCCGGCATTAATTTCCATTCGTGTAAAAATTGCTGCTCGTCGAAATCATTACGGGTTTCCATTACCGACGGATGGTACAAAGTGGCTCGTTTGCTGCGTGGAAAAAAGATAAAATTTTTATAACGGGTTGGGTTTGCCTATATATGTGTGGTATTGTATACTTTGTGAAAATTGGGGAAAGAATTGAAACGAAGATTTCTTTGAGTATAATTTGTGCAGCAAGTTATAAATTACCAAAGTGCTCTTTTGCTTAAAAACGTCGAGAATAATAATTTTGTTACGATACGCAGAGAACGTGGAAACTTTCGTTGAAATTTAAAATCTTGGACCAATTTCTCTGAAAGTTGACCGATTTGATTTAATAAAAAATATCAACCGATCTCTCAATTTCGTGTAATATCAGTGCGTTTCGAGCGTTTCTTCTAAACTTTGTAACAAATTTGTCGAGCAAATGTTTAAATTAAACAGCGAGTCTATCGGTTGAGAAATAATTATAAAATCGTGTTAAAAAATTTAAGTATACGTTGACAATAATAATTTTGCGCGACGAATAAGAACATTAATAAGACTTTATCGGATACTTCATCAAAGTCAGAATCTTCTCGAGTTGGATAAATTTCCCTGTGAAATAATCTCGAATATTTCCACGATTTATTACCGATTTAATCGAATAAAATATCGAGCTCCCAACTTCATATAATATCAACTAGCATTTCGCTATTCAAACGAAACAATTTCGAGATCTCTCTCCTCTCTCGAGGCTGAAAGCACGCCATTTCAATTATTAATCCTTCGCGAAAAATACCCTCTCGCGGATCGATCGATATTTACCCAAAGATACACGCCTTGTATTTAATTATTCTATGTTCGTAAATAAACATCTTGCTCTTTTTAATTTTCCTTTTTTTTCCTCTGTGACCAATCTTAACGACTTTCGTGCTTTCGTCTTCTCGTGCAATTCGAGTAAAAAATTCGAGAATTTTTAAAATCGCTTCGTTCGGCTGGGATGCAATAAATGGCCGATTCGCGTTATTCGCGAAACGGTGCTCTGTTCTTACGATTTATCGGCCGTCCTATATACACATATATATATATTTTTAAGACGGTCGTAATTCACGAGGATCGTAAAGAGGAACGATGGAGCGAAATAGATTTTCAAAGTTTAGAATTCGATGTTGTAGTTACAAACGGCATAAAACGGGCCAACCGTTTATGTCCACGATAAACAATGATGTTTGGCATGATTTATTGGAAAATAAAGCCCGATATGTACACGCGCATGTATCCACCGTGGCTTCGAAAACTCGTATCGCATCCAACTTTTTACTCGGCCATTCGAGTCGAGCCGAATTCGGGGGAGGAGAAATCCTCTTGGAGATAAAATTAATCGACCAATTTCACGCAAAAACATCCACAAATACATCCCCTTTATACATTTCCTTTCGCATTACCAATTCGAGGATATGTATAAACAAAATGAAGGTTTGTATTAATTCGAAGCAGCAAGCGACTGAGTAAAAGAGAGGAAAGATAATTCGAAGCATCTCGGGTTGCAACGAAAACTCGAAGAGAAACTCTGGAAAGATAATGATTTAAAAGATCGTCTTTTCCTCCTCTTGTTCCCGATCCGGAAAAGTTCAATGTCAGCGCGCTACTTTTCCCCCCCCCCCCTCGAAGATAAAGTTTCGTATTATATCCTCGCGTATCCTTTCTCTTCCGTGTTCGAGCACGAGAGTATATGCATCGTGGAAAAACGAAAGAAAGGAAGGTAAACAAGTTGGATTAAACTTCACTCCGAGGTCGCGTTACTACTCGGTTCGAAAGTTGAAAATTCGAGGAACAAAGTTTACCCCTCGATCCTTTTTTCCACCCGGTGTCGATTTCAATCTCAAAATCAAATTCGAAGAAAACGGAAACGAGTCGAGAAGCCGTCGGGTAAACGTTAACGTCGGCCGATTCGAGACTCGAAACAAAAATTGGACGACATCTGAGGAGAGGGAAGAGTGGTAAGGAAGTTTGCTGGAGTGAAGCAAGGAGTGGTTTGGACGAGTGAAATAGGAAAAAAAGACAATTCTCGTCCCAACGATTACGTACAACGCGATAGTCTTTTACTTCTCTCTCTTCCTCGCGCGACTCATGGAAATATTTGGCAAGAAGCAGACAGTTATTCCATATTAACGAAACGCGTAATAGATAATCGCTGCTTTTCGTTTCGATTAGAATTCTCGATCGATTCTTCGTTTCAATCTACGATCGAGGAACAACAGATCCTATCTTCCTTCCCTTCCGTTCGTATTTCGAGGGCATCGCTCTTTGATCTCGAGGCCGCTACATTTTCGAGTCCTTTCCATCCGATTATTCTTCAACGGGGATATTTCGCGTCGCCTCGTTGAAAAGAGAGAATTCTTCGTCGCGATACGAGATACGCGCGTAAAATCCTTTCGAGCCACTGCCATTTCGGAAATTACGGGAAAATATTTGGAAACGGCGAGTGGAAACTGGACGCGACGTGACGGCGAAACAGCGAAAAAGAAAAGGGGAAAACACGGCGCGATATTGTAGGCAGGCCCTCCCTTCGCTCCCCAATCTCCAGCGACGAAATTAAATTCGAGAAGTTGAAAAAAAAAAAGAAGAAACGAGCGTGCGTTCGCTCTTTCTCTCTCTCTTTCCGTTTCCCAACGATGGAAAAATCTCGAAAATAAATCCCTTGGACAAATCTTGGGTATCGCAGAACCATCTTTCGGATTCTATCTTTTATTTCTGTTCTGACTCGAGTTTTTTCTCCGATCCTTGCTTTGTGTTGAGAGGGAGCAATGAGTTTCGAAGGTTTCGAAGGTCAGCACGTTTGCTTGGCTCGTAAAATGGCCGTTGCTATCTTCGTTTAAATTAAAGATCCACGTTGCCACGTTCGTGAATTATTATTGGACCATCCAAGGTACTCGAACAGTTGAAAACAAAACTTAAGAGAGGAAATAACAAAACGTTAATGATAAAGCGAAAAGAAAAGGGATTATTCTCGCGCAGAAACCAGCCTTAAAATGAACATTCGCATTGACGAGCGTTAATGACGGCATAACAGAGTTCGTACGACAGCTCGTGAAACGACAACAGCGCGGTGAGCGGATCGGCAACGCCGGTGAACAAAAAAACTCGGGCCACGTTGTTGATGAAAGGAGAGAAGAAGAAAGGCGAAAATGAAAAACGCACACGGGGGAACCCGTGGAAATGATTCTTTTTTCCTCCTTTCTTTCACGGTCTAATGGAACTTCGCATACCGCGCGCGAGAAATATTCATTGAAAAAGAAAAAGAAAGAAAGAAAGAAAGAAAGATGGAGCGCATCGATGCCCCGTTGTCGGATCAGAGAATTCACCCGGGGAGGAGAAATAAAAAGTGAGAATCATTCGATGTTGGACGAATTACTGCAAGAGGGAAAATTTGCGAAAGTCGAGTTTCGAAAAGTTTTGCGAGCAAACTCGTGGAAATGATCCTCGACTGAGGGAGGAGACTCGGTGGCTATCGAGCGGTATATTATTTTCCAAGAAAAAAGACGTTCCCTGTTTTAACAAACAGGCTGCAATTTCACTTCGCTCCTCGAGTTTACTCTCGTCAAACGGAAATTTCATAAACCGCTCTCTAAATGTCTCTTCCCCTCGAATGTATTCTTCCGCGCAGCGAGATTAATAATGGCTCGTTCTTTGAAGAATTTTCGCGTCTCCTCTCCTCTCCTCTCCTTCGGCAGAAAGTCGAAAACGGGCAAAAATTGCAACCGCGACGGGGAAAAAACACACGAATTTACGCGAGCTGCACGAGCCAAGAGAAACGGTGGATATTTACAGAGAGAGGAGCACAGGGCAAAGTTGGTTAAACCTACGCAAACCGGATGTCGCTTTAATTAACCATTTTAATCACGGGACGGAATCGAAAACGGATGGCTCCGTCCCCTCGAATCTCTGTCGATCCTCTTTCTCAAACTTTTCTCTCGAAACTGGGCGAGTGGGGGAAAAATTAATAGGGGGACGGGGGAGAATCTTCGTCTCTGGAAAAGATTTCGCAGGATTACGCGTGTATCGGGCTGCGAGTGGACGAAATTACTTT
This sequence comes from Apis cerana, assembly GCF_029169275.1. Lineage (NCBI taxonomy): Eukaryota > Metazoa > Arthropoda > Insecta > Hymenoptera > Apidae > Apis > Apis cerana. Next base: position 10,904,318 of record NC_083856.1, read on the forward strand.
TCCAGTGACCGGGGGGAAAGTTTTCACGGGGATAAACTTTTCTTCCCTTCGTCTCTCCAGGATTCGTTTATTTACTTCCACGACGTTGTTGCTCCTCGTTCATCGCGAATTCCGTTTCTAATTCCCCCCTCTCCTCCTTTTCCTTCGTTTCTGGCAACTTTTAACCGAGCTTTCTCTCTCTCTCTCGAAATGACAAAGGCTCGAGAAACATTCGCAGGCACGCACGATTAAAACGCGTGTATTATTCATCCTGTCCGCGGTTACGGGAAGGAAGGAAGGAACAAAACGGGTGTGTTTCAACTTTTGATGAACGCGGCCCCGTTTTTACAACTTTGCTCCTGGGAAATCTGTGAAAGTCAACACACGCTCGAAAACTAAGCCTTTGTGTCTCGGTTAACGAGATAAAAAGAAACATTTCCTTCCCTGTAATCGATACACAACAATGTATGCACGCGATATATTCAAAAAGAAAGATGGGAAAGATTCGAGACCAAACCTCGTTCCCTCGAAAGAAAGGCGAAAAGATCATCGACGCTCGGTCGAAAAATAACAGACGAATAATAAAAATTTATTAATAATTAGGAATCTCTTTCGTTCTACGCGCGTTTGTCAATCGATTCCCCTTTCTGCACAATTTCTGGCGCATAAAGTGTGAAAAGAAACGCGTGAAAGAGCGATCGCTTCGAGGTGCACCGCGCTCTCTCGGGACAGGTTTTGGAGGGGTGGTAAAAGTGGCGATCGAAAGGGAGGAGGAACAAGTGTCGAAGAGACGGTGTCGCGTTCCCACGAGGTATATTTTCTAACTTTGCTCGATGCATGACTACGTTCGAGCTGGGTATATTATAGACGCAGATTTTAGGTTGTAAGAAAAATATTGGCTCGAAAGATCGATCGATGCTTCTTAGTTGGGGCAAATAAATGTGTACGTAAAATAAGTTTCGTTCGCTACGAGGATCAAAGTTTTGCAACTAGAATGAGGATTAGTATCGCTGTTTAAAAAATCGTTGATCGTTTCTTGAGAAAGATTCGAAATTCCTATGACGAAGTATTGCGATTCTGTGAGGAAAATTGCTGAAAGTTTCGACAATTAGTCGATTTTGCCACTGAATCGTTGTTCCGATTGAAAAGCTTGCGAAAGAATCAAAATTTCGACATTTCCATTGCGATTCTGTGAGGAAAACAGCTAAAAGTTTTCATTAATCGATTTTGCCATTGAATCGTTGTTCCGATTGATCCTTTCTTGTGAAAAATTTGCGAAACAATCAAAATTTCGACATTCTTATAATAAGTTTTCCACAAAGTATTGCAATTCTTCAAGAAAAATTGTTAAAAGTTTCGACAATTAGTCGATTTTGCCACTGAATCGTTGTTCCGATTGAAAAGCTTGCGAAAGAATCAAAATTTCGACATTTCCATTGCGATTCTGTGAGGAAAATTGCTGAAAATTTTGACAATTAGTCGATTTTGCCATTGAATCGTTGTTCCAATTGATCGTTTCTTGTGAAAATCTTGCAAAAGAATCAAAATTTCCTATGACAAGTTTTCCACAAAGTATTGCAATTCTTCAAGAAAAATTGTTAAAAGTTTCGACAATTTCGGCTCAAATTAGTCGATTTTGCCATGAATCGTTGTTCCGATTGAAAAGCTTGCGAAAGAATCAAAATTTCGACGTTCCTATGAGTTTTCCACAAAGTATTGCGATTCTGTAAGGAAAACAGGTAAAAGTTTCCAATAACCGATTTTGCTACCGAATCGTTGTTCCGATCGATCGTTTCTCGTGAAAATCTCGCAAAAGAATTAATGGATCGTTTCTACAACCTTGACACACGCGCGCCGAGTAAATTATCGATGTGGAAAGCCCCCTCGTTATCTCCAACCCCGGCAACAGTTCTCCCTTTGTTCTCCCCGCGACTAATTGACCGGCTTCGTTTTCTTTTTCTCGAAACTCTTTTCAAAACTGGCCGGAGTTCGCAACTTTGTCTCCGAGGATTTAAATTAAATTATCCTAATATCATTCCCTTCGAGATAACGACGAGCGGGTTTCGCGGGAAAAGAGAATTTCAGCGACGGCGCGTCATCGTTGAAAAAAGAAAAGAAGAAACTTGGCCAAGTTGGCCGCTTGAAATAATTATGAATGGGGAGCGCCCTTCTCTCGCGAACTGGGTCGAGTATCGATCCTCCCGTTTATCTCGTCGCGTGTCAAGGATGGGGAAAGAAAGAGATCGATCTCGATACATTGCCCAGCTTCGCGACGCAAACACCTTAATTGTATATCCACCCGAACTTGTATCGCATTTCGAAAGGAAAACACTCGGGAAGAAGAGGAAGAACCGATCGATATCGTGAATGGAATTAGGTTGAATAGAGAGAGAAAGAAAAGGGTTAGGGATGGTCCATTAACGGTGTTAAGAAGGGAGGGAAAGAAACGTAATTGCAAATTCGATAACGCCCCTTTTGAGCGCAGAGCAGAGTAACGCGAGATAATCAGAGTGGCCTGTGGCGAACGGAAACGGGTCAGCAGCGGCGAGCGGTGGAGAGGATGCGCGTCACGTATCGGCCATTGACGATTCTCTCGCGATAAATCCCGGATATATCTGGCCCCTGGCTATTTTCGCGCGAAGGAAAAGCGGCGGGTAAACACCGATCTTGATTCCACCTTCTTTGGAAACGATATGAGGTTGGCCAACCTTTCCCCAAACAGCGTCCCCCTATTGAAAACTGATCCCGGTTGCGGGATAAAAATGCAGATCCGTGGATTTGGCCGAGGCGCGACGGACTGGTCGGAAAGTTATTTTCTCCAGAACGTTCCCTCCGTCCATCTTTCTAAAAAAGGAGGACAAACGACCTCTTGTTCGATCTTGTCTTCGATCTCTTGTTCACCAAGAAAAGGCGCGTATCTCGTCAATTGCTCGTTGAACCTGTTTAATAAGAGAAAGATGGATGGATGGATGAAGCATAGGGAAAAAGTGTACAAAAGGAACGAAAATCTTTCGAAGGAAAGTAGAAATTTTGAGGACGCCGTTTATTATTATTAATATCCCGAAAATTCGAGCGAGTTATTGTAATTAATAATCGTCTCTTAATTCCAAACGTAATTCGAGGTAAACGATCCCTGCGTCCACCCCTTCGTGTGTTTTTATCCGATCGATATGTAGGGCCGAAATCGAGCAACTCTGGCTAACTCTCTGCTTCCACCGAGATTTCACAGACGCGATATGGCAGCTCTGCGCTGCTTGTTCCAGATCAGAGAGCTTTCCACCGTTTATCTCCGCCATCTCTCCGCTCCTCTCGGATTAACCGGTACGCTGTGTGTGGAGAACGAAAAGATGAAAATTCGAGCAGAAAGTTTGAGAGCTCGTTAAAAAAATCTTTCCTTCTGTTATAATTTATCCGTAAGCTTTCGAACGACATTCGTCGCCAGGATAGAACGAGTCTTAAACCTTGAAAACGGGAGCATTTTCTCCTATTTTTGTGATTTTCTCGAAAGCTTCGAAATTTGATCGATACACGCGTAATCCCTTTCGTTCGCTTCCTTTTCTTCCCCCGATCGTCGGAAATTTTAATTAATTCCATATAATCGAGGAAGATGAGAATCAAGATACGATACGAGGAATCGTATTCTCTTCTTTTTTTTAGTAAAAACGCGGATTATCGGAGGGAATAATTTTTTCTGTTCCCATTGCAGCGTTTTCGATATCGATCACGAAGGGGATAGAGGAGGGAGGGTACGACCACTGGTTGAATGTTGTTCCGATGAAGCCGCAAGAAGAATAGACCGTTGAAGAAGCAAATTGCCCTGGTAAACGAGCGCGATAAAGCGACGCGAATCGAGCTCTCGTCCGATCCACCTTTGCTCCAATCCTCCAACGACGACTTTGCGGAAGAAGAAAAAGAAAGCTCGGCTTTCTTGGAGAAATTTCCTCGATTCCACGATAAGATTCTTTTTTCCTATTCCGCGCGTTCCTTCCTTCCTTCTTCTGCGTTCCTGTGCACAATGCGCGGCAACATTTTCCTCTATCATCGATAAAACTCGATTCGAATTGCGACGATGGAGGATAAGATTCCTCGTAAAGACGACAAGATTCTTCCCGAGATACGATTCCTTCTATGCCTAAGATCTTTCAATTACGCACCCTAGCATTCCTTCTTTCACTCGCAACGTCGTAAAATTCCTCTCGAAGAATCGCCTCGTGAAACTTTATAAAAACACCCAATCGCTTGTCAGAGACAAAGAAGCATTGATATTTACCCAAAACTGGCAACTGGAAACCGAGGAAGAAACTAACCAACGCGTAATCCCTTTGAACGAAGCGAGTAACCCCGAGAACAAGAAGGGTAATCCTTTTGCGCAACAACTGGATCTTGTCGAGAGATGGGAGCTCCTCCTCCGAGGACAGAACGGATCGCGGTTGGGGGGAGACCGTGGGGGATTAGAGGGGAGCTTGCATCGGCGTTAAAAGCTAATGGACCGGCGTCCTTTGAAGGCAAAATCCGACTCGCTCTCCGCTCTTTCTCCAGGCTTGTTGCGGAGGCGGCGACCTCTCGATAAAAAGATTACCTCGGCGATGAGTGGCGCGTCGCTAACAATTAATGCTTCATCCAGGAGGGAGAGAGAAACGAGGAGGAAGCGAGTCGATACGCGGAAGGAAATCGGAGAAGGACTTTGTTGGAAATTCGAGTTCCACGAGGGAATTAACTTCCCTCCGAGCAGGGGATTTCCTTTCTCTCGCTTTTCCTTTTTCAATCTGTTTTCCTTCCTTCCTTTCCTTTTCTTTTCTGAGCGTTAGGAGATCGAAACTTGAGTTACTTGATCGGATGGGTGGAATCAGATTCGAGTAACCAGCTACTTTTCTGCTGTAATCGATACATTTTTTCACTTTTCCAAGAAGAGTTTTCGCAATTTCGAGCGATAGAAGCGTGCCTCTCCAGGTTAAAAGTCAGTCGAGGCTTGATTAAACGATTTGCGCGCTGCATCTTGAAGGTCCAGTTACTTCCAACTCAAAAACGACCTTCCAAAACTCCACTGGCGAGTTAAAAACGTTCTCGAGGATCTGGAGGGAGGATCAAACTTTTAATAACCGCATTAAAAGGGGAAAAAAATCGATCCGGATCGAAAGACGCCGCAAGTGCAGGGCGAATTAAAAGAAAAGAGGGGAAAATTTAATTTACCGCGCGATGGAAGCTCGCTTTGGGTGGGCAAAACGAAAGCCTTCTGAAACAACAAACCGGGCGTAATTACTCTTCGAGGAGCAAGGAGAGGAGAAACGAGAATCGAGAGGGCTCTTCCCCCCCTCCAAACTTCGGGATTCCAGTTTCGAAGACCTCGTTACGCTTTCGAATCGCGATTTAACGCGATCGAGGATACGATCGAGTGGAAGAGTTGATTTTTGAATCGACTCGAGCGAGGGAAAAAGACAAGTTTGCTCGAAAGTAGTTTGGAAGGAAGGAATTTTTCCAAGTGTCAAAGTTGGAGAGGGGGGGTTCGAGTTGGGTTCGAGTATCCGCGAATTGGCGAAAGGGTGAAGATGAATCACCGCGTGTTCGCTCTTCTCCCTGGGAAGAAAAAAATGGAAATTCGAGTACGATATATATGTAAAAGGAAATCGAAGAAGGATTTGAAACGCAAATAGGATTGGAAGAGAAAGGGATGGACAGACTTTTCCTTTTTCTCAAAAGTGTTAATTGTGGCTAATTAATGAGAGAAGAGCAAAGAAAGAAATCTCTCCAACGATTGTCGAATCGCAGATGACGCCATACAGAAACTGAGGTGAAACAATACGTGACGTAACGAAAGGTAATCGAAAGAGAAGAGGTTCACAATGTATATGAAGACGAGGGAGAAGAAAGAAAGAGATTTAAAAAGAAGAAAAGTGTATATATTGTTTGAAGATAGGGATCTTTCTCCCTCCCTGAAACTTTGCCTCGCATTTGACGAAATAATAATACAACTCGTTATTTCCTCTCTCTCTTAAAATTTTTTTGCGTCCCTTTTTCAAGATTTTCAACGAAAAAAACGACTGCTTTTGAATTTTTAATTGGTTCTTCTCACATCCCGCGCACAACAGCGACGCAAACGTTGGCGAATATTAGAAAAGGAAAGGAAGAGGACCCGATGGATTCGATGAAAAATTCAAAAAGGGATAAAATCGGGAAGCTTTCTCGAGTCGTCAACCCTTTCCCGCCCTATTTTGCTCCACGCGACCTCGGCTTACTCCGCCTCCACTTACAAAAGAGTCGAACGCGCCACTTAACTCCTCCCCGACTTTCCAACACTTTCCCCCTTTTCCTCGTTCAGACTTGTATCTCTTTCATCCTCGAGGAAATTCGATATTCCAAATTTCCTCCTCGTGGCTACCACATCGGATCGTCAACGTGTCACGTGGTCGAAAAGAGGTGAGATTAAAGATGAGATTAAAGAGATTCCTTAAAAGAAATGTTACGGAATTTTATTTATTATTCAACGCCATTGCTTCATAGTTTTCTTAGATACAAATAGATCGATTGTCTCGTAAACGGATACGCGTAACCAAAATATGTTCCAAAACTCGTACGTTTATATCTATTGTGTTCAACAAGAAACTTATATAGGAACAGCCTCCAAGAGAACAGCCTCCTTTGCCCCGTCAACCGAACCGGCGGATGAGTAACAACGCGTCTAAAAGTGCACAAGACCAGAAATCTTCCACGCGTCTTCCAACCGAGGAAAGGAATCCGAGAAACACTCCTCGACAGACGTCGTAACAACTGATGCGAATTAATCGAGAATCTCGAGCAAAGTCGCTTTAATAATTACTTTTAAAATGCTGGAACAACGTAACCTCGACCATTTGCCAATTATTTCCAATTACGATAAATTATCGAACTCGTCCGAGCAACTTTCCTCGCAATTTCCACCGTTAAACTTTCCCCATCGCCGACACCAGTGTCCCACGTGTCGACGCAGTGTTGCAACCTATTCATTTCTCGTATTTTGACTTTATTCAACCGAGTCTCTCCCTTCCTAGTTCGATTGGCAGGATGTAGCACACAAACATATCGATCAGTTCTGTTATAGATCTATAATACTTTGCTGGCTTTTAGAAGAATCATCAAAGGGTCGATTAACTGCCAAGAAAACGACGAATAAACGCTTGTTCTTCTTAAGAGATTCTCTTCGAACGAAAATCGGGATTAACCTCCTTCCTCCCTTCGAGATTTTGAGGAATTTTTAAGAGTCTCTCTCTCTCCAAAGGCTGGATGGTTAACCACCGCGAGGTCAAACGACGAGGAAGCTCGAGAAACAGCCTTTGGTCCCTCGTGCCAAATGTCAAATTGAAGGGGTGGCGTGCACGATCGAGCAGGAAGATAATGGAGCGGAGGAGGGGGAAGACGAAGAGTTTCCAAGGACTATGCGACGTCGACACGCTTGGCCTTTGGGGGAGGTCGAGGGATCGATATGTAAGCTGCTCGACCCCTAAATACACGGTGGCTCCTCACGAAAACCGGGCCAAACTCTCTTTCTTCTCCCCCCGATTCTTTCCTCCTTTCGTTTCTTGTCAACCGATGGATAAGGCCGCTTTGGATCCTAAATGCTTCTCCCTTCTCTCTTTTTAATCTTTTATCGTCGGCCACGCGCGAAGATGCACGGCGTTCTCTTCCTCCTCGAGAGATGAAAATACCGTACGGCAATCTTCTTACCACGAATCGACGTAAGCAACGTGAGCTCTTTCCAAGATGTGTAAAGAAGAAGAAAGGTTGCTCGGAGGATCGAACTTGGAAATCCTCCACCGATCCGTCCGCGCCATAATTTTCGCAAGATAAACGGTATTCTTCAACCTCGCCGAGTATTCCTTTCAAATATCCGTTCGGTAAAACGTGCAGGAAGGTAAAAATATCCTCGCATGAGATAAGATTCGTCGATCTGGAGAATTTAACGAAAACTCGAGATTATCATCACTTTCTATTATTCCAATTTTTCGACCTCTTACAGTTAATAATGAATAATCTTGTTTCTCATTCAAAATCAATTTCGTCTTCCTTGGCTCGATACTTAATTTTATTTTTTTGCGGCTTCTGAACTTCAACCAAATTACAAGTAAACTCTCGAATCTTGGCTGAACGCTCGAGACGTTGATCGTAGTTTCGAAGAAATTTACCTCGTCTATCGTTTCCTGATAAAGGGCGAGGAACCTACTCGAATCGACTGCCATCTACCAAACTTTCGAATCAAACAACGAAGTTATAACACGAGATTGGGGGAAAAATGATAACAAAAGCAACCTCCTTCGAATACAAATTCTAACAATTCTAAACGATCGTGCCAGTCCACTAAACATCTCCAAATATATTTTCGTAAGAAGCACAAATTAGAAACTCAAGAAGACTAAACTCGATAGACTTTCCCCCCAACTCCGTCGATGAATGTCCGAATCGATCTCCTAACTCTGACTAAGCGTCCTCGAAACGGGATTCGTTCAATTCTTTTCAAATACAAAGGAGGCTTGCCTCGAGTTTCTTCGTTTGGCGCGCGATCGAGCGAATCGATATCGCGTCGAAAGGAGCCATTGCGAGACTAGATTTCGAGCGGCGATTAAAGGCGGAGGGGATGGCTCGTTCGCCTTTACGAGCGGGGCGTGGAATGGGATGTAAGGGGAATTGCGAGTCGTTGGATATTTCTGTTTGAACCAAGTCACAAAGAGGGGATACTCGTGTAAATGCGTTCTTCCTTTCCTATTTCTCTGTTTTCCTTCCCCGTAAAAAAAGGAAGAAAGCGCGCAACTTTTTCCATCTCATCATCGATACTTTTGTCGCTCTCTCTCTCTTCCTCGGTTGTTGATAAATCTGCGTTCGAAAAAAGGAATTTCAAAGAGAGGAAAGTGTGGAAGAAGCGTGAGAGGGGGAGAGAATTGGTTTAATAAACGAGATATTCCCGAAACGGCCGATGCGAGATTAAACAATTTTCACGCGGAAGCTTTCTGCACTCGATAAAAAAGGAGGAGGGGGAAAAATGCGAGGATGGAAATCGTTACGAAAGACGTATCCTTTCCTTGCGCAATTTTCGTGTAATAAACCGCACGAATGGATATTGCGGTTGTCGTTGCCGAGCTCTAAAATAAAAGTTAACGAAGCCAGGGTAATTAATTTATTTTTCCTTCCTTGGCGCCCTATCGAACGAAATCCCGTCCATTTCCGCGAGCAATCTCCTTCCAACGCGGAGATTCGAACGAGAAAGCAGAGTTTACAAACGAGACTGACGCCTCAAAAGGACGATTATCTCGCCGCTCTCTTTCGAAAATGATTCGAAACGTCCAATTTCCAAGTCGATCGTCCAACTAATCATCCTCCAAGATAAAAAGGAAAGGAGAAATCTTCGAACAGATTCCTTTGCGAGTCTAATCTCATCTGATCCGGTTTACGTGTTGTCTCCCTTTCCAACAGATTAAAACGGATCGAGAGAGGTTCGAAATCCCCTAATTGCGTCCAATTCCCGATCCGGAACGGTTATTACGCGCCTGCATCGGCTCGAGGATTAACCCTCGAGTTTATCAAACGAGAGGAAAAGCGTCTCAAGGAGATAAGAGAGGAAACACTCTCCTCGGTATGCACACGGATCCCCTTTGCGATCCACGCCTTTTTCGGCCGAATTTCTCGACACGATTTCAACCAGCGAATTATTTAGTATACAGTTTTTGAGTGTTTGTAAAGAAAGAGAATTTGTTGGATATTAAAGTGTGCATCGTTGTCTTATCTTTCGTATTTTATCGGTAAATGTTCTCACATTTACTATATTTTTACTGTCTTACACTGCACTTTCCTTTTCCTTATCGATTCAATTTCTTAATGGATAGAAATAATTTCGTTATTCGATAACGAAAAATCGAACTCATCCTCGCTCCAGCTAATTTCGTTCCACAAAACTTGGAGAATAATTAGTTCTCAAGAACTAACGTCGAAAATGTAGTATATTATTGTAAAATTATACTTATTAAGAATCCATTCGCGATATTTTAAAATCCGAGAGTCGCCATTTCGTATACCGGAAGCACCTCGAAGCAGAGACGTTCCACGTGCGTTTATTTGGCGACGTCACGTTCGGGGAGCTGGAATGTCGGCTCGATGCTAAATTTATCTGCTAAATTCCTGGAAAACAGATATTCTTCCAGTCGAAATCCAAGGAAACCGTCATTGCGAACTAAGATATACGAAAATATAGAACGAATGAAAAATAAGAATAATAATAAAAATGGTAAAAAAGAATTATTAAAAGTTAGTTAGAATTTAATTTCTATTCGAATCTCATAACATTCCTCGTCACAAAGTTAATAAATTTAATCATTTTACAATTAAGATTCGAGAGTGAATTTTAAGAAATCTTTTGGGAGAATTTTTCAGACATATCCGAAGATTTGCAAGGATTCCATTTCGACAAGTTTCGGACAAGATTCTTCTTGGGGAGCGACTCGTAAAAGTAGCGTAACGCGATAAATTCGCATCAACGAGAGGAACGAGTATGAATCGAGAGAAACTCGTTCGGTTATTCTTTGTGCATCGATAAATCTCCCCCAACTTCCTCGTTTAATCCTTCGAGTCCGATAATTTACACGGGGAGAGAGGGCAGTTTCCAAGCTATGAGCTTCCAATTTTCTTCAAAACTTTCCGCTTTAAAATTCTATCCTGTTATACACCGGCTAACCTTTCCCCTCCACGCTTCTTTCTTCCGCTAAAACGTTACACCTTATTATCGAATTTGTTATCGCCGTGCCTGACAAAGTCTCTTCCTTTCTCTCTTCCCACCTGTCATCTCGTTCAATTTCCATCTATGCTTTCGGCAGGATCTTCTCTCTTACGCCTCGACCCGACTTCAACTTCGAGAAACGTTGTATATCCGAGATATAATTTATACCGATTTATACGTGAAGAGTATTCTTTCCTCGCATGCAACACAATTTCGCTTCATTTTTTCCCCGCCATTAAATGGATAACTAAATAAAAGTGAGCGAGATCGAACAAGAATGAAAGGAAAATACACGCTTAGACGGGCGAATAGAGGAAAAGAGGAGCAAGAATGGTTTCGATTTCCATTTTGGGGGCAATTTGGCGGCGAAAAGCGGGAGCGATAAAGCGGAGTCGCGAACCAAAAACGGCGTAGGAGCACGTTTCGAATGTACAGGGATATCGTTCGCTCGTGTCCGGAAACCTGACTCCGACCCGTTCAAAATTTCTCATCGTTCGCGTTTACTAAACCGCAGTTACTAGATTTCGCATCGGTCGGGGCCAATCGTGGCAAAAAAAAAAGGAAAAAACAAAAAAAAACCGTTTCGATGTTTCGACGTTTCAACATTTCCCTCGTTTTCCGCGCGGCTCGCTCGAAACGAAGCGCAAAACCGATTATATCCACGTATTGTCCGTCGCGGAAAATACGTTTCCAAGGTTTGTCAAAGTCGTGATCGAAAAAAAAAAAATAGGAAAAACTGGGTTGGAAAAATTTCGACCGAGATTCTCGTTCCTCCCGCGAGGAGAAGTTGAGTCGAGGAAAGAAACAAAGGTAAACGGAGAGAGAGAGAGAGAGAAAATAGGAAAGGAATGATTCTCGATATAACGACGCGACAAATATTTGCAACGTCGTCGAGAGCCTCGATAATACCTCGGCGATCGACGAGATACCAAAGGTCGTTGATCGATTTATCTCCGAGAAAGAAGAGAGAGAGAGAAGAAGAACACCGATGATGGAATTTTTGAAATCAATTACCCGGGAGCGAAATGGCCCGTTAATACAGCGATATCCGGTAATCCGATCAACAAGGATCAATTGCCCGAGCGCGTTTAATTATCCAATTCCGTTACCCGATATCCAATTGACAACGTTCCATTATGCTAATCATTTTTACGAACGAACGGGCGAATTTTTCGGAATTTCAATTCTGTTGGAAAATCTGTTTCGAGCCCCTCTCTCGTGGGGGAAAAGTATCGCGACGTTAACGAAGAAACAAAGGAAATGGTCCGTGATTAACAGACGAACGTATTACGAATCGAAAGCAATATCCGGCTTAATAGCGAGAATCTTGATCGATATCTTCGATTCTTCTCCCGGGAGAGGAGAGGGAAGAGGGAAAGGTGGTAGCGATCGATGGCACGCGTGTCCCAACGACGATTGTTCGCGCGAGATCGGTTATTTACATCGAGTGATTAAATTCCTCCTCCTTTCGATGCTGCAGTTTCAAATTCGAGAGAGAAAAGTTTCGATCGAACAAACACCTCTTTCCAATCGACCGTGTTCTCCGCCGTGTTATCTTAGAATCGCTTTTAGACGAAATCCTTTTAAAAATCTCTCCTCGACTTGCGCGTTATCTCGATCCTGAAAAAACCGCTCCTCAAAAAGAATCTCTTCGAGATTTCTCGAGGATTATCGCTTTTTACCGATGATAAGGAAAAAAGAGAGAGAGAGAGAGGGAGTCCCGTTTTCCACGGCTCATTGTTCGCCAAACCGAGACGAAGCATTCAACAAGTAAACTCTTGGATCGAACGATCCAAGTCAACTTGCTCCAACTAGGAAAGGGAGGATACCACCCCTTTGAAATCCATTTTCCAAGTCAAACATCGGGACAAACTCGGCCCAAGGTGGATACATCCGGCTTAATTATGGAGCTGCTTGGCAAATATAAAAATTTCACCCGCTTCCAAGCCGGATCGACAGACGAGAGAACTTGCGAGTACAGAATTCACTGGCGAACTTGGCCAAACTCGTCGAGCAAAACTCGCGTAACTCGTGATCCTTCGTTCGTGATATTTACAACGATGCGAGTTGAATAAATCGGCGGTGCACGAATTCAATTGACCGAATTTGCTAATCTCGTCCCTAAGTCCGTCTGCTCCAAAGATTTACGCGGAATGGAACGCTTCCGTTCCTTGGAGACGCTTTGATCCTTCTTCGAACCGAGGGGACGGTGTAGCTAAGCGTGGAAGAATGTCAAGAATATAGCTAGCTGAGAAAAATGCAAATTTATTCCGCTCGCCGGGGGACAAGCGAGATGCATTTTCGGGTCGCGTGACGATAGAGAAAATCCTAACCCTCTTTCGCGCTGCTACTTTCCGAGGTTAACGAAGGACCCTCCTTGCCTCGTAACTTGAGAGACTGATAATGAGGCCTGTTGTTTCGCGAAACTCTGACGACGTCTAAATACTTACGTGAAAATATACTCCCTTGCTACCGATCTATTTTAAACAACTTGAAAATGCCTCCAACATTTTCGACACGAGCGATCGTAATGAGATGTAAAGAAATTGATTGATTCGCGAATTAAAAATCGTGTTCATTTACTCGATCCGCGAGGACGAGAGAGACGAATTAGTTAAGAATTAGAGGAGAACGAAGGCGGAAATGGTTTTTCACGTTCAGCTACGGGGGCCTTCCCCTCCCCTCCGACTCGATAATTATCTGGAACGCAAGGGTTGAACAGCGTCGGTTCGTTAAATCCGGCGTGTACGCAAGAGTTGAAGGAGAGTCAAGGGTGCACGTGCACCACGGGTTTTCCCGCGGGATCGTGGCCAAGTTGCGAGGAGAGGACTCGGTCTGGCTCGCCTCTCTTTCGTCGAGCGAATTACGTCGACAATGAAAGAAACCGAGAGGAAGTATGCACGTATTACGCGAGTTAATGGGTCAAAGTGGAAACTACCGCGTTTTCGGTGCTCGATCGCGTGCTTGATACGAATCGGTTCGAAAAACGTAATAATTTCGCGTAATATTGAAAAAACGACTACGTCGATTTCCGGGCAATTAAAACGTGTTATAACGCGTTAATAGAGAGTACGAATAATTTTGAAAACGAAATATTTTTTTTCTAAAATTTCAATTTTAAAATGTAAATTTTTAGCGAATTTCTGTTACGCGATTTAATATTTTATAATTGATACATACCGACGCAGAATCATGTATTGAAAGTAATTTTGAAAATTGAATATCGTTACGAATACACCTGTCAAAGATTTCATTTAGTTTCGAAAACTACATTTTACATGTTCCATTCATTCTAAAATATTACGTGTTAGTGTTAGTTTCGTTGTATTTCGTTCTATTTGTTTTCTTCTGAAAGTGAGCATTTCCATTACGTTAGCCGACTTATACGATATGACGCAAGGTCACGTTTATCCTTCGAGACTCGGCCATATTTCTATACCGTATTCAGTCAACAAACGCGTTACTGTTTCATACTGTTAAATACGACCACCCTCGTAAATATTCTTACTGTAACAACGCAATTGCGCAGCGAACAATTAACGAGAACAAAATGTTATTCGAATACGTTATGGTATTAAGTGAGCAAGTTTCGAAAGAGTTTGTTTCAACTACTAAAACGAATCATTGTTAATACGAATTACGTTTGTTCCGTAAAAGCAATAATTTATAACCGTGTCGTTAAAATCCGTCGTCGATTCTGAAAGCGAGACTTTGAAACGCAATGCTTAGAAACGTAAACAAAATTTCTATCGATGTACTCGACAAAACGCAAAGCATCTTCCATTGTTACGATTACAAAAAAACGACGCAAATTAATTTTACGCGACTACTAACCTCAAAATATTTACTTCTATAACGAACCTTGATTCTTTCCGCGAAAATGATTGTGTATTTATCGCGCTACCGATAAACGAGAAACGATAATTGGATAATTTTACGCGATATGCGCATAAAAATAACGATACAAAGAACAATATGATACGAAAATGTAACTCACCGGTGGCGACAGTAAGAGCGATCAGCAAGCAAAAGATCGAAATGGAGAAGATACCGCGTCGATCCATGCTTGTTCACGGAAGAATGCAGCTCGTGGCACGTTGAAACTGGATCACTTCATCGCCACTCGGAAGAAAAGTGTCGGAAACAAGAAAATATACACGCGCACACGTGAACGAATACGAAATATTACGAACAGCGATAACGGAAGAAAAATATCACGCGAACTTACAGGCTTGATGGTCGAGCGTGTACTGACAGGTCTCCGTGGCGTCGCGTGCTCCCACCACCTGATCCCCACTCCGACCAATCACAATTCCCTCTCCAGCTTCCTCCTTTGCCCCGCGACGAGCATAAGTTCTTCCTCGTCTGACCAACTACGTGTTTTCTCTACTGAAACTACTGGCACGGTCTATCGCGTCACTGCTTACAGTTCTCAACAATCGATGGCGCTATTTTCATCGCGAAATATAAACTTTTAAAATTAGGAGGTAATTAAGAATAATTATAAATTAATTAACAAATAAAGGATTAATATGTACGCTTTGTATTCCGAAATATTATTAATCGGATATTAAATTAAGGAAAATTTCCTGGAAAACGCGTTTGCGCGAATATTGACTGTAATTTTTCCACGAACCAACGTTTCGAAAATATAGGAAGAGAAAAGTTTGTACAACGTTACGTTATACATGCTAACTCACAATCTCGATCGGAATGCACGTTTTCAAAGGTTAATCTGCTTACGTTAGATGAAAATTGTTCAAATAAGCATGATTTAAATTTGTATCGTGTATATACGTGTTTCAAATATTCGGATGAAATTTTATTCTTTATTTATGAGATAGCCATTTCGCGTCAAATGCAAGTAAATTCCTATTAACTTGTAAAATGGTTAACGTGAAAATAAAATTGTATCTCGGTATGAAATAAACTGTTATTCGAATAAAAAATTGATTTAATTGCAAAACATATAAATACACGCGTATAAATCGGTCGTTTCGCGTAGTTTCTCCCCTCTGTGTTCGTTCTATGAATAAAATTTTTCTCTAATTTCACCATTATACGTGCGTTTGCTCGGCCATTTTTTTCAAATATTTTTCTTCGACGATAGTGGAGAAAAATTAAAAGTGGAGAAAAATAATTTAGAAGCGTAAAAATTTGATCCGATACTTTTGTACTTTTGACCTAATAAATTACGACGTAGATAGGAGGTATCCCGGCAAGAAATCTCAACTAATATCCGATCTAATATCGAAACGATAAGACGGTCGCTACATTCAAAATGGCAGAGTGAGAAAGATGGAACGGAAAAATGGATTGATGAACGAGTATGAACAAGACAGACAGGCAGCTCATACGCTACAAGAAAATAAAAGAAGCAACGACTCGCTTCCCAACGTGATATATTTCGCGCACGACAAAGGCAATAACATTGATTTATTATTTCTTCGTGGACAAGAAAAAGATAAGAGATCGGGCATGGAAAAAAACGGAGCACAGACTTTATACCGGCGAAAGACTTGAAAAAAGACTTGAAAAAATCGAAGAAAATTTCTTCCTTTACTTTCCATTCGAAAATTGAAATGTAATTGAAAATTTATACGTTATAGCTGGAACACGCTGGTTACACGCTCTATTCTCAGAGGATCGATTCAAGTTTCCTTGACAGATTCTCTATAATCTCGTTTGAATGACGCAACGCTTCGATCGCGTTGACACGAAAAATAAAAATGATGGGATAAAAACATGGTATGTTTTTTTTTTCTATTTCTTTCTTTTTTCGATTCGAAAAATAAATCTATAAAATCTGTTTCGAAATAGATTTTCTATCGGTAACCCCTCGGATTGGCTATTGTTGTTGTTGTTGTAGAAAATAACAGATGTATCGAGTGCTCGATTTATACGATTGAAAACAGGGGAATGAAATTAATTCACCGCTCTATAACTTTATTTTAGATGGATAATTAATTAATTTTATCACACTTGGATAGACACCCTTTTAATCGATTTATAATCAAAACAATAACCGTCGAATTTTCATTCGCGCATCCTGTAAATAGAATTTATTGAAATTCGTCGGCTTTCCGTAGTTTGATCATTTTCGTAACCGCAATAGTTGCCACCATTCCCGTTAAAGCTTCAATATTGTTTCATCACCCCGTAATATTTATCCATCCCGTTCATCGATCGGTGTCCAATTAACCAACCATTTAAACGATTTCTTTCCAACGAAATTCATTTTACATCAAATCCGGGGAATGATTAAAAATTGACTTTCAATAATTGATCGAGTAGGAGTATAATTGGTAATGCAATATGTAATTAGCCACATTGTAAACGTTTCGAACTCGCGTTACCACAGGACAGATTGTAAACGAGAATCATGTGCCAATTATCGTCCCTGCTCTTGTTATCCACGTAAAATCAAATATATTCCATATATATTTATATATACATATATATATACATATATATATATATATATATATATATGTATATATACATATACATACATATATATACATATATATCGCGTTATTTAATCAACATCGCTTTATAATATGATTTAATTAATAGGTCTATCATCGATATACGCACACATATACTTTTTATTGTTATTAATAATTGACCGATTAACGCAAACATATGCACACTGTCTGGCAAAACGTTGACTAATATTACTTTGCAACGCTAAACGCGTTCAAGATCCCAAGGAACACGGATTATTTCCAAGCTATTTCGATTCTGTTCTTGGCAGATCTCCTCGAGATCGAATTCGGTTTGTCTTATTAATAACCACTTTTCCCTTCCTCGTTTTGCAAAGAAATGAATTTATTATTAATGGCTCGATGCATCGTACAATGTCCGCACATAATTTCGATTCCAATTTCCCTTATTGGATAAAAGTTGAAAAACGGGAGCGCGAAGATGAAGAGAGAAACCGAGTCCGTCCGAGTTACCGAGTTGAGATATTTAGGTTGAGACAGGTCTCAAAGAAGGGGGGGATTGGACGAAACTAATTATACTTACATCAGCACACACACACACACACGCACGCACACGGAGCGTGTTAAACGAGATGGTGGCCAGGACGAAGTTACTTCTCCCTGCTACGTAACTTCTCCTATCGCGCCCCAGCCCTGCAACCTACAACTTCCGGCTTATTCCAACCCTATGTCTGGACGATCCGTCCAACTTTCGGAACGTGTTCCCCGTTGCGCTAGGGACGAATATTTCCGCTGTGAGCGCAAGACTGGAAAGCAAACGGCACGTACAAGGCTTAGCTCGCGCCCTGTCGCGTTTATCTTTTACTCCGACAGAAGAAGAAGAAGAAGAAGAAGAGGATTCCACCGGAAGAGGAAAATAAGAGGAGGGAACAAAGGACGTTCGCGCCGTGGAATTAAGCTCGTTTATCGTCCGGTTGAGAACGACTCATCAGGATTTAATATTCCGCTCTTCTTTTTCTCCTTCTTCTTTTTTATTCGTCGGAGGGATAATAGCACGAGGAAACAAGAAAAAAGGGAGGGGAGGAGAAAGAGAATCGTAGAAGAGACGGTAATTAAGAAATTGATGAGACGACCCAATTCCTCTCCCCCCTCTCCCTCCTTCTTTTTGTTCCATTTTATTCTTTTTTTTTTTACGACAAAAGGAAACCCGGACTTGTGTATAAAAGCGCGCGTCGCGGTGTTTCTGAATATTCAGCGGATCCTCATTAAATGCAAAGGAGCTACGAAACCGGAAGGAGCGTCCTCTGGCGGAGAGTTTCGAACTAAATAGAAAAGTTTCTACCCGCCTGAAGCCGCTCGCCACTTTCCATAACTACTCCCTGCTCGCTCTCCTTGCTGAAACATCCCATCGGTGTCCAATGGACTAGCGATATACACGCGTGTATATTCCTCCCGTTCGTCCCATTTATCCGCTCTTTGTGCATCAAAAATTGAATTTCGCACGACGTTTCGCGAAGGGAGAAGGTCGGAAACCGAGTTTCTCGAATCCGAGTCCCGGCTAAATACTCGCATCTTTATGCAAAATCTTTCATTTATACCTGATGAATTATTTATCTTCTTTAAAGGTTGGAACGGCCTCGGCATTTTATCCCTTTATTTAGCAAAAGTCGCTCGATGCATCCTCATCCGAGGAAAGCTCTTTTCTTCTTGGAAAATCATTTTCCCGGGGGAAGGGAACGGACAGGCGAGGAAATCCTTTCATTCGAACACATTCGAACCCGTTCGAATCCATTCAAACACATTCGAACCCATTCAGAGCCATTCGAACACATTCGAACACGTTCGAACCCATTCAAACACATTCGGACCCATTCGAACCCATTCGAACAGACCCATTCGAACCCATTCGAACACATTCGGACCCATTCAGAGCCATTCGAACCCATTCAAACCCATTCAAACCCATTCGAACCCATTCGGACCCATTCGAATTCATTCGAACCCATTCGGACCCATTCGAATTCATTCGAACACATTTGGACCCTTTCAAACACATTCGGACCCATTCGAACACATTCGAACACATTAGAACATTGTCGAATAAGACGGAATCGTGTGAATATCGGTGTTATGGATCGGAGACAAAAAGGAATTATATTCACGCTCTTTTCGAACGGTATCTCGTTATTCAACGATGCGTTAAACGGGAAATGAGGAAACGGGAGAAGTGCAAGAAGTTTCTCCGGCGGAGGAAAGAAAGGTGGTTGTCCGGGGAAGTTGAGGATACCTTCGCTATCTTGCCGGGTCAGCTAACTTCCGGTTACTCTACTTTCGACTAACGACCCATCTAACTTCGGGATGCTCAAAGAGTGAAGCGGAACGTCTGTCGCAATGCCGGCGACGATGCAATTACTCGAGCGTACCACGCCCCACCCGTGCAACTAGCAATTTCCAGTGATGACGTTAACGAGAGCCCCCCGGAAAAGGATGCGCGGCAATCTTAATGAAATTGTCAATTGCCGTCCCGTCATTTCTCAAATTTTCGCCGCGTTCCATTTTTTTCATCTCCCGAAATAAGGGGAAATAAAAAGTGTAATCGCAACCTAACGTTCGAAAATTTTATTCCAACGTCTCGATAATAATATCCCAGCGAAATTTCGAAAAATCGGACTTTGAATTTCGATGAATCTCGTTCTGCGCGATTCGCGCAGTTGATTGTTATATCGATCGCCCGACCAACTATTGGCTTGTACTACTGGCGGGTCAATACGGGCAATGTATAATTCGGATAAGTTGGCAAAGGATTAAAGTCAAACTGCCTCCGCGATTTCTAATTATCGAGTCCATCTCCCTGTTCAAAGGTGAATCACAAAAGTCGAAATAGACGTTGATTTTTCTTTTCGATTAAAATTATTATTTTAAGGTGAGACAACTGTCGCGGCATCTATTAATTAAAGAAAAAATAACGTAACATTTCGTTTCAATTCATGTGATTTTACGTATCATCCTATACGAAAATTTAATTCGCATCGTTGACTTTCCCTCGCAGATACGAAAATTTTACTTTTAACAAAGTGCTTCTCGAGTTCGAGTCAGCTCGCCGAGCTTTTTAAAAATTTTACACACAGCCCTCGACAACATTAGATAAAACAGAACAAGGTCTCGTTTAATTGGATCAGCCTTTAGCCCTTCTTTTAATTGGCGTGTCGTGATCCCGTGATCCAAAAAATAGAGGAAGGTGACCGAGGAGAGGTCTCCAGAGGTGGATAAAAGGTGCGAGTGCATGAGAGTCCCGATACCACGTAGAATCTGGGGAGCATTTGTGGACGTTTCGAGGCATTAGGCGAGGCGGTGCAATTAACGCCGTCGTCCATCGACACCCGCAAAGTCCATTACGGACCCCATCCCCGCCCCACCCTTTTTCCTCGTCCCGAGTATCGCCATCCACCCGGCGAGATCCCCCGATTAAACCGCCGCGGCAAAAAACACGAATCCTCCAAATAAATCGAACGACATCGAGAGGAGATTGTGGCGAAACG
The DNA here is from genome assembly GCF_029169275.1 of Apis cerana. NCBI lineage: Eukaryota > Metazoa > Arthropoda > Insecta > Hymenoptera > Apidae > Apis > Apis cerana. The sequence goes on from NC_083856.1 coordinate 10,925,017, forward strand.
TCACCGCCGCGCATCTCGTATCTTTCGAATTTTAAACCAGGGGCGGAGTGTGTCCAAGCAAAGTGGAATCCACGGTGAAACTCTTGCTCGAGTTCCATATTTCGGAACTCTCTTTTTCCTCCTCGAAACAATCCGACGAACTCGGCACGACTCGAGTCGACAACTTTCAAGCATTCGAATAATCTCACCTCGGGGAGGGAAAAAGAGAGGAAGATAGAGAAAACTGCGGGTGAAAAGTCGAGGAGACCAAAAGGGGGGAGATCTTTCTCGACGCGACGTTGAGAAGTTGGCCAGAAATCGAGCGATGAGTCCGATTTGTTGCGAGATTACGGGGCAGAGAGTGAGAATGGCGAGTCGGTTAACTGGACGGAGAGATGGAGGAGAGAAAAGGGGAGACGTTCGAAAGGGGGAGGAAGAAAAGAAAGGATCGATTCTTTTCCCCGCGTATCTTTATTTCCTTTGTCCTTTCTTTCTCTCGTCTTTGGCGCAGCTCTCTCTGTCTCTCTCTCTCTCTCTATGTATATAGATGCATACATATACGTACATCCTTTGAGATATTTCTTCGTTCAATTCTGGTTGACGCGTCGATTGATACCGTTCAGGGGAATCCGATATCAGCATATACATCAGCTGAGATAGTCGCGCCTTTTGATCGATGGAATCATTTGGAGTCGTCTCCAGTGGAGATAGGTTGATTTTTGCCCGGTGAAGAAGGAAGGATCTTCTTGGTTGTTATCCGTGGTTTTGCTCGCTGTCCATCGCTTTTCGATTCGAAACACGGGGGAGCACACATGGGGGTTGGACGAATGCAACGCCTCCCTCCCCGGCTAAAACAGATATTTACGGAACAATTGTTTACCCAGCGGAGCGAAACAGCGACAAAATGTACCGATATTAATTCCATTTCCCATCCCCGTTCAAAGGATACACCGTTTGTAAACCGTTATCGAATTATTCCATCGGTTTCTTTGTCCCGCAATTTCGATCCCGATTTGAATAATAACGCGTTGATTAAAATTTGCCGAAAACAAATTTTTCCAACGCGTCGATGGACGCGAAACACTCCCTCTTTTTACTTTCTTTCTTTTCTCTCTCTTTCTCTCTCTCTTTCTCCCCCATCCCGAAGGTCGAGTTAATGTAAAACATACGCGTAGAACGAGCACGAGTTTAAGCTGACGCGATGGTTTCGTTACCACCGGTTCGTTAGGAATTTCAGGAAGATTCGGACGATCGGTAAAAAATTCGTACGCGTCGTTAATCCCGACTTTTCTCCTCCCCTCGCCTCACCCCTATTGTCGAACACGGATCGAAGAATCGAGGCGAATTTGGAATAACGAAGGTAGAGGAAAATGGGATTCTCAGGAATTATCACACGAGCCGACGTGTCCTTTTATCTTTTCGCTCGAGGAATCTCGATCCGTTGTTGCTCGTCCATTTTCCAATTGGAAACTTGGACGGATGAAAGGTCGGACGGACGAAGGACAATCAACGATTGCAGCTGCGTCCGACAGTACGCGCCTATTCTACTCGATCGTCCCGCGACGATGGCTTTTCAAAACGCGCATTTAACGTCGACTAGGATGGAATTCCATTCCCATCTCTGCTCCTGGATTCCTTTCGAACTCTCTCCGCGAAATTGGTTAATTTCGACGCATCCCTTACTTTCCACGCTGCGAGCACGATCATATTTCACGCTTTCCAATTACATCTCTCCCCGTCCCCGCTGCTCTCCTCAGATCTTTCCATTCCCACGATCCCCTCTCCTACTTTCCTCCGCCCAATCTCGCGCTTTCATTTCGTCCACATCAACTTTGATCCTTCATTTTTTCCCTTCTTTCTTCCTTTTCTTCTCCTTTTTAGGGGGAGAGAGGAGAGATCGTGAGATCTGCTGACGCGTCAAATGCGAGGATTCATCAGTCGGCGGGCGATCACGGATGCGCGATGACGCGTTCAACGTGCATCGATTTAATTGTGACGAGACTAGTCGTCGTCGCTTGAGTGTGCAGATCTACTCTGCGAACTCTGCACCGTTTAATATACAAACTGTGCAGAGTTGAAATCTCATTTCACCGTGTTGCAACGAGAAAGCTTACGACATGAATCGAATCCTGTCTCCTCCTCCTTGGATCCTTTTCTTCAACATTTTTAAATCTTCGAGCTTCTCTTGCTAACGTACCAAGTTTCATGGGATGAATTTTAAAAAATTATTCCATTTCGTTGGAACTGTTGTTCAAATTCAAGGCTATTTCCAGGCTTAACAACAAGTAAAAATGATACCCGAAGGAAAACAATTTTTCGAGCATTCAAGCTATGATATATTGATTGGAATCGAGCGGAAAATTCCTCCAATTGTCTCGTCAAAAATTTCGGAAACGCGTTTGTGGAAAATGAAATTAAATATGAATATGAGTCAAGTACTAGAAATGGCGTGATAATAATCGTTTATTATAAATAACTATTAACACATTCTCCTGTCACGTACATCATCTTGTTTTGTTTCGTTTCGTTCATTGCTTAGGAATCCATGCAATAGTATACGTTACATTGGAGCATTTTATTCAGTTACTTCGGAATTACAAACATTTACTTGTAATGCGATATAATTATTCGTGTGACGATTATTTACAGAAAGAACGATCATCGGTACTGGTGATGCAATTCGACCAGTAATTTTACAACTAACCGTAATTACTCGCTGATAAGAGAACGGGACAATACTATACGAGCAGGAATCCAGGCGTGGCCGCGTTAAAAACTTCGCGACACATCTTTGGGATTGCTGCTTCTTCGATAATGCCATCGTCAGTTTTTTGTTAATTATATCAAATGCAAATGGTATTTCGGTTTACCCGAATGTCCATAGTTTGTTCCTTTTATCTATGAAGAATTACAGGACTTCGCAGTACCATCCTTTCTTCTTGTTTCGTTTTTTTCGCTTTCGATCGATTCGATTCATGTTTGGAAAAAAAAAAGGAAAGGAAAGGAAAGAAGAGAAAAGGAAAGGAAAGAAAAGGTGAGGCGAGGAAAGGAAAGAGAGAAAGAAAATGAGAGAGAAAAGAGGGAAGAAATATCGTCACTCGAATGCAAATCTCGATTCTTTTAAAAGTGAAGGCTGCTCGATAAAATCTGGCCTTGTTGCTGGTTTTCGATGAAATCGTGGAAAAAGGAATTCGATGTTGAAAAATATGCATTCACTTTTAAGCCGAACACGTCGTACTATTATTTCCCGTAAAAAATACAATGCGGACCGTAATCGATACAGGCACGATAAATATTAAATCACACTGCGCACACATATCAAGTGCTAACTGCATCATGCATTATGGAGCAATTTTCTGCACTGTTTTCTACTCATAAATCGAGAGCAATGCGATACTGAGCTAAACGGCTGAGACGATTTGCTATGAAAAGGGGGAGAGGATGGTGGCGATTGTAGTGTTAATGAGAAACGAAACTTTAAACGTTGCAACGGAAAAGCGATAACTTGGTTCGCGCAAAATTACAGTATATAGGGTACGTCCTATTCGTATTTGCGAGTGACTGTTTTAATATATATATGTATATATATATATATATCTCACGTAGCCGTTCTTCCATAATGTTCGCGTCGTTGTTTTATTATTTGTTTCGCCGTACATTCAATCAACATCGCCTCGTTTTTGTTGGAATAAGTGTCGTTTAAAGTCAGTCGCATTGCTATTGGGAGATGGGGGAAGGAAGAGAAGGATAGGGAATTACCGGCTACATAAACGAGGAACACGTATAATAAATATCGAATAACAGAGTTGTTACTTATGATAATACGAAGTAGTAGAATGCAGCGTACATATAATATAGCAGTTGCCACAGAGAGTTACCTACTACGTACGAGTTATTCACATTCATACCGAATTTTTAACCACTGACTATTTCTCGCGCTTTCTTTCTTTCTTTTTTTTTTTCTTTTTTTTTTCTTTTTTTTTTCTCTTTATCGATTCATCCTCGTCTCTTTCACTCGTCTACATTCATTCTTCGTATTTCTCCATTTTTCCGTTATCTCTTTACACGATTCATTCCGATTTATCTCTCGCTCATTCTTTCTTTTTCTTACCAAATTTCTCTCGTCCGTACATACCGCATACATGCACGCATACGTTTATCCTCTTCGTTTTTCGGATTATTTTCCTCATTTTTATCGATATCGTCATGTGTTCAACGAAAAGATACAAGTAATCTTTCATTCATCTAACCATCCGTCAATCAACTGAAATTTTCCCACGTACTAGGATTTCCTTTCATTTCCGGTCAGTCCGTTATTTGTCCGTCATAACACAAACAATATAGACTTTTCAAAATGTCCAACAATGTCTATTAACATTCTTTAGCTATTCACACACTTTTGAAACCATCTTCTCCATCTCAACGTCTGTGTCGATGTCGTGGTGTACGTGATTACTAGCACTTGCGTTGCTCATGGAACCAACAGAGTTATTAATTGGCGTAGAAATTGTGCCAGTTGGAGGAACCGTCGATGCTGGTGGCGTGTTTGGGGTGCCAGGAGTGCCGGACAATTCGATCGGTGAGCCTGGTGATGCGAGCGGTTCAACCAAATCCTCCAAGCCTTCGGGAGTCGGTAATTTACTCAATTCTTCCCTCAACAAACTATAATGTCTCTGAAAAAATATCAAGACACGATTTTTAAACAAAATTTAATCAAACGTATAAATTGTAATAATAATAATATGATAGATGTAAACGTATAAATCATTAATTACTCTTAAAGCTAATGCATTCAGAGAGAGAGTGCGACCAAATCTTCTATCCGATCCGTGTAATTCCATATCTCTTATCCATCTTTCTAATTGTGCAACAATTTCGTGTCTCTTTATCCAAAAGTGAGTATGTATGACCTATGAAATAATTATCAAAAGCAAGTTACGCAAATTGTTCGATATTTCGCACAATATATTTAAACGATATATAAATGCAATTACCTCTTTAAAACAAGGACATGGATTGCGAATTTGATCAAGCATCGCCCATTTAGCAGTAGCCTGACAAATGTTCGCGTTATACTCTTGACTAGATTGAGCTCCGCTCGTTGTACCTCGCGACCGTTCGTATCCTGGTTCGTTGAAATAAGGCTCTGATACTAGGATCAGCGATTGTATCGATACTAAGACCTGTTTTAAAACGTTAAAAATTTTTACTCGACAATTGAGAGTTTAAATCGACTAATATTACCATTTACCTGAAGGAAACTACTAGTGTGTGCATTCCATTTTTCTTCAGGGCGACCATGCCAAGTATTTAGCACACTCAAGCAAACTTTTCCATCGTTGTACAGATTTGGATTAAATCGCACGGTATGACGACCAGTAGTTTCTAGATTTATTAACATCGGACTATTGGGATAGTCGGGAGGAAAATATACGTCAAATTCGAAGCATCCGTTTGCGTATGGTGTTTCCGCTGGCCCTGTTATGAGCACCTGAAAACAAAACATTTCAAAACGTGCAAAATCGGTTAATACTTTTGTTATTTTTACCTATTTTTCCTTATTATTTGTTCATCAAATTACCTTCATCACGTCTAATCTATCAGCGTCGCATCTGACGAAAACGCTACTGCTATACGACAAGGGCAACGCTGTAGAAAGTGTGACAGCTTCTTGCGCCAATCTCTTGACTCTCGTAGGATGACTTCTTTCTCCGGCTGCCCTCATAGTGGATTCAAAATGATACGAGACAGCAAACTTATATCCACCAGCCTCTGGATTTTCGGTAATCATTTCATACGTATCTGCAATCGCACGTGCAACGTAATATAAAATAATATCATGTACGCTGTCGGATGATAAAAAAAAAAAGTATCTTATTTTCATACCAAATTGTAAATTTTTCATAACTTCTATGTATCGTTGTTCGATAGAACGTAGAGGTAATTCTGGAGCCGTGGGGCTAGGACCAGGTAATTCTTCTTCGATTCCCGATAATCTAGAAGTAGCATTTTGCACTATGGTAGCACTTTCCTGAATATCTGGAATCAACGTCGCTAAACCTTCGTCCTGTTCGGTATCATCGGGATACTTAAATAGCGTTTTCGATTTATTAGTCCTAGTGCGATTAATCTTGTGAACGTACGTGTCCACGCAAACCCTCATACTAGATAGGAGCGATACGACGGATGGTTCACTAGACTTTCCTCTAGGTAACAAGAGCGGAACTAATTGATTGGAAAGGGCCATAGCTCTGAGCAATTGCAGTACAGCGCGATACAAAGGAATGTGCCTCGCCATGTCTAACACCGAATCGTTTCTTAAATATGAAGACAAGGCTGGAAGTAAACACGATCTGGCTAGTAGATCGGGAAAAGACGCTGGCAGTTCTCTTTGCGTTTGTCCACCGGAACCAATATAACTTGCTAAAACTTGCAATAATACTGTAACGTGCTCTTCCTCGGACCTCTGTCGCATCAATGCTTGCTCGACGTTCCACGACTGTTGTGTAGAGCCGGTACCAAATCCCGTACCCTTCGCCCAATACAAATGTGAATTATCATCACTACGACCTGCTTCACCTTGGTTCCCAGTTATTTTTTGCTCCGAGTTGTCGTTCTGATTTGTCTGATGGGTAAATACCGCCAAACAGTTCAATAATAAAAGCATAGCGCCCACTTCGATGGTCGTTTTACGCAAAAGAAGGCCATCGTCAGTGGTCGCGGGTGTAGCGTCAAGTAATTGTTTTAAAACTTGGAATGGCAAAGTTGGTAGTAACGCAGCCAACGGCGATGTTAAAACGTCTCCACCTTCACCGTCGTCTGAAACGCCTAAAGCAAGACGTAACAAACACTGAGCCCTCTTCCGATCTCTTAATAATACTTCTGCGTAACCCGGAAGTCTAAGGAACAATCCAAAAGCAGCAAGAGAATGTGGCGGAACGTAAGCAGCTGGTGAAGATGCACACGGAGAAGAATTATTTCCACTTTCTTCTATAATTTCGATTGCGTAATCGCTAATTCCTAATTTCACCCATTCTTCGTGGCTAAATGTTTCTTCTGGTGAGGGTAACGGGACGGGTGGTGGTCTAGAGTCTGGATATACCAGCGGCAAATACCGTGCTAATACCGCTAAACCACCACCGGCACTAAAGACGCCTAATGAACTTTCTATGCTTCTATAATTTAACAACTCGCTGTCATTTTGTTTCGATACATCCTCTGAAAGATAAAAAATAAAATATTCATAAATATTATTTTAATTGGAATATCGATACATACCTTTCGAGTCTTTATTACGTTGCCGCAATATAAGATGCAAACAAGGTTCTGATAAAGATATTCCACTATCTTCGGCTATAGCTAACAATTGGGCAATGGTCAATTGCGGTGGTAAAGGAGTATTTGGACGTGATGAATGTATCAAATATTGTTGATTAGTAGAATTGGTAGAATTTTGTTGAACATTGTTACTCGATGTTTTGCTTGTACTTGCTGCTCCATCTATTAACATAAAATTTTAAATAGATAAATTTTATTGTATTTGCACCCCATATATAACATAATATACACAATAAATAACTTGCCAGAATTCCCACGTGATTTTCTTATAATAGGACCACGAGCTTGCGACCTATTAGATGCTTCTTTAGCTCTTTTGTCTTTCGCTGTATTTCCAGCAGCTACACTAAGAGTATCAACTATAAAGGCCATACCAGATTCCCAAAGTTCTCTAGAGCGATTATTGTTCGTTCCAGTTTCATTGCTTTTATATGTATTTGGCAACAATAGAAAAAGCCAAGTACCTTTTAAAAATATTTCAGATTTAATTACAAATTTGTATTGTACATGTGATTATTATTAATGGAAGAAAAAAATTTACCAGAGACTTGTTGTAATATATCTGCAACAGTTGATTGAGTAGACATATACAATAATTGATGATAATGACCAAGTGGATGAGCTGGATGTGGTGGCATGGACAACATACTATAATTGACTGCTGTATTTGAAACTTTCATAGGTGCATCGGAAGTTACGGATACTAGTACTTTTTCACCTTCCAATAATAATTGCAAAATTAATCGCCTCGTGAAACCCGAAATTCCATGAAGATAGCGTATATCTGTTCAATAAATGTTTTATATAATACGTAAAATGAAAATAATATGAATTAAAGTATAATATGAAGTAAAATAAATCGTCTTACTTGAAGTCGTTCGTTGTTGAGAAATGACATCCGTTAATAATTCGGCTAATAATTTTTGATTTTCGAGATGACACCAACAACATCTAGATAAAAATTTAATCATTGCACTTTCTAATGATGCATATGAAATACTTGTTTTGGAACATCTGTAAAGTACAAAAAGATTTTTATTATCCGTTTTATATATGTATATATATAAATCATAATCAATCAAGCAAATCATTCATACAAAATTACCTCAAAGAGGATAAAGATGGATTTTCTACAGGTCGATTACTAAGAAGAGAAAGAAGGGGTAACCAAAATCCATATCCTTCTTTTCCGAGCCAATCACGCATTTTACCTTCCGAGCATACAAGAGTTAAAAATTCTAACACTATCGCTATACTTTCTGGCTCTGTCATGCATAATCCACCTAAAAATAATTATTATAATTTTGTTTATAAAAATTACAAAAATCACAATTTTTTAAAAATACAGTTACCATAATAATTATTTGTATCCATGGAAATTTCACTTGCTTTATCATTATCCGTTAAACCCTCTAAAGTGTTATTCTGACAACTATCCATTGAGGACATCCTACTTTGAGGTTGTTCTTGTCGTGTCTTTTCCAAATTACAAAAATCTATTGTAAAAATTTATCTTTTAGATTATCATACTATTCTATATACATATTATTTTAAAATGACTATTTCATAAGAAAATATCTTACCAGTAATTAACATTGTCAACGAAGCAGGAAGTCCAGAATCAATTAACTGTTCTATACCTGACGGAGATCGAGCAGCTGCAGCTACAGTAAGCAACTGTCCTTCTGTTAAATTTAATCGCTTACATTCTGATAATACATAACGATAATACCATTCTTCGCCGTTAAATTCGCTTTTTCTATCATCTGTTTGTCCTTCTCTTTCCTTGCGGTCATCAGATATAGATGCAGAATGATCTGTAGCCTTATTGGGCACCAAAATTCGTACTCTTTGGAGAAGCACAGGAAACAATGTAGGTCTTACATAACAAAATGCACATAGAGCAGAATCAATTGCTTGTTTTAAAGCAGAACTCGTTCCCAAAATCAAAGTCCACTGATATAAAGCACTATTTTTAAATAATATAATTTATATTAAAGATATATATTAAAATTTTGTCAAAAAAAAATTAATATGCAAAATATCACTTACTTAAAAAGTTCATCTGTCAATAAAGCTTGTAAATCATAATTAAGATTTTGTTGTTGATGAGCTTCCCATATAATGGAAGATACACAATGAATATATACAGCAGGTGGATTGATAGCATTAGGACTATTACTGGGTCGAGAAATTCCATTTACTGCCGATGCATGAAGCCACGAAAGCACCGCTGTCATACGAGCTTCTGTACAAGAATCTTGAATTGAACATAATTGCTGAAGTAATTCTACAACCAATTGAACGGTTGATGTTTCTTGAGTAGTTACAGCACCTGTAATCAAAAATTAATTTCACTTTTCTATAAATTCGAGAAAATTTATTTCAAAAGAAAAAAAATTGATTCTTAAGAAAAGCGATACCTTGAAAGAAAAAGGTAGACCTGTTGTTAAGTAAAAGACCAATGAGTCGAAGTCCAAGCTCTTGAGAATGTAAGCCTAATTGCAAAAGTACCCTTTCCAAATTGGGAGTAAAAAGAGATGGTGCTGGGAGTAACAGAAGATTACAACATGCCTCAACCAATCCTTCAACTGAAGCTGCAGAATTAAGCACTTTAACAGCAAGATTGCTGTTTAATGTGCTTACGGATAGGCATTGATGCAATAATCGCAACCAACCCAAGCTAGACATATATGTTACAAAAATTGTATTTCGACATATAAAACCATAAATTTTTTCCATAAATACAACCAAAATCTATATCAAAATAATTACCTTGTCTTAGTAAGTTGTTCTTCGTCTATTGTATCATGATTCGTTTTTATTTCACCGAATGCTGTAGTACCTAATAATCTAATCTGACTTAAACTTATACTTCTCGAATCGCGTGGTTTATATAATCGTACAAGTACAGATGTTGCTACTTCTGGTTGTGACAGGGTGATACGTATAAATGTCAAGCCTGCCGTAGGCATTGGTGGACAAACAGGTGTTAAAGGACTATTACTTTCTCTTGAAACTTCTATAGCTACAGCCGATGGACATGCTAAAAATAGCAATATATTATAAGTTATTAAAATATAATATATTATTCGTATATTATTACTGATAATATATTTATATATCTTACTAGCTAAAGATGTAAGATGTGGTTGCAATTCTACTTTTCTTAATAATATAGCACAAGGTAAAGTAATCGCAAGATCAACCCAAGCTTCATCAGGATAACAATGATATAACCACGCGGCTGTCCTTGCCCGTTTATGTGGTGTAGAATTTTGTATAAGAACATCTGCTGGTTGTGCAGCAGGATTAAACCAAGATATTATACCCAAAGGAGCAAAGTTTAACAATCCATCTTCATAAGTCTCAAGTGTATTTATAGATTTCTTGCTACTTGAAGAAGATACTGGTAGTACGTTAGGAACATTTGAAAGATGTTCCATTACCAATGCAATCACACCAGGAGAAACAGAATTAGCATTTCCATTATTACTTGATTTTACTAAATTTTCACAAAGTACTTTTACTCCACCCATTGCTGTGAACATTGCCAGTGATACTTCATTGTCTAAAACTCTTAAGATATACCAAAGAAGAGGCTCGGATAATTGCATAATACCCAATTGTCGATTTAATTCTCTTTGTTCACATGCTATAAAATAATATAATAAATATAAAAATATGTTATTTAAAAATTAAAATTTATGAAAATAAAAATACTTACAGGATGAAAGATATTGGTAAAGTGGATTAAGAACTAAACTACGATTGCTTGCTTTTTTAGTAAGAGTAGTCAAAAGTTGGAATGTAGCATCTGGTATCGAAGCAGGATCACCAAGTTCAGTAGCTGTTCCTGCACCAGCACTCTCGCCTAGGAGCATAGCTAAAGATGAACCTGTACTATGACCTAAAGCTCCTAACAATCGCATCATGGTAGGTTCATGTTGTAAAACTGAAAATTATAATTATATTTCAATAGTAAAAATATTTCATTGAAATAAGATGGCTATATTTCTATACATACCAGTATCTGCAACACATCGCATACGAGGTTTGTTAGATGCACATTGTTGTAAGCGAGACGAAGATTGTTGTTCTGCAACTTTACTTTCATCCGTTTGTGAAATATTTACTTTCATTTGAGTATCATTAATATCAGTATTTGTATCGAAATTTGTTTCAGAAAAATCTATTCTGATTGAACCATCAGAGCGACATGCACAAGTCTATAAATATAAAAGATTAAAATATATTTTTAAAATATAGATTTTTAAAATATCTACTTTAAATATATAAAATATTATAAATAATATTATAAATAATATACCTCTGGCAAAGGTGTTTGAATAAGTCGACATACTAATTTAATAAGTGCTACGACTAAAGTGTCCCATGAAGTGGGATAATCTTGTCTGGTATGTCCACCAAATACACAAGCAAATAAACTCCCGAATCCACTAGATGAATTTGTTAAATCGCCAGTTCCACCACATTGAGCTCCAACTATCAAATAATAAACATAGACAAATAAAATTCATAATTCAATTGTATAATAATTATAATTCTAATTCATGAAATTACCTTCAGAACCTCTAACATATGTAGAAACTAATACTCCGACGCATTCTGTTATACTCATTGCAGTTCCTAAATCTGTATTAGCAAAATTTAAATTCGTTAATGATGTTATAAGTTTATATTGTGCATCTAAAGGCCCTCTTCTTGCAGAAAGTGCACCACCAGGTTGTACAAGTTGATATATCACCCATAATAAAAGTTCTTTTAATGCATTTCCTAAAGAACTATCAGGCATAATTACATCGCATCTCATCTTTAATCTAACTAGAAAATATTGTAGTGCTTGACAAACAGTAGGACCAGCCTAAAAACATTGAAATATAAAATTATAGAATACTGTAAACTTAATAGTTAAAAAAATTAATAAAAATACCATTATATATTGTTTATCCATAGCATTAACATTTAATCCACTTCCAGAAAGTAAACGCAAAAGCATAGGACCCATATTACGTTCTTTTACAATGCATCCGGCCATACCACCCAGAAGACCATCTAATGGTTGACGACTATTTGCAGCCTCTGCAGGATTTGTTTGTAATGGTTGATTACTTGCCAAAGTTAAACATCGAAGAGCAAGACACCAAGCACGTAAAGAAACACCCGGATGCCTGTAAATTGATCTTATTATTATTTAAATCATCAGTTGGAAAATTATTTTGATAAAAGAAAAATATAAAAAAACATTTTATATTTACCAACATAATGCAGATATAAGACTTGAAATAGCTGTTGAACTCAACGGTATAACAGGTGAAAGTGAAGGATCAAATTGATTTAAACAATTAGATTGTTCTGAAGAAGCATCTAAATTTAAAGTTAACCAAAGCTGAAGAATAAGTTCCAAATTTGTTCCCGCGCTCTGTTGTAAAATTATATGTAAAATTATATATAAATTATATATAAATTATATGTATGTATATACATATTATATATATATACATATATATGTATATACATATTATTATTATTAATATTATTGTTATTAATCTTTTTTTAAATTATTGGAAATTACTTACCTGTAAATATAATTCTGTAAATATTTTGTCAAAACATCTTGTTAACATTAATAAACTCGAAGAAGTTGTGTCAGGTGAATTCCAAACATCTTGACTTCTCTCATTCCAATTAGATTCTGTTTTTGGCGTTGATTGTTGAGGACATCGATTTGATTCTGATGGAACCTTTCATATAAAAATTAAGAATAAATTTTTATACTGACTTAAAAATTCATTTTATCTAATTGAAAGTAATAAACACAAAAATAAAAATCATTAACTCACATGTATTGTGGTACTTATACTATAAGGTAAATTATACATGCTGAACATGGACAATATTCTTAATGATAATTCTATCCCCATTTCTACTCCATATTCTAATCTTGCATCCATTGCCAAAGAAATTCTATAAAAATTTAATTCTTAAATAATTTAATTCTTATATAAATTATACATGTATTATATTTATATGTATATGTTACTTACCCAGATATATCTACATTTTTAGGTAATGGATGTCCTTTCTTTAAGGTATTTCTACCACGTTCTAAAATATCATCTAAGAAATCTTCAAGTTCACTATCATCAGATTCCAAAAGAGAAGGTAAAAATCCATTAGACTTTGATGTTGAAGCAGTTGCAGATAACACCATTATACTACTATCTTGAGTATCTTCTTCTCCTTCACCTTCAGCAAATCCTTCATCATTACCAAGTGGAACAGCAGTATTACTTGTTTCAGCAGCACTTGCACTATATTCTTCTTCTGGTGTTCGACCTTTCTCCGTTACGAGAGGTATAAAATTCACTACAGAAGGACCCTCAGCAGTAAAACATGTTTTTGGAGTTAATTTTCCGCCTACAATTATAACGAATAATTAATAAAAATTGAAAGAAAATATATATAAATAATATACAATCAACAATATGTGAATCTCATACCTTCTAATAAATCCTGCAAAAGGCACGAAACTGCATGTGAAGACCAGGCCGCATCAGAAGTACCCGCCAATCTGACTAATTTTAGGAGCTGTTCTTCACTCATAAGTTCACACAAGCTAATTGCAGGACGTGTAGATATCACTAGCCTAGCGACTACCTATATGGCACATGTTACAATAATTCAAGAAATTACTTCATAAAGCATAAAGCTTATTATTTATTAAAAATCGTCAAATATCTACAAGCTAATAATATTTTAATCAGTATATTAATAAAATTTTAATAGTAAGCGTAATAAAATTATAATACTTAATGCAAATAAGATATGTACTAATTTTAAATTTTATATTTTGTTCAAACATAAATAACATAATAGAAGAAAATGAAATAAAAATCGATAAATACATATAACAATCTTAAATCAAATTTACTTACTTTGCAAGCTAATAGGAACATATCCACATTAGCAGAATTATACAAAATAAGAGCAATAAGTCCACGTGCCACAGGCAGAACATGCTGATGTGATAAGTTAGATATATATTCAACATCCAAATCTGTTGCTTCTGATTTGCTAGAACTTATATGACATAATTAAATTGTCATAAAATGTTAAAAATTAATTGTTGTGATATAAATTTTTATCACAAACCTCGTATTTGCTTGTGATTGCGAACTGCGCGAACTGTGTTGTGTATCACTTTTACGAATACCAAGAATATCTTTGAAATGTTTGGCAGAATTTTGTTTTAACGTTTTTTTAAAGAACTGCTCATGCGATTTCAATGTAGCTTTCATTTTACTGCATAATGAAGCAGTATGTGATGATAAATTAGTCCATCCCTTCAAAATTTATGTAATTTATTTATTTTTATATTTCATTTATTATAAGAATAAAATAAATATAATAATTTTTAATAATACCTGTGATGATGTATGAAATGCTTTTTTTGCTTGTTCTAATTCTTGAAGTTGTTGCTTATGATGTAATTTCTGTAATTTTTTACGATAACTACAAGCTGGAGAACGATTAGCGTTACCATATTTCTTTTGCATTGCAGATTCGCCTTGAATAAATTCCCAACGAGATAATAAACCTTTCAAAGGAATTTTTACAATAATCATAATTCAAAATATTTAAATTAAATATTAAAATTATATTAATATTATAATATTATAATAATTATAATATATATATTAAAATTAAATTTAATAATAATCATAATTCATATTTTATATTAAAATTATTAAACACATAAAATATATACAATATATAACTTATTAAAATACAACAATATATAATTTATTAAAATTATAAAATATATATATATATATACCTTGTTCTCTGTTTTTTTCACTATTCTCTTCCAAACAAGTAGATGGAATCGCTATAGTATCCAAACATACTGACAAAAAAAGCAGTACCCAGCCTATAAGTGTTATATCTAAGTGATTTATATCGGATGCTTGAGGATTTGATAATGGTGCCAATAATTTGCCTAACGTGCGAACCATGGCGTCTATCACGGAAGATCTATTAACTCCAGCAATCAACGATTTACGTCCAAGAAGTGTCAGTAAAATAAATACTCTAAAAATTAGAAAAAAATATTCGTTTTAATGAACAATATTTTAAAAAAAAAATCTTATTAAAGAATTAAAAATTATATCGTATATCATATATCGTATATCGTACCTATCTTGTGGAAATATGTGCGTAGACGATGAAGAATAAAGATTAACTAAAACATTAGATAAAAAATTACCCCACCAAGGTTGATGACCAGCCATACGCGTTAAAAGAGCGACAGCCTGTAACTGTAAACGCGGAGCTGGTGTAACAACACAAATCGAATGAAAAAATTTTTCACAGACAGTTGGTGTAAAAACATCACATATTGATAATGGTATCTAAAAAAAGAAAAAAATAGATATAAAAATCTAAACAATTATAATAAAAATTGTAATAAATAAAAATTAATAAACATACACTAGGTATTGGACCAATTTCATATACTGCAAATAAGAGAATATCGAGTAAAGTTTCTCCTAAAGCTCGCAATTTATCAGTAGGTGCATTAGTTAAAGACATTGTAGGTATAGTTTGAGAACCTTTCCATGATTCCAATCGTCTCCATACACCACGTACAACATTTAATTGATGTTGAAACATTATACATTCCTATAATATAAACATATATTTTTTATATATAATTATTACATATAAAATTATATTTTATATTAATTTATTTTATTTAACTTACTTGATAAGTAGATAATATTTTTGCAGATGGTTGTTCTTTATTTTCATTAGGTATTTTACTAAAAGAAAGATAATGTTGCATATGCATAACATTAGTAGTTTCTGAACACAACAGTGGATCCAGTAGGCTTTTTAATTTTTCAGTAGCTAGGCTAAATCTATGGCATAAATTAATAATTAATTATTAATTAAAAATAAATGTTGAAATTAATAAAAATATTAAAAAATATTAAAATATAAATATATATATTAAATATAATAAATAAAATTTATATTTCCAAATAAATATATTATAAATACCTGCACTGTACATCTTCTGCAAGAGCTGACAAAATATTACATTGTGTATCAATAGTAGCTTGTATATTAGAATCAAAAGTGTTGTCACAAGTTGATAAACTATTATTTAATTCCGCATAATCTTCGCCAGGTAAAACCATCATGTGCCCATAGAAAATTCCTAACGGAATTTTACACATAGTAGGAGACATTCCATAGCGACCTATGATTATAATCTAAAAATAATAGTTTTTTTATTATCATGCAAATAAATAAATAAATATAGTTAAATAAAATAAATAAATTTTATTATAATTTATTATAATAAAGAAGTATTATTATAAATACCTTTAAATATCTACAAACTGGTGGTGGTTGAAGATCACATACAACTAAAGATCTATTTCCAATATCACCAGCAACAATAAGTCGTGTACCATCAATTTCTTCTTTTTTTGTCCATATATCTATAGATAATGATGCTAAATCACTGCAGCAAGGAATAATCAAATCCGTAAGCAATACAGGTGATCCAAAATCGAGGATAACAAAACGACGTGCACCGGAATGCATTCTATCAACTACCAATGCCTGCTGAGGTGGCCAACACAATAATCTTGCCCATGGAAATGTAACTTCTTTTCGCTGTAATATTAAATGGCATATATAAATCTTCTAATAGTACATATTTTAGCAATTATTAAACATCTATTTCATTTATATTTTGTTATATAATAAATTATAGTCATTCAAACAAATACATGAAGATGCATAAATTACTTTATTCTACAATACATCAAGATTAAATATTTCTAAGAATTAGAAATTTGAGTAATCAGTTCTTTTTCTATTATTCATACACATATTGAATATAGTTCATTTATATTTTTCAACAATAATTTCAAAACAGGAATAATTTTTCTATAAATTCATTTTAAAAACTGTTACCCAAAATTTCATAATAAAATTTTATAAAAAAATGTAACTATATACCACACTTGTATGTATATATAATATTATATAATATTAAAAGCATAAAAATTAGGAATAAAATCTACATATTCCATTTACATAATTAAATCTATTGATATGTGAAATAAAATTGAGAAAACGATTATACTTGAAAAATTAAATCATGGAAGTAGATCTAGGCAATTTCATATCATTAAAATTTGTTCGTGCGTTGAATTGAAAATAAATCATTCGATATAAAATCTATGTAACTAGATATTTTTATTACATTTAAATTTTATAAATTTCGTAGATAATTTAAATGGTAAGATGTACAATATGAGAAAATAATATCAATGTAAAATTGATTTTGAATATATGATATCCTAAAGCTGTCATGCAATTTGCAATTTATGTATCTAGCTTTGTGCAAAATCAATGAAATTACATAAACTCAGTTATAAAAACAGCATATTAATAAAGCTTTTAAAAATTTATAATAATGACAAGAAATTATCAAATTGAGAAACAGAAAGAAAAAAGTGCAATTTCTCATCTATACAATCTACCTTTTTAGAATTGCTGTCTTCAATTTTGTTTACAGTAGTATTGATATTTTGTACGGACGACTTTTCTTTTACAGTAGAACTTAATATACGTGAAGTAGGCATATCATTTTGTGTATTATGCCATGTTTGATTGTTGATAGGCATATCATTAGCTTCATCACAGTCTGATTGATCATCAGGTGTGAATATCAGTTGTGGAGCTGGCTTCTTTAACATTCTTCCTGTACATAGACTAAGTAGATCGCTTAACATAGGTGTTGGCTTAGCCTGAATATCTGCTCCTAGCGATCCAGCATCCAAGTTCTATAATGTACAATGATTTCTATTTGGATTATATTTCCTCTACTTGAAAAAACATCTATACCATTTACGTTTTTACATTCAACGCTAAATAATTGTAATAATTTCAACTGTCCTAATTAAAAAGCGGAAATTGTTGAACTGCCTGTTCTATTTTACCATGATGTTTTATTGTTTATTTTATCAATATGATATTATAACGATATTATAATGTTTACATCAAATTTACAATAGCATGCTCCATGAAATCGTTAGATTTAAAGTATAGAAAAAGGAAAACAGAAAGGATTTAGGAACTAAATAAAAAAAAATATAGTTTTGGAATAACTTACATAAGTATGATGAATGGTTTTGATATCAGGTACGCCGTTGTTGTTTGTAGCTGTACTATCATAAAGGGGAGCTCCAATATTATTTGTATTCATACATGGATCAATCTTTTCCATTTTGGTACCATCAGAAGCAGCAAGACAAGTAAAATGAAGGGGTTCAACCTAAATGTTTACAATTTTTATCCATTTTTATAATATCCAAAATTTTTTTTTATTTTCCTATATTTATTTTTTTATGATTTCATAATATTAATAAATTACCTCTAAAAGTCCCTTCATATTGTGATTAGCACATAAAGCCTTCAACTTGCTAGACACCACAAGTTCACTAGTTGGATGTGTAGGCAGTGTAAGTAGGTCCCTCAAATCAATAGCATCCTGAGAATACATAGAACTTGATGAAGCAGTTGACGGTCCTGTCTGTTCATTAGCTACTGCTGACACATATGTAGGTGGTATTGGACTGTATTTAGGAGGCATCGGCGATTCCAAATCGAATAATTCGGTCTCAAATGGAGAATTATATAGACCAAATCTATAAAAAATTAAAAATTCTTTTTTTTATTAATATTATATTAATAATTTGTATTAAGATAAATTATAATCATAAATTGAATTATACCTTGTTGCTAGTAATAAATGATATGGATTTACACGATTTGATATTTCAGCAGCTATTTGTTGTATTAAAGAAATACATTGTTGAGCAATACTGTGATTTCTATCTCGTAACAAAGTTCTATTAATTAATAATTGTAACCAACGCAGTGAACCAGCCCATTCAACCTCTACTATCGAAGGTAATAATGTTACTAAAACAGATACTAAAGCTTCATCAAAAGATTGAGGTGGAGGATCTTCCAAATTGTAAAAACCACTGAAAATAATTTATAATATTATAAAATAAATTATATTTCGTATCACTTAATCAAATATTATTGTATTATTAACTTACATATTACAAAGCATAATTAATTTTATACACTTGTGCGCTATACTTCGACCAGCATGCAAAAGACAAGTTCTTAATAAATTAGATAATCGTGCTTGTACTAAACGAATTGTTTCCAATTGAAAAGCTTTTATTTCAGTATTATTTTGATAGTTACGCAATCTCGTTAATCTAATAGAGGCTATCCACACAAGAATATCTAATGCAAGTGATTGTACAATGGGAGACCTATAATGTTTAAATATGCTATAATATACATATATATATATATATGTTTTGCATAACAAATATGATATAATAATATTATAATTTAATAATTTTTAATTTTTATAAAATATTCTTACTTTTCAGATGTCTCCAAACAAGCTACACTTAATAAATTTTCAAAACAATTTTTAGATTCTAACATAGCGCATCGTTGCGCTCTTTCATTTGGTATATTAGTAGGATATACCGTTCGAACGGTAATTGATACCTCATAAATACAATCACAACCTTAAATAAGTATTGAAAAAAAAATGAATTAAATATATGAAATATAAATTATATATAATAATATAGAATTTAAAATCGTATTTACCGATGTAACCATCTAATTTCTTACTACTTGCACCTTCTACGAATCGACGTACTTCAACTATTCTTAATTTTTTCGATGTAGGAGGTTTGTTGTCTGATGAATTTGTTTTTGATTTTGTTGTTGTCTAAAAATAAAAAAGTAATATCTATCATATATATTATATTTAACTATTTCGAAATATATTCTGACTAAGTACTCACGTTATCTTTTGTAGGATCAATTAGAGCCTTAATATGAACAAGAAGCGTTCTGGCTTTAGATCGAAATAATTTTGGACTAGTTAATGTAACACAACCAGCACGCCAAGATAAATCTAAACTGCGATGTAAATCAATCGGTCCACATAAAATTTCCGTATTATGTTGTCTTTGAAATTCTTCTGTGACCACAGGATTTTCTCCCTTTTGCTCATTACTTATATTAAAATCTATTCTTTCATCCACAGGAGTTAACAAAGGTTCATGATGACCAATTCTTTTGATATTTTGCTTTAGTAAAGTAATTTGAATTGAAGGTAATTCTTGACAAACTGAATGCAAACTATATCGTACATCTACATGACCAATATGTCCTGCTGCACTTCGAGGAAGAGTTAATTCAAATATATGTTCATCCCAAGTATTTCTATATTTTATAAAAAAAATAAACTTTTATAAATCAAACTAAACAAAATATATCATAAAATTATATTTCCTAAAATTCATACATATTCATACATACCGTTCATTATGCAAACGCCATGTTCTTGTATGATGCTGACCTTCTGACTGATGAAAATGTTGCGGATGACGACGTTGTCTTTGAGCTTGCATCATTTCATTCCAACAAGGAGGAACAGTAGCACCATATGCAGGAGAATGATGATCAAATCGTGTCAATTCATATAAAGCACATAAATCCGAATGTGAAAAATTTAATTTGTGCGCAATTAATTGATCTCTATAAAAATATATATATTAAATATATTAAATTATAGTAAAGTTATAGTAAGTTATAGTTATAGTAAATATAGTAAGTTTTAAAATATTATTTTAAATATCTTATTTATTTTATTAGTTCAATTTCATTTTTAATCTTACTGAAAATTAGATGATGTTGATGTGCTAGGAATTATAGTTTTATTACTATTTTCTTCATTTGTCATCATATTAATATCCTCAATATCTTCCTTATCTTCTATAGAATCTTCTTCATCTGTAGTAATAAAAAAATGAAGTGCACCATCACTTGTACATGCACACAATCTTTCTAAACCTGAAAAAAATCAAATTGTGCAAATATGAGAACTATTAATAAAAATATAAATAAATATCAAAACTTACTATTACAATAGGCTGCAGAAACAAACTTTTTTCCTTCTATTCTTGCCTCAGTAATAGTTTTCAATGAATTTAAATTTAATACTCTGATAACACCATCTCTGCATATTAGAGCTACTTGTCCTACAGGTTCTGATACATTTGAATTAGTAGTAGAACTCGTACTAAAATTTTCACCAGATAATGTACATTTATTTTTCTCTTGAAGAGGTAAAAACACATGTTCAACAGGAGCTTCATCTGCAGATAATTCTCGTTTTGCTACTGGTTCAGAAAATATCTTTACTACTTGTCCCGAAAAATCCAAAGCATATACAAGTAGTATGGTATTCATATTATTTATATCATCATGTATTTTACCATTTATTAGTCTATCAGATTGTGTATCATTATGGTCCCAATACACATAACCTTTCTGTGGGAAAAATTCACTATCTTCATCAATATCCATCTGATTATTGTTTGAAATTAAAGAATCTGTGTTATCAGTTATAGGACACATAGCAACATATAAATGTCTTCCATCTTTAGATGATTCAATATGTGTAATTTTAACAAAATCAGGAGCTTCAATAGATAAAGTTTTTACAACGATTGGTTCAGTCTTTGTTATTTTCATGATATCCAAACTTTTTTTGTTGGCTGTTGTTAAATCAGATGTTGATGCAAAATGTTCTGGACCATTAATAGGATTAAAATTGGCATCAAATGAACTTGATGTTGGAGGTACTGTGATACCAATTGGATTTGAATAAATACCATTGGAAGATGATGCAGTAAGGGCAGATGTTGGAAAAATACCATCAAAATGTGGACCAACTACATCAGAATCTACATCTTCTATTACTGGAACTTCATAAAAAAATTTACCAACCAAGAATTCTTGATATAAATTTTCTTGACGTTCTCCATTTGAGCTAGCACTAGTGCCTGTTCCAGATAATGTCTTTTTAGCCTTAGACTCCTTAGTATTATCTTCTTTAATTTGTTGGGTTGTTGCAGTTTTATGGTGAAAGTCATAAAATACTAAATAGTGCAATCTTGATGGTGTATATTTATCACCTGCTACTTTCATT
This sequence comes from Apis cerana, assembly GCF_029169275.1. Classification (NCBI taxonomy): domain Eukaryota; kingdom Metazoa; phylum Arthropoda; class Insecta; order Hymenoptera; family Apidae; genus Apis; species Apis cerana. The sequence goes on from NC_083856.1 coordinate 10,947,479, forward strand.
ATATCTAAAGTATCACTGGCAGCACTATTTACACTGTTCATTGCACGAACAAGAGATGATGATGATGCTAAATCTGTTGAAGCAGCCCACACATTTTCTAAAGTCCTTAATTGCGATGGATTACTAACTGTCACAGTAACAGCACACACTACACATGGCCTGATTTTAGAGTCCGATGTCTCTACAGGTAAAAGCGTAGAACCAGATGTTTTTGTTTCACTGTTTTGAGATTTGGGAGATCCTACTATAGACAATGCTGTGACCTGTACTTTATGAGAACCTGGATGCTTATAATCAGAAAGAGGATCTGTTTCGGAATTAAGTGTCCTTAAATATGATGACAAATTTCTTGTGGAACCAAATTGAATAGAGTCCTTATTATTTATTTCTTGATCTATAGGAGCTACATAAAATGATACCTCCCTCTGTGAGAAATACATGATGTGAAAATATTTTTATGAAAAATATTAATTAAAATATATTAATATATATTACCTTTAATTGATTTGTTACATTCCAGACATTAATAAAACCACTGCTAGAAGCTGTAGCTACAAGACCACTGACATTTGTAGTGCTAATCACATCTACAGTATCACCAACCTCGCGTGCAGGAGCAGTAGCAAGGATGACAGACAAAGGAACATTTTGCGTATATTCTCCTTTAACAAATGGACATGCTGGAGAATGGCGTTCGTGTTCTGACCAAGGTTCATCTGTTGGTTCCCAACAAACTAAACAAACATTGCATGTAAAGCACATTATTCTATCATCACCTGTTGCATTTGGTTGATGATAGAAACCAGCCTGAGCCATTTGATCTGGTAAAGCCCACCTAAAAAGTAACATATATATTATTTATATATATACTCCAATAAAAAATAAAAAATTAAATATTATACTTGTAATTCATGTGTGGCCATTTTGAAAAAGTATCTCGGCGAGTAGCTTCACTAAACATTAATGCTTTATCAGCAGGATCTCCTTCTAATGGCAGACCTGGCAATAGGCCATTTAGTCGTTCATTAATGGCAGAAGCAATTGGCAATGCTGGAATATATCGGCTTAATCTTTTCAATTCTGTTACTAATCCTGAGCACACAAGTTTCAAAGAACTATGTGGTAATTCCAAACATACCGTATTCCACTATGATGAAAATAAATTATTATCACATAAATATTAAATCATTTAATAACTTAAAATTAAATTTATAATTAAAATTTACCTTTTGAGCTTTAATTCCCTTTTTTTGATTTGCTTCTATTACAAAAGTTTTACTTATTAATTCTTCCTTTACTTCTTGCACATGATCTATACCTGGTAACTCTACACATCGTAGACACTGATATAACAAAGTAGCTTCAGAAAACAATAATTCTAATTTTATAATATCTTCACTTCTTGAAACAGGTGTTTGTAAAAGTGTGTCTAAAAAGAGTACTCCATTATAATCACTGCGTACTCCAATTCCTCTTCCATCTGTATATAATATTTTATCTACACCATTTGATAAATATGTCCCTTGAAGTTTTCCATTTAATTTTCCTAAAATACATTATTGTATAATCATTATTGTATAATTATACATTAATTTATTAAATTATAAATTAAGCAAATATAAATAATTTATTTTTTTTAATATAAATTCATTTTAAAAATATGAAAACAATATAAATGAAATAATATAACAAAAATATAAAAACATTTATATATCATTAAAAAATAAATAATAATAATTATCTTATAAAATTTATATTTTTAAAAATTATTATTACATAAAAATCACTATAATCATAAAAATCAATAATTCATATAAAAAACACTCTTAAAAACAAATAGCAAAATTAATTTTTCAAAAACAACATAATTGAAAATTAAACAACAATAAAATCATCAAATGATTATAAAAATTTGATAACATATTAAAGAATAATAAATCAATCATGAAAATCACTTAATAACAAAAATTGATTACTTTATTAAAGTGATTAGAATTAGAAAAACTTTAGTCACGCCTGACGTTTTGTACGTGTATACGACCTTGACCATGAGGTACGATTAAACATTACAAATAAATTATCTATAGGATTTATAATAAAATGACTTGTTATCAATATTAAATACTTCTTTATGAAGAGTAAATGAATAAAAATGCTTACCAGATAAAGAACTTTTTTGCAAAATTACTCCTGAGTTGACATCAAATACATATACTTGCGCACTGCCAGTGGTAATTAGTAACACATTTAGATTAGCATGATAGATTATACTTTTACATTCAATATCCACATTTAAGTAACCGTCTTCCTTTAATAACCATGGATCATCATCAGCCATTTTGCTCATATAGATTACAATTCTCAAAAAATTTGCCTAATGCGCGAACATCACAAAAAACATGGCGTACTTATCACCGCCATCTTTGAATAGAACGTCAGCAAATCGCTATGAAGTTGGTTAATAACTGCCAAACGATTAATACATTAACGATATATCGATATCATATCTTTCGATTATCGATTTCTATTTCGATTTCGATGAAAGTTACATCTTCGAACAGCATTAGAATACACATAAATACATTTAAAAAATACAGACGTTAGAATATAATAAAAATTAATAAATAGTGTTTCATATTGTTTGAATTATGGATTATAAAATTCATTTTAATTATTAAGCAAATATAAAACAATTATTATGCATATTTTCTAATTTCTATTATTTACTTCCATAATAATCATTTAAAAGATTATTAATAAGCGATTAATGATAAAATTTTATCAGTGGGAAATCTATATAAAATATTAAATAGGATAAATTCATGTTTTAACAAGGAAGGAAAAATTACATAATGCCATGTGATATACTTAAATCTTACTATCTCTTACTTTTATTAATAATATATAATAAATTTTTTGAATATTTTATAATATTTTAAAGTGCCCTAAGTACTTTGGATTTTTTAATTTCCTCTAATTCTTCACGGAATTTCGTATAATTTTCTTTTCTTTCCTTCATAAACTTTGCATGTTCTTCTGGATCTAACGTACGTACAATTTGAATACCACATGTTCGAGCTATACCAACAATCATTTCACAAATCTGTGGTAAACTTAATAATGCTAAAGGTGGATCTTGTGCCTTAACACAGGCAATTTCATATATATGTTTAAATGTTACTTTTCCTGCTACTTCATCTAAAGAATATAATTTGCATAATAAATATTAAATAAATTTATCTTATAATATTTAATTTACCTTTTATTGCTTTTCCTTTTAGAATTCCAGCTGCTTGTTTCAAAAAAAATGTTACTGGTGGTTTATGAATCACTAAAGAATAAGTTCCATCAGATTTTACTTTGATACGACATGGTAAAGGTATACCCTCCTTAATGTTTTCAGTTCTTGTATTAAAATCTTTACAAAAATTTGCTACATTAATATTTCTCTAAAAATATTTAAATAAAAATTAAATAAAAAACTAATAAATGTAATTATTAAATATATAAAATAATATATATTCTTAATAAAACTAAAAACAATTGCATTATTTACCTACTAGTTTTTATAATAAAAACAAATCATCTTATTAAATTAATGAAAAAAATATAAGATTTTTTAACCTGTCCAAGTTGTGAACCCAAAGGTGGTTTAGCATTTGCCATTCCTGCAGGAATAATTACTCGCAAAGGAGTACGATGTTCTATTTTTTTCGCTACTTTTTTCAATGCATTTCCTTTTTTAATTATCTTACTAGACATTTTTATAAAGTTTTATTATAATTTGAATCTAAAATTTACATAAAACAATCTTATAAACACAAATAAAGCAATATAATGTATAAAATAATATATAGTTAATTTATCAGTTTTACCAAGTTTAAAAAAAAACTTTACTATGCTGTAGTATAAATATGAATGTGACGAATTTATGTCAAAGATAAATAAATATTAAATAATTAAGAAATATATTGAATTAATTAGATATAATTATCATAATAGTTATCATAATTCTTTTTTAAAGGAAAATTAAACAATAACACAATCGAAATGGGTAAACGTCAGCATCAAAAAGATAAAATGTAAGTTGTTAATCATTGTTATTAGATTTATGAGGTTATAATACAAAATTTTTTATTTTTTAATATAATTTCTTAAATTTATTATTTTTATAGGTATTTAACATACACAGAATGGACAACATTATATGGTGGAAAAAAATCTGGAAGTTCTGAAGCAAGTGAAGATACAACATTTCGTCGTTTACCTTATAATCATTGTTGTTTGACTTTACAGCCTTTTGAACATCCTTATTGTGATCCACAAGGAAACATCTTTGAATTAGAAGCAATATTAGAATATATAAAAAAGTATAAACATAATCCTGTTACGGGAAAACCATTAGATCCAAAAACTTTAATAAAACTTAATTTTCATATAAATTCAGAAGGGCAATATCATTGTCCAGTACTTTTTAAATTATTTACTAAACATTCTCATATTATAGCCATTAAACCGACTGGAAATGTGTTTTCATATGAGGTAAAAATTAAATTTAAAAATATTTATTCATAATAATTTAATTTAATTTTTTTTTTAGGCAATAGAACAATTAAATATAAAGACACGTAATTGGAAAGATTTAATAAATGATCAACCTTTTACACGAAAAGACATTATTGTAATACAAGATCCAAACAATGCTATAAAATTTAATTTATCTACATTTCATCATATAAAAAATAATATTAAACTTGAAGATGAAGGTAGTACTTTATATGAAAATATAAATTTTAATTTGTTTTAATGAGAATTTTATATATATTGAAATGTTATAAACAAGCATTATTACAGAAATCATAAAGGAACGTAATAATCCAAATGCAAAATTAAAAACTGTGTCTATGGAAACTAAAGAAATATTAGCTGAATTAGATAGAAATTATAAACAAACTGAAACTAAACAAGAAATCTCTAAACCAAAAGCAGATAAATTTAATGCGGTTTGTATATTAATTTTTTTTTTATTTTATATTATATTAACATTAATGTTTTAATATATTTTTTTTTCCTTTTATAATTTAAAAAAAAAATTGAAATATAGGCACACTATTCCACTGGTGCAGTTGCTGCTGGTTTTACATCAACAGTAATGCCAACAGAAACTACACATCAAGCAGCAGTTATTGCAGAAGATTTAGTGCGATATGAAAGGATTAAAAAAAAAGGTAAACAATAGCATCTATATAAATTTATATTTCATTTAATCATGTAATATTTTTTTTTTTAGGATATGTAAGATTAGTTATGAATTTTGGTGCTTTAAATTTAGAACTTCATTGTGATCTTGTTCCAAAAACTTGTGAAAATTTTATAAAACATTGTCAGAATGGTTATTATGATGGAACAAAATTTCATAGATCTATACGAAATTTCATGGTAAATATGTAAATATATTAAAATAAGAATTTATAATAAGAATAATAAAAATTATATATAATTATATAATAAGAATAATAATAAGAATAATAAAAAAACAATTTAATTTAGATACAAGGAGGTGATCCTACAAATACTGGTAATGGAGGAACATCAATTTGGAATAAAACATTTGAAGATGAATTCAAACCAAATTTGATTCATCAAGGAAGAGGAATTTTATCAATGGCAAATTCTGGACCAAATACAAATGGATCACAATTGTATATATTCCTTATTCTTTTTCTATTATGTATTTATATATATTTATAAGTATGATTTAAGATAAGATCTAATATATTTCGTTTTATACAATTACAGTTTTATTACATTTCGATCATGTAGACATTTAGATCGCAAACATACCGTTTTTGGAAAAATAGTAGGTGGATTAGAAACATTAAATGCCATTGAAAAAGTTGAAGTGGATAACAAAGATAGACCAATAGAAGATATAATAATTCAAAAAGCTCAAGTATTTGTTGATCCATTTCAAGAAGCAGATGAACAATTAGCTACTGAACGTGCTGCCGAAATTGAACGATTGGCTCAAGAAGCTGCAAAAAATAAATCAAATAATAAAATGGAAAAAAATGATGTATTAAAAATATATCGATCAGGTGTAGGAAAATACATAAAACCAAATAAGGAAGAAGACAAGTATAGTCATATTATATATGTATTATGAAATTTATATTAATAAATTTCTAAAATATTAATTATTAATTTTACTTATAGGATAGAGAAAGAGGAGTTAAGTATACCATCTACAATTAAAAAGAAAAAGACAGTAACAAACTCATTTGGTGATTTTTCATCTTGGTAATTATTAAATTATTTAGAAAAAAAAAATGTACAAATAGAAATTATTTGAAACTTTATATTTCAAATATCAATATATTTAATTATATAAATTTATATCACAAATATAAATTATTTTTATATTTTTATTATGTAGAAATAAATTATAGTTTATGTATTTCATTATTTTTATTATAATTTATCAAAATGAATAACAATATATAAACAAATGTATTATAATAAATAAAAAATAAAACAAATTTTTTTTATTAATAATATAAATAATAAATATACCATAATAAAAATTATATAATTTTATTATATAAATATATTTTTATTTATATATAAATATATTATTTGAATTAAGTGGAAAGTTAATGAATTTTATATTATTTGAAATATATGAAGGTTAGATGAGTACTGGAAGTCATAAACTGAGAACCGGATTCTCCATATTTGATGTTTGCTTTCCTTAACTTAGGGAAGTAAATTGATCAACTTTAACATATTTTATCGTAATTTAAATTTAAAATTGTTATAAATTTTGAGTGTCATTTGTGTAACAATATCTGCAGAATTAATATATATTAAACATGGACGATTTAGGTAAGTAAAATGAATTTTAAATGCCTAATTAATAAGATAACCTCAAATTTGATCAAAATCAATCCTACTGTCAGAAATATTTGCGTTAGATTATAAACATATTTATTAGATATTATTATTTAATTATGTGGATTTCGATATTTTTGAATTTAAACTTTATTTTTCATCTTAAAAAATTAAATATTACCATTTTTTTTTAATTTTATTTAAAATTTTCCGAACATATGATTATATATATATATAGTTATTATATATACATAAGTAATAAAATATTAATAAAAAGTTTTGAAAAAAGTCAAATTCATCCTAAAAAAAAATTATATTTATTCTAATTTGTTTTGTTTTTTTATTATTTGTATATGAGTATAAAAATATAAAAACAAATACTGTATTATTAAAATTTTATTATATACTTAATTCTATCACACTAGATTTGTTTAGTTAGAAATCTAGATGGCATACTGTAATATTGTGAAAATCAAAAGTAGTGAAGTTCGTAACTGTTATTTATTTTCAATGGTAAGTTTTTGTTGCATCATCATGCATATATAAATGCATCTCATATTAGTTCATTCTCTCAGTGAAAGTTCAATTAAAAATTTTTTTATAATACAAATATAATAAATATAAATTCTTTTCTTTTTTTAACATATTAATTATTATTTTTATATAATTAGTGCAAAATATGTTTTTTATAATTGTATATATTTATTGAAATTATATATTTATATATTATATATTATATATTCATGTTTTCAAATTTAAAATTTAATTTTTATAAATTTATATATATTTTCAAATAAAATTAGAATTTTCAAATATTTTTATATCTAGAATGATATATAGATAAAAAATTTTAAAATAAATTTAAAAACTTTTAAAATATCTCACGTGATATATTTCACCGAAAAAGCATCTCAAAATCCATATAACAACGTAAGAGTGCTTTAAGTATCGTGCCAACAATTCTATGTATTTTTAGTGTATTTCACGGCACTGCTGTCTTTGTTATATCGTTGTGGAGAGAGGACGGATATTGTCTAAAATACGCTTATATATTTGAACTTTTTATTTTTTTATTTTTTATTTATTTATTTATTTATTTATTTATTTATTTATTTATTTATTAATTTCGGTTTATTCACATAGAATCAATAGTGTGGTTATAATTTCATTTCATCAATAATAGTGACAGTTTTTATCATATATAAAAAATAATAAAAAACACAGCATTGACTTACTTAATTTTTTACATGTGTAAAACTTTAATAACATGTGCGTATAAATTTCTCTATTATATTTAAACAAATTGTGTTCAAATAAAATAATAGAAAATATAAATAAAGAATAATTGGTCGATTATAATTATTATTTATTTAATCTTACTTCTTTCTTTTTTTTTAAATAGACTATTTATTTACTTATTCGCGTTGTTTGTACGTATAAAATACACAGACAACATTCAACAAGTGGTCGTTTGATATGTGTATCATCCCCACCATTAATTGATCGTCTACATAGCTCAGTCATTCGCGATAGACAGTGAAGAGAAGCATTACCGCAGTAAAAGTACTACATAATAACATATATGTTTATATGTAATGATTCTATATGAATCCATATAAAAATAATAGATGAATATAAGTGTGATTATATATATAAATATTAAGTTAAAAAAATGGCTATGGATCGAACAATGTATGGAAAAATAGAACCAAGTGCTATCTATCAACCCTATAAAATCACCATCAAAAAAGGTTCACCACCAGGATGTGAGTCGATAATTTTTTTTGTATTTAATCTTTTTTTGCGTTTTTCAAAGATTATCATGATTTTAATCTTTTATTACATAAATTTAAAATAAAGAAGAATATGTATAAATTAAAATAAGAAAATGTTTCTAATAATCACGATTACATTTATATATATATATATATTATACTTTTTTGCATAAATGAACTAATGAACTTAATTGTTAATCTAAATTATTCTTGATATGCATTTTTTTTAAATTAATATTGAGTCATTAATTATTGATTTAAAATCTGTATTTGTGTTAGTTTGCGTTCATGCAACTCTGCGTGATAACATAATGTGAACTTTTAAATTAAGCTCAATTGTTTCTGACAGTATTTTTTTTTATAGTCGGTTTATAGAACACATTTAGAAAGAAACAAATTAATTATGAAATTTTAAAATGGTTTTATAAAAATATATGATTATTAATAATCATATATTTAATAATCATTTAATATATCACAATATCACTTAATATAATTAGTATTTAATATACCATATTATAATATATCACGTAATAATATTTGTAAAAATAATTTTTTTAATTAAAAAATTTTAAATAATTTGTAATATTTTTTTAACTATTATATATATGATAAAAATGAATTGCCGATATATAATCAAAGACTAACATAACATATTCCATTTTTTTTATAATTTAATATATATAATTACTATTTTCGCATCTAAAATAATATATTATTTGAAAAAAATTTTAAGAAATCTTTTAAAACTAAGAATGTATTTAAATTAATATTATTGTATTACAGAATATGTGGATTTAAATTATTTTTGAAGTGTACATTTGATTCTGTCTGAAGTGATGACTCATGATGTGCACAGATCACATCATTTTTTTTGGAATACCTTTCACCTACAATGTGGGTCGCCTTGACACTAAATTTTCTGAAATATTTGTTGAAGTCATTATTTACAATACTTTTATGGAAATCTTTAAACGAATTTAAGGTAGTTAATTTCTTTTTAATTCCAAAGAAGTTTGAATTATAAATATTACGTCAATTTTCCATGTGGCGCTATCTATTCATTCATATTGGAATTAACAAATTGCTGTATCGGTATAAGAAATTGATATTAATAACATTATTATTATTATTATTATTATATAAATTAATAAATTATCAATTTTTCTAAATTTCAATTGTTAAGTGAAAAACGTGTATTTAAGAATTTTTTTTATTAAATAATTTAATAATTCTATGTGAATTTTATATATATATATGTACAAATGTATTATACATATAATATATATATATAGCAATATACATTCCTACTTCAAATTATAATGATTTATCTATTGAAAGTCGTTTTTTAGAGATACAGGAAATCATTCTCATTTATTAATCGTGCATATTATTGCATGAAAGATCCAGTATATGCGTAGGCATCTTTCTTTGAACGAATCTTGCCTTGATCTGTACATATCCATATCAGGTATGACAGTGTGTGATTTAACTTCCTATGTTTACAACTGATGTATTTAAAAATATAGATATATATATTTGTGTAGGATATATATATGTAGGATTAATAAGTCATTCCATTCATATTAAAAAGTATAATTTTTTTTAAATTACGATTAAATTAAATTTTTTTTTAATTTTATAAAATTGATTAAATAATATAATATTTCTTTTTATATAAATATAAAAAATTATATAAATATAATTATATAAATATAATTCAAAAAAGAAAAAATCGTGTTAAAATGATAGTTATTTGAAGTTATTTTTGAGATGTTTGTCGTCAGGAATCTAGTTGTAAACATTTCTGTATAACGCGTATTAACTAAGTGCGCAACACAGATGATGAACAAGGTTAAAAGGAGGGAGAGAAGAGAACAGGGACAAATGAAGAAGGAGATGGGTTCACGTAACACAGATTCTGTAAATGCAAACTGAGAAACACGTGCTGCCAGTTCTACCTGATCTCGCAGTACATACGTGCCTTCTAGTAATCATTTCTTCGCGTGTCATTACCTTGCACGTGAAAATAATTTTAAGTGGTATGAAATAATTTCATTTTTTATTTTTATATGTTTTATGATTTCCTTCTTTCTTGAAGTTAAGTATTATATTATTATTAAATAATATAAGAAATATTATTTTTGATGTTTGATTTTACATGAAGTTTTTAGAAATTGGCAATTGAAAAAGTTTATTTTAAACTTTTTTTTTACCAAATTGTGATTTTATAATTGTTACTATTCCTTCGAATATATGTTTCTTTGTATAAGTAATTAAGCTTTGAATAGGTTTCGAATTGATTAAAAAAATTTATTATATTTATATAAATTTTGTTATATTTTCATTTTATATTTCGCAAATATATTAAATTCTATTTAAACTTAACATTATTATTTGATGACATTTTATTGAAAATGTAGCAATATGAACGATATTATGAGACTTGAATCGCCGATTACTCCGGCTCATTTGACAACAATTCAAAAATATGTTTATTGGGAACAATATATAAGTAAGTAATTATGGAATTAGTAGGAATATAAGTTAATAACAGTAATCACTAACTATCTATAGAAATTAATATGTGTAAATTATAATTGAATTCTAAATATACATACATATATATATATATATGTTATAACTTATTTTTTCGAGATGAATGTTTTACTTTATTTAATAATCGTATTAAATTAGCGACAATTCGCAATAATATATTAAGAAATAATATATTTAAAAGGAATATTTCATTTTATAATTAGATGTGTACGATAATTATGATTTTTTTACAAAATTTACTAATTGTATAGAAATTTAATTTGGAAATTTATGACAAAAATGCATTTGCATAATGCAAAATTAATCTAAATTAACCATATGATTCAGAAGTATAAAATAGATTCACAGAAGTTCAGTAGGCTTTTTGCCAATAATAAATTTCATTTAAGCTTGTTATTATATTAACTCAAAGTCATCCTGATTTAAATCTGAAATCAATAATTTTATTATTAATTAGATGAAAAATAAAATAATAATAATAATAATTTTGCTTTATATTGTATAAAAATTTTTTATCTTTTATCTAATAATCTACTTTATCGACAAAATAGATTAATTATATATATTTACATATATAATTCTCATTTTATATATATTTTACTGGAATTTTCAAACTTTCAAATTATAATATTTAATGAATGATATTAAATTTAAAGAATGATTTAATTTCTACGAAAAAATATAACTGTCTTGTTCAGGTTTTATTTATGAACCATTTCTTCGTATTGCAGGCTAGACTGCTTTTCCTTCATCTCGAAGTAACCTCGGATTTCTACTTCCCGTGTTGTGAGAATACTCCCTCCATCTTCTGTTCTTTCTCCTTCTCCAGGCCGGTTTGCCTCCTCCAGGTTTCTATTCTCCGGCTTCGAAGCCGGTCGCTTTACCGAGAACTTGATTGACAATCAGTACTGCTTTGTCGATCGTCATAAGTTCGCGTGCACAAATCTTATCAATATCTCAATAAACACGTGACAAGTGGTTCACTCACATAATTTTTCATTGTCGCAGAAAAAATATAAAATAGAGACAAATAGATAAAAAGAAATGCATTATTTATATTCCATGCAATTATCAAAAGATAAATGGACATGATATATTTACATTCAGACGTTCCTTGAAAATTCCGCGCTGTCTGCAAATATTATCAGTGTGTTTAATCATTCTTACAACGTTCATTTTGATTTTCCTTTGTTCGATTTTGTAAATAATTTTAAAAATTGTGAATTGAAGTGTAAGATATGATTTTGTGAATATTCATACATTGCTTTCAATTCGACCGGAAATTCGTGGCAAAGTTCGACGTTCTCGGAACAGTGGGTGTGTCGCGGTTTGTCTCGCGATGGAAGCAGGATGCGAGTCGAAGGCTGGTGCCGATAATCTTTATGAACCTTATAATATTGAAAAAACGGAAACGAATTTTCTAAGCCTTGGTAAATGATAGATTTTTTATTCTTAATTAAAGCTCGTAACGCTAGAGGATTAACTTGAATATCTCAAAGGTTTGCTTATTGCAAAGGTTTGCTTATCTCGAAGGTTTACTTATTAAACAATACGTTAAACAACGTTTTTTTTTCTCGTTATTTTGTCGAGGGATTGAAAATAGGCTTATGTATACTTATAACATAAACATTTTTATACTAATTGTTGAAATCATCCGAAATTATTTTGTTATAAAAAAAAAGATTTTTATAAAGATATTATATTATAGAATCTAAAAAAATTGGGAGTAATTGAATAAATAAATCGTATTGATTCGATAAATTTGATTTGAGCCTAAATTTACACTTATTTGATATATTAGTAATCCTTATAAATTATTTAAATGAAAACTTAATATATTTATCAGTATCAGTATCGATATCATTGTCATTACTATTTATATACATAGTTATTTTGTACATAATATCATAAATGTAAATGTCATAAAGAAAAATTTTTACGAATCTGAAATAATATTTAAAAAGCTATATACCAATTATAAAAAATAAAAATAAAGCGAAAAAATAAGGTATTTAAATAATATTTATTATGCAAAAACCTCCAATTTATTTTATTCTTACAAAGAAATAATTATCAATTTAATTATCAATTTCATTAAATTTAAATCATTAAAAAAAATATTTTTCAATATTTTTTATCATGATAATTTAATGATTTCAGATGCATTGCTGGCAGATCTTCAGAATACAGTATCATCGGAAGGAAATCATGTCGGTAGTAATGCGACTCCTGGTTACGGATCACTGAACGGCGCACGGACTACCGGCTATAGATCCTACGATAATCGAACTTCTCCTCTTCCGCCGCAATCGGTATGTAAATTTTTTTTGCAATATATTATCTGTTATATCATTATTGATAATATAAAAATATTTTTCATTTGAATGAAAACGCAATGATTTAATTATTAATATTATTAAAAGTAAAAACTAATTATGCATCATTTGCAGAATAAATATTATATATAATATTTAACATATAAAAACAAGCGTCATTATAATAATACAATAATCGTAAATCATAGATTTAATTTATCATTGAAATTCTATAAATTAATTTTTTTACATATCATTGTTTTATCTACATGATCAGAAACTCGATTGATTTAGGTTACAATTTTCTGAGACAGATGGCAGGAACGAAATGTTTCACTTATTGTGCTATTCTTGTGATTTCATTTTAAAATTTGCGATGACCTTCTCTCAGTTTTTCATATTCAAATGATTACTATGAAAATTTTATTAAAAAATAATACTGTTAACTATGTTTAAAAATAATCAAAATTTTATAAAAATTCGTTCAATTGAACAAATCAAATACAATTAATTGTTCGTATTTTTTAAAATTATTTAAGCCAACTTTATACTATGATCGTTCTTGCAATATATTTTTAGATGTGGCCATGGAAACGGCGCTATTCAACATATTGTTAGAAGTTGTTTAATACGAGTGGTTTCACGTCACACTTTGAAAATAAGTCGAAACAGTGACGGAATTTTTTTCTAATTTCAGAAGAAATTTTGAAGTTTAATTTAAATTAACAAACGAACAATTGTATGAAAGGGTACATTCAGAAATAAAAGATTAAAAGATTATGAAAAATTGTAGAATTTAAGTAAGAAATTAGTTAAAATTAGAATCAATATTATCTCTCGGTTGAGCGTAAAAACTATAAATTTATAAAAAAAAGAATATTTTGAAAAATTAACTCAAATCATATGTTCGATCTTCTTTTTAATTCTATGATCATTTAACTATGAAAATCTAATAATCAAATGACTGATCTGCAATTTCATGGTTAATCGACTCTGAAATATGTTCCTTGATGAATCACATCGGATTCTACATCTCGACGACTACCATTCAAAATTATTAATGGATTGCGTTCGATCAGGAAATTCGATCGATCTCGCAGGAAATTGACCAATTCCTCTACCATCGCATGGTCACATTTATTATAAATTGAATCATTTCCAAATTGACTCATTCAAAATAAAAAAAATTCTAAAAAGTCGAAAAATTAAAAAAGAATAAATTCAAATAAAAAAAAAAGAAATATAATAAAAAGATAAAAATATATTTTTCGAAGTGACTAAAATAAATAAAATAAGATGTACATTGTAACAGAATTTGTAGACTTAGACGTTTATCGATCTTTTCCGGGAAATAGCTATTACATATCTTGGTAGTATTATCGATTGTCCTCCGGTAGGAGCGACGATCCATCAATTATTCAACCTTTCGACGTTTGAGTTGGCTGCAAGTTTCCCTATTCGCGTGCAACGCGGTTCCCATCGCGCCAACTGCATAACATTCAATTGCCAAATCCGATTTTTGCTATAAAGTATTACAACTTTATCCGATACTTAATTAGTTTCATCGTCATGTTCGTTGATCGTTTTGATTTTTCTTTTATTGCATAATACACAATTGTTTTACAAGTTTCTTAAAGTCATCATACGACTTATATGATTTTTATTAGAATTTAAAAGTTAAAAAATATTATAAATATTTTATTATAAATAATATTTAATATTTTCAAAAATATAATTATTTAAATTAATTATTTAAAAAAGAAAAAGAAACTATTTTATTTCATCATTTCCAATCATGTTGTTGAACGTTTTATATATAAAGAAATACGACATTTACACTTTATAGATTCTTTCTGGACATTGCAATAAACATTCTCGATATTTTTTCGAACTTTAGTTTATTAATAGATTTTATAGTACCTATAAAAATTATCTTCCACTCGACATCTGTTAAGAAAAAAAATAATGAAAATAAATCGAAGAAAAAAACGACTTTTATAATAATAATAAATTCTTGGAAATAGTAAAAACATATACACATCATTTTAATTTACATATCTTCTCTATCGCTTGTAAATTTAATACTTTTCCTTGATTTTGCTAAACATTACTTGTATAATATAAATCATAAACCGCGTGATACATATTCTTCTTGGATGTCGCGAAATTCTGCTGTAGCGTGACGTAGATTGGCTTTCTCAGACTTAGTCTTAAGCCACGATAAACGAAAAGTTGGCGGAAACTTGTCAAATCGCGAACTATTTTCCTTCAATTCGAATTTAGCACGAAGTAAAACGAACGATTACGTATTCGTATGAGTTACAATGTGATTTTCGAAAGCGTTCTGTAAACCGAATTTACTTAAGACATAGTCGATTCTCGAACGAATGTATTGCGATATTTTCGAGAACGTTCGATTTCCAGTATTATCTCCATATCGATTCTTTTAAGATTATTCTCAACTCTGCATAAATTGAATTTCATAGATAACATTAGAAACATGAAATCTCGTAGATGAAAATTTCTTATTCGACTTATTTTTCCAAGTTAATATAAATTTCTTTTTTAATTTATTAAGTTTCATATGTCACTGTAAATCATGTCGGTTTATAAGCTCGTGTTTATTTTTTGATCGACCAACCTTGACGAAAACTCTCACAGGCTGCGATTCGATATTCGAGGAAACCAGTCAAAAAGATTTTAACCAGGGTTCTGCAGGATTCTCGACGTATCGCGACATGTTTTCTTCACCGGTGGTTTGCTATGGATATTTTTGGAATGACAACTCACCGACCTAACCTAGTTTCCATCAGGACGTCCACTAACATAGTTTCATATCATTTTATCGTGGAAATATGAAAAAAAATTACAGCTGAACAGATAGAATAAACGTATGTTTTCCTTTCATCTATTACTATACCTAGTTTAAACAAGAAATTGAAATAATGTTTATTCGATTCTGATCCATTATCGGTTAGATTAGCGGAACAAATTTGAAGCGATTCTCTCGCTCGAGAATTTTGCAACAAACGAGAAATTTTGGTCTGTTTGGCGAGCAAGTTTCTATTAAAAGTATATGACGCCTTGTCCTCCGTATGTCCACCTAATTGATAATGTATTTACAAATTCTGCATAGCATCTAATGACATCATGTTTTGAAATAATATTAAATATAATGCTTCTGCGGAAACTTGGCAGATTTACTTCACTTTTTTCTCTCGTTTTTTAACAAATAAGCGACCATAAACAGAAACGTTGATGCATTTTCTGCTTCCCCTCTCCCTCTCACCATATTCACTTAATTAAGATTAAGATCGATCGAATGAACGAATGATAAATTATTTAAAATTATATTAATAATTACGCATATTAATAAACATTTCTCAAATAATTTTAAAAAATATTCGTCAAAAATTGGAGAGATCGTCATTGGGTCAAGAATCGATGACAAATCAAAGATAGATCAATAGGAAATAATTGTTACAGCCAACTTATCAAAATCGCGAAGCTATCGAGGAAAGCATCGCGAAAAGTAGCGGAGGAGGAAAAATGCCTTCTTTAAACAACAATCTGTCGGAATTGGACACGTTGCTCCAAGATTTAAGCAACGCCCATTATAATGCTCATTATCAGGAAAGAGGTTAGCATTTTACTTTCGCATGTTTGATTTAAACTTTTGTTTAAAGATATTACGATTGAAATTACCGATTATCATAGAAAATCGTATTTCCTCGAGTGGAATGAATGGAGACTCTAGTCCAATGCTTCGTTCTCCAAGTAGCATGTCAGCCTCGAGACCTACCGTCGATTCATTGCTCGAGGAGTTGAGTACCGCGGTACCAAACGGGTAAACTTTCTCATTTTTGAAAAAAAAAGAAAATTAAAAAATTTGATGCTCGATATCGAATGCTCGAATCTAATGCGATTTCTTTCATCAGAGATTATCCTTCCGATGGAAGAGTGAAAGTTACCATACAGGAAACGTCGACGGAGATCCAGCCCGTCTATGACGGTTATCCTTCTAGACAACACGGATCGTTAAATCGTAGCGAAGTCCAGAGAAGTTATAGTAATGGTCACACTGCCAGTAACGCTACCAAGGAACTAGATGATTTAATGGCCTCTCTATCCGAATTTAAGGTATGTATCAATCATGAAATTTGTCACTTTATATTCTCTTTATCGTTTTCACTGCGATTCTTAATTATTTATCAATTAAAAACATAGTTATAATGAAATTGCTTAATTACTGGGTTTCTCAATAACGGTTGCAATAATTGTTTTTATAATATTTGTTTATTATTAAAATCATTATAGAATGAGAAAACAGTGCTGTTAAAACTATCTCTGCCCATTCTTGGCTCCCTAGGTTACCAAAATAACTTCCATTCCACCATCTACCACTAGTCAACCATCTACTCCTCATCTCTCTTTCTCTCTCTCCTTCATCCGTTTCCTTTTCTTCGTCTTCTGATTTTCTGTAGTAGGGGAGTGAAAATATAGAAGGTGGGGATTATAGTGATCCACGAAATCTCTCAAAGCTTTCAGCCAGTCTGCAAGCTCATCTCTGCCAATCGACATCTCTCGCGGGTCCTTAAAATTTTTCAATCTTATCTTGAAATATCTTGACATTCCAATTTTAGTAGCTAGTTTTTTTTCGTAACCCTAACTTTGTCGTCAATTTTCTTTTAACTTTCAAGCAACTTATTCGCTTTCCATATTTGCTTTTCATCTTTGCTTGACTCGTATTCTAAAACATTCTATTATTTCTCTATCTATACGCGCACACTGATTATTTTTACATTGTACATTTACAGATCAATAGTAGTTCCCATCAACATCAAACAGTGACTGATTCTCCATACGCTAAACCGAACAAAGCGACCAAAAGTTCGCAAAGCCCGTTGCCATCCGAGGGCACGCAAACTAGAATTCATATCACCGAAACTCACACCACTCATCACTACCAACAGCAACACGGAGAACCTTATCCACCACAGCCAGCGACTCAGACCAAACAGAATCAATTGGATTCTATGCTAGGAAATCTTCAAGCCGATATGAGTCGTCAAGGAGTGAATACTACGCAAAAAGGATGCTGCAGCGCTTGCGAAAAACCTATCGTGGGACAAGTAAATGAAACTAAATCATCTTGGATTTCCCTCGATATATCGACTTCTCTCAGACGATAAAGTTAAACGTATTTTTAATTACAGGTGATCACTGCTCTAGGAAAAACTTGGCATCCAGAACATTTCACATGCACGCACTGCAATCAGGAACTGGGCACGCGAAATTTCTTCGAAAGAGAAGGACACCCGTATTGCGAGCCTGATTATCACAATCTTTTTTCTCCACGTTGCGCCTACTGTAATGGCCCCATTCTAGACGTAAGACGTCTAACAAAAGTCACGCGCGATGTTTCGATCGCTATCTAGAGTTACATCATGTTTTCGATTCTCGTTATTTTCAGAAATGTGTAACCGCTTTGGAAAAAACTTGGCATACGGAACACTTCTTTTGCGCTCAGTGTGGCAAACAATTTGGAGAAGAGGGATTTCACGAGCGGGACGGAAAGCCCTACTGCCGAGAGGATTACTTCGATATGTTCGCTCCAAAATGCGGTGGATGCAATCGTGCCATTATGGAGAATTATATATCGGCCTTAAACAGTCAATGGCATCCAGACTGTTTCGTTTGCAGGGTAGGCTATGCATTCGTCAATATTCATACGTAACAAATATTTTCGATTTGCAGCGACATTTCAGGATTAATACAAACTATCGATGCAATTGTTTAGCAATTCGGTAGCTTTAAAATATACAACTTGTAGGATTGCAAGAAGCCAGTTTCTGGAAAGTCGTTTTATGCGATGGAGGGCAAACCTGTTTGCCCTAAATGTGTTGGTGTCGATGATGATGAAGAGGAAGAAGAAGAAGAAGCATAAGCAATGCTTCGATTTCTTATGTAAAAAATCCTATTGTTCCTTCTTTATGCTGTCAGGCTGCAAAAATGTATAAACCTGACTTTCCCCATATTTTTTCAACAGGTGATTTAGGTAATCCACGAAGGAAGAGAATGTGCTGATTTGATTTCATCGCCGTCGTATCTATCTTTCTTGAAATTACTCATTTACATACATGAACACATATACATACATATATACATACATACATACATACATACATACATACATACACATATGGATAAATGTATAATATACACTATAAACAGTTAGGATATTGTTAAGGAATATAATATTCATGGAAACTTATTCAATGCAGTCGGAATTGATTTTTGTTGTCGAACTACGTTTTTTAGATAGATAAACATTATTAACAATCAATCGTTATACTAATATCAATTGCTAGTATTGTATGCAAAATAAAAATAAATTAGGAAAAAAAACGAAAAAACATACACAACACAAGAGTTAGCTCGAAACTCTGACTCTGACGCTGCCGCTTTCCACGTGTCTTCATCGAAGGCAAGTGTGATCGAATGCCGGCATTCTATATTATCTAATCGTAATGTTGTTACGAATTACGATATGTCTTCTGTATTATATATTCGTATATTTAACTCTTCCATGTTTATATATACTCAGCACAGAAACAGATTGTGCATGCAACTTATATTTATCTGGTTGAAACGCCCCTTTGTATATGGTGAAATCGTTTTAAACTCATTCATAAATGAATGAATAGAACTAAAGATACAACGATAGTGCATTAATTTGTACTATTGCATTCTATATATTAATTTTTTCTATACTCATGTTTAATAATTTTTTTTATTTTTTTTTTTCATAAATATTTCTAATTAACATAGCAATTTTTTTTATATCCGTAGGATTGTAGACAAAAATTCCAAGGTGGCTCATTTTTTGATCACGAAGGTTTACCTTATTGCGAAACTCATTATCATGCTAAAAGAGGATCCCTTTGTGCAGGATGTCATAAACCAATTACAGGTCTCTGAATTTTCATTTTTCTAAACCTCAAACTTTTATATTGCTAATTGTTAATAGAATTAACTTATTAAATAAACGTTTCTTTCAGGTCGTTGTATAACCGCTATGTTCCGGAAATTTCATCCCGAACATTTCGTATGCGCGTTTTGTTTAAAACAATTGAACAAAGGTACTTTTAAAGAACAAAATGATAAACCATACTGTCATGGATGTTTCGATAAGTTGTTCGGTTAAAATTATTATAAAGTATTCATATTTGTAACATAAAAACGAACAAGCTATTCTGCTTGGCATTACATATTTATAGACTGCTCATGTATGTCTATACCGCATAGAATATGTAATCGCTTTAATCGTTATGCAGAAATACGTATTTCACGATTTAAACTTCTCGTTGTAACCCAAGGCAGCCTTTGAAAATTTTTATAAATCTCAATATGCAAATGGTGCAACAATTTAATTATATGTCATGTATTGTTATATATTCTTATCATAAGAATAAGATAATAGCTGTAGTCCTTTGTATCTTCCATCGTCCGAAGTATGGAGCATGTTACTAATATTTTTATGTATATTTTATATTACGTATTTCGTATTGACTGTACAATCAAAGAATTATTAAAGGGTGCTAATTATTAGCTTATTTTTACTAATAACATATTCGTTGACATATTCAAGAAAAAAAAATTATTCGAAAGAAAAATATTTATGTGAAATTGCTAAACATTCGCTGTTTTTGATAGGTTTGATATACCAGTTTGAAAAATATTTATATTTATATCTGAAATACATAGTTAAGACATTAGTATTTGTCGAATTTCTATTGAATATTCGCAAAAAATATATCTAACGAATTAATCAAAAACAAAATACTTGATAAATACATAATGTAAAACAGTAAAAATATAAGTTAAAAAATTAATAATGCATTTTGTTTCTTAATCATTTACTATATCCTACTTATAAGTATAAATATTAAAAAATAATAATGATTAATAGTGATAAAATATGAAAGTAAATTAAAAATTTTTTAAATTCATTTATTGTTTATTTGGCATACTGTTGCACAGCACACTATTATTTTTATGATAAACATTTACCAAGTATTATATACATTAGTAATTACTATTTTATTTAAAAAATTTTTACAACGATATAAATAGCGAGTGTTAAATCAAATTTAATATTACAAATACATGTACAAAATAAAAACATGTATAAAAATTATACTTTATATCTGTGCTTTCAGTTTATAAAGTGATTTATATCAATTTCTGTGCTACTTATAATACACTAGTATAAAAAGAACAAATAATTTTTTAGTCAGGACAATGATTTCTTCGCAAATAAAAGTAACGAATATCACAGACATATTTTAAATTTTCTTCTTCTGAGAAATCTGTCATGCTAGTGTGGGAAATAATTCAGAAAAACTTTCGTGCCAAAGATCCGTCAAAGTAACGTTATTTTTTTCGTGTCGTATATCAGAATTCGGAGAACCGTGCGATTCGTATCCACAATCAGATGCATTAGAATCCAATTTGGAATGTGTACAATTAGTTTCCATTTCTTCGGAATATATACTCGAAGGTGACATAGAATCCGTGTTCGTGTAACATGGAGATAAGTGATTGACATAATAATTCGGTGTTAAATATGTTGAATCTTCGTTTGTGCAAATACTATCTGTAACTACTTCTTGAACGCATTCTTGAACGCTTACATTGGTTTCATCTCCAGGATAAATGATCATTACGGAATTGGTTGCTTCGTCATAAGTACCATAAATAGTGTCTAAATCATGTGTCATATCGACTTCTTGTTTTATTTCAATCTCTGATTTTATTGACATGGGTATGCTCGTACTTGTGGTATAAGGTGTACTGGCTGTGCTAGAAACAGGATGCCACGATTGATGTATATTCATGCTTCTACAGGTTCCATTGGTTTCCACATCTTTTGATGTCTGCCCCACCACTCTTTCTGAATAGTGACATTCCTCAGTGGTATTTTCCTTGACTGTTGCCTACACAAGACACAATCATTATATTATTAACAAAAGGAAGACTGAGTTGTACATCAAAAATATGAATTTAGAAACAAATGAAATATTTAATAACATTCAAGTGTTCTATCTCTAATACTCTAAATTAAAAATCAATAATTTTAAATATATTATAGCATAACAATACTGAAGTTTTTTTATTTTTTTAAATAATTCATTCATTTCTATAGTATAAAATAATAAAATATTAGATAAAATGTACAACATAATATAATATAATTATAATCTAGTCAATATGACTGATTATTATCAAAACACTCACTTGTTCATTTGTTCTATGAGGATTTGCTTCCACTTCTGCTGTAACTTCTCGCAAAAGGCTTTCTGCAAGTTTTTCAAGTCGTTCGATATAATCATCTCCTTGGAGTTCACTAAACAATTCTTCAAGAGGAAGTAGATGGTCAGAATCTTCAGAAGAATTGTTGCTCCTGGAGTTAGTGTCAGAGTTGATGCCAGCTGTGTTGTTCCACCCTGCTGCAGAGGGTGAGTGGAGGATACTGTAGATCCCAGTGAGGACACAGCACAGCTGACACGACTCTGGCACATGGAACAAACAAAATCTTCTGTGTTCTTGATTTCTCTTTCTTTCCTCAATCTTTTTGTTTCTGTAATTAGCACTTCATTCTGCGATCTTAACATTGAACATTCCTGTGTCAATAATTCATTTTGTTCTCTTAACCTTCGAACAGTTTCTTCTAATTCATCAAGTTTAGCCTTTTTACGATCCCGAGATGTTTGAGCTGCTACTCTATTTTTTAATTTCCTATGAAATATTTTAATATGTAATTAATATAATGTATTCTAATATCTAACATT
Organism: Apis cerana; assembly: GCF_029169275.1. Classification (NCBI taxonomy): domain Eukaryota; kingdom Metazoa; phylum Arthropoda; class Insecta; order Hymenoptera; family Apidae; genus Apis; species Apis cerana. Next base: position 10,970,873 of record NC_083856.1, read on the forward strand.
TAATTTAATATTGATAATTAATTAATATTTGCATCATTCCTTTAAACGTACTTCCTCTGAAGTTTTTCTTCCCATGTCAAATGATCCAGCCGTCGTTTTTTTCCGCGAACACAAACATCTGTTTTGAATGATATACTTTCATCCTGAATTTCTTCGTGTTTAGTAATTTTTTTTGTATCCATATTCGATTTATTAGTTAACATAGAAGTAGTAAAATTTAATTTCGGCACAGACTTTGGTAATTCGCTTGTTGAAATAATGCCAGGCGCCTTTGATGACAGGCCCTTAGGCAACGTGATTATAACACTTTTCAATACGTTCATAATCAGCCATAAAATATAAATTAATTTACTATTGTCACTTGTCTTAAAATTTCACCACTTTATCTTTCCAAACTTCTTAAGCCACCGACTATCGGAAAGCGACTGATATGAAGCATAACACTGCCTATCAGAAAATTCCATATGCGTTTCTAACTGATGTAACTGTACTGACGAACTGCAGCATTTGACTAGCCAAAGAATATCCTAGAACAACAGTTGCATCAGTCTTTGATATGACTGGCTGAAACTAGGAATGTTACATGTGGTGAACCGTTATTGGTTGCCACATCGTATTTCTTTGTCACTCTTTTACTACTACATAGTTAAATAATTACATTTTTATTGATTAATTTTATTTTTATTGTCATATAGTACACATGCATTTTTTTTATATTGCTTTTATCCATTAAGATTATACTCTGTTATTTTTCAAACTTTTCAAAATCATCTAATTATGACTCATTCGATAAGTTTTAACATTAAATATAAAATTGTTATTATTTGAATTTATTATTTCTAATTGATGAACATTATTGTATTAAAATTTTATTGTTGCTTATAAAATGTTCATTGAAAAATATTTGATAAATATTATTTAAATATCATTTAAAATTATATTATATAATATTATGTAAAAAATATAAATGAAATTTTAATGGTGCAATATATGTAACATAATGGTAAAAAAGAAAAAGAATTATAATTTATCAAAATGTATGGAATTTTTATTATTAATATTAATATAAATTAATTAAATAATTAATACAAAAAGAAATGTAAATTTGAAAAATCGAAATTTTGAAATCATTTTAATTGCAAATGCAGTGATAATATTTATAGTAAAATTTTATACGTATATATTATAAATTATTTATTATATTAATAGAAGAAAGATAAAATCAGAGACGAAATGAAGGATAGAAAAGAAAAACAAATAATTAGAAAAGAACAGAGATAAAAAAATATAGGAACTAGTGCCATCTTCAGAATGCCGCAAATAAAACTTATATAATAAAGATAAATAAAAAAGAAAAGATAAAGATAAAGAATTTATTATCAGTGCCATCTTTTGGATGCCAAAGACATCTATTTAAATGCACGATAAATGAGAAGAACAATAATTGAGAACTAGCGTCATCTCTTAAATATTTTTAGAAGCACAATTCTTTAAAGAAATGTCTTATTCCAAAGATGGTATTGATGGTTAATTCTTATTGTATTTCTATCCTTCTTCTACTTTTTATTCTTATCTACGTGAATTTCATTTGCGACAGTCTGGAGATGGCGCTGATTTCCATATTTGTACCCTATCTCTCTCCTTTTTCTCACTATTTGTTCTTTTTTTTCTTATATATTTACTCTACAAACTAATGTTTTCAAAAAATGATACCAATATCCGATTAATTTCGTTGTTTTTTTTTTGTCTAACGTATTAATTAAAAAATCTTAACCAAATCTATTCAATTCATTTTTGAGACAAAAAAGAGAATAAATGTTAGAATTATTGTGTATCTGATTTGTAATAGTACATTATTGATAATCGATATGTTCACTGTTGAATATAGAATAGTATAAAATTTAAAATAAATTAATTTCGTACGTATATGTTTAAATTATTTAATAGAATTTGTACAATTCTGTTTATTTAATAGAACAAGAAAGTTTATTTAATATTTAAAAATGTAAAATATATTTCCAGATGCACAAACCAATCAAAAATTTTGGCACAAGAAGAAACTAAACAATTATATCAAGTTGGCTAGCCCGATGGTGCATCGCGCATCGCATTTCATAGATACTAGCCATTAATCTACGGAATCGACCACACTGTAGACAAAGAAGCTACAAAGAGACAAAGAAGGAAAATATTGAGAGGAAGAGGGCGTTGCAGAATGTCACGAGTAGACACGAGGATTCGACAGGACTTGGCTTTCAGTCGCAGCTCGGCAGTCTGTACGAGACGAGCGAGATACGTGTAGTAAAGTGTGTAGTTTGTATACATATACGTGCACGGTGCATGTATATCACTACTCATAGACATACTCTCGCGTGTGTAAAGGTAACCGATACGCCGGACGAGTTGACACACGCGCAGCAATGGCGTACCCCTTTGAAGAAGCCTGAACGTGTTCTGTCGTTTAATTTTTCTTTGTGCAGCTGTGTTTAAAGTGTGTGAAAAAGACAAATAATTTGAGTAAAATTTCTTATATATAAGGCAATGATAGAATTGCAAAACAACGTCAGTATATTAAAGTGTTTCAATCTTGTCGAAACGAAGAAACGAGACGTTACGCCCAGCCTGTTCAGATCCAAGCCCCCATTGCTTGCTCTGATATATAAATCTACTCTTCGTTCTCATGAATGTCTCTGAATTTTGTAAATAAAAAATCTGATTAAAAGTGGAAGTGTGGCATTCTAACGTTTAATTGCAAATATAATACATACATGTAGCAATCGAGATATTACGTGCGAAGGATTTGTGAAAGAGTGAAGTGGATTACTATATGTATCGAGAATTCGAAAGGGAAAAGACGAAAAAAATACGTTTATATAGAGAAGAAAAGATTTTGGAATAGAAACGAGAGATTAGAGAGAAACAAATAGAAACGGAAAATCATAGAAGGCAAAGATCGATGTTGCAAGGAAGCCGGTATCCAACAAATCAGGGCCGGTGGTGTTCGAATTCGTAGTCAGTTGTAAGCTCTTTACGACTTTTTTTTCCTTCTCTCTCTCGAAATATGCGATAACGCTCTTTTGCTCATGTACATTGGGGGCTTCTGCCTCGAGGGCTTTCCTTGGTGTTGGATATAATAGCTGATTGGTCCAACCCTTGGATAAGGCAACCCTCTCTCGCAGCGATGAATCGTACCATTTTTTTTCATCTCATTTCAAGATTTGCCCATAAAAATTGTGAAAAGTAGCACAATTATTAAGAGGATCGTATTGTCAATACAAAGAAAAGAGAGATATTAAGAAACGTATTAAGAAAAGAAGGATAAAAACAAGGAAAGAAAAAGAAAAAAAAAGAGAAATAAAAGAAAGAGGTTAGTCAAGAAAACAAAAAAAAAAAAGTGCTGGAGAATCGCGAATTCGCGTCTCCGGCTGTGTGGTGAAAGATCGGGTAATCTCAACGCTGGGCGAGACGGAGAGCAGTGGATCGTGGTCGTCATCGGGGAGAATAATCACGAGGATCCCACGAAATGAGAGGCTAGCGTTCGAGGTGGGTCGTTGGTCAGCGGGCGTGCAAGAAGGGACGGTTCGGCGGCGGAAGCCTGGATAGTAGGAGGTTTCCAACATGGCCGCTGCCTGCTACGAGAAGGAAGTGGTGGTAGGTGCCGCTATGCATGGACACGGTCATCACCATCACCACCACCATCATCATCACCATCACCATCACCATCATGGAATCGGCGGCGGGTCTACCGGCGGTGGCGGCGGCCCGGCTGCCTCGGGTGCCGCGACGGGACCGAGCGGACAGCAAACCGTCCTACCGGCCGCATCGACCGGCATCCTCGACACCACCGTCACTGCTGCTGCCGTCGGCTCCGGTACGACCGCAAATACAAATACGACGACCGCCACCGCGACCGCAGCAGCTGTCGCAGCTGCGGCGGCAGCCGCTGCGGTTGCAGTCACCACCTACAAGGACTACAAGGATTACTCGCAACCTCTCCACGTTGACTGCAGTGTCGAGTACGAGCTGCCGAGCCAAGCAAAACCACCACCCGGTGGCGGTGAACCTCTTCTCATGATACACCCATGCTATTATCGACGAGCTGAACGTGAAAGGAGAAGTCCTTTCGTCAACAATCTACCACCACCAGCAAACGCGCCTATTTCGTCGAGGCGAAGCAGCAGACGAAGTGCCTCGGCCGCTGTCGTTGCCACCGCGACCGCAGCCGCTGCCGTTTCCTCAACCTCGTCCGTTGTTGCACCCTCTTCTACGGCTGCCGCCGTTTCTACCTCGACTGTGTCATCTTCCAGTTCCGCTGTCGCAGCCGCAGCAGCAGTCTTATCGGCAACTGTTGTCGCAACAAGCGATTCAGGATCGAATCTCGTTTCCACAACCAGTCAAATGTCTGCTGCGGCTATGGCAGCTTCCTATCGTGCGGCTCTCAATGCTGCTGCAACTTTGTCGCAACAACAACAACAACAACAGCAACAAAGACGTCAACACCACCCGCAACAGCAACAACAATCACAAGCACCACCACCGCCACAGCAGCAACAACAAAGTCATCATCATCTTCATCGATCTCATGCTCATCCCCTCCACAATCAACAACAACCGCAACAACAACAGCAACAGCAGCAGCAGCAGCAGCAGCAGCAAGTAAGCTCGGTGTCGTCAACCTCTTCCGCCACCGAACTAATCTCTGCTGATGAAAAAGCAGTCATATCAGGTATTTATCAACACTACTTCCGCGCAATGCGCGCTCACAATCATCAGCATCGACAGCAACAGCAGCAACCGCAGCAGCAACAAGCAACACAGCAACATCGAACGACTCATCAGATTCATCATCAACCTCACCAAAGCGACCGAAGTTCCTCCTCGTCGGTGACACCAACGGTTACGTCAATATCCGGCATATTACGGCAGACTTATCAACAGACGTATAATGCGACGAATTCGAGTTCGTCAAGTCATCTACGGGCAACAACGGCCTCAGTGGTCGGGCATCATCCATATAGGCGACCGTCGACGACGTTACGTGCAACGTCGCACATTGGTCAACAGGCTTCTTCCTCTTCTTCCTCGTCCTCTTCCTCCTCGACGTCGATCGGTGCTTCCAGCAGCGTTTCTTCTGGTGGCGTTTCCAGTGTATACGCGAGCACAATACACAGGCATCATGCCACCTCGCTACACGCCCTTCAAGCGGCTGGTTTTTACGAAACGCCTGGTTATCATGCGCTTTTGCCGCAGAGTTAGGTGTCTACCAGCAACGTGGTGAACCCGCCCGAGACCGACCCTATTGCCAACCTTCATTTATTCACCTAATCCGGCTACAAAGCTGTGTGCTCTCTCTTCCCTATTGTACGACTTATCTTCCATACTCGTTAAAGCGCATACGGGTTGGTCTAACTCTGCCTAGTACACTCGGGATACATCTATCTCTGCGACATACACGCTACTTCTCCCTACGTGTATTCACTGTATATACGTAAATATGTATGCATACGTATATACGTGTATGTATGTATGTATCGTCGTCGACGCAACGATCGTACGTGCCGTGCTCTCCGTGTTGGCAGTAGTGTGCGGGTGGCCGGACGGACGGACGGACGAGCAGAAAGCCACAGAATAAACACACGACGCATACATACCACCACCATCACCACTATTATACACAGATACACATTCAACCAGAGACAGATGGATGGAACCACGAACAACTGAAATGGTCGTCTATGTAGGCATCGACCAATTTCATCCACCTGCGATACGTGTGCGCTTCTCAGGTATAAAAATTCATTTGCTTAGGTCTTGTATTAACGTTTTATTATTTTTAGTCATACACTTTCAGCCAAAGACACGAGATTTCCTCCGCGTTAAATTCTTGAAACTCGGATGCCTTTCTTAGCCGGGCAAACATCGTGTACACGCGATCCTTCTCTCGTTGTATGCCATCGCCGCTGTAGTCACGACGACGGTGGCAGCCGCGGCGGCGGCGGCGGCCCCTTTCGCTCTTTTTCTCATCCTTCGTCTTTGAATAACCGCGGATCGCGTATGCATCGGTCAACAATAGTATTTTTCAGATATACGATCGATATATATACAGTTTAATCGCATTTTAAAACGAATTATACATTATTGATTGTCAATAATTCATTATATCGTTATTCCCTAATTAGCAAATAGCTTATAATACTTTGATTTCACTTCAGATCTTCTCTGCTTACATATTCGGATCCGATCGACAATCATTGTAATCGCAAGTGCCAAAATCTAAATGCAACGTTACGTACATTTTCCGATAGAGTACAAGCGCAATTTTTTTTCTTCGAACAAAAATCACATACAGGGACACTTGTCTTTTTTTTTTTTTCTTTTTTTTGCAAGCATATACAGGAAACGGCAATGTGACGTACAATTGCATTTGTCCTGCTCTAACGAAACGTCCGTTTCTCGTTTCGTCCTTTCTCCCAGAACGCTTCTCGTTTCTCGTTTCTTCGTTCGAACTTCTTTGTTTTTCTCCATCTCTGTCCGTCTCTCGGAACGGAACATCTCTAGAAAGGCGAGAGAGGTCCGAGAGAGAGTCGGGGCAGCAGGATTTCTTCTTTTTTGTCCTGCGCCCTTTTCAAAGAGCGCGCTCAAGGAGAAACGGACGGGGACCGTATTTCGTTACACGGTAACGATCGATCAACGTGACCGCACGACCGCACTGGCGGTACGGGCGAGCCGTGGCGAAGCGAGACGAAGCGAGGCGAGGCGAGGCGAGGCGAAACGAGACGACGACGAGTCGGGACGAACGGTCGGGACGGGACGGGATGGGACGGATCTGGGCGGTTACGGGACGTGGGGAGTGCGAGGGACGCGACCAAACCAGACGAGAAGGGGGCGCGGTCAAGATGGGGATCGGTATATAGACGAAACCAAGAGACTGCTCGCACGCATTGGAGGGAGCGGGACGCGTCGCCGCGTGTTCCGAAAACACTGACGACCGCGTATACGGATGGACGTTAGACTAACAGCCGCTAATGTGAACCTGCGACTCCTATAATTTTCAACCGTCGTGCGTCTCACAGAAACTTGGAAAATTGGTTAGAAGGGGAGAACTAGATAGATTGGAAGTAACTTCGCGAATTCTCAAAGATACTCGAAGAAATAAAAAGGGGAAGAGATATGAAAGTCACGTTTCGTTGCTTCGTTCGATAAAAGAAAAAAAAATCTCTTGATAGGGTATCGATTCTAATAAATTTCTTTTCATGAATTTGCATTCAACTCTCACCACTCCCTTTCATGTGACTGACTTTAACGACCTGTTTTCTCCGATTGTTGTAATAATGTGTTAAAAAAAAGACTGCTCGCAAATAGTTTATTTTTGTAGGAAAAACTCGTGTATTTTCGTGCGATGTTTCCCGAAAAGAAATTCGTGGAAGAGATCCAAAGAAAAAGAGAAAAAAAGCTGTGGATAAAATAGGAAGAGGAGGAAAGGGTCGTATCGTCTATAGTGTATCGCGGTGTATCCTTTAGCGCGTATTGCGTTTGACACGACTTGTATCGAAAATATTTGATGGAGCACAATCAGGCGCAATCGTACCTCCTTCGGACACACAAAACCCGATCGATAGTAAATACGTTTCCTAGTTATATAGATCGTGGCTCTGTGCGCACGGCAGAGGGTTAAAAACTTCATCCACTGATAGATATTTATACGATGTGGAAGGAAGGAGGGCATTATTGTGCCTCGTTGAAACCCCCGTCGAACTCGTTATATAATGTGACGTGGACACATCAGGTAATTAGGAAGCGTCGCAAGCAGAAACGTTGGCTGCTGACTTTGAAAAGGTTTCACTGGTTTGTTGTCGGTTTCTTCCTATCTTTCTCGCTCTTCGCCGAATGGACAAAGAAAAAAAATTCGCTCGTACGTTATTTTTAAACTTCACATAACGTCTGTGGAACTATTTCTCGACGATATTCCACTTTCGAACGATCGTATCCCGATGAATTTCCACAACACGTGGTGGCTATGTAGCATGTTAAATCGTCATCGGTACAATGGTTCACGCATCGAATCCTGATTCGACTGGTTCCAATATCGGAACACAAAGGCGACGCGAAAATGTTCAGTTTCGTGTGTACACGAAGTCTCTCGTTCCTGGTAAATTTTGTTGGCAGAGCTCGGTTGTCGAGAGCAGAGTTCGTTCCTGGCACCACTTACCCTTCGCCGTCCATCTCGGCCGAGCATTTCCGCCCCGGTGTTTTTGCTCGTTCAAAGGGAACGAACCTCTTAGCGGCGAAGTAGAGGGAAGCTAAACGGATACAGGGCCTAAATACAGTTACTTGAACTGCGAACGACGAAAAAAACTTTTCGCGTTACTCTTTTTGCAAGCTGTTTACCAATCGATAGACTTCTAATAAAATTTCGTATCTTCGTTCTCGAAAATATCAATTATTAGTTTAATATTCGTTCGTGTGTGCGTTCTAAAATATCGAGATGTTAAAAAATGTGACGTGTAAGTGGTGATATTTTTTTAGAAGTAAAGAATTATAATGATAGTTTGCGATAATCTACCAAAAGATAAATGTAGATATCGTTAATCCCAATTATCGATATTTTTCACTCTTTTAATATTTTTAATATTCATTTTTTTCGTATTTTTCTTCAAGAAGAAAAATTTTTTAAAATAATTAAAAAAAAATAAATAAATTTACATTTTTAATTTTAATCGTTAATCTTCGATTAGTTACGATTTTGTTAGCTTTATTAAACTCTGACTCCATCGATTCTTCGACTCTAGTTTAATATTTCGATCTAGTTTCTTCTTTTTCTTCGTTCGTTTGGCCTCTTTTTCTCTTCGGTTTCTCCGTAATCTGCCATCAACCGCCTCTATACATGCTACTTTCGACTCGTATATGCTGTCGTATATTCCATCGCTTCCTATGCAAAGGATACGCTCGTAGAATTCGATTGTCGTTCGTCGGTATGTCGAAAGAAAAAAAAGAGGAGGAGACTCGCGGACGAGCGAGCGAGCAAAAGAACGAACGAATAAAACTGTTAGTCTGGGAGCATTGTAGCGTCGCAACGACGACGAGACACGGACGAATGTCAAGCAGAGTTGTCGGTGCTGATACGATCGAGCTACGCCTTAAACTTTTCACCTCGTGCATATCAGGAATCAAAGCTAAAAGTGCCTCGCCTCTGATGATTACGCGATTCATGAGAAACCGTCATTGACTAAACAAACGAAACGTTTGTTCGTGCCGAAAGTTTCGTGTGTGCCAAAATTCACGTTATTGCGTATATTTTTATCGCGTCTTTCCCGACCCGATTACTCGAAAATATTCCTTTGCGCGCTCTTTTTTTTCCCCCCCCCAAATCAGTATTACTTTTTGCATTTATATCGCCTATATTCCAGGTGAGATCAACGTTTACGTCAATCAGGTATATCATCGTTGTTATCGTCTCGAAAAAGCTGGGAGCATTACGTAAGGGGAACGTTGAACGACTTTCCGGGCTGCGCGCATCTTCTCTAGGGGAGATAACGCGATAGAGGCGCTCCTCTTCTCTCGTAGTTGCCACCGGCTCGATCTCAGGAAACACGTGCACGCTGTGCGCCACTCGCTTTCTTTTTTTCCCGTCTGATTCCACGATTCTCCTCCCCTGCACGGAACACTGTTCCTCGTGGTGGTATATATACGTGGCAGAATCCACTTCCATAGAAATTTCATTTTTGTCCTCTCCCTCGGTTCAACTCGGTGTTGCGCTTGTTTATCCTAAACGAGGCTATCCCATCAAGTTGGGAAACGTCTCGATCGAAGATGTATTTTCAACGAACGAGTCCTATGCTTCAACGAGTGTAAGAACGAGCGTGCTTGTGTAATATACGCGTTAAACATCACATAGAAAACACCCACCCATGACTCGATGCGACACGTGTGTATCGCGAAGGAAATAATACACGGCATGTGCGGTCGTTCCGGTCATTTTTTTTTTCTTTTCCTTTTTCTTATTTAACATTGCATTCAATGAATGCATTTCCACGCCGGAACGATTACTTTCCCTGTTCCTTGTCCTTTTCTTTTTTTTGGGGGTTTCTCTCTTCTTTCTCTTTACTTTGCTCGATTGATCCGCAAAAACTCTTGATTGTTTGTCGCGTTTGTAGTTCGGCGAGAGAGCAAGGCATATATTTACTCTGTAATAAAACGTGCTTCCTCCGTAAGCGGGTACGAGAAAAAGAAAAAAAAAGTCTGGCATCAAATATTTTGTCCTACGTCGCGCGTAACGAACTATACGTAAATATACGATCAAGCTTATTCTCGAAATACGTGTGCATCGCGTCGTTTGATGGAGAGAAAGAGAGAGAGAGAGATAAAGAGTGTGTGTGAGAGAGAGAAAACGAAAGAAACGAGAGATAGAGAAACTGTGCTCGAACGTGCCTCGCCCTCCACTATATACGAACGTATATACTTTTGTGCGTATACAGTAGACGCGCATCGGATAAAAGCTCGATTCACATTCGACGGGCAACGAGGAATGGAGAGGAAACGGGCGAGAAAGAGAAGGGCGGTAAAGATAAGAGGGCACAAAGTATGCCACTTTCGATGCGACGGACCGTGGGTCCCTTGTCCCCCTGCGAGACGTCGTTCGAAATTAAACTAAATTGGCCGTGGATTTTCACGAGACGCAACAGTAGGGACACAACAGCGTGTATTACTCTCCTCTCCTAGTCGCTCGTTCACTGTGAATCAGCCGACGAAGAATGGCGTGTGCACGCACCACGGCGCGGCGTAAACGCGTGCGTACACCTTCTCAACATAGTTCACTACTATTAACTCGGCCTTAAACAAAATGACGTAAACTGCCTCAAATAATTAATATATTAAACGAGCTAGCGCGCCCTCGACTTACACTTCGACTGAATGAATAACAAACTCCTAAATCTTGTGTAATAATTATATAGTATTAAAAGGGATCGCGATAAGTTGGTGGATCGCGGCGAAGAGTAGAGTTACGCGAATGCAGAAGTCCGCCGGCGAAACAATAAGACGAGCGAAACGAAAAACGGGGTTATATAGATAACGATCGATCGGGAAGAACGCGTATAACGTGTGCGTTCAGCGAGCAAGAAGGAGAGGAGTGACAGAGAGAGAAAGGAAGAAGGGCAAAGTAGGCGTGTAGCGCATTCTTAAACGAAAACTACATATTCTCACGTTGTCAGCAGGCGTATAAAATGATGCATGAGCGAGTGGGATCGTAGGAGGGAAACGTTCGGAACGTATCGATCCAACTTAATTACGTTAACTCCTCGTTTATTGGCGTAAACGTTTATCGAAATGAGCGGAGAACAGTTCTTTCCGTTCCTCGCCGTGAATCGATGTACGCAACGGATAAACGAAGCAACACGCTCGGTGCGTAGCGTGGTCGGGTAATGAGAGGGACAGAGGAAAAAGGAAGGATGGAAGGGTAGGAATAGCAGCAGGAGGAACAGGAGGAAGGAGGAGAGTACAGGGGGTCATGGAGAGACCGAGGATGAGATCTCGTTGCTCTCCTCGGACGAGAAGAAGATGGTACGGATAAGCGAGGAGGAGAGCGTTGAAAAGTAGAGAAGGGACTAACGAAAAGAATATAATGGGAAAGTACGCGCTCGAAACAGACATATTTAGTTTTGGTATTCTAGGATGGCGAGGGAGTTGAGCCAAGACGATTAGGAGAGGATGAAAAAAAATTGTAACGTCAAATCCATCCTGTCCTCTCGGCTCGAACTTGATAACGACGACGGTGAGACGGGGACGACGACAAAGACGATGACGATGACGGGATGACTGGGTGTTTCGAAGGACGGTAGTTCCTTCGTTTATGTATTATACACGCCCGTGCAAAGGATATACTCGACAATAAGGATCGTAGCCGGTCGAACGCGATCCATACCCCACGAGAGTTAATCGAGAAACGGACGAACTCCTACGGCTTTTATGGCTCCGCTCGTAAAGATATACCCAAGGCTTTTTCCGTGGAACTCGGGACCCCTCCGAACACCCGGTCCTGGAACACTGGGGCAGAAACGACGACGGAGCGTAGATAGACGGGCGAGCGAGCGAGCGAGTAAGCGAGCGAGCGACCGGCTGGTTGGCCAGGTACGTGGTGGTAAAGGTAGAACTCTCTCGCAAAAGGACGCGAAGCAGCGAGCGAGCGAGCGAACGAGTGTGTGCCAACCGTGGCCGTGGCAGGTAGTTGCACGCCGGAAAGCATCGGCTGTACAAAGACCGACCCGAAGCCATTTTTGATCCACGATCCTCTCTCTGCTTCCAGCCGAGACCCCGAATTACAATGTGTGCTCCCCGTGCGCGCTTCACCGTGGGTGGACCACCTCGGCTCTGCGCGAATTTTTCTTCAATCGTCTACCCTCTCTCGATGAATGATCTCTTTCTACGGCGGGCCAGCCCGAACGGCAGCCTTCAAACGGATGGATGGACAGAGGGAGGGAGTGGAGACGAGGTAGAGAGGACTGCTGTCAGCCGGCGAATGAAAAGCGCTTAAGAAGCTGCGCGGCATGCACCTAACAATGACCTTACCTACCTCTGACGCACCAATTGTTCGTATACCAAAGTACACCGGCTGATTCGGCAAATATAACGTACGTTATTTTACGCTATTCTTCGTACGCGCCTCGTTCTACGCCCGGTTTATATACCAAAGCACGCTCCATGCCAGCCGGGAACACGACTACTTCTTTATCCTTATGATTCGTTTCGAGTTACCGAGAATCTTTTTCAATCCCGTTTCGACCGAAGATCATTTCTTTCCCATTTTTTTCCACTTCAATTATTCACGCTCGGTAATTACGAGGCGGTCACCTCTACGCCGAATCGCTTCAGCAGAATATTCTTTGGAATACGTGATACGGTTGCGTCGAATCTCCGATGGAAACGTATGGTCGTATGGGGTTGTGGTTTTTCGATAGTTAAACTCGAAGGGGAGATAACGGGATAAGTGAACAGATAGAGCGTAACGCGCGAGAAAGAAGGAATCGGAGAGAGGGTGAAAGAGGACGACTCGATCCTGGAAGCGAGCGCGCCGCGTGGCTGCGAGAAGGAAAGATATATCCACGAACGTCGGGATATTATAGGTTACCCTGTCTATCTACCGAATAGTCCGAACGATAGTTCGAAACGACGATGGACCACGCCCTCGGCCTGCCATCTCCACTTCGACCAACTCTAGACGATCGATCCTTTCCTCGCGACAAGCTGGCAAAAATTACCACACCGCAAAAGTCGAGCACGAAACGGGACAACTGAATACGCCCCTGGAGCGACCCGAGGCCTGCCTCTCCGGCCAATCGATACCATACCGTGTGTCTCTTCCGTTTGACAGCCTTTGCGACGTTTCTCTCCCTGCTTATTTCGTTCTTTTTCCTATTTTTACCATCTCTCTCTCTCTCTCCCTTCCTCTCCCTCTATCCTTTCGATTCTTCCTTCTCGAAACGACATTTTTCCTTTCTCCTCGAACCGGAACAAGGGGATGGATTCGTATCGCAAGTAAAGCGAAACGAAGCATGCCTCTCGACGGTCGATCGCATTCCTTCGAACGAAAAAAAAAGAAAAAAGAAAAGAAAGAAGAAAAATAAACGAGCGTGTTAATCGCTTATACGACACATCGGCGTGGCGAACGATCGATTGGCCCGAGACAGTCTGATGTGCACGGGCCCATGGTTGGTTCCACGTGCCGTCCGCTTGCTCGCTTCCTACCGATTTCTGATCTCCACCGTTTCCGCGAAAAGCGTGTGTAACTTAACGAGCAATTGTTCTCCTTCTAGTTCCTTGCTTTTCGTGATTAATCGAAAGTTTCCAATTGCCGCGCCACTACCGTGTATCTGCCTGTTAGTTGGCGCGTTCGTTAAGAGCGGCGTATGCATATATGTGTGTGTGTTTACTTTGCTCGATCGTTCATTAAAATTCGAGCCGATGCGCGTGTTATTTCTTCCCGTCACGGTGTTGTATTGGACTTTGGAGAGAGCTTTTACGAGGAACAGAGCGTATGCGTGTGCGTATGTTTACATGTGCGCCGCGTGTCTACCTTTTGCGAAACGCGCGCCGCGTGTCGCCTTGTTTATCCATCGCCGCCATCGCCGTCGTCGACGCTCTGGTGTGGCGTTGACGATCCTTTTCCTCGGTTCTCGAAAACGACTACCACGGAATCTTCGTTTTTTGAGGGGTGAAGCTAGCTAATCAACTACTACTGTATTATCGATCAGAGAGGGAGGAGAAAAAAAAGGAAAAAAAAAAAAACAGAACATACCTACGCATTTAAGATAATGTACAAGTCTCTAGTGTGATACATTTCTACGCTTATTCTCTTAACTGTAGTCATGAAGTCTAAAGTAACGATACCTCGTTGTGGTTTGTAACGCGGATTAAAAAAGCAAAAAAAATAAAATAAAAAAAGTAGTTCTGTAATAACAATAATAAAGAAAAAAAAAACGAGCAAAAGAAAGCAAAAGATTAAAAAAAAAAAAAAAAAAAATGAATAAGTAAAGGAATAAAGAAGAAAAATAACGACGTAATGATAAAAAAAAATCCGCTTAGGCTGACCTTAAACTGATAAAAAAAAGCGATAAAAAGCTCGCAAAAGGCGCCAATGTACTCGTAGAATGGAATTGTCCGGCGGCAGACGTCCTAATTAATCGCAACATTTGAAATTGTAAACGACCGCCAAAAAAAAAAAATAAATAAAATACCGTTCGACTTGTAAGAAATACTGGATAATAAAAATGAAAACCCAGAGCGTGAGAGAGAGAGAAAGAAAGAAAGAAAGAAAGAACGAGATATTTGCGGATCCAAGAAATGGATGAGACGGATGCGTGGATCCAGATGAATGGATGACTATTTGAAAAACACGTGTGGGTTGATCGATTCGTCAAACGTATGTATGTGTGAATTTACGCGCAGAGTATTCGAGGATGTAGTGTTCGGCATGTACATAATTCTGTATATACGAACGAATCACTGACTGTACAATACCACCCAAATATATTTATATTTCATGTTAAAACAACTTCGATACTATTTATTTCTTCGTTCCAGCTACTGCTTTTTTCGTGTTAATCAAATTTGCCTATGCAAAATACGCGTTACAGAGAAGAATTTCTCTCTCTCGTGTCATAGGAAGAAAGACACGCTTGTGTTTGTCTCCTATCGTAAAAGTGGAAGGAAACAGGAAGAAGGGGGAACCGTATGTAACAGTGATTTTCAGAGAACTGAATCGACAAATTTTACTAACGGCAATATGACGCGTGCGTATCGTCAAGGAGAACCAGTCCATTGGCGGCTCGTGTACGAAGTTTAATGATCACCGGGGATCTTCTTATTTTCGTTGTTATATTCTCGCCGTCTTCTTCCGTTTTCCTCATTCTCGACGGATTGCGTAACGCGCACGCGCTCGTCAAATAAATTACGTGCGATCTTATGTATCTTGGACACCGAATTACTTTCTACGTCGTAAAGAAAGAAAGAAAGAAAGAAAGAAAGAAAGAAAAGAAAAGAATAATGTCACAGGCTATCGTATTTATTTTAAAAGCGTTTAAACATAATTAAATGCAAAATCTTTTAACCTTTGAGCGCGTAACCTCTCCTATTTGAACTGAATAAACTTGCATACGAAAGGTGTGCGACCCCGGCGGCCACAATGAAATACAGGAACCACGCTTCCTGGTGCAATTTCAGCCTTTTGTTGCCATTAT
Organism: Apis cerana; assembly: GCF_029169275.1. Classification (NCBI taxonomy): domain Eukaryota; kingdom Metazoa; phylum Arthropoda; class Insecta; order Hymenoptera; family Apidae; genus Apis; species Apis cerana. The sequence goes on from NC_083856.1 coordinate 10,986,604, forward strand.
TTTTGTCATGACGTTTCATTCTATTTAACATTCCTTCGGTCTGATAGCTGGTATTGTTTTTTTCACTGTGCGCCATGGCCTCGCTCGATAATGTCCCCTATCGCGTGGAACAATTTGTTGAAAATACTTCCTTTTCTTTTTATTTTCTTTTCTCTAAAATTATCGACAAGCTTGCGATTAAATACAGCCGTATAAATACGATGACTTTACGATTCTTTGTTATTCATGATATTCCGGCGAATACGCCACTTTCCGTAGTATACTTGCCATGACGTCATTAGTCTTCTATTGTATTCGATGACACGCTTCTATCGAACTCGATACGGAATTATAGTTGCCACGGGGAATTGTAGATTACTCTGCAACGTTTCACAGACACATATCATGGAACGTATTTTTACAAAACTTCCTGTGAGTTTTCTCATAAAGTTGGATCGATTCATACGTAATAAAAAACACGCGTGTAGGATGTTGTAATTTGGAAAATCACTCTGGCACAAATAAGTTTGGCACGTATGATTACGGGTATAACACGCACTTATCTTTATATTTTCGTGTATAATATGGATGTTTTTTTTTTTTTTTTTTTTGACAATTGTTATATCGCGCACAAAATAAAAATACGAACGAAATTAGGGCTCGGAACTTTCGATGTACACGCGCGCGTGTTTCAAGTTTCGCATCATCGATCGTCTCCTTAAATGAAAGAAGTCCGGTTTGATTGCATTACCAAGTGCATCAAGGACTAGAGAGATGGTCAGAGAGTGTAAGCTACGTGAAGCGCATCGATATTTTCGAGCCGCAAATTTTCACATGTTCCTGCGATTTCCTTTTAGCGTACCGCAAGTTGGTACGCCATACATTCCGACCATCGTATATGTACCATTCTCTTTTTAACTTGTTCGTTTTTTAAACGAGTAAAGGATATCTTTTTTATTCGTAAATTTTCACTTGATATTTTAAACATTTATAGGAAATACAACTGCGTATATCCATTATTAAAATATTTTTGAAAAATAAAAGATGAAATGTTCGAAGTGTTTCCATCTCTGCGTCATTGCATTAGTTTTTACGTATACAATTTGTATGCGAAATAATGAATATACCGTTGTCGAATTATATGACAGTATATTTGACCATAAACCTTTTTCATGTTTATATTTCAAAATAAAAATTTTTCGCCCATATGATTTTGTTCTATGCATATTCTCAACGTGTTACGCCTATGCGAAGGCCCCGTATTCAGGACCCACATGGAACAGTGAAAAGGATAAGCACAAGAGTCTTGGTTCAATTGCCAAGTTATTTCCTTTTGGAAATAAAAATATAATCTTGTGAAAAATAGATATTAATAAATTTTTTATTTTTTTATCTAAAAAAGTACTAAAATATTATAAGAATGTACCTTTATTAAAAATTTAAAGTTTTTTTTTTTTGATAACAATCGGGCAAAGATTTGCTATGACGCTCCAGATAACTAAAATGTTAATTTTTTTACAGATTTTGTATTCAAACGTACATTTGAACATCTTTAGAGTTGTCAAAATCAATCGACATGGAGAAGAGAAAACCAGATATTTCAAGCGCCAAAAGAGGAGTATTGATATTGCAGCAAGTACGAAATCTAATGCACTTTCGTTCTTCCTACACGTTCCAATCAATATTAGGTTACTATTACGATATTTTTTCCTTTTGGAAATAAGAATATAATCTTGTGAAAAATAGATATTAATAAATTTTTTATTTTTTTATCGAAAAGTACTAAAATATTATAAAAGTGTGCGTTTAATAAAAGTTTAAAGTTTTTTTTTTTTTGATAACTTTTAACCTTGTATATTGACATTACCATTGACCTTACACGAAGAAGTTGCATTTTTAATTTCAATAAAAATAATTTCTCTAAAAATTTCTAAAAATAAATTATTAAATGTTATTTATCGCTGCTGATATATTAAAAATTATATCGAAATATTATTAAGAGAACTATACATATTGAAATACCTGGAATAAACGATTGTTTTGTAAAAAAAATTATAATATATATACAGTTTTAAAAATGATTGAAAGATTATAAACTAAAATTACAAATAATTAGATATCATTATTATCAAGATATAATAAAGGTTAATTATTTTTATATAAAAATTTTTAGGTTTACAGCAATAGGTTCCTTATTCACCCTAATGTCTTGCAGGATTTCATAGAATGCTAATGCATTGACCATCTTGTATTTATTACTAGCAATATTATGGAAATATTTCCTAGGAATCTAACAATTTCATTGGATGATTATATCGAGGCATATCATTCTTAAAATTCATCTTTAAATAATTTTATAGTATCATGTACTTTTAAAAATAGAAAATAATTTTTTTCCGCTTTTCTATATTATATATTATATTTTTATTAAATACAATTAATAAAAATTTGGATATCAAATACTCAGACCGCCATCTATGGATCGCATAATGTGGCTGCTCTCTACAAGAAAGGCATGGTTGAAATGCCGTAATATTTGTACGAAACATCTTCAAACGTGCTTAAATTCGTGAATATTAAATGTGAGTCGGGAGTTGGTGTTAAGTGTACTATGTATTATTTAGACGTTTCTCTGTTAGTACATTTAATTAGTTTTTAGATTTTTATTCATGCACATAACTTAACCTAAATTTCGAGAACGATCTATGTGAATAAAACTCAAAGTAAACAGTTAAATATACGATTAGTTAAATATATATACTTTAAAGTACATTGTTTCAAGATAATATTATCTTTTTCTTTCATAATTTTATGTTTTTATGATTACGTAAAATTCGTAGTTTCCTACGTAATAAGTCTTCATTTGCAATTTTTACACTATTTATCATATATTTTTATATAACAGTTGTAATTATTATATCTTTTGATTACTTGGAAAATTTTTTAAGAAAACTTTTGTTTGTTAAAATATATAATAAAAACTTTCTTTTGGTTTTAGAATATTACCACATAATCCTGGTCTTGAAGTGTCAAGAGTTTATTTAAAGAAAAACATTCTTGAGTCGATAAAACAATTATTTGGTGAAGAAGGAACTAAGTATACTATTGATATCCTGAAATATAATCCAAAAGAACTTAGATGTGTTTTAAGGTGCACTGACGATTGTTATGTACGTTTAAGAGCAGCATTAACGTTAAGTGAAAAATACGAAGGACAACCTTGCACTTATATTATTCATCGTGCTTCACCAAATTTATTATCATTTTGTGCTGATAGTAGGAATTATAAACATTAAAATATAAAGATTCCGGACGTAAAAATAACTTAAGTTTGAAGAAAAAAACCAACTTAATTCACTTACATCATTTTTTAAAAGGAAAATATTGATTTTTTTGTTTTATATTAATTTTTTTTATTAATTATTCAACAATGCCATTCGTTCATAAGGAAGGTAAAGATACTATAATCTTTGCTTCGAAGGAAGATCATGCAACACCTAGTAAAATAGATCTTCCAGAACCAGAACCAAGTCCTGGTCTCTTGTTAGCAAGTGGAGAAATCAATTGGAATTGTCCATGTTTAGGAGGTATGGCTACTGGACCATGTGGTTTGGAATTTCGAGAGGCCTTCTCTTGTTTTCATTATTCAACTGCAGAACCAAAAGGTTCAGATTGTTATGATGCATTTAAAACTATGCAATCATGTATGGTGCAATATCCAGCATTATATGGAAAGAAAGGAGCGTCTTTAGATGATTTAGATGATGAAGAAGATCCAATGGATGAACATAAAAAAAAATTAGAAAATGAAAACAAAGTCACGCATTTAGAATCAAAAGTAAAAGAAGTTCCTCACAGTTCTAGTATCGAAACAGGAATAGAACAAACTAATAAATGAATTAAATGAATGATTGTTTGTTTGTCAGTAAATAAATAATTAATGCATTTGCATTACAAAGTTAGAGTAAATTTTTACTAGAATTTAATAAAATAGAATTTAGTTCTTCTAAAGTTTTTACAAGAAACAGGTTGTGCAAGAAAGCATTTTTGAAATAAAATATCTTTAAATATTGTTTTCCCGTTATTTTGTTGTCAATTTTTAGAATCGATACGCATGGTATTTAGATTATATTATTAATGAATTAAATTAAAATTAAAATTTAAATCTCATAATCTTACAATGATTATTTTTATTCAAAGAACAGAGTGATGCTCAAACGTATTAAAATTAATATTTTTTTTTTATTTCTCATTTTTTTCCTTTGTATTTCAGTTGATTGATGGTGATATACTGTATAGTTGTAATTAATAAATTATTCCATAAATTAATAAATTACCATTTTATATATGATGCACGATTTAATAATAAGGAGAAAGATAATTTTTTTCATGAAATTTGTTCTATTTGTTCGTGCCGCGACAACAAGATAGTTGACGTCATAGCCGTCCGATGGCAGTGCGATCTTTCTCTGCGAGAAAGATGGAACCAATGTGCTATGACGTCAACTTTATGACCTCCCCTCTTTTGTTCCATCCCTTGGGACAGTCGGTCTCGTGTATACAACCTCTACCACCACGCCGCGGTCGTTTACCACCACCACTGTTGTAACGAGTCACTACTACTACTAGCTTCACCATCGTCATCGTCATCGCCATCACACCATGAGTTTGGCGTTCGTCGATCGTTTCGTACGTGTAGAAGAAAGATGTGTTTTCGTTTCATAACGTTAAGTGAGTGAAGAACGTATGTTGGTGCATTGATTTCGATAACGGGAGAAGAGGAAGGAGTTACTACGAACAAAGTACGGAAGAGACAATTGGAACGAAGAATTTCGTGACGAGTGAAGGCGGATTATAAGCTGGATACGTTCCTTGGCAGTGACCGAGAGTATCCTAGTATCGTATCGTCCGAAAAAAGTTTCTCTAAAATTTTTGACTTGCCATGGATCATCCGAAAAAAGAGAAGAAACACAAGGAGAAAAGAAGGTGAGTGAATCGCATGAAAATTAAAACTCGATGTACCCGTATGGACATTACGTTGCTTGAACCTCGAATTTTCATAATTTTCACCAAAAAATTCGAGTATATTGTTAATTATGTCATTCTACCTTGTTTGATCGCATGATTGTTCGTAGACACTGTTTAGATGTTGGAATTGACGAAGACCAAAGACAAATTCAATGTGTTGCGCGCGCGCATGTCGCGTTCTATATGCGTGAGTGAGTGAGTGCGTGCGTGTTTGACGCAATCGCGTTTCCTCCGAACGGTAGTCTCTCTCTCTCTTTCTGTTTCTCTCAGAACTCTTTCTATTCTTCTTACACTCCTGATATTTTCTTCTCCCCACCCTTCTTTACAAGATTACTTATGCCTCTTCTCTCTAATAATCCGATCTCTTTTCATTTGCTCTCCAGCTGCGATTGCATATATGCATCGTAAGCGAAACTATGAAAGCAAAAAAAAAAAAAAAAAAAAAAAAAAAAAAAATAAAAAATAAAAAATAAAAAAATATACGTACTAGAAAATACAATTAAAAATTATTTATCAAATTGATTTAAAGTCGTAGATTTACGTAGATTGCCACGTTATATTAGGAAACCCGTAATAATACCTCGAAAATCCGAGCGGGGATTCATCGATTTCTCTTTTCTTGCGCTCAAATGAAACGCCATTTGAATGAATTTTGCGGTCAAGCAAATCGTCATCTATTTGACATAAAATTCTTCTAATATCGAATTCTTTTAGAATAATTTCACATTCTTGTTTTAAAGGAAAGTTTTGTTATTTTGTGTGCATATTACGTTGTATTATATCGCGATAAAAAAATGAATTACAAAGATACATAAATCATATTCAATAACTTCTTGTTTTTATTTTTTCCACGTGTATTCATTCTAACGCAAGCTTCATATCTATATATTAGGCTAGACAACGTAATAAAATTATGAAATAAAAAAGCAAAACAAAACAATACCATCCTAACCTGAAAAAGTACGCAATTGTCATAAAAAGTTAATATACACACACACACATATATATATATACATATTTATAAAGTATCATACATCACAATGTTAATACGTATTTTCTCATAGTTGTAGTTTTTATAAATTATGAAATTCCCGTTTAGAAGCAATACACGTGTGCAATAGATAAATTTCTAGATCGATGGTAAAAATAGTCGCATCGTTTTCTCGGAACCATTAAAATTCAGATAAATCAAGAACGCTAGTGTCACGCGCATCATGTATGTTACTTTCAAGCTAGTCGCACAATCAAGTGAACCACATGGAGATAAAGCGTTGGTACGCTTATTTACATGTATGTCCGTCTCGTTTTCCATAAAATATTCCACCCTGTTTAGAAACATATATACACGTGTTATTGACATTTGTTTAACTTCCGAAACGATCGATTAACGGGAGTTTAATGAATAAATTAATTTCGATCGACGAACGATCAACGATCCAATTGTTTCTTAACAACCGCCAACATAAAGAGCAATAGTTATCGTATCTCGATATCATTGCGACGTTCGAGGGAAACTCGTACGTAAATTTGCACACATAGTGTTTAACACGTATATATTTGCCGCGATGAACGTGGTAACGTTTTTTTACGTATTACGTGAATTCATAATGATAGTTCGGTTGTTCGTATAGCCCCATTTGGAGGAAAAAGAGAACTCTCTCTGCTTCAGGCTAAACGTAGATACGTATTTCTCTTGTGCCATGTGATAGGGACACGTACACACAAATATGATCGTGTCCGTTCGATATATTCGGACGACGAGCATATATATATATATATATATGCGACCTTCTGAAAACTTTCTTTTTCCAATTAGTCTTATACATTAACAGGTTGTTTATACGTTCGACCAACTATCAAATCTTTATTATTTTTAGTTAAGCCTCTTATCCGTTCAATTTAGCGTCATGTGAATTTCGGGAAAATTTTTTTATATGCCGGTACGATGACCCGAATAATCAGTTAAAATTCCTCGTATCGAAATCATTAATAGCAATGAAAAATATCCACGTAGAACGTTTATCCGTATTTCTATATTATTTCTTCGCTATCGCGTAGTATTGAGATGATTTATAAAAAAAAAAAAAAAATTCCCACGTGGAAAATGAAATTTCCTTCGAATATATTCGAGTGTGAAATTTTCTTTTCTTTTTTTCCCGTTTCTTTTATTTTTTTTATAAATTTTTTATAAATCATTTTATTGCAAAGATACAGACAAAAAATACAGACAAGTATCTCCGGATAAGATAGAGGCTGTTTGTTGCTCGTTTTCAATCGTTCGTTAACCGACGATCGGCGATACTTATTTCGATCGAAATGACGAGTATATCCAAAAATTAATTTCCAATATTTTTATCAACACTTTACTACGTTTCGCGTTTTAGGTATTCGAAAAATGCAATTCTTTATCTATTTCGAAGATTGGATCATTAGTCCCGATTGCCCTTTCGAAATCTTTACACCCAGAGAAATATTCAATACCTTGAATATTTCTCCAACGATTACCATGTAAATCATTAAATCGGGCAAAGTTATTCAGAATCAAGTGCCGTTTCCGCATTCACTCGCTTGATTATAGTTTCCTCGATCAAGGCTGATCGCCGTGGCGTATCGGCGATTGGCGCTTGATACCCCTTCTCTAAATATACAGATCTATAGGCACGTATGGATTCATTTAGCATGTTGTAAAATCGTGGAGAATATACATACATATATATATAAATATCTCTGATTTCGAGAAATAAGCTTGGATTATCGTTTGTAATCGATCAACCAACTAAGAAATTGGAATAAAAGAATATTTCCATATATCTGTATATACACATAGTTATTCTACAGCAATTATCTCGTTACATAGAAGGATTCGTTCGATAACGGTGGAAAAAATTTTTACGCGAAAACTTGAGATTTTTCGATAGCGGGAATAGCAGATAGAGGAGACTAACGTAATTGGAAGATTAACTGTGATTCGTCGGAGAAACGAAATCCGGAGAGACTGGTCTATCGTGTATCGCGATAGGTAGTATCGTTATCGCCGGAAGATAGCCATCGTTCCAAGTGTGCAAGACAACAAGGTTTTGTGTTCTCGGTTCTAGTATCGCGCGAACCGTCGAGCCAGCGAAAATTCGATCCCGTTGCAACGATTTCGAAGTGCGTTGGTCGGATAGGCAGAATGCCGCCTCGTGGCGATCCCCGACGGAGTACAGTCTTCCCTCTGACATTGGATTTGCGCACCGTAACGGCCGCCACGTTTCTGCCTTCTCTCTGAACCCGACTATACCCCGGTGTGAGATCGGACGGACGCCGTCGGGCTAAAGCTCGAAGCAAGAGTACAAGAAAACTGGTGGAGAAGGAAGACTCGAACGAGAGCGTGGAGAGGCCGATCTCTCTCTAGAAAAGGAAAGAATCGAAGAAAGGAAGATCGCGTGGCCGCCACCACCGTCGCTTCACGATAAAAAAAGAACGCGCGGTCGAAGGGAGAGGGGGCGAAAGAAAGGAAAAGAAGGTGCGCGAGGAGAGGAGGGGGGAGTAAAATCGGGCCAAAGTTTTATTTCGTCGTCTCGTTGCGAGCGAGTAACGGGAAGAGGCGGAGGAGGGGCGGGTGGCGCGGCGCCGGCGTTTCGTTGCGCTGCGTAAAAAAATCTGGAGAAGGAGCGGCGAGATCGATCGGGCATCGCGTTTCCAAAACCGGTCGGCCGGTCGCCGGCCCGAACGATCGAGCACGATGATCGCGCCACGTGTCGAGCACCCGCTCGTTAGGACGCCCGATAACGAATCCGGTCGTTGCACCGAGTGGACGGCCAAGCACCCGGCCTACGCCGCTCTCTACGACCACCCTCGGTCCACCCTCCCTTCCTGCCGATTCGCGCGAGCACCGCCGATCCACCAACCCTCGATTAACTACGCCTCCCCGTTCGCGGAGAGGGCTTACCAAGTATCTGCTGGCACGCTCGCTTACCACGCGCCCCTTCCGTGCATGGAACCGTCCCCCGTCGAGCAACCGCAATCTCAGTGCGGCCAGCTCCGTCATCAAAATGCGGGGAAGAGCTGCCAGTTGGGGCCGGTCGACGTGGAGGACCTGGCCCTGTACTTCGAGCCCGAGAAATCGCAGCCCAGTTGCCCGTCCCGGCCGGCCTATCGGCCATCGATCAACTCGTCGAATTTTCGTCGGGCGGCGAGATCGATCCACGACCCGTATCCGTCGAGCAGCGGCGAACAGTTGTCGGAATTTGCCCCGAACGTCCCGAGCTTGCCCATGTGCGATTGGCTCGACGGCCAATTTTGCAACACCTGCACGCAACACCAGTTCACTTTCTGCACGGAGGAACGATGGCTCCAGTGCCCGGCCAGCGACCGTTGTCCCCTCTACGACGACGCTGTCTACCCCTACGGACGAAACCCCGTTCTGCCACCGTGCGTCTACGAGGATTTGGGCAACGAGTATCCCAGATACGGGGACGAGCAAATTCTCGAGGATTATTTGTAAGTGTTCGCTTCGTTGGGAGGTAAGAAGAAAGAGCAAACTTTTGTCGTCCGTTATATTATTGTCTTGGGTAATTTGATAAGCAAGAGCACTGTGGCCAAGATGACCGCGTCTCGTCTTCCTTCCATTGTTATTACCATTGCAAGGTTTCTTCGATCGAGAGTTTAATTTCTTAATTATCTCGTAATCGAGAATTCGATCGGGATTGTAGTAGAGGAGAAGAAAACTTTCTGCTTTTCCGTAAAAATATTTTCAAGAAGTGGAGGAAAGAGCAGCGTTCGAAGGTCGTTTCGTAGAGGAGATAACGACCATTCGAGATAGTCGAGACGTGACAACACGTATTTGATGTAAATCTCACCTTTTGCCCGATATTTACGCCATCCTATTTATACATGTGTGTGTGTGTGTATATATATATTTATATATATATTTATATCTTGTTACGGACAATTATAACGTCACAACAACATTTTAAACGGGGACCAGATAGCAAAACGTCGAACCACTCGAAATAGAATGCAATTTTGCGATCGAGCGTCGAGAAATAATTCTTTCAGGGTCGCGACTTTTACCTACCAGCATGATCGTTGTTTTTATAGCTTCATAGTTATTCAATCGTGCCGCGTTACGTAATATTGGTGAAAAAAAATTTACCTACAGAACGTTGTTAGAAATATCGCGTAGAAAATAGTATCCTGCTACTTAGTAGTGGGGCAAACTTGCCTTTTAACCGGGGACGTTAAGAGGAACGATCAAATTATTATTTTTTTTCTTTCTTTTTACATCGCAGGAGCAACGAGAAAAGGAAGGAGAAGTCTCGCGACGCGGCGAGATACCGTCGAAGCAAAGAGACGGACATTTTCACGGATCTAGCTGCCGCTCTTCCTGTAACACCGGAACAGGCAGCTCATTTGGATAAGGCCAGTGTGATGAGGCTTGCCATCGCCTATCTTAAAGTGCGCTCGGTGGTCGACTGCAGTAAGTGTTAAATAATTTCCTTGAGAAAAGAAAGAAATTCTTATTCGTCTTGTTAATCTTTAGTTCCAGGCCCGATGACCAAATCCGAAACGTTGAATCAAATGGACGAATTATTTTCCAAAGCTTTAAACGGATTCATGCTGGTGCTCTCCAGCGATGGAAACATGATCTACCTGTCGGAGAATGTGAGCGATTATCTTGGTATTTCCCAGGTGTGTTTCCCGGTAAAACGAGAAAAATATTTACCAATGATGGAAAGTAGGAGCTTTATTTAAGTCATTCCGTCCATTTCAGATGGATATGATGGGTCAAAGCGTGTACGAATACAGCCATCCGTGTGATCACGAGGAATTGCGGGAATGCCTGTCCTCGAAACCACTCGAGAACAGCGAGAAACGTGCTTGCAGTTTTTTCTTGCGACTCAAGTGTACGTTGACCAGCAAAGGAAGGAAGGTCAATCTAAAAAGCGCTTCCTACAAGGTAGAAACTTTTCCAATAAATAAAGGAAGACAAAAGAGCCTCCCGTTCAGGTTAATTATTATGCAACGCCTCTTTTTCTTCTTGCCCGCGACAGGTGATTCATTGTACCGGTAGATTAACATACATCCGCGACCCGGTATCGAATTCGTCGGAGAACGACGAAACGAAAAAGGACGAGGAGGGAAACGAACGGGACACTGGAGCCTCGTTGGTGCTTTTGGGGTGTCCCATACCGCATCCTAGCAACATCGAGATCCCGTTGGGACGTCACACTTTCCTCTCCAAGCATAGCCTCAGCATGAAGTTCACGTACGCCGACGAAAAGTGAGTACGTTTACGGATCGTAAAAGTTGTGCGTAAAATGACGATAACGTTAAAAAAAAAGAAAAAAATGTTTCCTTTTATCCACGGTTTCCGCTAGGTTGGCTGAATATCTGGGTTGGAACAGCGAAGAGTTAGTGGGACAATCCGTTTTCGAGTTCTATCACGCCCTCGACAATTTGGCTCTGGATAAATCTTTTAAATCACGTGAGTAAAAGCCAATTGACGGTCATTTGAATATAACGTTCACGGCTCGTTCGCTATTTTAGAAGCGAGCAGCGACGAATCTTTTATTTGCGTGCGCGTGTAAACGTTTTCGCTTCTGTTAATTTCGAAGGCTTTTTCTTTTTTTTTTTTTTCTTTTTTAAAAACTAATAAGGAAAAATTTTTTCTAAGCTCATTAGGATTGTAAAATCTTAAAACACGTGACCCCGTTTCGAGCGGAATCTCTTCCCATCGTGATGTTATTCATCTAATACGCGAGAGATGGTATCGATCGACGTAGCTGCGACGAAAGAAAAAGAAAGATGAGTTGTAGGCGTTTAGGCGTTTAGAGAGAATTGTACGATCTTTGTGTCGGGTGAACGACACCATAAAAGAAACGATTTCAAGGGCAACGATTTACTAACGAGATTTTTTGGACCAAATTTTATCGCTTCCGTTATTTTTCGTTATGTTTCTTTCTTTCTCTTTTTTCAATTAAATGTAAATCATATCATTTAGTTGCAAATTTTCTTTATATATCTTATATATCCATGCTTTTTGCCGAGTTTTTATACCGTCTCGCCACAGATACGTGGTCCATTCCCTGATCGAATGTAATCTCTCTTTCCATCTCTCGATTTACGAGAAGGGACCACGCGCGTTCCATTCCTCCTGCGGATCGCGATAAGGGAAGCTTCGAAGAACCTTCCAGTCCGCACGCATCATCCTCGATAAGCTGGCTCAACGAACGATATAAGAATTCACCTTAGAATAATCTCGTTTTATTCCAGTAAAACGAATAGCGAAAAACTTTAGATAAGAATAACAATTTCGCTGGCGATTCAGAGGATATCGAGAATGATTACGCGAGTCATCGTGACGCGTTTTCAACGATAATTCGATTCCACACAGTTGCCCCACCCCATTTCAAATTTCGCCCGATTACGTGCGAGAGATTGGTAATTCCTGTGCGAATCTTTCGTCATCCAGGATACGTTGCGTGCGCAGTATCGATACGGCGAATATAAAGCCCCTCGAAATCCCGTCCAGCGTTGAAGAATCCTTGGCCGGGCCGCTGATTCAAATCTGTTTCGCGCTGTTTCAGTGTTCAGCAAGGGTCAATGCGAGACGGTCGCCTACAGATTTCTCGGGAAACGCGGAGGATACGCTTGGGTCGTGACACAAGCCACTCTGATCCACTGTTCCAAGCAGCAAAAACCGTTGTCCGTCGTCTGTGTAAATTACATTCTAAGGTAGGATCGATCTTTAATCACGTCCTCCTGCATGACGCGTGTGTCACGGAGTATCTTCCGCTTCCTGCTTATCTCTGTGCATGATATAATTATTGTACACGATTAATTTTCGCATTTTAATCCGAGAGAGTTTCCCTCGAATTTTTATAATACTTGGAAGGTGGAGGGATAAAAGTTAAATTTTACGATCGAGAAGGAAAACCAGCTCGATATCTTTCTTCTCGAATATCTCTCCCCCCTCCTCCATATAACATAACACAAAACAAATATCGCGTATACCTCCTGAGAACGAAAGAAAGTTGATTGGCTTCGAGAACGCCTTCAGTTTATTTATCGCCTCCATCAGATTATACACGACACCTATTTTTCGTTCGCCGAACTCTTTTAGCTAAACTAAACGATTACCGCCGCTAATCACGCAAGGTAAGTGCTCTTCATGTTTTTTTTCTTACGCTTGCATGCAGATCCCTCTTATCGATCAGAATCCAATGCCCGCCTCTCTCTCTCCCCCTCCCTCCCTCCTTTTCCCTCCCTTCGTTTACGGAAGATACTTCTGACCAGCACCGCCTTTTCCGCGTTTTACGAGGCGGATTTATCTCGCCAAAGTCGGCAAGATTCTACCCCATCGAATCTATTCCCTCCATTTCTTGGTTCGAGCTACTTTACGGAGCACAACTGACGCAACATTTAGCAATACGAGTGTCTTGCGTCAGATCTTCAGACATCTGAAACGTGTGCGTTTAAACGCACATGCTACGTGTCGAGCCAATTCCAGTAGCGCAGTTCCCGTAAATTACATGTTTTTCCGCGAAACGTAGAAGAGCGGTATATTAGCTAGTCAACGATAATAATTATGACGCAATACGTGTCTGTGAGCTAGCAATGAACGTCTCTTTGAGCTAGCAATCGACTTGTGTACGTCGGACAACATCTCGATTGTGACAATTGTAACGGGAAAAAATTATTTGTGAAATTTCATTAATTTTTACACATATATATATATATATATTTTTTTTTTTACGAGATTACAAAGAATAATTAGTTGATATATCTCGGTAATTAGAAATTCTCTCATACAATTTTACAAAGAATTCGATTTACATCGAATTACGTCGTTCGTGAAAAATAGTGAAAAAGTATTCGCACGCTTATGGATAATTTATTTACAAAAAGATGTCGCACGAGAATCGGGAAGCGTGTTGAATTACGTGTTCAAATGGTAAAAGTTAAACGGTAAAAACAATTTTGACCAATTATCATCAATCGGTAATACGAAGTAAAAAGAGTAGGAGAGCTATTAAACTCTATTTAACCGGTCAAACAAGCAGGCGCGCCGCGGTATTCGGTCATCGGGAAACAAATAAAACGGCTACCGTTTCTTCCATCCCGTCTTCATCCCCGCGGTAATTTCGAGTCGATGCCATCCCCTCTCTGCCTCTCGGCCCCCCACTTCTTGCGTAACACGCGTTCGAAAGGGTCGAACCCTCGGAAAGAGTAAGCAAGATGATCGTCGAGCAAGCGGAATCTCTTGCCCCGCATAAAGAAAAAAAGCCCCTCTTTGTCCCTTGCCCCTAAAGGAGTTTAGGGATCTTCCTCTAGTTTACTCGATCCGAGGGTTGCCTGCTAGATTTCCTTCTTCGATCCCTCTTCCTCTTTCGAATTTTCCTTCTGGATCCTTTCCTTTTTTTTCCCTTTCTTTTTTTTCCCTCTCTTCCTTCTCCTCTCGCTGAATCTTCCGGATTTAGTTTATTGCTCCCTTACGGGGATCGATTTCGGTTTATCGTCGTGGGGAAAATTCGAAATCGATGCGGTTATATCCCGGGCGAAGGGAAACGGGCGAAGATAAACGGCATAAGGGTCCCCCTCCCCCTTCCTCTCGCTTCGAGCCGAACAAGATAACTCGACGACGGTTTATTGCATAGATGCTCGTTGCGGCCAAAACGTTGTGTACGAAACGGAACGTGCCAAATTTTTTTCACGCGCCAACACGCGTTTCGCAACGCTAAGCCATCGTAATTATGAAACGTGCGGTGTACGTGTGTCAGCTTGACATTTTCTTTTTTTTTTTTCTCTCTTTTCCTTTTTTCTTTTTCAACCGAACGAAACGAAAGGACGACCGGCTCTCTTCTTTTTAGAGAAGTGGGGCGAGAGTTTCGTTCGGGATGAAAAGGAAGAAGGAAAGAAAGAAAGGAAGGGTGGGTTTGGAGGAAAGGGCTCGTGAAATTTTCGAAGCGTCCTTGGGAATAAAAGAGGGGAGGGAGCGGTGTAACCGTGCAACGCTTTCCTTGCTTATCTTGCATCGATTTTCGCGGGGTGCAAGGTCGACTCTTTTGGCCGATCCGAAAGATGAAAGTGGTGCCCAAATTTTCGAATTTCAATTCCTCGTCGAGCTCCTGGTGAGCTCGTTTATCCCTCGGAGGCTCGGTTGAAAAGGCGAGATGCTCGGACGAGAGATGGGACAGGTAGAAAAACCGAAGAAATAATTCTTATAAAGGGAAGAGGAAAAGTGTCAGGCCGAATCAACCTTTAAATTTTCCATTTATCTCAGAGGTGTTAACACCTATAAGATATCAATAACGTTCACGCCGCATCTTTGTGTCGATTTCGAACAATGCATAGGCCCAAAGTAAGAGAAATCTGACTTATTTATATTTACGAATTTACAACCGATTTCCTCATCTCCCTTTCTCAAAAATCTTCGATCTTCTACTGTTCACTTTCAGCCTCTTCGAATTTTGTTCGTTGCCCGCCGAGCAATGTCCTTTCACGTTGCTCCTCCTCCATTATACCGAAACTTTTAACCTCTAATAATCGTAAAAAGGAGGGAGAGAGAATAGATCAGGTAGTAATTCGTTGTTCGCAAAATTGTCCAGGAATAATAATAATAATAATAGGGAGAATGGAGAATTCAGTGGTTGAGGAGAGAGGCGTGTTCCGTATCCGTGTGAGTCGAGAGGAGGGGGAAGAAAGAAAGAAAGAAAGAAAAAAAGGACGGATTGTTTGGTCCGGTTCCGTGACGAGAGAGTGAAAGCGAAGGGCAAGAGACAGAGAGCTGGACGCGTCGCCTCGCGGCGCTTGCGCGACTTGCGTATTCCCGCGGCTCTTCCACCGTTTTAACCGTCGCGTTCCTCCTCCCGCTCCCCTCCCCCTCCGCGGTCGTCGATACTGCTCTTGTTCGCCCAGTGTCAGTTGGCGCGACCCCGAACGAAAGTGAGAGCGGTTCGTCGAAGGGGAGAAAGTCGGGCGGCGCGCAAACTCGGTCGCCGCGGCTCTCCCTTCGCCACCAGGAGGGACAATCCCAACAATCCTACGACGAACGCGGTTTCCAATCCGCAACAACGAGCCCAGTTATCTCCAGATAGAGCGAGGTGCGGGAGAAGACGCGCTCTCGCCCACCGTGTAACTAATTCTCGAGTCGGGGATCGAATCTTGTGAATAAGTTGCGAAGGGAGGGAGGGGTTGTTGTGCATCCTCGTTGATACACGGCTCGACGGATCGATGCATCCTCGCAGGCAGCCTATCGCGCAGCCGATGCTTCTCAATGAAAACCAGTGACGACTCTCGGTTCTCGGGAGGAGAGGCCGAACGAGCGAGCGACCGCTGAGCGGGAAGTCGCTCTTTGCTCGAACAACACGCCCGTTTGAATGAGAAAGGAAGTGTTGGGTGTCTCGATATTCGCAGATTTCTTAACGGACTTCTTATTCCTAAGTGACGAGATTTTTTGAAATTGGATAATAGGAAGAAGTAAGTCGATGGTAAACGAATAGAGAGCCGTGTTTTGAGAAATTTCCAAAGGGATCGACGAGTGGACCAGTTTTCTTTTTTACTTGAAATTTCTGCGGGGAGCGTGTTTACGGTGTTGGCGGAAATCCGCTTGTTTATCGGTGTTGATAAATCGTACAATGCGTTTCATTGACGGAATCTGGAACGTGACTGTTTAGAAAGGGAAACGGAGAAGTAATCCTGTTACGAAGAGGGACGCAATGTGCGTATTGGCGCGCGGGTACACGAGGTGGTCGTCACACGATAGCAAGATCCGTTCTTCCTCTTACGCGGCTAACGTTACCGCGCGATCTTAATGGATATTCGAGTTTCTTGACTGGTCTGTACAAACCCTGTGGGAAGCGAGACTTCCTGTGCCCGGAAAGAATAGGATCTTAGCACATCCTGACGCGTGGGCAAACCACCCACTGTGTTGAGTCTGATATTAGATAGTATAATTTCGCGAATCATTCGAATCGATCTGTTCGACGGCATTCGAAACTTTTTCGTAATTTTTAAATTACGACGAAAGCGAATCGGTAAAGAAATTTTTCGAAAACGATACGATCTCGTATCGTGTACTCGAATTCTTTCAGCGTGCGTACACTTTAGTCTCTCTGATAATAGTCTCCCGCTTTTATCAACGAGATAAAATTGACGCAAGCAAGGTCTGATGAAAACAAGAGTTTAACTCGTTATAACTTAACCCTTTCAACGTTGAGTATCGTTATACGTGCCATGTGCTTGTTGTTTTTCACCAGACGTTTCTCAGTCGATAAAAAAGAATTTTTGTTCCCAAGAAAATTGACCTTGGGGAAATTAAGAAAAGAGCGATCACAGCGCTTTGATCTCTATTCGACGATCTCGTGGTTCAACGTCCTTATTTTTTAAATTTTAAATCGTTTTTTTTTCCTATTTTTCGATTCTTCGATTCTCTCTCTCTCTCTCATGCTCCTCGAAAGGGAACACGCGCATCGCGCACAGGGCAGCAGCCTCCTCTATCCGTCTGCTTCTTCTCACCTCGTCTCTTATATTATCGATGGTTAAAATTTCCAAATAGGAAACTAACAATACGCACGTGTTATGCAACATTTTGTAAGATAAGGTTTACACGGTAAATCAGCGGCGTAGATGTACGCGTATCGATCATATTTTCGTCACGTGTTCGCAACAACCGAATTGGCCAATCCTTTTTCGTTTCCCTATTCTTCGCCCAATTTTCCTCGTGGAATGGAAAGCGTGTGATCAGTGACGATTTATCAATTGAATTATCAAAAAAGAAAATGCACACTTTTAATCCCCTTCCAAAGAAAAAATTGTTCGCGCATCTCGTATTCTTCTTTATTAGTGTAGTGCACCTGTGTTTGCTATTTCACGCTTAATCATCCTTTCTTCGTTTTAAAAACGCGTATTAAAAAAAAAAGCGACTCAGATAAAGTTTCTTTCCATGTGAAAAGATAAATTTTATTGGTAAGAAAAAAAAAAGAAAAAAAAGAAAAAATCACTACGTTGATAAGTTTTAACCCGTGTAAAATATTCGAGTTTTCGCGGGCACGGAGGAGATTCTCGTGGCGCGTCACGCGAGCGACCTTGACTGTCAGCCGGCTCGATTGCATAAGGATCGTTTTCAGTGACAATAGGAGTGGCCCCCCGACGCGAAACTCTTCGCGATAGATCCATATCGATCGATCGACCTATTACTAAATTGAAGGGGACGCCATTTTTTTCCACGTCCAATCATCCAAATTGGAGAGAAATTACGTCGTTCGTTCCTCTTAACGGATTTCCGTTCGGCCGAGCGACGTCGGTTGCGATCCGAGCTTTATCACCCGAGTCGGGATCGAGATTGAAGAAGAAAAAAAAAAAAAAAAATCCGACTCTCTCTCGATCGCAAATTGATGATTCGTCGATTCGTTCGAGAGGTTGTAATATATCCTGTCGAGTCACGTAAATTTCCATCAATTTCTTATCTAAGAAAGACCTTGCCGCCGCGATTCACGATCCGTGCACGTTATTGGTCAACGATGGTCACACATAATCGTGTACGCGCACGATGTATCCGATATCTCGATTCGTTACGAGTCGGTAATAATGAATTCCTCCGGCTGATTTTAAACGGATTCAAGTGTCTATTCCAGGAATTCGCTGTTGCGTCGAACCGTCTATCCGTGGATAACGAGCGTGGAAAAAGAAAATGGAGAAAGAAAAAATAAACTTAACTTAAGTTTTAACCGGGCATAATTGGCGAGAGAAATTCGGTATAATTTCGAAAGTCGTTTAAAAAACGAAGGAGAGAGGAAAGGAGAGGAAAAAGAGCGACCCATTTCTATCGGACCGCACGACTCGTCTCCCCCCCCTTTCGACCGCAGTTCAAGTAAGCTGCACAATTGCCGGTAGCTTATATAACCAACGTTAGAGCTTAAACGAATACGGTAAACACGACACGGCTCGTCTCGCTCGGTGATAGAGAACTATTCAAATAAATCTATTCGTAGACTAAGCTAACAATGTATGTATATTAGAAACAAACGTAGTCGGGCTAGAATCTTTGGTATACAGAGATGGGGGAGATGGTCTCGGACGATAGACGGTAAAAGAGGAAGAGAGAGGGAGAGCGAAAAGGCGAGCACTATCTCGCGAAAACCGATGACGCGAGCGATCAGCGAGAGCGAGTTCGCTAGCTCGGATTAGCTAGCGCCTCGTGACACACATTTTAGTATTGGCGAACGAGTGACTGATTTCGCGCGTGCCATCCAGAGGAAGGGATATATTCGTGCGCAGTATTAACGGTTGGATCGCGGCAACAACGGTACGGCGAAATCGAGTGATCCTTGGAGAGGAGGGGAAGGGGAAGGGGAAGCGGCCGATTCAAGTTTTCAATACGAAAGTTGATTCGGCCGTCAGTGATTCCGGTGCGATCGTCGTGAACGTCGCTTCTGCCTTCCTTAGTGTCCTATCTACTAATTTATCGTAAACATTGATCTTGTCCAATTTGTCTCTCTTTAATTTTAACTCGGACGATAAGGAAAAATTCTTCGAATTTTCTTACGAGAATTGAGAGAGAAAATACTAATTAGATCTTAGGGATATTTTCACTAAGGAAGGCAGAATTGTCATTCGTTTAATAACAGATTGCGTCACTTTACGAGAAATTGGTCACGGTTAAGCGCACGTGCTCGCGTGTTTCTCGATCTCGAAATTCGAACGAGAGTGAGCAAGAGTTTCGCAGTGTGAGAAGAGAGATGGACGAAATAAATGTATCCAAATGTCTAACGGGGGAAGGGGGGGTTAAGGATTTTTAACGGAGGAACAGAGAATTTCAAGGAGCGAGAAGGCGAGAGGAAGGATCAAGAAGAAGAGATGCGAGGAGGCGATTCGATTGATACGTGGATCGAGAGCAAGGCCAAAGTGCACCGAAATAGTTGACGGTAGCTTACAAAGGGCTATTAATATTTAATTCGATTCGTGGCTCGAATTTTCTCACAGGGACAAAGTTAAATAATGTGTCGATTGGAAAATCGTAATCGTCGCCGATTCAAGTGAGAACGATGGAAGATTGATCTAGGTCGTTGTATCTCGCGTTTCGTAACTGTTACGTACTCGCGTTACCAAATTTTACGAGTACGTAAGGCGACGATACGAAGAAAGTTCAAGTGGACTCGTCTTCTTTCCAAGATCCATTTTTTCTCTTCTTTTTTTTCAATGTGTATATGTATATATACACATTGATTAACGCCTTTTGCAAGGAGGACGAGAATGGAATCTCCAAAGCTTTGATTACGTTCCACGTCGTATTATAAAACGTTCAAACTGGATGAGTTTCGATAGGAACCAGGTTACACGCTTAAGGTTCAACACGATTTACGTTATCGTTCGGTTTCCAACACATTGCGCAATACGCATCACTGGCACCGGTTAATATTTTTAACTTTAACGCCGACAGTCCGTCGAGCTTCTTCTAATTTTATAGCCGCATGAAATTTAATAATTTACGATCAACAACCTCGATGATGGAAAAAAAAGAACCCTCTATTTTATTTAACGACTGTCGTTTCGATAATGTATAAAACAGGAATCCTGCTGATCTGAGGGAAAAATGTCCTTCGCCAATTTCTTCCGTTTCGACCAATAACGTTCAAATCTAAACAATTTTCGTTAGATCCATTATCAAATTGAACGCCTCGGAGTCGAGTTGAAATTCTCGAGTGAGAAAGGAAAGGAATCGCTGGATCGAATTTACCAAAATTCAACGTGCAACGATAGAATTAATCGACGATAATTGAAGCGAATCCACGTTAAATCAATAAGTCTCACCCTAAATCAATAATAATGAGGGCGATTAAACGGCAAATGTGGATCATCGGTATTTAGCCGGACGATTGGAATCGCGTGTCGGCCACGAGCGTGCGCGCAAGTTCGACGTCCTCGATTAAGCGTTCTACGCGGGCTGGGTATTTTTAAATTCACTGTGATCGCCGCGATATACGAGACATCCCGTGCGTGCTCGAATAAAGTTTCATTTCCTCGCGGGATCCTCGGCCAGGGAAACAGACGCCGTCTAATTTGCGAATACGCGGTCTGAGAAAATCCTCCTCTTCAGAACTTATCAAAGTCTTATTCGATTTTTCTCCACCGCGGGTTTAATCGCAGGCTATGGTCGAAATGTCTCTGTCGGGTAAATACCGAGTTCTAGATACTGCAATTGGTGCACGGATCGATACGATCGAAAGGGGCCATAAAGGGGACACGAGACCCCTATCTCGTCCCCTAACCTGGATTAGCCTCGGTTTAGGGGAGGCCAATTTTCTTCTCGTCGTTTTTCCCTACGAGGGAAATCGAGGGGACGGAAATAAAAGATAACGAATTATCCGGGATGTGGAAAATGGCGGTATAAAAAATGTAGAGAAGAGCGGAGAGAAAAAAAAACGGGGTCGAGGAAGTCGGAGAAGCGAAAACGTAGCAAGAGGAGGACTAGAGTATTTTCGTTTCCACCGAAAAACATCTCTTCCCTCCTCCTCCCCCTTCTCCCTCTTGTTTGTTTGTCTAGGTTACTCCACTCGCCACCCACGTGTTTGTCACAGTTCCTCCCTTCTTGCTTCGTGACCGATCCATTTTTCTTTTTTCTCGTTCACGCATTTTCCTCCTCGATCCCCAGTTTCGCTTTTTCCCTCCTCGCCGCCTCGATTGAGTAAGAACGAATCCGGACCAATGGGGAGGCGAGGCGAGTCACAGTTTATCGAAACGCGGCGTTTCCTTCCTCTTTCTCTCTCACCGTCGCGATCTTACATCGAACATTTCGTAACGAGGTGAGGTTTATCTTCGCTTCGGCTAGATAATCTGTCGCGCGCGCTAATACACCCGCGTGTCACGTCGCGCCGCACCGCGATGCCCAACCACGCTGCTGCGGCAAAAAACATTCTTTTTTTCGCGGCAGTCGTTCTCGGCCGCTCGTCTATCAACCAGCTGCGTGTCTCGCGCCGTCGATTCGATCCCATCGCGTATCTATTCCATTTTAATAATCGAGCGCAAAAGTGTGTATATATGTATATATATATGTATATATGTATATATCATGTATATGAGCCGTTGAAAATTTAGGTAAGAATCGAGAGATCGAGATTGGTGAATTGGAAATTGGTGAAGTTGAAAGCATATATTTCAAGAATGTAAATATACGCATATTCGAAGTCAGGATGAAGTCGTGAGACACGTTTTCGTTGGAATCGGTTTACTCGATCAAGAAACGGAGATTCGGACGGGAAAGTGACCCGTATACGAATAAAATTGCGCGATGGAACAAGCAGGCAATCGCTAACATCGTGACGCGAACGATTTTCATTATTATTCGCGCGTCAATAAGTCCGTTGCGTTCGTTTTCTCGTCACTTACGATCTCCTTCTTTTTCACGATTCAACGTTTTATCGTTTAATAAATGTCGCCGCTAACGTGACCTTCTTTTTTCTTTTTCTTTTTCTTTCTTTTTTTTCGTCCGCCTAGCGCGATAAATATTCAAACGCAATTCAAATCTATGTGCAATTATAATCCGAATTCCGCGCGTGCCTCGTTATTTATTTCGTATTGAGCGTAATGGGAAAACGAAAACGAGAGAATAACGTTGCGTGAAATTGTCCGCAAATGTCTCTCTTGGCTGATTTACGAATACAGATTCTCGGCATTGAGTCTATCGAAAAAGGCTATCATCCGCGTCATTTTACATCTACGCGTTTCTTAATAATCCTCTCGAAAAAGAGGAGCTTAAAATACTCGAATACTCGGTCCCCCTCGATACATATTTCTCATTCGGTTAGATTACAACGTTTGTAACGTTTATCGAAAACACAGAAGATAGCCTATTACTCATGTTGGACAGGTAATTTACACAGGTTGTTAAAAAAAAAAAAAGAAAAATTGTATGCAAAATATGCGATCCTCGTATTATTATTAGCTTGTTCATATTCGTCGTTCGTATTCAATAGTTCATAAAAACCGATCGGCGTGATCGCTCGTCGTCTGCCAGTTATCGGTCAGATATCGCGAGCATCGTCGTACGATTGTGTCACGCAACGGAGAGAGAGAGAGAGAGAGCGAGAGCGCGCGACGGAATAAGAGGTGAGGGAACGATCGAAAGACGAGCACGGCGGCGAAATCGCGGATCGAATATGGGTGAATGGAGAGAGAGTGTGGCTGGTCGCGGCGACGCACACGGGCGCCGCGGCAAGCGCAGAGCGCGCGATCCTCGAGCGAGCGAGCGAGCGAGCGAACGAAGCCAGTGCGAGTGCAACGTTTCTCCCGCTAGTGTCAGTGCCAGTGCCAATCGTGCGCCATTCCTGCCGTTTGCCGGAAGACGAGGCGTTCGGAGATCGCGTGCCTCTCCCCCCTCTCTTTTTTTTCCTCCTCGTTCCACTCGTCTCCACACGCGTTTCGAACGGAACGATGATCGTTTGACGGTCGAGGACCACTGGATTCGAGGAAGGGACCGATACGTCCAGCGAATATTTTATATATATATGTATATATGTGTACGTGTACGTATAGATATCGGCGTTTCCCCTGAACGAAAGGTGTCGTCGTCGGGACGATGGATATTTAGGAAACGTCAAACGTTGAACGAGATCGGCTGGATGGTTGCTCGGCGGAACGGTTAAGGTTAAAAATTTTATTGTATTGTTTTCTCTCGGTGTTGGTGTTGGATAGATGTTTGTGCGCGAACGAAGACGCGGAGTTGGGGCGCGGAGACGAGACGAAACGCGAGAGAGAGAATGACGCGAGTCCACGGATCGTACGATCGATCAATTTTCAACAGGGAGGGTAGCCTCTGGTAGGCAACAAGCAGCAGCGTGGCTTGTATCGTTACATAACTTCGACGCACTCGGTTATTCGAACGGCGAAACCACTGACAAACACATACACACACGGGGAGGGGGGACGTGTAATTTTCTTCCCATGCTCGCGAAACCGGACACTGCCGCACCACTAGTTTCTTTTCCACTTCGTGACGTCCCCTCCCCTTTCTCCCTCCCTCCCCGCTACGTAAACAAGTTCGCGTTTCCTTCTTTAATCGCCCAACCGATTTTCGAGCGTGGACGTCAGGAACCGAGAGGCTCGGTTTCTTGTATCTCGGCCAAAAAGTCTCTCTCTCTCTCTCTCTCTCGGCATCGTCGTGTGCGTCTCTTCGAAGAAACGTCGTTGTCGCGCGGGGTACAGGAAGTCGTCGCGTTGTTTGTTTCCGTTTCAAGGGCAGCCCCTCGTCCGGGGGATGGATCCGCGGGCGGAAACGCGAGGTTTTTCGATCGTGTTTCGATCGGTGCCAAGCGGAGACGAGAAGACGTACGGCGGCCTCCCTTTTTCTCAGGGCAAGGAGGAGGCCCCCGAGAACGAGGCAAAGGCCGCCCAAGAAGAACGCGTGTCGACTGTGATTCGTGCCAAAATCGTTGGGAAACTCGCGCAACGCTCTCCGTTCCCCGCTCCTCTCTCCCTCTCGTTATCGACGCTGCGGATAATCGAAAAGAAAAAGAGAAAGGAGAAGGAGGAGGAGGAGGAGGCGATGATCGCGAGACGTGGGCGGGAAATTTCGAGGGAGGAGGACGGAAGAATAGGCGGAAGAATGGGAAAACGAGCGGCAGGGGGGAGTAACCAGATGGGCAGATGGGTGGAAAGAGGGGATTGATCCCACGTGCTCGATTGCACAAGTAACCCGGCGGTCGGCCGTCACTCTATTTTTAACAATACCGGCCGCATATTTAACTCGCACCTAACTCAACCTAATCTCTCTCTCCCTCCCCCTCTCTCTCTCTCTCTCCCTCCTTCCTTCCCGACGCGACACGTATCGTCGTTTCGACGGCGATTCCCTTTTTCTCTTTCCATCGTTCTTTACGGATCTCGAGAAGTCGTCTCGATCGGAATCGAACGGTGGACGATTTCGCACGGTCGAGAGGGAGAACCAAGAACTCCCCTCCCCTTTCTCCCTCCTGCCTCGGAGGTATCGCTAATCTCGCGGGTCGACAACACGTTGTCGCGAGGCGTACGAGGTCGCGCCGTTTATTTTCCTACTTGAGCGGCTCGGCAGAATTCATCTCGCTCGCCAACAACACTCGAAGAAACGGTCGAAGACGAACGACCGGTGGCCCAACTAAAAATAAGCCCCGCGTTTTTTATCGTGCCACTGCGTGCCGTTATGCAAGTCGATTCGCGAACTCGCGGCCGCCGAGGTGAAGGAGGGGGCGGAGGAGGACGTTCCCCGCCGATCGAACGATTCGAAGCGAGCCGAGCAGGTTCCGAGCGCAGAATGGAACGATGGAAGGAAGCCGATTCTCCTCTCGTTCGAGCTCCCCAAGTTTGTGAGATCGATCGACGAGATTCTCTCGCTCGTGATTTGTGCGCAGCCACGAGGCGGCCGCAACCAAGCTCCTGCCGTTCCACGTTTGGGGTCCCGCTGGTCAATTTGCGACAATTACCGAGCCGTTGCGACTGGTTAAAGTTAGTTAGTGCTCGGCTCGGTCTACACGATGCGCAAGCTAAGCGCGAATATCGTCAGACGTCTCTCTCTCACCGTTTTCACGCTTCCTCTCTCTCTCTTTCTCTTTCACTTTCGTCCAGTTTAAACTCGCATCGTATCCCGTGTATCGCACGCAAGTTTGTCGGATTATTTATTGGAGAAATTACACGAATTTTCATATCCGCGTTCGTCTTACGATGAATCCGTGTCCCGCCGAATGAAAATTTGTTATTCGTGGCCGATTACGCCTCGTCTGCATGCTCGATGGACCGCTTGAGCGGTCGTAACCTTCGCGATAACCTATATCAAAATATCGAACGATTGGTCCGGAGATCGGCGATTGATCGGCCGACTGCTCGCAGAACGATCGATTCTCGAGCTTTAATTCCTCGTGCGAACATTCTTCGTTGCGACATTCGTCTATTCGTATCTTTATCCAAAAGATCGCGAAATAAGGGGAAAGGAAGGAAGCGTGCGGGGATAAGAAGATCGGGCGCCGTTTGGAAACAAACGATTGGGTATTTTGGCAGACGGGTTAACCACGCTGCTCTTCGGGTTAGATTCGATGAATAAACGTGCTCGAGAAAGGCCATAAAATGTGACCGTGGTAATGGCAGGCTGGCCGACCTCGATCCACTGCCAGTCGTTGCTCGAATCGGGAGGGAGAATTTTCATTGAGGGAACTCGATCGGTAGAAGAAACTAGTTTCGTTGCTCTCGACGAGCGTGGTACGCGATCGAACGGCGCGTAATAATTGTTACGTAAGGAGAGGGGAGGAAGGAGAGGGAGAGGGTCGTAAGTTAAAAAACCGTGGCCATGTGGCCGTTGGTTCGCTCTCGAGGGTCAGGACCCGCGCGAACGAACGTGCGAGAGGGGGGCGCGAGCTCGTTCGAGGTTTAAAGTAGGCCGTCCAAGATGCGAGCTCTGTCTCAGTCGTCCATTCAACCTGTTCGCGATTCGGTCGTACTGCCAACCTACTCATCTTCTTCCGTTCCGTCTTCTCCATACCCTCCTTTTCTTTTCTTCTTTCCCGTTTCTGCAACGTTTCCGATTTCCCTCGGGTCGAGATCGATCGAATCTCTCGCTCGCCCAATACCCAACCGTATTCTCGAAAGTCTGGAGGAGAATTGGGCGATCCTGTTCAGAGAGAGAGAAAGAGAGAGATCGCGCGACGAGCAGTTTCCACCAGGTAGGATTTCTGGTTTCAGCGGTGTGGAACGCGAGGATGAGGTGTACAGCGCGCGTCAGCTCGCAGCACGTGACACCGAGAAGGCCGTGAAGCCGGAGGAACCGGCCGATCCCATCCTCGTCGAGCCTCTGCTCGCGACCAAGCTTCGTCTCCGCGTCCAGGTGAACAATAACAACAACAGCAGCAGCAGCGACAACAACAACAAGAGCAACAAGGGTAACGATAACCTGGAAGAAGCGACGTTGGACGGGAGCGAGGAGCGATTCTCCCTGTCGGCCGCGCAGCAACCGGAAATTGGTATCGACTCGTTCGATCGCGCGAAGCCGTTGACAGTGACCAGCTCGACTTTCCGCGCGGCGGACAACAAGCCGAGGAGGGGTCAGGACGGCTCGCGGAAGGATAACACCTTCCCGAGACCGGTCCAGTCAACGGAGAAATCGTTCGTCGGCGTGGAAGCGCTGAAACAATCTCTCGAGGAGTCAATCAAGGAGAACAACGAGCCGAAAAAGAAGCAGCAGTGTCGCCAGCAGTCGGCCGGTGGCCGTGCTCCGTTCGAGTTCCAGGTACGCGCACAAATACAAGTTTTTGGGAGTGGAAGAATAACTCTTGGCGAACGATCTTTTAGGGTAAACCCGCGCTGGAATACGATCCGGAGACCGCTGTTCGCCAGGACAGACCGCACGTGGTCACCAGACACCTGTTCGCTTCCATTGCCACGCAGCAACAGCAGGAACAGCAGATCACTTGCAGACCACCGCCACAAACAGCGACTGCGAGTATCTTCGCACCTCGTACCGAGGACATGAACAAAGGCTTCTTGACTTTCAGCGAGGATCATCCAGGCCTTACGAGTGGGTGTCGTTTCCCTCTTTCAAACCCTCCCTCCCAATCTTGGAAACATTTCTCGCCAATATTTCTTTTTCTCCTCGCGTCGAACCATGCCTCGTTCGATGGCAGAAATTTTTGGGAGAAGAGAGATCGTATTTTCCCTTATCTCGCCCCCCTTTGTCGTTACTCGTCGACCCGGAAACGTTTCTCGCACCGTGGAAATGTTGCAGTGCTGAAGGACGAGCCGGAGGACCTAACGCATCTGGCGCCCACACCTGGCGACGTGTGCGTCCCCCTCGAGGACACGCCTTTCCTCTCGGAAATGCTCGACGAGTTTATCCTTAGTAGCGACAACTATTGTCCCCTGCTCAGCCCGGGCGGAGCCTTGGCCCCCGAGTTGCGATCCACGGATTTCGGCGACCCCCTCAAGGACGCCGAGTTGGGCGACACCCCGAGAAGCAAGGACCTGGGGGAGTCGTTGGCCGACAGCGACCCGTTCATGTACGGCGACTCGCCGAGCAGTCCTTGCAGCATCGATCCGACCGCCGTTTCGCCCCAGCTCGCCAAGTATCGTCAAGTGAGTCGTCGTTCGATCGAAAAGGGGATAGAATCTTTTTCTCTCGATACTCTTTTTCCCCTCTCCTCCCTCTCTCTCTCTCTCTCTTCCTTTTTCAGAGCCCGGAGAGAAGCATAGACTCGTTGGGCAGCCCGACCGGTGGCAGCGGCGCCGACGGTTTGTCGGAGGACGAGATGCTGATGCTGGGATTGAACGACAGCATAGCCGACGACGAGCTCGAGTTGAGGGCTCCTTACATACCGATGTCGGACCAAGACGAGGCGTTGGATCTGCTCATCAGCAACGATATGGTGATGTGGAGCCCGCCCCAGACGACGGATCAGAAGAACGGTCTGAAATGGTAGGGGAGGAATTACGAGGTATGAATAAGGAAAAAACGTGAAACGAGACGCATCTTGTAGGATGTTGGCGGAGAAGGAGCAACGAACGTCGGATTCCAGTTTGGCGCAGCTTTTGAAGACGGATCAGGTCGTCTCGAGAAAGTACAACGACCACGGCGGGGGTTTGGTGAATCCGGTTCAAGTTCTCGGCCAAATCCCTAGAAAAAGTGAGTGGCTCGAAGTCTCTTTTTTTATATTTTACTCCCCTTAGGAGTTGCGGAGAGGCGGGCTGTTGGAGACAGGTGCGTTGTTAATAATTAAAACTCGGCCACCATCGGCGCGACTGATGCCTCTCTTGTGTTGTCTCTCTCCCTCAGATATGAATCTAGATAACTGCCATTGGTCCTCCAAAGTGGACAGACCAACGAAGCGTATTCACACTGCCTCGATAGACGTAGGGAACGACAATAAACGTATCAAATGCGACGAGTCCACGAAGCCGCGCAGCTGCCATCTAGGACTGGAGGATCACCTCTTGGCCAAACAACAACGACAACAACAACAACCGTCTTCGAGGAAGTGCTCGTCCTCGAGCCTCGGCAACAGTCAACTGCTGCGCCGCCTGGTGTCGCATCAGAACGCTCTGCGAAACAACAATTTCGGGAACGAGTCGTTGGAGGGAGCGGCGAACGGGCGGCAGAGTCGGCTAGACTCGGAGCTGGACGCGTCGCAGGACGGGGAAGGAGACGGGGGCGGTGGCGACAGTGGCGACGGCGGCGGAAGAAAAGCCGAGGGGAAGGAGAGCGGGAGGTGCGGTCGGGACGGCGTAGAGAGCGGCGTAGACGCGATCGGTCAGATCCCACAGCGGAATCCAGCGTGCAACAGCGTGCTAATGAATCTCCTGGTGTCCGGCTGCGACGTGAGTGCGGGATACGTTTGCTTCGCGAAACCGAAGCCCTCCAAGAGCATAGCGAGCACGTGAACCTTCCGACTCGCGATCGTTTCGTTTTCGATGATGCCTTTGGAACGTCGCCCCTTTTCGTGGATCACGAAAACCGCGTTCCTCGACGAGAAACGAGCGTTGGCCGCCCACCTTTCGCCGTTAAGTTCGATTCACCGTCCACCGATCTCGTCTTCTGTGCTCCACCGTTGAGCTTTTCCTCTTCTTTTTTTTCTTTTCTTTTTCTTTCCTCTTCGACCAACGCCTCGCGAGCACCGGAGTTCAACGGTCAACCCCGATCGAACGGTAAAGGATCAACTTACGGAGTTAGCAGTTCTCTAGAATACGATATCCTCGAAACGCGTTCATATTTCGCGATGCGGACAACGATGGATTTTACACGAGTTTTCTAGGAAAGTACGATATTCGAGTAGTCGTAATATTGTGGTTACGCAGAGAGAGAGAGAGTGAGAGAGAGAGAGTGAGAGAGAAAGATCGAGCGAACGAGGGATCCGAGAGCGAGAGAAGAGTTATTAAGAGAGTATTTTATCAGTAGAGAGTATTCGAGATGACGAAAAGTACAAAAAAAAAAAAAAAAAAGAAACGAAGATATCGGCGAGGTACGGAGATAGATAGATAGATAGATAGATACTCGATGATAATCATTTTTAAGAAGTAGGAGAAACTTGTTAGGCGATGTAAATTCGCTCGATCGTAAAAGCTGTTTAATAACGTCACGTTATGTATTCTACTTCAAAGTATATGAAATTGTTGATTGAAGAATTTGTCCAAATACATTGAACATTGAACATCGAATCATCTGAACTGCTGCGTTTCGTTTCCTCCTTTCTCATCCTTACGTTCCAATCGCCCACCATTTTGTTGTGAACCGAGAAAGGGATCTCCACACCCTTTCGATCATGTTGCATCCTTGGTTATTACACGCTGCTAAAAAACGCCACTTGTTGAACTGTATTGCTATAAGAAGCAAGAGAGCACGCGCACGTGCGAACAACTCTCTTGCCGTTAAATCGTAACAAGGAGCAGTAACAAGGAAGCAATCGATCGAGTTATCGATTAGATGTTGTTAAATATTATATTTTTCTTTTTCTTCCCCCCCTCCCCCCTTCTCTCTTTCCCTCTTTATTCTTTTTCACATTTGTAAAACGTAGTGCTAATAATATGAGATTATTCCCAAAGATCGATTGCCTTCTGTGATTACACGAGCAGAGTGAATTACTTTTTGAACACGTGTTGTGTTCAATAGCGAGATAAAGTATAATGACGTCGCGAAATAACGTTTCTTTAATTTACCTCGAATAAACGGACAGGAAATTATAGTTTTATATTTTTTTTTTTTATATCTCATTTATGATTCATCGATATATACACACCATTTATTATTATATACCGTTTAATTAAAAATAATTCGCGCTCGAGTTCGTGTCAGCCTCGAACGAATGAAATAACTGTTTTTCGTAAAACTGTTGAATTAATAAAGCGATGATTGCGTATGCGCGGAAATAGACGACGCTTAAGAAAATATATATATATATATATATATCTTGACAAAATTGACGCGTCTCTCGCATTTAAAAAAAAGTGGCCTCCCAATTTCCTCGTCTTTCGCAACGAAACGCAGCAGTCTTCGTTCGTTTTAAAAAGTATAGTTTGAAAAAAGTGTATATATATATACACACACATAGATATATTAAACGTGCTCATGTACGGAGGGCCGAGGTTCGCGTTGATGCGTCATAAACGTCGCCGGTCATGCTTCGAGCCTAAATAAAAAAAGCGAACTCTGTGACGTAACCATGATTAACGAAACCATCTGTCAAATATTACTGACCGCATCCTTATGCAATCGGTATTACTCCTCCTGTCGAGGATCGATTAAAATAGCAAGGCGAGAAGCGTCGCGCCACGTTTAATGACGCATTATCGCGAGGCAAAAGGAAAAATAAGTAAACAATAACGCACAACAAAGATGATAACGATCGAATTCTAAAGGTTGTTCAGGAAAACTTGATGGAGTCGCGGAACGTGCCCACCATGTACCCGAAAATACCCCTGATGTCCCCGCTGTCGGTGAACCTGGAGAATCATCAAATGGTGCCCCAGTGCCCGGATTCCAGAGGATCGTCCTGCTCCTCGTACGACCAACTGAGCCCAGCCACGAGGAAGCAGATGCCCGGCAACGCGTTTATAAACGGCGGAGGATCGATAGTGTCGTCCCCTTCCTCGCCGATGATGCCGTTCGACGCGTTCGACTACGAAACGAGCATGTCGGTGAGCGGATTGCTCCAAGTCGAGCCCGATCTCTTTGGAACTCTGCTCGATCGAAATCTCGTGTAAAGGATCGCGGGGAGAAAGCTTGGTTGGAAAATACGGTGCCCGTGAAGTTGCAATACGGAAGGATGGATGGATTCGTAAAAGGCAAAAATGAGATGCCAAAGCGAGACGCGACTTTTTTTTTTTTTTTTTTTAAGGTACTACGTTTTAGGTACACTTTAAAGACAGTTCGGGGTTGTTGTTTCTTTTCTATTTGACCGTGCGAGTGTCGTCCAAAAAGATATTGTACATCGATATTTTTTCATTGGTATATAATTATGTGCTGTTATAAATTTACGCCGTATTTCGATCCTAGATTTTTCATGCGAGAAGTGCCAATGCATTTTTAGGATGTTAGTGTTTAAGTATGTAGTATATAAAGTATATAAAGAAAATAAGGAAGGAAGGAAGGAAGGAAGAAAGAAAGGTTCTGCTATCGTAGCGCCGTTTTGCGATACATATATATATATATATATATTTATATATATGTATATATATATACACATACCTGACATTCGGTTGACTATAATAGAGCATAATTCCTCCTCTAATCCAATAATGATTTTACAGTCAAACGAACAAGATATTCGAGTGGCGCGTTTCGGATCGATTCGGATTGATCGGTTAAGAGGATGAAAATGAGGAAGGGGATGAGGAAGGGATCGATCATCTCGAGGATTATTGTGTTATTGTTGGAAGCGAGAGAAATAATTAATAATAAGATAAAGAGCGGTGGATGAGAGAGGGGATGAACACGCGTAGCATTCGTTTGCAGCCGATTCATGTATATCGGCGATTGATTTCTGACGATCCGTTCGCGATAACGATAATCATGTACACGTTTATTGCGAATTCTCATCGTTGTTGTTACTGTTTTTTATAGTTTTTAACGAAGCCAATCCGAGTATCAGTTGTTATTATCATATTATTATTATTATTATTATTGTATTATTATGATTTATCGTTTTGTGCACGTATTTTAAGAAATATTACAAATTCTAACGCAGTATATATTATATATTATATTATATATATATATATTTTTACTTATTCACTTATTGATACAACTACTGTAATCGTGTAATTTTATTACTTTAATATCACTGTATTTTTATTATTGTAACATCTATGATTATTAATCCTATCTATCCGCATTACAGTGCTGATATAGATCGATATTACGATACGAGAAAAGAAAAGTTATGAATAAATAAATAAATAAATAAATAAATAAATAGTCTTTCTAATATTTTGCTGTGTTTTGTTTTATTTAAAAAATTAAAAAAAAAAAGAAGAAGAAGAAGAAAACAAAAAGCCTTTGTACGTTGGAAATCGTGGATGAAACGCGTCTTGAAGTTATGCGCGATCGATCGAAATTAGAGTGGAAAGATAGCGGCACGAGAAATTGTAGCGCGAACAACTTCAGAGGTGACAGCTTTGGCAGAGGTGTAAATTATTCATTGTGGCCGTTCGAGAAGAGAGATTATTAAGGGAACCGCACAAAACTGTCTACGATGACGATCATAAACTGCACAATACATGGGCCTGGTAAATGCCGTTTATAGCTGGCCTTCCGTGAAAGCACTCTACTTTTCTGTTTTCTCTATGAACCTGGCCGGGCTGATAGCCCTCGCTTTTGCCATCCTCTGGGCCGTACGATTCGAAAGAGGCTTTGGTGATTATCTGAACCTCATCACTCCAGGTTGGTCCCTACGCACAAAAACGTTTTAAACTTGATTGATGACGGTCCGATGGATGCGTACAGGCTATCCTTAGTCCCCTCGATACCTAGAAATTCTCATAAGAATTTTTTGAAACGTGGTATTAAAATATTATCTCCACTCTCCAACGATTTAGAATCGGACATCGAGAATGCGTCATCCTTGGTTATCTATCTGTCTATCTATCGAATTAACGATATCGTAAATGATAGCTTCACAAATACACGAATTAAAGATCGTGATTTTAAAAATTATAAAAAAGTGAAATAAAAATACACCAGACACG
Organism: Apis cerana; assembly: GCF_029169275.1. Lineage (NCBI taxonomy): Eukaryota > Metazoa > Arthropoda > Insecta > Hymenoptera > Apidae > Apis > Apis cerana. The sequence continues at coordinate 11,020,282 of NC_083856.1, forward strand.
TGCATATAACGTGTGATTATCGAGAATTTAAAAATCCGTATATATATCGGTTTACCATTGATTATATGAATAAAACGTGCATAAAGTTTTGCTTGCCACTTTTTCTCGGATTATTTTCTCCTAATACGAAATTTTATTACGAATTTACAATTTTACGTCAGAAGAATGTAATTGTACGGGATAAATGAACGAATACGATATGATAATACGATACAGAGAAATACGAAGTGTATATTTTGTTCATTAATCAAGGAAAGAAAATAAATGGAAAATTTAATACCGGTGACGCCATCTCGCGTTTGGATCGCCGAAGCTTCGACTTGTTACTAGAATAGCAGGATATGCAAGGAGGTATTCGTAACCTCACGTAGAAAGAGAGCGATATTGTGCGAGAAGGATAGAGAAGATCAGCCATTATACCTCCCACCACTTCGAAAATTGCATTGAAAATTAATTAATAATTAGTTTTTTAGTAAAATTTTTTGCATTTTTAAACTTGCATTTCAAACTTAGAATCTGAAACAAGTTTCTGGTATAAATTTTAATGAGAAATCGTTTTTAATTAATTATTAATTATCGATAAATACGTCGTATACGGATTGATCGTATATCGATATGAGATATATTTTTCATTAATTTCACGTTATTATGAGATTTATTTATAAATATAAATTTATGCATCTCAAACGTTGTTTCCTTCTTTACGTTTATTTATAATTTTTATTCGTAATTATCTTGTTATTTACACGAATTAATCAATTATTTCTTATTCGATTATAGATCGAAGATTTATGAACATGTTCTTTGATAATCATTAATAAATAATTAATAGAAAAGAATTTCCCGTTAAAATTTATATGAGAAAATTTTTCGAGGTTCTAACTTTGATATGTAAACTTAAAAGTGCAAAAATTTTTCCTAATTAATCGATTATTAACAATTATTATGGCGAGTGTATGTCAACCTCAAATTCCATAATAAACATAAATTAAACAAAATTATTCACTTAAACGATAGCAAATTTAAATAAATAAAAATGATACGTGAAAATAGAGGAGAAATTAACAGTTTTAGATATATATATATTCATATTTAAAAATAAATCTCATAGTAATTAAAAAATAAGAAAAATACGCATTGCGTATTAATGGCGTCGGTTCGATATGACGCTTTAATCGTTAATAAATAATTTATTAAAAAGAATTTCGAATTAAAATTAACACGAGAAACTTCTTTGAGATGTTAGTTTTAAGATATAAGCTTAAAAGTGCAAAAATTTTTAGTAAAAAACTAATTATTAATTAATTTTCAATGTAATTCTTTTGAAGTGGGGAGGGGGTGCCATGTTTTTTTCTATCCTTCTCACAAATATCGTTCTCCTTCTCTTCTGTGACGTCACGAATACCTCCTTGCATATCCTGCTATACTAGTAACGAATTGGAGCTTCGGTGATCCAAACGCGAGATGGCGCTGATCGCAAAATTTTTCAATTTTTATCTAACTTATCGACGAAATAAATTTCGTCAACGGTTCGAGACTAATGGAAGAAGGGCAGCAGAGATTCTGTAGTGTTGAGAAATATTTGTTCAAAAAGCGTCGCAAAGGAAATCTGTTTGTAAAAATTCGAATGAAGGGCGTGAATAATACACGTGCATGCTTTGAATTAGACACGATTGGTACTAAAAAATTCTCCTATTTCTCGATAATGGTCATAAGATGAATTTTTTAGAATTCGCGTAACACATGTTCGTTTGTATGTGTGGGTTAACGTGCAGATCACGACGAGCAGGTGACGGTCACGTATGGACCGGAATAATACTCTCCACCGCCTTGTGCTGTTCTCCTGCCTATATCCTGGGAATCAAATGTTGGTTGTGCTTGAAATTAGAACCAACGAGGACCGATCTGGAGGATCGACATAAAGTCGACGATACGGTGGATCCTCAAGATATAAATCGACTTTTTTACTTCCACGTGGTTGCCTGTTTACTATCGGGATTTTTGGTAGCGATTTTAAATGCGACTTATTTGATTCTGTTGAGCGGGTTCCAGCAAAAAAGTCGCGATGGCTTGATAGAAGCTATTGAGAAATACGGTATTGATATTGCCGTAAAGGCGAGGGTGGACGCTGTTCAAACTGAACTAGAATGTTGCGGAGATACCAATTACGAAGATTGGTTCCGAATTCCGTGGCTTAAACTATCGATGGAGGGACCAAAGGATGTGCAGAAAGGTCCTCGACTGGAAGGGCAGTGGGTATAATCGAACCAATTGTCGTTTAACCTTTCTCTTTATCTGAATTATTTTTTTCTTTCTCTCTTTATTTCTCTTTTTCTTTCTAACTCTTTTTATTTTAAATTTTCCAATCAATTTCCATTCTGTATTCCTAATATTTGAATGTCTCCTTCTTTAAATCGTACGATAAAGATCAGCACCAGAGGAGCAAGAGGAAGAAACTTCCACGCCCGTAGACGTACCTTTTTCTTGTTGTTCCAATGGCATTCCTAAACCTTGTATTCATCACGACATTTTGAACCCCAGTGCCGTGTACGATTACAATCCTAAACATTTGACCATTAGTACCAGTGGGTGCAGATCGAAGATTATAAATCGAGGTGAAGTTATTCGAATATTCTTGACAGGATACCTTGTTCTTTTATTCGCGTATCAGGTAAGCACGTAAGAAGAAAAAAAAAACGCAGCTTGAATTGTTTTATTGTATATATTTTTCTTTATCTTTCAGATAATTTTATCGATTTTCGCACGATTATTGCAAACTGCTCATAGCAACGAGATGTATATAGGACCTCAAAAGACTCGTTACTACGTCTGGGTATTCTTTAAGCCGGAAGATTTTCCTGAAAACGGGATAAAAAGTAAACTACGGTTGCAAAGAAAACGATCGAGAAGTAAGATTTCGACTACGTTCTCGAAAAGTTCGGACGAGGAAGAAATAAGCATACAGCGTTCAAAAAGTAGAAAGAGTAGTACGAAAGTTTTGACGAAAATTCGCTCGAAAATCTCCTCGGTTAAATCAAAAAGCGTACCTGTTATTAAATCTACTTTATCGTCAAAAAACTTTCGAAGTAAGAAAAAAATTGCTCATCATCAGTTGGAAGATATGGATAAAGACGAAGAGGAGAAACCGGACGAAGAGAGAAAACTTCTTTCCAAAACGACTAGATCTGAGATTGTTATGCTGAAAAATCATCTCTCAATTTTTTCTTTACTGTCGGATGATTCCTCGACCTTAAATTTGCCCCCTCCACCGCCGCCGCCGCCACTGTCTCCGTTTATACCTATCCTTGACGTAGAAAATGAAAGTAAACAAACCGTTAACATCGTAGAAAATGTAAGCGAACAATTCGCTAAGATCGTGGAGGATGAAAGTGAACGAATCATTGAGATCGTAGCAAATGAAAGCGAACAAATAGCTAAAATCGTGAAAAGTGAAAACGAACAAATCGCTAAGGTCGTGCGAGATAAAAGTGAGCAGATCGTTAAGGTCGTGGAAAATAAAAGCGAAGAAATCGCTAAGGTCGTGTCTTCAAAATCATTGGAATTGGGAAAACTCGATTATCCGTTGCAAGAAAGCATGGTCAGAATTCCAAACTCTGGTAGACGCGTAAAGGTATTAGAAAGATTTGGTAAAATTTGGGAACGCATGGATAAGAGTACGCAGCACAGAGAAAGCGGGGGAGCCGATATTTTGAAAAGAAATTCAAAGATTAATTATCTGAAGAAAAATAGTCGTGTGAAATTAAATACAACCGATGTTTATGACAGATTTCGTGGGACTCTTCAGCACACTCTAGCTAGAAGAGAAACCATTCAAGCCCAAAAAGAATTGAAAAAAGCGTACAGTCCCAAAGTTGAAAAGAATCCAGATATAAAACGAAGCCACGTTTTGGCAAAGATACGACACAACATTCCACCTTCTTATCGTTTACTAGCCGACTTCGAAGCTCACAAAAGACCTTTTTTACAAACGTATCCAAAATCATCGTCCGTTTCGCCGCTTTCACGTTCTTTCTCACCTCCTCCTCCTCCTCTCCCTTCTCCTCTCTCCCCTCCTCCCCCTTCTCCTTCTCCTCCTTCTCCGCCTCCCGCTCCTCCTCTTCCTCCTCCTCCTCCACCTCCACCCCTTCCTGCTCTCCCTCCACCACCATCTCCATCAAATCTGCGACTAAAGCCGATACCGCAAAGGCAACGACAATGCAGCATATGCAACCGTCCTGTTCAACAAAGCGCAACCTCTTCTTCTGAATCTCTCATCGAAGCTTACGAGAATACTCGAAGGTTTTCCAGTTCGATTCGAAGGAAAGCTTACGGCCCGTTCTCGTAGCACAGCGATCGATCAAGTGGAGATTACGTTGCCTTCGAATCGATCCACTCCTTGTTTAAATCCATCCAACGCAGGTGGCTCTCTTTGTAAAACGTTTCCATAGCAAATGATTAAAGTTAACGCATTGCGATTGAACGATTGTAAAGAAAAAATGTAAATACAAGTAATAGGAAATAGTGGAAAATAGAAAAAAAAGAAAAAAAGAAAAATGGTAATAGAAATGTTAATACGAAGAGGATCGAGGATAAAGAAACACAGTCGTACAATACTTGATGGTTTATTTGCCGAGAAGTAAAATACACAGGCATTTGTTATAATGGTACTGCCGAAGAATACTTCTTACGTCTCTGTAATACATCTAGCGACAATACATCGGTACTAAAAAGAGAGAAGCTGATTTTTCATCAATTTGTCTGTTTACCAAATGCTTTACAATATTTTGCGTACTTCCCCCCTGTCTCTCATCATCTTTGTGTTTCGTTTATTTTTTTCTTTTTTTTTTCCCTTTTTTTCTTTTTTTTTTTTTTCACTTGTTCTACTTCTTAATCAGGCTTCACTGTGTTTACTCTATTGAATATTTCGCGATTGCTCGTCTCACTGTTTTTTCGCTTCGAAGAATCGGAAAACGGCCGGCGCGCGAGACGTTATTGGACGTTCGTCGTAGTGAAGGAAGAGAGAAACGAAAAAAGGAAAAGAAAAAGATCGACGATACGATAGAACTCGTCGCGCCGTGGTCGTTCTCGTCTCGGCACCTTGCACTTTTGCACGGTGGTCCCAATTTGTGTTAAATCATCGCGATTTCGTACTCTGTTATTGCAAACGTTAAACATCGGTACACGCAGTTTCTCATCGTCTCGATCTACAACACGCGCTATACCGCAATAACTTTGTCAGGGGACAGTCGAATGATAAGCTTCGAACGAAGTTGAGTCTCGAACGAAATCTTCCCTTTTTTCAAGCAAAGGTAACTCGAGAGAAATTGCACGCAACCTTACATAGACTTTGGAATACATTAATCGAACAAAAAAAAACAACGTTTCAACGGTAAAATCGGTCGCGAGCGATCTATCGCGAGTTTTCGCCTCTCCCCTTTCTTTTTTTTTTTTTTTTACTTTTTTTTTACTTTTTTTTTTTTCTTCATTTTTCAATGGTCGCTGTTCTCGCAGTTTTCTCGCTCCGTAAAAACCGCTGTTCAATTATTCGGCTTATAATTTCTTCTCGTCGTTCACTCGATCTCCCATTCACACCGTGAACCATTTCCCTTCTCCGCAACTACTTCGCCTATTTTGACCTATCTACGCGTCTATCTACTTAAATCTGCGTATTCTATACAATCCTGTGAATAGGTATTTAAAAGTACGCGTACCACATAGACCTGTAACAGGTTCGATATGAGTTACTCGTTCAGATTACGAGGGATTATTTTGTAAAATAGGTATATAATATAATTCTTCGAATAGGCGGTGATAAATATTAACGACGAAGTAACAATACAATATTGCTCGATTTCGTATTGTATAATATATAATATATAATATTTATGATAATATAACAACGTTTGTTCGCTCGCGAATAAAGATAATCTCCCTTTCCCATCCGACTCTAAATCCCTCTCATCTTCCCTTTCTTTTTTTTTTTTTTTGTTTTTTTTCTTTTTCCCTTTTTAAAGGTCTACATAAGAAGGGGGCTCACCGCGCTCGTTCCATACATGTATGCATGTATATGTTTGTATCATATATATATATACATATATACATAATCTTTATATATATATGTATATATATATATTTATACCTATTTATAATTGTTCTGTATATCTTTTCTCCGTTAAAGTAAATAATTACGATAGGCCTAACGATCTCGAGTAACAATCATAATTATTACCAATATCGGTGCATTTGCTCTTTATTTCTCGTTCTCTCTCTCTCTCTCTCCCTCTCATTCATTCATTTGCTCTATTCTCCCGTTCATCAAATTTCCATTCTCATTCTCTCTTTTAATTTAATTCTTAGTACGTTCGTCCGGCGAAGCGTCCAAGAATTTTGCAAGCCATCGATTCCTACCTTTCACGCTTCCTGCATCGCTGTTTCAATAATAAAAGCAAACGAACAAGCGAAATCGAAAGGAGCTACGCGTAATATATTTCCTTTCTTCTTTGTGCTCGATTCATAACGCAGCGCGCGCGCGACTCGAGGGCGATATCCCTTACAATATTTATACAATATCGATATATATATATATGATTAATTTGTTAAATTCAGAAAAAAGTTTACATATATATATATATATGTATATAATACGTAGTTATGTGTATCGAAATCATCATGCTTATCGACAATATACTAAATACGGTACACACGTATCTCTTGCTTCACTGAACGTGAATCTACATAAAAAAATCTGCACGACGAAATCTTTTCGTACTCCGTATATATATATGCTCATTCTCACTTTCTCTCTCTCGTTCGCTCGCTTTTCTCTCTCTCTCTCTCTCTCTCTCGCTCGCTCGCTCGCTCGTTCTCTCTCACTCTCGTTCCATACGTGTTCGTTTTCTACGGACTAATTTTGATGCTACAAAGAGGGGGGATGGGGGATCAACGTCAGCGCTGACAGCATCTCTGGCTCTCTGTCTCTATGCATTCTCTTAAAGCTAAAGAGGTAAGTGTAAAGATGCGAATACTGTTAAGGCTGGCTGACAGCTTAAACATCGCTCATCTGCAGTGTTGGATCCGATCTGCGGTAACCACGTCATTTTATTTCATTTACTTTTCACTCGATTATAAATTATCCTTGACCTTTACGGATTGTACGAAGTTGAAGAAAGGAAAAAAAATCGAAATCTGAAACGAGTCGAGCGAATCTGAAATTCGCGTGCAATGTGATGATCGTAAATTAAGAAAGATCGCGGTGGAAGATAAGAGATAAATGTGGATACACAACGTGGATACACGCAGATCGCGATACAAAAAACGGAACAACTGGGGAATCCCTCGACGCCGTGTCGACACGGCGTACAAATGGATTATTATTATTATTCGTTCGTTCGTTCGTTCTTTCGCTCGTACAATACAAAGTAGAGGTACTTCGCTTCGTGTAAATACAATAATGTACAATCTTCGATTATTCTTTGTCGATTATTCTTCTTGCTCTCCCTACCGCGTTCGGTCACTTCTTTCATTTGGAGTTTAACCTTACAGTGACAACCCCGGCGCGTTAACAAGCGTGCGCGGGGCCGCGAGAAACGGAATCGATCTACGGTGAGTCGACAGATAAAACGATGAACAAAATTCTATCTACACATTAAACACCTTCCTTCTTCCTTCCTTCTTCCTTCCTTTCTTCCCATCTCTCTCTCGCACCCTCTCCCCCTCTCTTTTCTTTCGAAACGACGCGTCTTCTTCGTTGTTTAGATTAATCAAATCTTCCCTCTCTCTCTCTCTCACTCTCTCTTCGCTTCTCCTTCTTCACAGAGGAAGAACACCCACCCATCTCTTCCCTCTTCACAGAAATCGACTTGCTGCCGCGCTAAACGTCCTCCTCCGCTCTGCGATTCTGCGCTGCGTTTCGTTCCACTTTTCCTCGAGTTCTCGCGGGGAGCGAGAATGTTTCGTTGATCGCACGATGTTCGACGTGGAGCGTGTTACACGAGAAAAAGAATAAGCGGATAATTACTCGATCATCTCTCCAAGGAATCTAAATATCTATCTTATTTGCCGGTTAAGGCAGGCTCCCTCGTCTATAAGTTCGTCTCTACACGAACGTGGGATACGTAAAGATATCTCAACGAGGCTGCTCCTCGCAGTTTAGCACGCTCGGCTACGACCTACTAGCTGCTTCGAATTTACACGCGCGTGTGTCCCGGCATACGCGCATATACACACACACACGCACACATACACACGCGGTGTCCGTCTAAGTATCGATTCTACTGTACATATTTTTGGTCGTAACGCTAATCGTGATAACAAATTATACATGGTATGTATTATCTAGGGGAAGGGGGGGGGGGATCCTCGCTGTGCGTATGTATCGTTCACATGTGCACTCCCACACGCTGTGCGATCTACATTATTCTCCCTTTTTCTTATTTCTGTTATTTCTCTTTGCGTGGATGTGTGTGTATGTGTCCTCTGTGTGATTATACGATTGTGTGACATATGTATGTATCCGATGTAAGAATTGTGCATGTGTATGTGTACAGAATCGCTTCGATTTGCGCACGTACACGCACGATGCAGAGAACAAACAGCGTGTGCACGCTCCCGGTACAACTCTTGTTGTCATTTCTTTTGTGTGTATATGCATTTCTGTTCTCGTTAATCTGTGGGTAATCTTTAACCCTTAAACAGGCGCACGATACTTGACGCGTTTCGTTTTTTTTCTTTTTTAGCTAAAGGATTTCTATTTCTTTTTTTTATTTTTTTATTTTTTTGATTTTTTTTTTTGACTTTTTTCTTAATTTATCATTTAATAATCTCTCCTCTTATTTTTAGAAACTTTTTAGATAAATCGTTAAAAGTGTAAACGCTATATCACGAGAGGAAGAACTTGGATAAACGTGCAATTAAGATGAAAAAATCTTTACTCGTTTATTATTTTTATTCATTTGCTCTCTATATCTCTCCTTTTTTTTTATTTTTTTTTTACTTCTGCGTAAATGTCTGCTTGTCTTTTAAAAAACTCTACCGAATCACTGAATTGACTTGACGGCGCTATCTCGCGTCGACATCTTCGTTACATGTAAATATTATTCGTAAATAAACTAATTTTTTTTTTCTCTTCTAACTTTTTCTCTTAAATATTTCTACATTTAGAGATGAAAATTTGCTCTCTTAAGGGTTAAAGATGAAGTTCGTAGGTGCGATCGAGCAGATTCTTTGAAAAATCATTCGAAGAGTTCGTACACAACATATAACAAATCAAAGAAAAGAAACGAAAGGTCGTAAGGGAACGAAAATATGGTCGTATAAAGAATCGAACTACTTGGTTAAAATAACACAAAACGAATAAAAAAAAAAAAAAAAAAAGATACAAGCGATATATTCAAATAGAATTTACTTTTTAACATTCGTTGAAAATAAAAGGCACAGCACATACAATGGTACAATTTATTTCCCAGAAGGCAATAACTTTTTCGAGGCGACGATCGTTGGAACAACAATAAATCAATTAACTGCGAGTAAAATTGACATGAATGATCATTCTGGACGTTTTCTAAATAACGTACGCGATTATTGACTAATTGAAAGAAAAGAAAAACGAAGAACAAAAAAGAGAAGAAAGAAAGAAAGAAAGAAATTTAAGGACAGAAAGAGAACATATCATAGAACGATGTTATCGATCGTATTCAATCGCCTATTTGTCAACACGTCTGTACTATACTGTTCACGATGAATATAAGTACATTGTGACAAATAAAGTGACAAATAAATTAAGTAAGCATATGAGTACTTAAGTAACGGTATATGAATAACGAAGAGTAATCGATTGTATGTATTATTTGTAGCTGATAGTTCTGGTTTTATTATAAACACTGTTGTTGTAGTTGTTGTTGTTGTTGTTATTGCTGTTGTTGTGGTTGTTATTGTAACTGTTGTTGGTGATAGTGTCGTAGTTGTGATTGTGATAGTGGTGATGATGGTATTTGGTGCTGTTGGTGGCCGACGGGGTGCAAGTGGTCGAGAGTGGCCTTACTTGAGTAGTTGATGGGCTCGCTCGTTGGCCACCTTTATCCTCGTCTCGTTCGATTCGCCCTGCGTGCCAAAAAAACAAACAAACGAAAGATCGTAACCCAAACTTAAACGTGTATCAAAGATCATGTTATTGTCGACCTCGTTAACTTGGATTTATTCCGCGCTCTTTCCTCGTTCACCATTTGTCGTCGTCGTCATCGTCCTCGCCGTTTTCGACTCGCCGATTATTATTCCTTCATTCGTTCGAGCTCTTTCGTTCTGAACGAATATAAATTCAAACCCGATCGATGCAATTATCCGACCGATAGCGAGGAGTGGTCGGTGAAAGGCAAAAGAGGCAAATTGAATATTCAGTGGGGGAGGGGAGGGGAATATTGAATCGATTGAAGGGAATGCTAACAATAAAGGAGAAACAGAGCTCGTATTACAGTTGGCGCGACAACGACGAGCGCGATGACGATCCTGTGGGGTTTCATCCGACAAATAAGATTCTAAAGAAAGGTTAAATCATCGTCGTACACAGTAAATATCACTTATATATATATATATATAATTATGCATCCTGGGTATATCGTATATAATTATCTACGAAAGAACGTAAAAAAAAAAAAAAAAAAAACGCGACGACAACGCGACGACAAAAAAGATGGCGCGGGTTACAGAACGGTAAGGTGTAGAGAACGATGCGTATATAGGGAGATTGCACTAAGTAGACGAGACATAAAACACACGTAATATATAAATCGATGTAAACCGGAAGGCTCGATGATTTCGTTGTAGCACAAACAGGTGGATCGAGTTGGAGACACGAGTTGGGTTGACGGGTTGGCGATGTCCGACCGACGACGAGAAGGCAGAAGAAGGGGTCGTGGGCGTGTGAGCGTACAATATTTTTGGAGTTGATATAATATATATATATATACATATATATATATATATGCATTGTGCGTATATATATATATATATACACACATATATATATTTTTTTTGTTTTTTTTTTTGTTTGACAATTTGGGGCTCGGAGGAGACGGGTACTTGGGCAGAGAGACGCATTTTACTTGAGTAGAGCGTGCGCACGCTGATTCGCCACGGCTATCCTCGTTTCGTTTGACTCGCCCTGCGGATTATCACAGTTTGGATTTGGTCACAAGGTGGCACAAGATAGAGAATTTATTTATTTATTTATTTATTTTTTTTTCAATCGAACGTAAGGAAAGAAGAAACAGAGAAGGAAAAGATAAAAATAGAGAAAGATAGAAAAAAGGGGCAACAAAGCGTGTGAGATACGGTCAGGATTGACCAAATAGCTAAAGTGCGATAATTTTCCATCTGTTTCTTTTTTTCGTTTCCTTTTTTCTTTTTTCCAATTCATCTTTTTTTTTTACCACATATTCTTGCTTTTTTCTTTTTTTTTTCTTTTTTATTCGTGATTGCAGAACATGGTTGAACATAGACCCCGTGAGGGTGGCAAAAAAGAAGAATGACGTTGGTGGTGCGATGACGAGAAAGGGTTAATTAAAGGGGCGGCTAGTCGTGCGGTGCACGTGCGTACGCATGCCAACGTGAAAACGAAACGATCATTTATCCGTGTTACTCGAAACTTGTGCAGTTGTGCATATATACATACATATACATACATATATATATATATATACTGTAATTATTTTATTCAATCCTCGATGGTGCAACCATCTCTCTTACAACGATCGTTTCGTTTTTCGATAAATAGAATTTCCGTGCCAATATAAAAATGATGTGTATATATATAAATATATATACTATATATATATATATATATGTATATATATATATATATATATGTATATATATATAATATAAAAATAGAGAAAAAATGTTTTATCGAATGCAGTCTCCTGAAAGATGAGATAAACCCGGCTTAGAGATCTTTCGAAATTAAAGATCGAATGACTCGAGGAGTAAGGAATACGTGAGAGAAAAGAGGGGAAGAACAATGCTCGCAAGTGGAACGTATACTCGCACGATACGTTGCCCATCGTCGGCGGCCAGAAGTATAATCGGACAATCTTTGGAGGAGGCGCGAATTTTTTTATTTTTTTTGCAAAATCATGCTGATGATCCGTTCGATGTTTCACTTGTGATGCGATACCATGCAAATATATCACCCGCGTAATACCTTTTCGACCGTGATTCGATTCGATCGGATTGGACTCGATTTCGGAAAATAAAATCTGGCAAGACCGCCGCACAGGATTTGATCGAGGACGGGATTGCCGCGAGGAGACGAGAAACGAACGACGACTCGATTCTTTTTGGCATCGCGCCAAGGAACGACAAGAGAGGCATGAACTGGTGGTAAGGTAGATCGAAGGGCGATGTAAGAAAGCGAAAGCGACAACGAACGTGTTATGCATCGCTCTGAGCGCGTGCATCGCGAGATAAAACAGTCCACGCGCATGCTCCGTGGAAATAAAAGAATATAATAGCGGAGCTAATCGTACGTAATCGTAATCATTATTTCAATCAACTCTATCTCGGATCTTCCTCTCGCCTTTTCTAATTAACTCGCTCCATGCATGATTTACGATCGTTACGATCGTTTTATTGGATTAACAAGTAGATTACGTAGAACGATATATATTTGCGAAGGGAGGAAGAACCGAAATAGATCCATCCAATTTCGTGACTTTTTTCAAACTCAAGCCCGACTCGTTCCCTCACCTTGCGATTGATCCTGTCGATTTGCCGATTCTGATTCTCCAGCTCGCTACCCATATCGATCGCCATGTTTCTCAGATTACCGATCATCGTGTTCACCTGGCCCATATTCTCCTCCATCTCCGTTTCACGGGCATCGTTCGTGATCTTGGCGATATATCCGCCCTGAGGGCCAAGCCCGTTGCGATCGTCCATCACCCGCTGGGGTTGATTGTTCACCACCTTACCGTCATCGTTTCCTTTCCACGTTCCTTCGTCCTCCTTGAAGCTGGCGCCTCTGTATAAGAAGATCGTTTCATCAGTGTATGTACGAATACGTATATACACGATTCGAAAGTAAAGACACGTTAAAGAAGACATCGAAGTAGTATCGTTAGTAGTATCGTGCTTCAAACATTTTTCGTTTCTCTTAAGTATCTCAACGTTGAGATTTCGTGAAGAGTGGAAAAGAAAAAAAAAAGAAATAAAAAGAAATGTCTTTGATCTTTGATCTTTTCTAATGTACGAAAATAAAGGTTGAAGCGAGGCTGTTAATGTCGACGACGTTACAAGAATTCTGTTCTGTGTAGAGAGTGTGCTGGAAATAAAGAAATTCGATTTGTAAGGGTGTGAGAGAGGCGTAGAGAAGAGGGGTAAAGCGATTTCGGGACAGCCCTACTTGTTGCATGGAAGAACGCAGAGGCCGCAGCACTTTTCCATTCCCGTGAGATTTTTCTCGGCCTCGCGCATGTCGGCGTTGATTTGGTCCATACCCTCCTCGATTCTGTCCAGTTGTTCTGTTTCATCGTACGAAAAAACAACGTTAACATACATCCTGTCGGTGTTTCCAACAAGAGTAAGTATCTCGAAAGAGAATAGACAGCAGGCGTGAAAATAAAAAATTCCACGAGTCACGGTGGAACACAGTTCTACGTTTTGCCTCTAACCAAACACAAATTTATTTGCTAAAAAAAGAAGAAAAAATTGAATTACATACTCGAGAAAGGAGAAAGGAAAAAGAGAGAGAGAGAGAAAAGAAACAGGGGAATACGCTGTCCCATTCTCTTTCGAGAATTATAAATTTGTTCTCAAAAATTGAAGTGAATCGTCATTTTCTCGAGTTATCGAGGAATAGAGATTTCTTTCTTATCATGCTTTCAATCGTTATTTCTAGTTTTTCTATTTTATCAACAAACAAATTGCAAAATATTCTATACACTTGTCTACTCCTTGATCCTAAATGACGATTGGTGGTTTTATAATACTTTACGAGGATTCATCGAGAGATTCGTCTTATTGCAATTGCGGAACGCGTCGATAAAATTTATCACGATCATCCACGTTCGAACGACGTGAAAAAAAAAAAAAAAGAAAGCTCTATGTTAAAAATACGAATATACATACGAATATTTATCATCATTTTTTAAAATACGTCGAAACGAATTTTTCTCTCAACGATCCTCGGAAAAGAAAAAAACGAGTGCAACGAAAGTGCAACAGCTAAGCAAAGAGTCTCCCTACTAAGGGTAACCTAAGATCCTAAGATTTGGGTGAGTAATTCTGTATGTATTGGGGTGTACGGTGGATTCTAAGGGTACTGGGTACGAATTGAACAAAATATTATATTCACGTTGAGAGTAACGCGGTGATGCAAAATGTGCCGGTCAATAAGATAACAAGTAGTAATAAGATTGCAATAGGTTTTGACTTACACCGTGCCGGAAGTACCGGAGGGATGCGTTTAAAACGTGGAGCGCGTGTCGTGCGACCCGATTACGTCCGTATCTCTTTGTGACGTAATTTTATTTTTTTTTTTCACTTGTTTTCTTTTTTTTTATTTATTTATTATTATTATTATATTTTTTTTCTTTTTTTTGGTTCGTCTACTTGTATTCTGTATTTCTGTATTTCTCTGTTTTTTTGTTCATTCGCCTTCGTGAGATTACGTTCACGGAAGGAAACGGAGTTAAGAATAGGAGGAAGCAGGCGGAGAGAACGATAGGACGCAGAGAGAAAGATAATAAACGAGATACAGAGAAAGAGAGAGAGAGAGAGAGAGAGAGAAATAGAGAAAGAAAGATAAAGAGAGAGAGAGTGAAAAGATAGAGGCAGAGGAAGAGATAAAAGAGAAATATAGGATAATAGGTAGCAGTGGAAGAGAGCAGAGCGATGATTGAGAGAGAAGAGTGAGGGAGATTGAAGGAGAAGAATCGAGAATGCAAAAGAAGGATATATATACATATACATATATATATATATATATATATAAAATTAAGGTAAGCGGTTAGGTTAGTTAAATAAGATGCAATAAATGTATTGGAGAAAGAAAGAGAGAGAAAGAGAAAGAGATAGAGAGATAGAGAAACAGAGAGAAAGAAAATAGAAAAACTCAAGAACAAGGGGGGAAAAAGTAACTGATGATTTTTCGAACGTAAACGATCTGAACGTTGAAGGAATGTGATAAGATGTTGAAAGAACGAATCTGTTGTCTTTTTGGTGGTTTCTTTTTTTTTTTTTTTTTTATGTATTTTTCTCCTCTGATTAGTATCAATCGTTCGATCAAAAGTTAAATTTCCGATTTAAAGGGATTGCATTAGTGTCTGGACGATATTATTACACGCAATTAGTGTCGTGTATATATTATATATACACATATATATAATATCTATATATAACTATATATGCACTCATATGATAATTATATATAAATATTATATACATCGGCGGGTGGAGAACGTATGGAGGACATATATAGTAAGTAGAATACATATAATTGGTCGTCGATCGTTGCTTTTGTGTCAGTCATCGAGACCATTGATACGAAATATCAATATTTATTTTAAATTATTTGTAAGAGACGTTTTTTTTTTTTTTTTTTTTACGTTTAAGTATTTAATGTTTGTATGTCTAGATTGAAATGGCTTACCGCCTTGCTCGTCCAGCATTACGAGGGTTTTCATCCCGACCTCGTGGCTCTAAACAGGCAACCGACCAATCAGCGGCGTGTTAAACGTGAGATATACAGGAAGCACCGTCGAAACGCTCCCTCGCTTCGCTCCACGACACAATTTTTCTCTCATTTATTTGTTTATTTATCTTTTTTCTCAATTCTTCTCGCGTGCCTCGTCCCCCGACAGAGAGAAAACGACCCGAAAACGATCCTTGAACTTCTTTTCAACTTGTTGGAATCGTCGCTAATCAACGAGGAATCGGACCGCCTCGCGTCCATCGCGAAAATGTTCAATTAGAGAGACAATCGAGAGAAAAGAAGGAGGGACAAATTGCAATTGAATTAACACGGATCAATGGAATCATTCGTTTCATATTCACTCTCGTCGCTACTGTTCTCCGTTTTCTCACGTAAAACGCACGATCGTGACGAGGCCGACAACAACTTTTTCGCTTTCGTTCCGCTTTTCTTCCGTTTTATTTTTCCTCGGTTATACAATTTCGGGCCCGAGAAAGTCGGATTCATCGTGGATTGCACACTAGGAACTATATCTCGTCCATCATCCTGGTGACAGATGAGGGAACGGAGGAGCGAGAGGGCGCGTACGGCGACAATTTATCCTGATTATTATAATTCTAATTGCTTGGGTCAGGCT
The DNA here is from genome assembly GCF_029169275.1 of Apis cerana. Lineage (NCBI taxonomy): Eukaryota > Metazoa > Arthropoda > Insecta > Hymenoptera > Apidae > Apis > Apis cerana. The sequence goes on from NC_083856.1 coordinate 11,036,601, forward strand.
GCTGGAGGACTGGGAACTCTTTTACAGATTTTTTTTTTATTTAGTGACAGTGAACTAGAATTCGATGTGAAGCTGGATTTACCAACTGGGCGAAGCTGAGACGGCGCTTGATCGGATGATTAGAGAAATGAGAAATGGGAACAATGCATCTTGAATATTATCGCGACATACATCGTCTTCCTTCCTGGTCGCCTTCCTCCTTCGCTTCGCGTGGATCGGGAGGATCGAGAGTATTTTCCAGAAATGAGGAAGAAAAAAAAAGGAAAAGAAAAGAGAGAGAAGAAGGACAACGAAGATGAAAATTCATTCGAAGATGAATTCACGACGAAACGAGGAAGCGACGAGGGACGACGATCTTCGAATGCGATCGAGCCATTGGTAAATCCAACGCTTCCACTCCGGGGACTGGAATAACTCTATATTGGATTATACAAAGGGGATTAATCAAATATGCACCTCGATCTGTGAAATTTTTCAATAGCAAAACAAATTACAACTAGTTATATAAAAATTATTATAGGCATTACTAGCGACGAAACGTGCGGTCACACACGTTCTTATTATATATATAAATATATATTTCTGTTATCACGGAGGGTGGCTTCAAAGTCTCGTCAAGGAGGTGATGGATAATCGAGTCTATCGATAGAGTGAGTGGTGAGTGAGGGGGATGAAGGGGGATGAGGGGGAAGAAAATGGATTCAATCGATGAGGCGAATCGAGTTAAAGGCGAGTGGCTGGCTCGGTGGCGATGATGCGAGAAGTCGAATGTTAAATAGGAGCAGACAAAGGCGTAGAAGCAGATTAAAGGAAGAAAAGACACGCTTCGTTTCCAGTAGTGTAGGCACTCAGAGGTACCGTGGCGCTGTAAGATGCAGAATTAGAAAGTTGTTTTAGCTAAAGGACAGAAAAAGAGATCAGAATCAGAGATATAACGCGCGTTCAGTTCCCGAATAGATTAGGCGGAAATCACATATCTATTTATAGTCCGTACACGTTAAGTCAGTCGTCCATCGATTACCCCGTTTCCCCAACAAAAAGCTAGTCAAGCAAAGTTTATCTCTTGTTCCTTCGTAATTTTCTATGCGTATTTTTTCTTTTTTCTTTTCTTTTCTTTTTTTTTTTTCTTCTTCCTTTCCGTTTGCGAGTCCAAGGGTCGCGTGATTTATCGAATCGAATCAATTGCGTCTCGATCGATCGTGAACGAAACTCTCGGTGACGTGAATCGGTTCAAGTGTTGTGCCCTTGTCGAATAACGCGCACGCGATTTCTCAGGGAAATTAATACAATCTGTGAATCGACTGGATTAATAACTCGCGCGAGTTATGTCGATATATAACGCGAATAAAGCGTTGAATCGTACGCTTATTATATAGATACGTGTCAAAGTGTGTCCCTATATCAACGAATATAGTCCCGTCAACCGTGGAAAGTGTAAATAAAAAGATCTATCTTTTCTCTATTTTCTTTTTTTTTTGTTTTTCTGTTGTCTTTGAAATTAAAAAAAAAAAAAAGAAAGAAAGAAAAAGAAAAAGAAAAAAGAAAAAAATCGTCAAATCATACGAAATCGAGTGAACTGAAAAACTTTGTTCGTCTTTACTTTTGTATTACTTTTTGCTTTTTTTTCAATGTCCCATTTTTTTTTTTTTTTTTTTTTCTCAATCCCTTTGCTCTCGCCTTTTTTTTTTTTTTTTTTTTTTTTTTTTAATATTCTCAATATACATTCTTCGAGAGAAGAATTAACTTTTTATTATTATTATTCTTTTTTTTTCTGTTTGTTTGTTTATTGCTGAGGGAACTGCTTACCGCCTTGATGATCTAACATCGTCAGAGTGTTCGCTGCGACATCCTCGCTCTACGACAGGGTCGAAGGGCCCACACGTTAACGGAAATGAAAGATCGTTCAGTGATGCGCGTGAACAACTGCGAAATTAAGTCAGAGACAAACAAGCAAACCGAGGGCACGCCTTGCCACATTTATCATCATATTTATTTATCGTTCGTCGAACAATATCAAAATGATCGCGATGAATGGATCTCAACTCGAAGCTGCGTTTATCGTATTTATTACTCGTCTCGTTGAATTCGAAGGAATTCGACGGAATCCTCGTGTCGTGTGACAAAACGTGCCAGGTTGTAATAAAATAAAAAAGTTTATATTTTTCTCTACGAAAGAAAAAATTCTGTTCAAAATGCAGGTCCGTGGAAGGGAGGAATACATTGGAATACAGAATTGATACAGAAATTTATAAACTTTTCCTTCGAAATTTTTCTCTCTTTTTTTTTTTTTTTTTTTTTATCGAAAATTTCTTGCTTTATAATTCAAATTAATTTCTCACGGACGGACATCCTGAACGTGATGATAAAGTTGAAAACAATAATATGAAAATACAATAATAATAACGACGAAAAGATAAGATATATGGATGACGCGAGGAAAAAAAAAAGAAAAAATGATGATAAGAAAAATGACGATGAGATATCATAGCTAATTAGAGCAAGTGGAACGAATTACTAGCTAAAGATTTACATGGATTTTCAACTTTCACACGGCGACATCGACGTAACACACGTCTGCTTGCACCATGCGCATCGCATTGCTAAATAATTATATAAAATTAATTCGCAAGGATATAAAGGATATATATATATATATATATGTACTGATCAGTATATAATATATACTGATCTTTGGCAGCTTCGAGGATGAGAACGTAGCGGATACCTACGTAATAAGAAAATCAGAATTCTACTGTGGTAATAAATACCGATTCAACATACTATGACAAACTATGTACAAACAAGAAGACAACGAGCGGTGACAAAATGATTTCGTGGCTCGCCGCCGCTTCTTTTTTTTTTTTCCCCTTCCCCTCTTCGTCGATCGTTGCTTCTTTGTCGATCAAACAATGTAAAAAAGCCATATTTACGAGACGCGTGCTACTTTTCTCCGGCTCGAATCAATAACTAATATAATCGCACAATCGCTTTTATATATGCACGATATATAATAATAATAATAATAATAATGATAATAATAATAATAATAATAATAATAATAATAATAATAAAGTAACAGTAATTATAATAATAACGATGATGATGGTAATAATAATAATAATAATAAGAAGAAGAAGAAGAAGAAGAAGAAGGAGAAAAAGAAGAAGAAGAATAATAATAATAGTATGTACACGACGGCATCGGTAAACTCGCAGATAAAAAAGCGGAGGGCAGATAACACCTACTTTGGTAAGACGACGGTCGACAAAAAGTACGTTTGATGCAAAAAAAGGAATTCAAATTAAGAACAGAATAGAAGAAGAAGGAGAAGACAGAGAAGAATATACGTAATACGTGTATACATATATGTACACATATATACAGACATGTGTATGCGTAGAGTACATATATATATATACATACATATATATATACAGAGAAAGAGAGAGAGAGAGAAGGAAAGAGAAATTAGAAAAGAATAAAAAGAGAGAAATAAAACGACAGAGATAGATAGATAGATAGATAGATAGATAGATAGATAGATAGAGAGAGAGAGAGAGAGAGAGACAAACATCTACCTCTAACGTTTACGAATCATTAAGTAAGAAGTACTTGTCTGGGCTTTGTACACTAAAGAAAATGAGGTAAATACATGGGCTTATATACATACTTTTAAGCGATATATGTATATAAACGTTATCTAGATCTGATACGTATATTCGTAATATGAATAGATAATATAATAAATAATATGTACGTATTACACGTTGACTGATAAGCGACACAGCTAGAAGCTTCGTGTTTTGCTACGAAGTAAAAAAAGATACACAATTCAAGAAAGAATGTGTGTATTTGTGAGAAGAGAGAGAGAGAGAGAGAGAGAGAGAGAGAGAGAGAGAGAGAGAGAGAGAGAGAGAGAGACTGAGAAAATACATATACGTATGCGTCTAATCGAGATGCATACATACGTACACGTGAGATACACGTCTACGCTTCGAGTACTTTATTGTTGTGTATAAAAAGAGAGAGAAAAGAAAGAGAAAAGTCTGTCAAGAAGTAGGGAGATAGAAATGTAAAGAAAAAAAATGTGAGAAATTAAGAGAGAGAAAGATTAAAAGAAGCGCGAAAAAAAAAAGGTCGTTAATAGAGAAGAAAGCCGAATAAGAGAAAAGTCGTAGACACACAAAGGGACGAAGAAAAAAAACAGGACGTTATATAATAATAATTAATAAACGAGTCAATTTGATCCCGCGGATGATGTTCTGTATTGATTTGATTCTATAACAGCGTTCTCCGATATCGAATATTCTGTGTACTGACAGCAGCAGCAGCAATAGCAGCACCAGCAATTAATGTTTGTGATAATCAGTGTCAGTATTGTCGTATTAGTAAGTAATTAGTGGACAGTGTCGTTTTAAGTAAATTGCCTGTGCAAAAGTCTAGGGAAAATCGATCGTTTCAAATTCTAGTTATATTCCAACACGAGTTATATACAACTGTAAAAAATACATAATATCTCTCAAATATATCATAATATCTTTCAACCGACGAATTGATGCCTATCTTCCACTACTTTTGCACTTGACTGATTGTAAAGAAAAGTTAACAATGTTAAACAGTATTAATAGTGTTGATGGTGTAAAACTAGTAATCGTAGTAACGGTAGGTAGTAATAAGTACTAATAGTAGTATTTTGTATAGTACGACTGTACAGTGGTAGTTGGCTGTCGCTTTTCATCGTCAATCGCGAATTCGCACTGTCTCGTTCGATGCTTCCGCTACGAGTATTCTACCCCGTTTATATTTAAAAGCAAAAATCTACCGCTACTTCTCGTTGCAAGAAACTTCACCGAGCAGGGAGTTGCGTGTATGATTCTACAAGTTTTCATGACAGTGTATATACGACGTAGGTGGAGAGAGAGAGAGCGAGAGAGAGAGAGAGAGAGAGAGAGAGAGAAATAGAAACAAGAAAAAAAAAGGTGAAAAAGAAAAAAATATAAACAGAAGAAAGAACGTCCGTTGATCGAACGCGAGAAACTTCTATTGATCGAATTATTAGCGAAGAGCTAGTTCAACGAATCTCAAGAGGTATATATACCAGGGAGATATATCTGGTTTGACGTAGAACCGCGGCGAGGTAGAGCACAATCGATCGAAACACGATCGGAGAGTGTTTCTTCGCGCTTCACGGTACATGTGTTATTAAAAGAATGCCTTCCTACGACCCGTAACGAATAAACAGATCGGTTGAAAAAATAGAAAGGGCAAAAAACTGAAAAAAGGAAAGATGGTTATATATCGCGATCGATCGATAATTCGCCTCGTAATTCGCCTTTGGTCCCTTCCTTCGGCCGTAATCAACCGTGACACGTAGAGTCGACACTTAACCGACGTTATACGATATACAACGAGGATATTACTTTCGGCGATGTGCGTATCGATTAGAAGCGCGAATAAAATTCAAAAAAAAAAAAAAAAAAAAAGAAAGAAGAAGAAGAAGAAGAAGAAGAGGAAACTACCTCTCGAAATCGGAGAGAGAGGTGAAACGAAAGAGAACGCGAAGACACGCGTAGAGACGTGTTAACAAATCTCTCTCTGCGAAAAAAAGGTCAGGAGGTTGCGAGAGTGTGCTCGAGATAAGCGACCGTGGCGAAGTGTCTATCGATTTTTCAAAGTTGGAAAAGTACAGGGAACGAAAGTTCTCGAGCACGTTGGACGATAAAAGAAGGAAGGAAGAGAAAGAGACGAAATACGGAAGAGAAAAGAGGAAAACAAAGATATAGAAACGCGATCGACCTGGAAAGGCGGAGGAGGAGGAAGTGAGGAAATGAGTCCGCGAAGGAGCAACGCGATATTATCGGTATTCCCATCCCACCCGTGATCTTCGGTGCGAGAAGTGGAATTGTCGCCACGGGGAACGATCGAAGGATCTTGAAAGGAGAGAAAGAAAGAGAGAGAAAGAGAGAGAAAGAGAGAGAGAGAGAAAAAGAGAAAGAGAGGAAAAAATTCCTTTGTGCTTGGATTAGGTGTGGCACGAGACACAAGTTCAATTGTAATGTAATTCTGTGAGAGAAAGCCGAGGTTTCCTTCTTGTTGTTTACTTATATGGCTAAAAAGCGATTCACTCACCTCCCTGGTCATCGAGTGCGACCAGAGTACGGATGCCAGCCTCCTTGCTCTACGACAGACAGAGGCAGCACAACACAGACAACCACCACCAGTGTTAGAGAGTTGTTTTTTTTCTTTTCTTTCTTTTTTTTTTTTTTTCTTTTTTAGTAGTAAGTATATAGTATAGTAATATTAGTAGTATATTAGTAGTATATAGTATTACGATAGGTAGAAACGGAGGGTGTAACGGAAGTCGGTGGATAGAATTGGGCAAAGTAAGTTAAGGTATCTTTTCACAAAAACGGTGCTGGATATATCGTGACCGGATCAGGCTAGTATTATTACGCGGCTAGTATTAACGGACAAAAGATTTTATTAAAATCGGTTATTTAATAGTTTTTGTTCTCTCTTTTTTTTTTTTTCTTTGTTTATATTTTGTTCTCGTTGGGTTTAAAATTGACGCTTTTTTTTTTTTTTTTTAATTTTTATGAATTGCTCAAGCCTTTGACGCGCTCACAACGATAGGCGATTGCAATAATATATGTATATATATGTATATTTATATATATATATATATATGTATATATTATACCGCCTGTAATGCAAAGATAGGTGGGCAGATTGACGGACACGTAACGAAATATGTATAAGATTGACGATAGAGACACGTTATCGTTATTATTTATTTATCGGTCTTGGCTCGAATGAGTAATATATATTTTTTTTTTCGATCTCTAGATTAGGCTTGTCGCTTGTTGTTGCTGTTGTTGTTCTTGATGTTGTTATCGATCATGACGATGTTGTTGTTGTTGTAGTTGTTGTTGTTCCTGTTGCTCTGTAACTGTCGTCGCCGTTGTTGTAGGTTTATCTATTAAACTTTATTTATTTATTTATTTATTTACTTATTTATTTATTTATTTATTTATTTTCAGATCTTCCTTCTGGCTAATCGAGATTTCGTTACAAGCGTGAAGGCTCGCACAGATTTTGATTCTTTTCTCTGTATTTGTTATTATTCAATGCATTACTTTCTTTTTAGTGTTTGTACGTACTCTTTTTTGTTCTGTTTTAGTAACGCGTGACGAGTCAAAAGAACCGCTCTTTTTATTTTTATTTTTTTATTTTTTTTTTTTCATTGGGAGGAATTCTCTCGTTCTCTTCCGTCGCCGGTCAATCATCCCTTCCTCTTCCTCCCACCGAGTGGAAGGAAGAAAAGAGGATCCTCGCGGAGAAGAGAGATCGAGAAAGAGAAAAAGAGAGAAATAGAGAAAAAAAGAGAAAAAAAAAGAGAAATAGAGTAACAGAGAAGATATTAATCGAAGAGTCTAGAGGAGACTGAATATCCAAGAATGAAAAGGAAGTCCACATTATATATAGTGTATGTAAAAAAAAAAAAAAGTATCGCAGAATACAGATCGATACACAATATATATATATAGATTTTTTTTTCATGGAGAAATAAATTGAAATAAAAATGCGCAATACAGAAACGAAAGGTTTCGATCACATTTTGAGTCGCGAGAATACGATATGCAATTTTAAATCCACGATATGCAAATCATAGAATGTAAATAAATCATAGGAAGAATCATAAGAAAAAAAAAAAAGAAAAATACAAAACCGTGTAAAAATGCAAACCGATTTTCCTGGAACAGTTTTCCTGGAAACGAGAGATCTCGGGACTCAAACGGACGAAAGATACTCAAATAAATGCAAAATAGAACACACGCACACAGAGAGAAGTGGAGATGGAACGAAAAGGAGAGCATGAAGAGAGCGGCGAATGATCAAATGAGAGAGAAGAAGAGAGAATGAGTGAGACGGTGAGAGAGAGAAAAAGAAAGAGAGATAGAGAGAGAGAGAGCAAAGAAAAGGAGCCGAGCTTTTCGAGACTGGATAAAACCAACAAGGGAGGGAAGAAACCTTGCCGTAATCATCGTTTTTAACAAACGATACTTATCTTTTCTTTTCCTTTGCACAATTCTATGAGAATTTATTTTCGGTTAGAAAGCACGAGATCTCTACAATCCCGGCGCGTTCATCCCTACTAGCTTTTCTCGCTCCAGCCAACAACAAACGATCTCTGATTCAAACGAATTGCGGAAGATAAAGGAAATAGACTTTCAAAAAAGAAAAAAAAAAAAGAAAAAAAGAGGAAAAGAAAAGAAAACCTCGGATACTCGAGGCTGCAAGGGATACTCGTGCTGTAAAAATTATCATCCATTAATGTTTGACCGCGTAGGGCCGCGTAGGAACTAATTACGGGTGTGCTTTTCTGGAACGCTTTTATTTAGTCGGTCACGAGAACGGAAACAAAAGAAGTTCTTTGCTCCTTTCCTCGTACAGCTTGAAAGAGAAGCGGTGCGCATTCATCCACGTAGGAAATGTGCATGAAGTTTTCAGAGAAAAGAGAAAGAAATCAAAACGAGATAGAGCGAGCCGTTGAATTTAAAGTTATAATATGTGGTTCCGAGTATTTACCGGATGTTCATTTATCTTTCCATCTCAATGTTTTATTTTACTTGTTCCACTCTTCTCTCGGGTAAATACTCTGGCGAATATTCAGGTGCATAATAAAAAAAGAGTAACGAGTGAGGGGAGTTCGATCGGTCGTATGACGGTGTGGTGGTGGTTGTGGTGGTGACGGTGGTGGTGGTGGTGGTGGTGGTTGGTGGCGGTGGTAGCGGCGACGGCGGTGGATGATGCATGGACAAGTGAACGACATCTTTTTGGCAGACAAGACGAGAGCGATCGACTGGAATCGCGACTTGAATCCACGATTGAAAGCAAAACCAAACGAAAGGAAGAAAGAAAGAAAGAAAGAAACGAGAAGGAAAAGAAGGTGATAGCGTGATAGATTCGCATGGATTCTGATAACTCTGAACGAAGAGCGACGTAGCTTGTGTCCCTGGAATCGATCAAAATCGACCGAGATCGATTTTGGTAATTCTCGATCACCAGCCGCCTCTCTCTTCGCCCGCGAATCCCTCGTATGTCTCCGGTGGGTGAACGGTGGTGAGTGAACGTGGTTCGTGCGCAACGAAGTATCGATAGAATGATACCGAGAGCCAGAAAAGTGACAGCACGATGCATCGAAAGAGAGATAGAGATATAGTAGTAATAGTAGTAGAGAGAGAAAGAGAGAGAGAGAGAGAAATGAAGAGTGTTCTCGCGGAGGACAGGCAAACACACACAGGCAGCCAAACAGCCAAGGCAGATAAGGCGGCAAAGTTCGCGAAGATCGTGCGATATCTCATTCATCGATGAGAGAAAAATCTATAACGATCTATGTTCCAGAACCTGTTATTACACGATTAAAAATTTTACTCTTCGTAAACTTTGCAAGCGGATAAAAAGGCAATAAAGTTCTTCCGGAAACTGTAAAAGGTACACCGGTGGTAAAACGAAATTCTCTTCGATCGATCTTGCAATTAATCGATTGAAATGTATTCGAAACGTATGGTATACGAATGATCTAGAGACTGGACACCGCCGGTGGCTAGTCGCCGGTAGCACGGTGTAAACTTTCAGGAAGTTTGCGATGGCAGGCAGGCGGGCGATCGAGCAAGCGAGTGTATTGAGTTTGTCGAATTTTTAAGCAAGCAAACACACACGTGGGCACACACCGCACACGTGAGAACACATACATACACAGCCAGCAACACGGACAATATCGATAAATGCCCGGTTCAGCCAGCAACACGGATTACACTGGTAGCAGCGACAGAGGTTGCCGGTATACGCGGCGCTCTTTTCTCGATTCGCACTTTCAAAATCGAGATTTTTCTTCCTTTTTTTTTTTTTTTTTTCATTGTCGAGATCAGAGCTGTCGTTATACTGTTATTTACCTGTCTTGATCAGCCTCTAATAGACAATTGGTTGACAAACTATGAGGAGAATCATAGGCGTTTCCTAGAGATTTTCACGCTCCCAGCTGGGAAGAGCCTTTTCTTCTCGATTCAATGATCGGCATATTTTTTTTTTTTAAATATCTCTTCTCAATGTTTAATTACAAATCGATTTTATCTCGTAGATAAAAGAATCGTTTATTGTAATATTTTTCAATTGAAATTTCGATGAAAAATACGAAGGATTTACTCACGCAAGTTTTACCGATCATCGAATCGATATTTCTAAAACGCGATTCACAGTAGGAAAGAAAAATATTGCACACAGAATGCATGGAAGTACAGATAAAGAGAAACAGAAAAGAGGAAGTGGAAGAAGAAGACGGAAACAACTGAAAAAGGATTGTGCACGTACATACAGAAGGATTGTTATATACTTTCGATAAGTTCGTACATTAAACGAACGGATTCTTCTCGACCGTTTCACAATGATATTCACCATCATTGTCAATATCAAGAAATTTGTTCGCTTATCGTCGCAAAGGCGTTAAAAATAGATCAAAAAGTTGGATAGATCGAGAAGAATTGAGAAAAGAAAAAAAAGAAAACCAGGAAAAAAGGGAGCAAGAATATCTATAGGAAGAATATCTATAGGAATAGAAATCTAGAGAAAAGAGAAATGGAGATAACGAGAGAAGAAAACGCAAAAAAAAAAAAAGTCCTATTTACCCTCTATCTTAATCGCTATGATCGTGATCATCAAAAATGTTCTACGCATAAAAAGATTGAAGCACGCCATCTCTACGTATACGTAATGTACACGGTACGATGGAAATTGTTTAAATAGTACCGCATATTCATCGACGTTCCTTCATTCCTTCTAAATCTCGTATCGTGTCAAAAGCGTTTTCTGTTTTCCATAGCGTCCTTTCCAAAAGACCCAATGCACACGTGCTGGAATTCACCATTGCTGAAAAAAGATATCCTCCACCACTGGCAGCATTAAGAGTACTATTTCTGTTTTTTTTTTTTTTTTTTTCGTTTTCCCTAATTATTTTCATAACGTACTTGCGACTGCCCCCGCTGTTCAGGTTCGTACATTCGAATCCTCTCCAAGCTTCGAATATTTCGAATAACTCGACTAATATCGATTTGACAGCAATTTCGTACATATTCATATATAAATATATGATATATACAAGATGTTCCAGAATGGACGACACAAGCCGGTAAGAGATTTATTATATGAATTAATTTTTGTTCGCTTGTGTCATCAATTTTGAGACACCCTGTATATACGTATATTTAGATATGGGCAGGTTTCTTTCAATGATATCCCGCATGTGAAGTATGTACGTACACTAAATAGTTGTTGAAGTCTCCAGTGCTCGAAATGCGACACGTGCTAATTAGTGCAGCCACAGATAAGTAGCAAAAGAAACTGGAATGGAGCGACGCAATCTCTTACCTTTTAATCTTCGTTGCATTCTAATTACTTTAAACGATCACTCGGATAAATTTTGAATTTAAATTTAAATTTTAATTTCGCGTGTAGAGAAATATTTGATATGATTCTAAAACACATGAATTGTAAGGAAAAAAAAATAAAATAAAAAAAAAAATTTATTTATTTATAAAAATACAAAATGAATTCACAGGTTAGGGCTATCGGGTATAGATTGCGCTCGCTCCTTCGACAATTAGTAACAAGTTAAATAGGAAAAGAATGAAGACATCGGATATACACAGTAATAGTTTCGCACACACTTAGAGACGTACATATATCGAGAATAGATATCCAAGATACGAGCATAGACAACGAATAATAATTATGCATGGGAAGAAAAATGCGGAGCTGAAGAACTTAGACAAGAGTACACGAAAACACGCACACGAACGCACGCGTTCCATTTAAAACAATATATAATATGTATGTATATTGTATTAACATTTTGATCAATTTTATTTTCACTTGTGATTCTTTAAAAAGACATATTTCCCGTGTGATGAAATAGTTAATTTTAGACGAAATTAACACGAAATAAATGTATGTAGTGATGTAACACTGATATTATCGCGTGCATTCGTGCTGCGGATTACCGTCTCGAACCGCGTCGATGCGTCGTCTTACAATTCTTCCGAGTATATTCACATATAAATATATAAAACATATAGATATTTTGCTTGGCACCCGTGCGATACTGTTTTCTCCCCTTTTTCTTTAAGGGGAAAATGTCTTTTTTTTTTTTTTTTTTTTTTTTTTTGCTTTCATCACAAAAAAATTCGCGTCAAACAAAGCCATAACACCTCGATGGATATGGCTTTCATAACTTCCGTTGACTGTATATTATTCAAAATATACACATTAATAAGTATCATAGGAACGAAGAATATTTCTGGCGCCGGAGCTGGGTCAAATACTATTTCATATATGATTGTATAACGCCACATAAATCCGACTGTTTTCACCATACGTTGAAATATCTTCGTGTTCATTTTATTGTAATTTGCATAAAACGCCACTTCATTTTCTTTCCCGTACAGGTATATTTAAATATACATGTACACAATTTCAAAGTTTCTAATCTGATTGAAATAGTATTATGCCCGTCTCTCTCCAGCGCGTTCCATTTTTTTTATGTCATTATATCTCTTTTTTTTTTTTTTGTATGACTTTGTTCCTTTTTTTTTTACTTTGTTCCTTCAACTGCACCGAGGATTGACTATGACGCCCATCTTTGCCGTGATGCAACACGCAACGATTTTACCAGCGATATTAAACTTCTATAATATTTTATGAGACAAAATCTGGGAGTAAGAACTCCGGGAATAAATCGCTATAAGTAACGAGGATCGAGGATTAGTACCGAGGATGATCGAGGATGAAGGTTAATGCATAAATAGAAGAGAATAGTTTCATAGGGATGAGATGAACTCACCTCCTCGCATAATGCCAGCATACGCCTCGTACTTTCCAGGGACTGAAACAGAATGAGTCACGTGGGTTAAGCAACGCATCGCAACATTAAAATATCAAAAATATTCTAACAAATTACAAGGGTTTTCCCACGCAGGAACGAAGAAATTCGAAATATTCAATCGATATAAATTATCGTTATAAATTAAATAACACATTATTAAAGAATTATCGGAAAATTTTATCATATTGATATCAATAGACATACCTCATCTGTAGTTTGATCGGCCTTTAGTTGTAATTCCTGCAACTCAGTGCGAGGTGGGCCCTCCACCGTACCCGGTGCTGATGTTGGAGCAGGCATCTTGTTGAGTGCCTGACGATTGGCTTTCTTCTACGACCGCGCTTCTTCGTTCACTCTGCAGCTCGCGCAGCTCCTTGTATGGAGACTCGACTGTTCTGCAACATTAAATGATAGAAAATAAATTACAACTTGGTAGATTCTAAATCTTTAAAATCATCCATCTATCAGTTTATATCTAGTTTATCCATTATCTTAAACGAATTTAAATAACAAGGCAGAAGATAAACGACGAAATTTAAAACAGTTTCTATCGAAGTATTTATCACGATTATTCATTTACGTTTCATTTAGCGTACATGCTGGACCGAGAAAACCAAATACCCAGCAAATGTACATATGCATTAAAATTCTCGAGAAAAACGGAGAAAAAATATAGAATAAATCGTGTATGACGTACTTTCAAAAACGAGATGCACAGGGAACGCTAATAAAGAATCTGTACTTGATCAGTGAGAGAGTAGCGGCAAAGTGTATTATTCTCTCGAAGGCGTAACACAGGAATGAGTCGATTTAGCGTGTCGAGAATCTGCGATTGCGAAATTTTACGCAGATATTTGGCAAAAGCTGCCAGCCAGTCAGTCGTCGTGGATGCATGTATACGCTTTACGTGGTGGAGTTACGTGTATGCCGGTGCTCCTACGAAAATCAATACCCAACGACCGACCGACCGACCGACCGACCGACCCACCGACCGAATCGCGCGCAGACGCACATGACCGCGCCTTCTCTCTCTCTCTCTCTCTCTCTCGCCGTGCTTCCTGTATTTCCAACCCTCCTATAACCGACCCCTTCCGCGCACACCTACTGCCTCAACGGACCACCCACCACTTTTTCAATCCTCACAGCACCACGAGAACTGATCAGCTGGGATCTCCTGCAACGTATGTAGGTTGAGAAACACCGTTGAAAAGGTTGCACACCAACGCATCCGCCTTGATGCGTTTCTATAAATAACCTCTTTTTTTTCTTCTTTTTTTTTTCGACAATCTTCTCCCGGGGGATTTCCGTGTTATCGTAAGTAGAAGTTTCACCGATAGAAAGATTTTTATCGTGCAAACGATATCGAACTTTTGTTAAAAGTTGCAACGATCGGTCGCAATATCAATATCGACACATTTATCTGTTTCCTTTTTATTATTTTTCTGAGTGTTCGATTAGAATTTGAATAGTTTTCCATCGTATTTATAATTTGATCTAATATTCGAAAACGATGATATCGAATTTATTTTATTGCATCATATTGGTCTTATCTATTCAGGAAAGGTTCAAGAAGAAGATTCGCGAACAGTTCAAAGGGACACCTTGTTAATGCATTAAGACAGCGTGAGAGCTTGGTAATTGGCACTTGTAAATTTAATTGCTGACAAAGTGTAATGAACATAGAAGCATAGATATCCTCTATGAGAGAGAAAGATATGGAACATGCACTACGAATATATAATCCTTCAGGAAAACTAGTTCATTCGTAAAGAGATAATAAAACTTGTGTTAAAATTAAACTAGGTTCTATAAACGTTTCGCACAAATTATGGCGTGATCAATTGACTGAGCTTGTCCTTGCCCTCGAGACGAAGTTGGCTCGTTTCCAGGGCGAAAGGTATCGCGTCGTTTCTCCTGGTCACGGTGCACCTCGCCAAGATCACGGGCGACTACACAGTTAGACCTGGAGGACGCCGCTTGTATACCCTCTCAAATCGCAAACAAACAGATATTGGTGTTCGATAAGAGAGAAAAATGAAGAGTATTCGGAGGAAATCGTGTTTAGAAATCAATACGAGACCTCTAAAGAAATGTTTCTCGAACATTCGAACATTCGTGCATTCAACGAACATATCAGCATCAACGATACTTTTGAGCGTTGTTGCGAAACAGACTTTTTTATAGTATTGATTCGTATAACGAAACGTGAATCAGATTCTTGATTAAAAAGCTTCGCATTGGTTATAAATTTATTACTTGATTTATATATACGATGCATTTTTTTTTTTTTGATTCATATTTATCCAAATATTTTCTAATTAATTTTCTAAATAGATGAACAAGTTTAAATCACATATTGAACGATTAAATATTGATGATCGAAATAATAGCGTAAATTTTGCGACGAAATTACAATTCGTTGCAACTTATGTCGTAATTCTAGATTCTTCGATAGAGTATCCAATACGAAAGCGTTTGCTATTTTCAATAGCAAAAAATACGTATCAAGACTGATATCGTGTATAATGACAAAGACGATCCTGTGATCACGTGGAAACATAGATATATTGTGTAGATGCGCTTTGAAGGAAATGTCGATCGCGCAGCCCAATGTGCCGGGTGCCGGCAAAATAATGCGGTCATATCACGATGTATACTTCAATTTGCATGCATACAGGAATATATACAAACTGCGCATTGTTTGAATATTTCGATGCACGTTTTGACGCACATCTTCCTATTTAGAATAGTGGTTTGAGATTTGATGTTCCTCAAATGTAAATCATAATTAATATTTTAATTATGCAAACGAATGTTGTAGAGTCATACCAAGCGATTAATATTTATGAAAAAATGAATGAGTTAATTCATAATAATAAATAAAAAAAAATTTTATTTAAAATTTACGATATATAAATTTGATATAAACCTCAAATCTTTAATATTAAAGTTCAATTGTGCTATTGGATGATTGTTAATTTTTTTTCGACATTTAATATATTGTATTACAATATTTGTAATTTTGTATAAACTATATAAAATTCAATTTATATTTGTATAATTTATATGCAATAAAATTATTAATTTTATTTTAAAAGTTAAATAATACTAAATAATAATCATAGAAGAGGAAAGAAATTAAATATTTTCGCATTTTATGATTCATAAATGCATCATTATATTACGTATCTCATCTTAGATTGAAGATTAAAAATAAAATACTAATATTCTGACGTCATACATGCTCCCTTGTCCTTCTCGCACATACATTCATGCGTATGTGTGCATGCGCGCGCCAGCGCCCTCTTATCATATATACATATACTCGGATGTTTTTCATCAATGACGCTCAGCTGTTAATGCCGGTAAAAAAAGTTTCAAAAACTTATCCTTTCAAAATGGTTATCATTTTTAATAATATAAACTATTTGATTTTATAAATTTAACAAATAAAAAATATGTATTTGTAAAATTTCATATATGTATTAAATAGACCGCGCATACGTATGACATTAAGAAATCAATAAATAAAATAAGTTCAAGACGGTAACGTTAACATGATATTTTCCACACTTTGGAATAAATATAAAAATTACAATTAAATAAATAATAAAAATAAAATATTTCGTAAATTAATTTTTACGTCATCGTATCAAATATATCATTGTTAAATTTTTTGAAGAAAATGTAACATGAATATATATATATATATATCTTTTGTACTTAACATGCGTTAAATATTAAATATCTAATTTGAAAGTTTATAAATTTACAATAAAATCGATTTAATATCAAGTAAACCATAATGACGAATTGTTTGGCTTCTCATTTTCTCCTTGTATAAGAAAGTCAAAAGTATTTATAATACTCTAAATAAATATACATAGTAAATATAAATTTTGATTGATAATTACAATTCATATCATTTATTTCATTTTTTATATTAATATGTCATAAAAAGAAAATTAATAATTCGAATACAATTATCACAAAATTCAAACATTATCTAAATAAAAATATCAATTAATCAAAATATTAAAAAATTTTTAAAATATCGTGGTAATATAGAATATAATAAAAGAAAACTATGCAGTATTACCGGTCTAGCTATTATTACTAACCGTAACTCGTCAATAAAGTTGTCTTCGATGGGTGTTTCCACTGCTAGTGAATTTTATAATCAGCTTGTTCGTGAAGAATTGTAAATAAAAAAATTCAGAATTATCACTAACACTTTTTATCTAAAAGTGTAAAAAAACCGGTAAAATCGTAAGCAAAATTCACGAAGCTACGTTCTCTCCGACTAGAAGATTAGTACTCGGCTACTGAGCAACGAGCAGTCGCAGAGTTTCAGAACAGCATTCGATTCATAGTGGGGGTAAAATGTCGTCGGCAAAGAAAAGCACCAATAGAAAGACCAGATTACAAAACTGCAAACTCAAGGCGCGAAATTCGTATTTTATGTTAAAATATTTCTCTTAATCACAAATTTTACAATGTAAAAATTTTATATAATATAAAATTTAATTTTTCTAATAATTAATTATATTAATACATAATTTACAATTTTTAATATTTAATATATAATGAATATATATTAATAAATTTTATATATTGAATATTAATCCAAAATAATTATTCAACTATTATAATGTAAATATAATATTCATAATTGAAGAACCACTGATCCATTATGCTGATTTTCAAATATAATATCGCAATAATATAAAGAAAACAATTTTCAAATTATGATACATATTAAAACTGTTAAGTAACGAATCTTATGTCTTATCTACAATTTAATTTATTTAAAAATGAAAAAAAATAAAACACACAAATAAAATGTACAATGAAAAAGAATATATATATATATATGTATATTTAATAATATATATATATATTTTTTATTATATATATATACACAACGACTAAATATGGAAACTGGAATCATTTTATATAATAATATTAATTTAAAATCTCTAATGAATTAGCTATATTAATAAATTTTAATAAATTCTCTTATAATTCATAAAATATCATTAAAATTATTTACTAAGATATATTTTTTCAAGAAAACATTTAAATATTTATAAAATATTTAAATATATCTGAAATTATTTTATTTATTTTTCATATATGTTCGTTTAAAAAAAATTAAAAAGTAAATTAACAAATAACTAAAATTAAATTAAATTTGATAAAATTAACTAAACTAAGAATTTTAAAATTAAAAAAATTGTTAAAAAATATATAACTATTATAATAAATAAAATATTATATATATTATTCATATTTATATATTATTATAATAAATATTTTTAGAAATAAGAAATGTAATGTACATTAAGTTGAATTAATTATTTAGCTTTCAAAGTCATGATATTTATAAATAATTTATATAGAAAAAAATTTAATCTATTAAGTATGTAACTATATTAAATTTATAAAACAGAATAACAAAACAAAAGAAAGAAAAAATAAAATTTGTTAAAAATTCTAAATTCATTAAAGTTAGTAACACATACGTACTTTGACATGAGTCAAATCATAGCTAGAATAAAGTAGAAAATCGATACAACTTCACTGCAATGTGGTACTTTGTTAGTTTCTATCTATACATTTCATTTGAAATAAGTTATATTAAATATTATATTCGCTTACCAAAGATAATCAATGAATTCTCACAAATCACAAGAAAACTATCGTATAATTCGTTTTAATATTGACTTTTTAAGACACTACAGCTATTACTGATGATCACATCGATACAGTGAAACAGCTGCTGCTTTTTTGACAACCGGAACTTGAAAATGGTTAACATCAATTTTAAAAATGGCGCGAAAATTTAAATGTAAAAATACATAAACAATATTATTATGAAAAATATTCATGAAATACATAATAAAAAAATTAATAAAAATACAATAAAAATTTTCTAATTATCATATCGAAAATTTTATTTATAAAATAAATTATAAATAATTTATAAATTTGTAAAATTATATAATTTTTATTTCGGAAAAACATATAGGTAAAATGAATATAATTTTTTTTATTATTTTAATATAATGTTAAACATATTTCAAAATTATTTTATAAAATATTTTTAATACTTTCTATTATCTTATAAATTCGTAATATTTTTTTTTTATCTAATTATTTTTATATTTCATGAAATTTATAAACTTTTAATATAAATATATATTGGAATATATTTACATAATATTAATAATTTTTAAATTATTAGATTTTATTTCAAAATAATAAACGCTTCTTTTTTCGTATCATTATTTATATTATATAATATGAATATTTAGGGAATTTAAATCTAAGTTTATATATCATATATAATATATTAATATATGTATATAAATATGTATATATATATGTATATATATATATGATGTATATAAATATGAATATTATTTTTAACATTTTTTACTAAAATATTAATACAAAATAAAAACTCTTTTATATTTTGAAAATACAGGAAACTATTGCAAATATTATATTAGTTATAATTATATATGTTATTAGTTATAAAATATAAATTAAACATTAATAGAATACAAATTAACTACATATTAAATTACAGAATTTATCTTATCTTTGATGCAATAAAAATATTTATGAAAACATGAGTTCGTAGTTAAAGTCAAGTATATATCTTTTGTAATGAAAAATGTTTACCAGTTTTTTTTAATTTGTCATATCTATTTACATGTATTAAATCATCTCATTTGCTGTTCTTGTTGAGATCTGTTATTTTCGAATATATCGCATAAACATTTACATTTACAAAAGAAATAGAGTAATCAAAATCAGATTAAAACTTAATTTCTTATTTTTAATTTATTATAATTTTTAATTCAACAATAAATAAAAGAATATAAAAATTCATCCAAGAGTCAATTACGTCAGTTAAAACCATTAGAAGTCAACACCGTGCTGTGTGTGCACTAAGATGGCAGGCTTACTTTTACATAAAACGCACTTTTTATTTTTATTAATTGTTAATCCAATCCTTGTATTTTGTGATTCTGTCAACCAACCAGTACAAAATGTTCCGGAGCCTTTAATTCAACGTGCCTTGAATTCTTTGAATCAAGATTCTCCGACGCATCATACATACAGGGGCGGTAACCTGATTAGCGCGCAAAAATTGGTATATTATGTATCAGTTTTTTAAAATCTAAATTTTTATTATTGATTAGGATAGAATATATATTTGTACTAATTTAATTATAAAAAGATTGTTTAATTTCTTAACTTTCAGGAAGAATCTCCATATGTAATATATAGGCTTACATTTGATCTAATTCCTATTTGTAAAGAAGCATTAGAACCTTGTCCTCGAGAAGCATGTACTATTGAAATAAAACAACATGAACTTGGAGATATAAATGTTTTAAAAGAATCAATACAATGTATGTATTTGTATCCTCAATCTGGACAAGATGATCAATTGCAAGTACAAGAAAATAATCAAGATCAGGATCACATTATTGAAAATTTAGACAAACAAATTATTAATAATCAAAGCATTGAATTAGATCATGAAATTCAGAAAAATGGAGATCATAATGATAGACCATTTATAGCAATGAGAGCTTCCAGTCCTAATTATTGTCCAGGATGTCCATATGAACTAAATCCAAATTTACCTGGATTTATTTCTTTTGGAGAACAAGTAGCAAAGTCAATGGATGAATTAATACAGAATGATTTTAAACACAAAGTAATTGACATTATCAAAGTAACTCGTGCTATTCCACCTTCATCTAATATTATACAATACCAAATGTTATTACATATAGGAGAATCTGATTGCTTAAAAAATGCAATAGAACAATCAGAATGCTCTGTCCAGTTAAATTCTTCTTTTAAGATATGCTTGGTAATATTTGAAGAAAAACCATGGCAACAATCTAGCCGTAAAATAGTAAAAAACAATTGTACTTTGAATAATGATGCAGAAATTAAAAAAAATATTATTAATTCCTATTCAACAATAAATACTGAAACACTTGTAACATCAATACCTAATAGAAAAGAAAAAATGGAAGCTTTAGAAAATTTAAAAGATATTCTTGATAATTATACTTATGTTACAACTAAGAAATCAGAAGAACCAGAACAATCAGAAGTGACAGAACATCCTATTTTAAAAATTTCTGTTAACGGAAGTGATAATGATGCTAAAATTCAAAGATTTGAAAATAAAGTAAAAGAATTTGATGAATTTCTGAAAGATTTTGATTTACCTACAACAGAAACTCGATCAAATCTGGAAATAAAAAAACATGAAGTTCAAGAAGAAATTATTTATCCAACAAAAAGAGATTCTGTAATTAATAAATCACAAATTTTGTATAGAAATAAAAGATCAGAATTAGTTGGTGCACCCAGTTATATAGATATTAATAATCCTATAATACAAGAACTTGCAAACAAAGGTTTAAAAAAATTTTCAGAAAATTCTGAAGGTTCAAATGAACCTATGATAGTAGAAATTGTTGATGCCTCACAGCAAGTAGTATCTGGGTATTTATATAAAATAAGAGTTAAATTAGGTACAAGTAATTGTCCAAAAGGCACAAAAGATAAATGTCAGTTGAAAGAGGGAACTGAAATTAAAGAATGTTTATTCAGTATATGGTCTCAGCCATGGATAGATAAAGGATCTCCAAAAATTACTATTAACTGTGATTTAAACAATCGTCGAAAACGATCTTTACGAGGTAGTAAATATAATCAAAAAATGTTAAAATTAGCTCAAGACATAAAAGATGAAACATTATTTGAAGATTTTATTATAAAATTTAACAAAACATTTAGTTCAACCAATGAAAAACAAAATCGTTTTCAAATCTTTAAGCAGAATCTAAAAGTTATTAAAGAATTACAAATATTTGAGCAAGGAACAGCTGAATACGGTGTTACGATGTTTGCAGATCTTACGCCTAAAGAATTTAAAACTCAATATTTAGGTTTTCGACCTGAATTAAAACAAGAGAATGAAATACCTCTTGCTAAAATTGAAGTATCAGATATTTTTTTACCACCTAAATTCGATTGGCGTGATTACAATGTAGTTACGCCTGTGAAAGATCAAGGTCTATGTGGATCATGTTGGGCATTTTCTGTAACTGGAAATGTGGAAGGTCAATACGCGATTAAATATAAAAAATTATTATCTTTATCGGAACAAGAACTATTAGATTGTGATACTTTAGATGAAGGATGCAATGGAGGATACATGGAAAATGCTTATAAAGCTATAGAAAAATTAGGTGGTCTCGAATTAGAATCAGACTATCCTTATGATGGCAAAGATGAAAAATGTCATTTCTTTAAAAAAAAAGCTAAGGTACAAGTTGTTGGTGCTGTAAATATTACTTCAAACGAAACAAAAATGGCACAATGGCTTATTAAAAATGGGCCAATTTCCATTGGAATCAATGCCAATGCCATGCAATTTTATATTAGAGGAGTTTCACATCCATTTCACTTCTTATGCAATCCTAAAAATTTAGATCATGGAGTTTTAATTGTGGGATATGGCATTAGTAGTATGTATATTGATACACACTTTTTAAATATAGTAATTTTTATCCTTTTACATGGTATATTGTTTTCTAGAATATCCTCTCTTTCATAAAGAATTACCATACTGGATAATAAAGAATAGTTGGGGCTCACGATGGGGCGAGAATGGTTATTACAGAGTTTATAGAGGAGATGGTACCTGCGGAGTTAATGCGATGGCTTCAAGTGCAATAGTTGCATAACAAATATATTTAAGAAATTAATGCCTTTAATAATATTTAACTTCTTCAAAATAAAATTATATTTTTTTTTGTACTGTAATAAGAATAAAATTATATTAATGTAATATGAATGAAATTAGTCGCTTGCACTCTAAAAATTTAACGTAACATATTTTAATAATAAAACATCATAAACGTTATTTCATAATTAAAATTGCAAATAATAAATACTAATACTAATAATGATATGAAATTTTTACAATTATACAATTATAATTATTAAGAATCATAATGATGTTTTTATAATAAAAAAGCATGTTTGTTACAAATATTTATGTTTTGTTATTGTTCTCTTCAATTTAGCGACTTTTGAATATCGAAAATTTAACAGAATGAAGACATTAATTTTTTGAAGACATATTAATAAATAAATTGAAACATCAATATATTCAGAATGTAATTAAAAATTATATTTTTTCTTATTTCGACAGTCATAAATATATTTCTTTGAAATTCTAAATTAACACAAGCAATGCATTGTTGTGTATTATTAGAAATATTTATATAAGTTTTAAATTTCATTTATTGTAAATTATAAAAATTCACATACAGAAAATTTCTTGATGTATGTGATTTCTATGTCGATTGCGACAAAATTCAGATTATAATTACAAATGCGAAATTACAACATACAAAATAATATGCATTTGTAACTTAAAAATATAATTCCAACGATAATTTTTATAACTGAACATGTTATAAAAATGTAGTTCTCTTCTTTTACTTATTGTTTATCAAAAATGTACTGACAAATATTAACAATGTTTATTCCGTGAATACGTCATAAAGTGCGCTTACCTAGTATCTCTAGGATATTCAAATATCTATTTTTCCATTTACATATATTTTTAATTTTTTTTAAGCGATACGTTTAACGCATATCAGCAAAAAAAAAATTATAATATTATAAACTAAGTACACGGAAAAAATACTTATACAAGTTGTAGGTAACATTTATGAACTGCTACTCTCCTGTTAAAGAAATAACACGTCACGGAATAAAATTAGACGTAGAATATTGCATTATACAAACTTAATGCAAATAGTATAATTTGGAGAATATTTCACATAATGTACTTTCTTTCGTACCATATGGCATTCTTTATCAACTACCTGTATCATGTATCTCTTTAATAATATATTTAACATCAGTCGGGAAATTCTTTAATATTTCCTACACTTTTGTATTATTTAAAATATATTAAGAAAGAATTTCATGCAAATAATTATTTATGTATTGAAAAAAAAACATCAGTACGACAAGTATTATTATTATTATTATTATTCGTGTCAGGTCACTGATGTGTCATTGGAACTTGAAAGAATTTTGCTTCTTTTGTTGTCTGTCATCCTTAGATGAAAAAATAAAGATTTTAAAATGTACAGTAGATACAGCAACGCAATGAAAGCTGGTACAAGAGAAATTTTGTATTATCTTCTAATAGTAATTATAAGATCCCCATTGATTGTACGGTCCATATGCTTGAGGTCCTCCTTGTCCATATTGCCAATTCTGGTAGTTGGCATAATTAGGATCGGAAGGAGGTGGATACTGTTGATAACCTTGTTGATATCCACCCTGACCACCATATTGACCACTTTGAAATTGCTGTTGTGATTGATAAGGTCCACTTGGGCCACTGCTATACTGGTATGATGACTGTGAACTTACAGAAGGTGGAGGTGGTACATTAGTCTGATCTCCAGTTTTAACTTTCTTTGGAGGAGAAGTATCTCTATAGAACATTAAATTTGCGCAATTTAATAAATTTTATTGATATTGATGACAGCTTAAATATTTTTTTATAAAAATAATACTTACGTTTTGGTATCATCATTTTTCGTCTTTTTTCGTTCCTTTGCTTGTTTGATGCATTTTTGGAATTGTTCATGTGCTTTTAATATTTGTCGAATATCTGGACTAAAATCTTCGAGAAATTCTACTTTACGTTGTGCAAAAAGTACTCTTTGTTCTAGATCAGCATGTTCTCGTTCTATAAACATATCCATGTATCCGACAATTTCTTGAGTATCAACAGGAGTTCTTTGCATTCCCAAATCAATTAATTGCAAATAAAGTCTTGGATTATCTTTATCTTTTTCTGTTGCCTAAAAAATATATAATATATAAAATTATTTAAAAGTTATATTAAATTATATAAAAGTAATTAAATAAAAAATATATGAAATGTATTGTAAAAATCAACATGATCATACCTTCAATAATACTTTAATTGCTTTATCCACATCATTTTTCACTTTACACAAAAATCTTGCATACTTTACTACAATATTATTTGCGATAGTTCTATTCTTACTATTGCTAATATAATTTTCATACAATGTACAAGCTTTATCTAAATCTCCTCTTCTACGTTCTAAATTTATTCTTCGATATGCCACTTGTAACATGTTTGGTATTACATTATCAATATTTTCCAATATGTTTGCTGCTTTTTCAAAATTACCCTGACCTTCTTCAAATGTAGCCCATTGCAAATGTAAATTTGGCTTCTTTGGATGATGCACTGTACAAGCTCTAGTATATACATCTCTTATTTTTTCCACATTATCACCTTTCAAGGATTCCAAATAACGAACAAACTATAAAATAATTAAAAAACATTTAAAAATTAAATGCAGAAACATTTTCGAAAAAAAAATAAGAAAAACTTACTCTCATCCAAAATTCATCATATAAAGCGCATGCTATTAAACATCTTTCAAACAAGATAATTATTCGATTTTGATCTTTTTGTTCAATTTCAAAATCTAAATATTCCTTCCAATTTTTTAACTGACATCGTTCTAAAGGTTTGACATGGAAATATGGTCTTTTAATCTGTAAGTAAAGATTAAATATTAAATAATAAATATCACATTAAGTATATGATGTACTTACACCTTCTTCATATGACCATCTTGCAGCAACTGCATTAATATTAGCTTTATGCATTTTACGTCTACTACTAATAATTTTTTCTCTAATAGCACGGGTTTCTTCATCAGTTGGAGGAAGTTCATGTGGCGGCGGTTCTTCACCAGGTGGTGCATCATCAGCTGCTGAAGTAGAAGTAGTATCATCCGATTTCAAAAGTGCTTTCACTTCAGCACGTAATGCAAGAAAATCGTCAACATTTAAAATACGATTTGGTAAATTTGAAGAAACAAATTCTTGAAATGCATCAAAATGAGAAATATAACCAAGTGTTGGAGTACATAATAAACGATCATATAATGCTGTTACTCTGCTTAGACGTTTGCCTTCTAATTCCCATTTTATATAACTTTCCCAAAGACGATCAGATCTAAATAAAAAAATATATATCTGTTATAAATATTACATAAATATATGCATAAAAAATCGAAGATATTTCGCACCTGAATTCAAGACCACATGCCTGGATAGCTTTTTCATATTGTTCTCGAAGTTTTTCTTCATCTTTTTCATAGACGGTTTTGCAGTGGTTGATGTAATGAAGCCAAAGGTCGACACTGAGCGAAATAGCTTTCAAACCTTGGTCGAATACCTGTAGTAATGGTTTGCAATCACATTTAGAATAGTTTACAAGTGATTGGGCTGGTGGCGGGTAGACTTATACCTATTTTTTGTTTTTTTTATTTTTTTTTTTAAGCTTTCGATAAGCATTACGGTTTTTTAGCAACGTATACTCACATATCATACGCGTACTGTAAATAAAGAGATTTAATTAACACAGAGATTGCAGAGCATTGTGCATTCACCTTAAAGTCAAGGAGTGTTCCGATCTGGGTGCCTCTGTGTCTTCCGCCACATTTTCTTGCTCCCTCTCTGGCATGTTCACGTCCTAAGTCTTTGTTTCTGACTTTGATTTAACACCCAACCCAATCTTACTTACATTAAGTAAGGTACCGCATCTTATGCTTAAGTTACAATACTTTCTGTAGTAAGCTATGTGTACAAATGCTTACAGTAAATATTATACACAATTTCTTGCACGGTAATATCGCAAATTGAAACAACTAGCCTTCGCTTGACTTACGTATCGTATGTAGAATATCGATATAACGGTATAAGTAAAACAGTAATATACGCAATAATATTGTAGATATCGCAGAATAATTAAGTAACTAGCTATTTGGTAAACGGAGAGAGTCGTATAGGTGCCGCAAGACGTGCTAGGCTGTTGGAAGGGAAAACCATATTTACGTGCGTGCACACTGCCCACGCGTCTTCCTAACTCGAGCTATTTTCATTAGATTGCGTTAATTAAATGATATCATAATAAGAAATAGATCTAATAAATATGGTAAACGAATTGACTCACCCTTTGGACATTATCGGGGTTGCCCTTCTTCTTCTCGTAATCAGCGAATTTTCTCCAGTAACCATAGCAATATGGATAACGATCCAAAAATTTGGTATAAGCCTCACGTGCAGCCTCTGCATCATTCTACATGACAAATAAATCATATATTAAGTATAATTTTTATAGTATTGTTGCTTTTTAACTTACTTCTTGATCAACATATTGAAGAAGATAAGTCCATCCTGTGAAATCTGATGGATCTTCATTAACAGCTTTCCAATATTTTTCTAATTCTGGTAATGTCTTTTTCTTTGGTGATGCTGGTTTAATTTCTTGCTTATTGTCTCCTGGATCTGTTTCTGTTGAAAGTGCTACCTTTTTTGCTGGTGTTTCATCATTATTTTCAGATGTTGGTGAACTAGGATCATACTCTCCTTCTGCATTTAATTTACGTTTATCTAAAAATAATATAGTACAAAATAAAAAGACCGAAGTATAACAATTTTAAAAATTTAAATAAATTTTTTTTTCTTACTTGTGCCTTCCGTTTTGTTCTTCTTTTCTGCGATTTTATTCATTACTTTTGTTCCACTTTTTTTCTTTCTTTCACTATCTAATGGTAATTCATCTTCAGAAACTGATTCAGTTTCTCCCAAATCTGCTGGCGCTGCTGCTGGTAATTCTTCATCAGATACAGCTTCTGTTTCAGGTTCCTAAATGTTAAAAATAAAATATTATATAAATTATAAACATATTTTTGTAAGCGCATATGCACATACAAAATATAAGTTTTTAATCTTACTTCTTTAATAATAAAATACCTTTGTGGCAGCTTCAGTAGGTAATTCATCTTCAGATACAGCTTCCGTATCAGGTTCTGTTTTTTTTATAGCATTCTCAGACAAACATTCCATGTCAGCTTCTGTTGTTTCTGATATTTCCATCATTTCTGTCATATCATAATCAGGCACAGTTTTTTCTATAACATTTTCTATACTCTCCGATGTTTCTTGTTGACAATCTACTTCTACAACTTCAATTCCAGTACTTTCATTTATAACAGTTTCAGATTCAATTTCTTCTGTTTCTAGAATTTCTGTCACTTGTGTTATTGTTTCTCCATCATCATTCATAACTTCTTGAAAATCTATCAATACACGTTGATTTGTTTCATCATTACTAATATCTTGTCCTTCCATATCCATTTGTTCACGTTCATTTAACATATCAACTTTATCCATACTACTTTCTTCTATGATCATAGGATCTGATACTGTAGTAGAATGATCCTAAAATAAAAATATTTAAAAATATAATTCAAATATATTAAATTTAAAAGAAAGAAATATATTTTATTTACAATTTGAGATGCAGATGTTTCTAAATCAGGTACAGTTTCTTGGATTCCTATTTGTACAGTCTGATTCATATTGATTTCATGAATAGTGGTATCACCAGAATCTTCTAATTCTAAATGTAACATAGAGGAATCATCTTCATTATGCTGTTCAATTATAATATCACCAAATCTTTGCACTCCATTCTCAGGAATGCTTTCCATTACCACTTCTTCTTGTAATATAGGTTCCTCTTCCTGAAAAATTATAACAAATTATTTCTATTAAATAAGATATTGAATACGAATTTTAATGATTGCGAGAACAACTTATAGTACTATAGAATTTACGCACCTCGACCTCTTCGATTTCTTGTACTTTTTTCGGAGAACGTGTTGCCCTTGCTAGAAGTTTTTTTACGGGAGATTTCTTTGCTACCACGGTAGTCTTTCGTGTACGACTAGATCTCGTACGTCGTACTGAAAAGAATCAAAATATAAAAAAAAATGCAAAATTTGAATAAGATATTTACGTTACATGCGTATGTGAGACGCCATTCGTTTAATGGCGGTTTGCAGGTCTTTACTACCGGGTTTATTAATATTTTTATTTCATTTTATACAACTGTATATAAATATAAATGAAAATCAATATTATGTCATGTTAAATATAGTTTCTTTCATAAATATCATCTTCTTACCGGGTTCATTTAAAGCGATCTCACTTTCATCACCACTTGCGGACGACATCTTGCCTCGATGCAATCTCTGGAATGTAAAACGCAGAACTGATGAAGAAAATGGCGGCAGAATGCTAGGAGAGACTCTTAGTAGTATATTTATGAACTAATATGATAGGTGATAAAGTGATAAACTAATTTAACATTCATCGGTAATAAATGTGCCGGGAAGTATAATAAATATATAAATGTTATAATTTTATATTTTTAAACATTGAAAGAGAATCTTTTTAAAATTAACAGTTTGTAATGTTATATATACTTTTATTGTATTATACGTCATAAAATTTATATTTAATCAATGATATATTCTTAAATAAATGGTATCATTAAATATAAAATCTTTATTATTTATTTACTGAATATATTTTAATTCTTAACAAATAAAATAATAAATAAACGACAGAAACAAAATATGAAATATAAAATTTAAAATTGTATGAAAAAAACAATAAAGATATCTTAAGTACATATACGCATGTGCAAGGGAATATAATAAAGGGCGCAAGTGCATAAAGTAATCTATCTCGTGTACTTAGAATATATACTAAATGAAGTAAATAGTAAGATGCACATAATATAAGTTTTTCTATGTATATATTTTTGTATACGCGATTTTGTAAAACAACGTTTGTTGATGTTTGTAAATTCATGTTATATATTCATGTTTCAAGTTAAATGTGAATCAAAACAAGCGATGCTGAAGAAGATTACGAATTATTCTATTTTATTTATGATTTATCAATTGCAAACATTTCAAAATTCTGAATCTTATCGTTTTTTTCTTTCATCTTCTTTGTCAATAAAAACGATTGTTTCTGTGCAATTATTTTTAGAAAAACTTAATTGTTGAATTTCGAAAATATTTTTTAAAAAGATGATCTAAAACAAGTTTTCATTTTCAATATTTACACAACATTGGGAATGTCAGAATGTTTAGTTCAACTTGTATTTGGCGATAATAAGTGTACTTGGTACTATAGGAATTCAAAAATTTGCGATAGGAAATGTCTTACAGTGATGGCGGGCGTCCAATACGAAAGTACGGCACTAAGTCGCCGAAAAAACTTTGCGTGACCAAGAATGAAAATAGTGATAAAACAACAACTACCATTAACTGCAATAATCATCACCACAATCATTACCATCATAATCATCGCTTTCTCGACGCCCCTCAGCCGTCAGTACACAAACGTAATCTCTATATTGTTTCTTTTCCTTTGATATTGCTTTTTAATGTTCTGAGGACACTTCTTTATCAATTATTTGTGGTATTCAAATATTTATATACATCTACATCTCAGCTGATTCAACGAAGACAAGCTTGCAAACAAACCTGTCAGCTAGAAATTGTAGTTGGTCAGAAATCTAGTGAAAATTTAAATAATAACTTAAATAATACTGAACAAATTGAAAACGAGGGAATGTCGCAAGTGCCTAGAAGGCCAATTGGTCCTGGTCCAGGAGATCCCTTGCTTGCAAAACAAAAACATCATCATCGTAGAGCTTTTGAATTTATCAGTAAAGCTCTTAAAATTGATGAAGATAATGAAGGTATGATATCATAAAATTATGTAATATAAAAAATTATATTTGAACTATATTATATAATTTTTTATTCTTTTAATATATCATTTTTATAATTATAATTAATCAATAGGTCAGAAAGAAATGGCAATTGAACTTTACAAGAAAGGAATTGGAGAATTAGAAAAAGGAATAGCTATAGAATGCACTGGTGGTCGGGGAGAAGTATGGGAACATGCACAAAGACTTCATGATAAAATGCGAACTAATTTAGCAATGGCAAAGGACAGACTTGATTTTCTTGGTTTGTAAACATATATTTTAAGTATATAACATTTCTTAAGCTGTTTTAGTCATAAAATTTACTTATAATTATTAAATTATTAAATTAAGTTATAATACAGCTTAAGGAGTAACACTATTACTGTTTAGCATGCTCATGTGTTAATTGTTCTATAATGTTCACGCGTATGTATGTATCT
The DNA here is from genome assembly GCF_029169275.1 of Apis cerana. Taxonomy (NCBI): domain Eukaryota; kingdom Metazoa; phylum Arthropoda; class Insecta; order Hymenoptera; family Apidae; genus Apis; species Apis cerana. The sequence continues at coordinate 11,067,742 of NC_083856.1, forward strand.
GGGTGTGTGTTTGATGAAAGTACTAATGCGTGAATGTACCTGTACATGTATGCATGCGCGCGTTATTCCTTTCTTTAATGGTTTTATTTTTATTCTTTGGCACAATATTTTTTTTTCATAAGCGATGCAAATTTTTATGTATTAACTAGTAGCCAAACTTCATATAGTAGCATTTCTAACGGCCATTCAAGCATTCATCTTAAATTTAAAGACTAGTTATATATAATTTACAATTTGGATAAAAATTATCAAAATTATGGGTTCAAACTGTATTTAGCTATTTAGCCTACTGCAGCATGGCAGAGAATGTTTTTCCTTTTTGTAGTGAGTGTGTGTGAGCTGAAAAAACTGGATATCTGCAATGAATATCGTGCTCCTGGAAATAAAGTGGACAGCGAACATCCAGGAAAGAATCTGAGGATCCGACGCAATATACACACATTACAAACAACTCGATCTTCTTTAAATACAAATCATACTAAAAACACAAACAGTACACAAACAGTGAACATAGGGCAGAATACATGTACTCAAATTCCCAAGTTAAGGCCACGTTCACCAAAAAATTATTCTGCCCATTCTGAAGGTACTGTTTGTCTGAAGTTTTGGGCTTACAATGCAGACTTTGAGTGTAAATTTGTTAATTGCTTTTTTAAACAGTTATTTCTATTTCATTATTAACACATGCATTTATATTAGTTTTTGATGTAATGCAATAAGTAGTAAATGCATGCATGTTAATATGTATATTTTTTTTATTATTGATGTAGTTATGCCATACTTAGCAGTATGATATTATTTAAGTAAGTAATTTAAAAATATAGAATTATTTATATATAAGTATAAATAAAAAAATATTTATATATTTATATACACATATGATATTGTGTGTGTGTGTATATATATATTCATATATATACATATATATATATATATATTCATATATATACATATATATATGAAGCAATGAATGAATAAAAGAAAAGATTAGTTCGTATGCATGAATGTGTGCTTTATATAAAAAATTAAAGTTTTGTTAAAAAATTAGAATAGTTTCAAAAATTATTTCTTATATTTTTATTCTAGAAAAATATATTCATATTTGTTTTATTATTTTATATAGTATTTAAATATCATTAGTTTAATAGTATATATAATTTTTTAACAAATGAAATGTTTTATACATATGAAATATTAAGTATGCTTTTAACATTTTAGACATACAAATATATTATATCACATGCATACTATTTTAATAAATATATTTCATTCTTTTTATATTAACTTGAATTATGTTAATAATTATATCTTTTATTGCAAAACATTTGTCTTGTATTGTTATTTTTTCTAATAGATCTATGTAATAGATATAATAAGAATTTGTATTCAAAAGTATTATAATAGTTTCATTTTTAAATTATTTTAAAACTTATTTTTTTATTTCTTATTTATTTTATATTTTTATAGCATCTGGAAGAAAATTATCTGTTCCTGGAAAAAGAGTGGGCACAGTTATAAGTAAAAGTCAAACATTACCACGCAGCATGGGACGCTCAACAGCAATACAATCATGTCATAGAGTTGCACCTATTAAACCATCATCTACACCACCTTCAGTAAAAAGACAATTATCAGTACCTGGAAATGGTTCACCTATTAGAAGACCAGGAACACCTACCACATCAAATAGCAATAGAGGAACACCTACAAGAAAAGTACCCATTTTAAAAGGTGTAGATCCAAAGTTGGCACAAGTTATTCTAGATGAGATTTTGGAAGGTGGGACAGCAGTTCACTGGGAAGATATTGCTGGTCAAGAAGTATGTAGATATTATACCTATATTATCAAATAAAAAAAGAATATATAATATTATATATATGATAATGAGCTTATATTTTCTTTTTTTAATAAAATAGACTGCAAAACAAGCACTACAAGAAATGGTTATTTTACCTTCATTAAGACCAGAATTATTCACTGGTTTGCGAACACCAGCAAGAGGATTATTATTATTTGGTCCACCAGGAAATGGAAAGACATTACTTGCACGTGCTGTTGCTACACAATGCAATGCTACATTTTTTTCAATATCTGCTGCTAGTCTCACATCAAAATATGTCGGAGAAGGAGAAAAACTAGTACGAGCTCTTTTTTCTATTGCCCGAGAATTACAGCCATCTGTGATCTTTATTGACGAAGTGGATTCATTGTTAAGCGAACGTAGGGATAATGAACATGAAGCTTCCAGGTAGATTTTAATATAGCTTTTGATATTTATATAAATTGATAAATACTTGCAATTATTATTTATTTAATTGACAATTCTTATTTAGGCGATTGAAGACAGAATTTTTAGTTGAATTTGATGGATTACCATGTAATCCAGAAGAAAGAGTATTGGTCATGGCAGCTACAAATAGACCTCAAGAATTGGATGAAGCTGCATTAAGAAGATTTACAAAACGAGTATATGTTACGTTACCTGATTTACGAACAAGAATTATGTTACTAAAACGACTTTTAGCTAAACATAATGATCCGCTGACTTTAGAAGAATTAAATGAAATGGCAGTTTTAACTGAGGGCTATTCTGGGAGTGATTTAACGGGTTTAGCAAAAGATGCAGCTCTTGGTCCTATTAGAGGTAAGATAAAATTTCATACATATTTTCTTTTCTTTTTATTTAATATGACTGAATGGACACAAAGATTTTGACCAGACAGTCTAACAAATAAATAAATCATTATTAATTAAATAAAAAATGTCCTATTTTTAACCTTCATAAAAAAATGTATTAAATCTTGTACAGAACTTAATCCAGATCAAGTAAAAGAATTGGATCTTAATTCTGTACGTAATATTACAATGCAAGATTTTCGTGATTCGCTTAAAAGAATTCGTAGATCAGTATCTCCTGCAAGTTTGGCTGCTTATGAAAAATGGAGTTTTGAATATGGTGACGTAAGTCTATGATTTTTAAAAATTAGTTGAACTTTATAAAACTTTAAAATAAACTATATTGAAATATATCGACATTTAAAAAAAAAAAGAAGAAAAAACTTAACAATGAAAAATACAACAAAAACGATATTCTGCGATATTAATTAAAATGATATTAATTATTATAGAATGTAAATATAGCAGCTTTTACATTTTCTAAGCTAATTTATAAAATAATATCTACATATGAAAAGAAAATGTAATAATATTGCATAAAGCACTCTTGCTAAGTACTCTTTTTTAAATAGCTTTATACAATATATTATATATATATATATATATATATATATGTATAATATTATATTATATTATATTATATTATATATTATTATAATTATATATTTTATATATATATATATATATATATATATAATATAATATAATATAATATAATATAATATAGTAATATATAATATATATACATACATATTATACATTTCATACTCCATCCAGTAATCAGGTATCATAGATTTAAGTTTCATTCTAAAAATGTTAATATTAGAATTTCAATGTTTGTAGTTATATTATAGCTTACATAGATTTTTCTAACTTTTTTATTTCATATTTCTATAAACTATAAGCTTTAACTTTATTAAATCAATTTAATTTTTGTTATATTATTAGCAATTTGCAAATTATTATATGATATGAATTATTCAATACAAAAAAATATATAATTCTACAGTTACAATTACAATATGCACTTTATAAGAAAGAGAGTAAATGTAAATATTTAATTACTTACTTATATTTCAAGCACAATTAATTTAAATAATATCTGTAGAAAGACTGTATTTGCACATGAAACAGCTCACGTCCAATCAGATAATAAAACAGTTACTGTAATTGAGTATAAACAGATTAAGTACTGCTATAATTATGTTATCAAATAAGCATGAAAATAAATAATAATCTTGATCTTATATAAATATGTGCTAAAAGTATGCAAATAGAATTCTTTTAAGCACATGAATTTTGTAAAATATAACAATATTACATATTGTATAATGTACTTGGGAAGAATATTACAATTATTATTCTTGTTATGTTTGATAATACTTCAAATATTCATTTCATAATTGTTAAAATGAAATAATATAATTAAAGTCTCTTAATAGAAAATATTTGACAAATTATAAATCAATCTTTGATTTGATGGATATTCTATGAGACAACGAATTGCAAGTATATTTGAACTTTGTGAAATTAAAAATATTTGTTATTTATAAGTAAATTGTCATTAAAAAAATTAATGTTATGATAAAGATATGCTACAAAAAGAAGTCGCATATATAAAACTTTTTGATATTTATCTATTGCTTCAAATGCTCAAATAAAAAGTGATTGTGCTTGTATTTATAGTTATTGATTTAAAAATGCATTTATTATAAAATCGTAATATTAAGCTTTGTTATTATTATTTCACTTTAAAATTAATTAATTAAAAATATCTTAATTTTATTTGACATATATTTAATTTATAGGAGAAGCATATAAAAATTATTTCTTCATGTTATAACTCGTTATTATTAATTTATTTTTAATGATGATAATGCAACGAGTTTAAAGCTTCTCTAGTGTGATCAGTAGTTAATACTGAATTATAAAAATATTATATATATTGTGAAATAATGTTGAAAATTTTTCTTATTTTTGTGTCATCTAATTTGATAAAAAAAAGTGTGGCTCCATGTTAGAATTTTTAACTATGTAATAATTAGACTGCGGAAGTTAATGCAGTATTAGATGTAGATATTATATGTAAAATTAAAAAATTCATGCAATTATGTTTAATCAGATACATACATATATATATATATATTAGTATATTTACATTATATGTACATTTAAAACATAAATTTTTAATTTCCTAAATGTGTATTTTTAATACACATATTAAAAATTAGAATAAAAATACACAAATCAGTATTTTAATACATTTCAAAATTATTAAAAATATTAATACAAGTGTGCTCATATTTTATACAGCTTCTAATTCACACGGATAATTGTGTATAAAAATTATATAAATATAAATAATAAATATGTTTAATATATGTAAAATAAAGATATATATTAATATTTGATGTTACAATATTAGCTGTCTATCACACAAATTTGTTATGGCAATATTTGGCAAAACAAGAGCATATTTAATTGCTATAATTATGATAAAATTAAGTAAATTTTGACAATTATTTGAATTAAATTATAAACAAACAATTCTATATATACAAGAAAGATGAAAACATACACAATAAATATAGTAGAATAGAAAATTTATTTGTAAGTTTTTTTAATGATGAAACATATTTATGTTGAAATTTTATTTGGTTAATTTATTTTCTTACTTATTTAATTCCATGTGCACAAACTTCCACAGTCTAGTTATAATTAATGCACTTATAGAAAAGTGATAGCTGTAAAAAATATAAGTTTGCACTTGCGCAAAATTGCGCGTTTTTTCTATTTAATATGCAAGTAATAAATAATATCAAATAAATTTAATTTCAGAATTATAACAATATAAATATTAAGTTAATATATATTGCTGAATACTATATGTATAATTAATTTGATTGAGGAACTTGTAGATTTAATGTTAAGTCAATGTTGAAATTGTTTATGTTGAAAGAGTATAATGTAAACTATATTGAAGTTTTACTTACTTACTTTAGATAGAATATTTTTTCCTTAAATTGATGTCAGTCGTATTTAAAATTTTTTGCATTAAATAATTTATAATATGCATAAGTAAAATACTTTTGCTCGAATTTCGTCAATAATCTTGCACAACAGACTGTTATGAATATAGATATATCTCCATTTACAACCCTGGCCTTCCATGTTAAAAACACGTTCTGCCTCGATTATTTTGCTACTTTTATAAAAACTACTTTTATAAAAAAAATGAGAATTTCTTAATAACGTAAGCAAAACAGTAATGTTAATATTAATTAATGCTATGTAAATTAAAAATAATCAATTGTGAATTGATTATGCAGAAATATTTGCGCACGGTTACATGAATTATGTTTTCTTGATAAATACATTATATAAATATATAAATACATTCGAATCCTTTTTTCTGGATGATATAGAGATAAAAATTATTTTAATTAAAAAAATTCATATCACTTATATTATGCATTAAATGCAACTTTTCTGAAGAGATAATAATTATTAACAAAATAAGTAATAATTTATTTGATAAAACGTAACATAAAACTTGTAAAACTTATTTTTATTTCATCAATGGTGTTTTTTATAGATCTTGTCAATTATTTTTTAATTAATGCCAAATCTATATTTTTGAACAATATTATAAATTACGTAAAAAAGTATATGGAACAAGATAGACAGATTATAATTGTAAATTGCAAACTTAAATTTTCGTTGAGCAACTCCTCCTTTTAATATATTATATCGTAGTATTCTTCGCTTGATAAAACAATTAACAAATACATATTGAATTAACGTTAATATACTCAGTGACATGCAATTAAATAGTAATTTTTAAATGTAATTGAATAGTATAGTGTCACTTGTTGTACAAAAATACAAGATATCCTATTTAGTATTTTGCCGCTGTGTGATCGAGATCGAGGAACGCATGTATTGTGTGTAATAAAGTGTACAGTACAAATTATTCTTCAGCGCATTTTATTTAAAAAAAGGAATGCTCGCAACTTTCAAGCGAAAATCAATCAAATTATTCACAATTTTACCGAATTATAATTTTTTATTATAGTGTTAAAATATTCCAACTTGACATTACTAATATTCGTGAAAAAAATTTTTAATTTTTAGTAATAATAATAATATAATTGAGTAAGAATCCGTTTTAAATTGAACAACGCTTCTTTTATACAGAAAACGAAATTGTGTAATTTCAATAAATCGCAAATTTTGTACTTAAAGTTCAATTTTATTGTGTCAAAAAATCAGTCAGAATTATGTCTTCTACATTAGTCATTCAGTCATCAACTGCTTGACGCGATAATTTGCAGAAAAAAATATCTTCGATTAACTTAAACGATTATTGTAAAAGTATGTCGGCTGTAAAATAAAATTACCTTGTTTATGTACTTAAAAAACTTATATTATTTTTACATTTAACCAGTTATAAACGAAGGTACTACGTTCCTTATAAATTTAAAAAATCACTTTTGATATTATTTCATAACTTTATATTTTATAATAACGTGGGCTATGAAATAATACAAAATATTGTGTATTTTAAATATTTATTCCTTTTTTTTCATTCAAAGGACAATTTGTTTTTATTATAAGATAACATTATCCTAAGCATTTTCGAGGGTTCCACACCCTGCTGTACCTAAATTATTTTTTATATAACATTTTTTTTTATGTCTTCCATCGGTTCACTGATTATTATTAATCCATAGACAAGTTCTTTTTCTTAAATTGGCTCTCCGTAGTTCGATATCACTTATCGCAGTCAATTAATCATTGCTATATTCGACTTATGTTTCTTCTGTTATTACATTCAGTACTGACTTTATACAAATTGGTTTTGAAAGGTTTATGGCTTTTTATCGTCGGTGGTGAAGCGAAGTATCGATAAATTTTTATTACACTAATTCACTCTAATTTTCTTTTATTATTAATTTATTAACTTGATGAAACATATTTTAAAAAATAAGCATTCAAAAAATTACTAGAATTAAATTTTTTTAAAGAAAATAAATATAAAACTAAATTTTGTTGAAAAATAAAGAATAAAATATCATTTAAATTGTGCAACAATTTTTCATCTGTATAATAATTAGAAGAAGATATGAAGATATAAGTATTGTATTATATCATAATTGCAATAACTTTAAAATATCGAATAATATCAAATATGATTGTCAATTGATATACTGATTGTTACAAGAGAAAAAATTAATATTTTATAATATACTCAAAAGAAATGTAATTTAACTATCAATGTATAAATTAATAAAGATAAGACAATAGTGACTCCAACTCTTAGTGGAAGTGTTTATCATTATCATTATCATTATACTTAAATTACATATAATAATTACACCAAGACTCGCTATTTCTTTGTACAGATGGAGAGGAGTCACTATGCAATATAAAGTATATTCAATAAGTCAAATTCAATATTTTCATAAGATATTTCACTTTTGACACTTCCAGAAATATTTTCTTTAAAATTTTTTATAAGAATGTTTTGTACATTTACCACCGACGATAAATATCACAAAACGAGGGAAGTTTACAACTCGTTTATCGACTCGCATAGTTTATTTTAATAAGGGCCCTGCATACGTCAAAGCATGCATCCAAATCTAGCTACATCACAGGCGCCGTGTCTACCTATACTCTCTATCTTATATTATGTTCAATGTCATACTTTGTGTTTACCATAAATGAACATTTATCTTTGTTCATTAATGATTTGAAATAAACTAAAGATTGGTAATTGTGGCAAAAATATTAAAAATATAACAACGTAATGGTCGCATACATACATACACCTTACGCAGCACAACGAATGCAGGGCTCATCAAGGGGCTGCAATTTTAAGTTCAGAAATATACCTCATTCAACACCTTAGAATATAAATCGTTTTGAAAAGAGTGTTATATTACACTGATGGATTGACTGCTATGATATTTCTTCTTTCAATGAACATTACAAGATATACTTGCATGTATTATAATAATATACGTTTCTATTGTTTGGCAAGAGAAACGTATTAAGAAAATGTATATTTAAATGTATGTAAGTGTATATATGTATATATATATCACTTGATCTTTTGATGGTATGGTCTCTGATATATTACTTAATATCAGTCAATATTAATACAACCAAATTTAGGAGCTTCTTCTTGCCATGTATTATACTTCAATTGAAGTAAAACTGGAAAATTTGTACATATGATGCTGCAGTCAAAATACCAATAAACTTGTTGGAACAGGTATATGACAGAACAGTTTTTGCAAACGCCCCAGGGGCAAATGTATCATATGTAACAATTAGTTGATGTTGATCAATGATCAATTTCATTGCGTGGGGTATTGTGGCATGGTGTATGTTACCATAGCAGGTTGCTGACCTGGTGGCAATGGTGCAGTTGCAGTCGGTGGTGCAGCAGTCGCTTGTGCAGGTTGCCATGTACCTGCACCAGGAGCAGGCATTCGCATACTATTCATATATTGAGCCTGTTGTCCATAATATTGACCATAGTACTGAGCAGGCTGTAAAAATTGACCTTGCATTTGTGGATATCCTTGTGGATACCAATAACTCATTTGTTGGCCATATCCATATGCATACTGTCCAGCCCCAGCTGTAACCTATTATGTGAAAAAAAACAAAATATACTTTAATATTTTTCTAAATTATTACAATCATAAAATATAAATAAAAAAATTAATGATAAAATATATAAGTGAAATAAAAGAATATATGTATTAAAATTACCTGTTGAGCTTGATGATTTGCATTTGGGCCCACACTATTGGGATCTCCATTTTCTTTTCCCCAAAAACATTTGACAATACTACCATTAATTTCTGTATTATGTGTTGATTCTATGGCATGAGTAGCAGCTTCCTTAGTAGTAAACTTTATGAAAGCATATCCTTTATCCTTAAATACTCTTATATCTTGTATGGTACCAAAAGGAGAAAATGTTTTGGTTATCAGGTCATCTGTAATGCCATTTGTAAAACCTCCACAGTATACTGTGCAATTAGTTGGACTACTTTGGTTATATACCTATTAATAGTAATATACAATTATTAAATAAATTTAATTAACTTATATCCTCATAGATTGAATTATTATATTATATTTTATTTTCATTATATATAAAAGAAATATAATTAATGTATAATGTATAATTTTTTGAAATTTAAAACATACCTCTTCATAATTAGGTTTACTATTATTTGAATGTCGTGGCCTTTCAGATCGAGGTGGTGGTGGTTTCCTAGTTGACCAATTTGTCCTGATGCTTCTAGATCCAAGCCACTGACCATTCATAGCTGCTATCGCTGCTTCAGCTTCAGACTTTTTGACAAATGATACAAAGGCATATCCTTTACTTTTCATGGTTTGTGGATCGCGGACAATTCTACAATTGCTAATTTCGCCAAAAGGCGCGAATGCTTCTTTTAAAGTTTGTGTTTCAATTTCTGGCGAAAGATCGCCGACAAATATGTGATGGTGATTACTCGTATCCAACTTCGGCTGATTTCCAGGGCTCGTTGCCCAGTTAACCTTCATTTCCTTATTCAGGAAGGATCGCTTGTTCATGGCGGCTAGCGCTGTAGCCGCGCATTGATGATTCGTAAATTCAACAAAAGCATATGGATCGTTTCCTGGTTCCCGTATAATCTTGCATCCTTTAACAGCACCTATTTGTGAAAAAAGTGCGCACAAGAGTTCCTCCGACACCGAAGTGTCTAGATTTCCCACATAGAGCGTTCGCGGATTACTTTCTTCGCTCATGCTCGCTCTTTCAGAACCCCTGTACTTCCTTATTTAACTAATTTCCTTACTTTCCTTGGGCTTAATTTATGGTTCACACGTTCAGTGCGTGATACGTGCATTTACCTCGACCCCAGCATCAGAATTCAGATTTTCTCGCCTTTTCCAAAGAACACGGACGGTTGAACGCGAAGCTACACCCAGCCTCTACGTCATACTAACATAAAATGGCCGCTCTCCTGCTTCACTACTTTCCCTTCAATCATCCACGTAAACTTTCGTATTCTACCGATTAACTTACTTAAAACTATGTTTTCTTCACGCCTATTCAGTTCCTTTTATCTACCTACCTAAAGTTTATTAAATTGACTTGAATAACTCAAAACTTTATTAGCTAAAGTGTAAAGAACACGTGTTTTTGTATCATCCGTCGAAGATTTCATAACAGGTAGCGCGAAAACGCTTGTGAATCATTGGCCTACAAAATTCACTAGACAATCACTTTTTTAAGGTTGATTTTCATAAAATCTTCCAATGTTAATATTACTTGCTTATCCTTCACAAGGTGACAATAATTAATCATAATGACTATTAAAAATACGTACAATAGATATATTTATAAAAATTTATAAATATATTTTATATTTATTCAGAAAAAATACATACATTGAAAAATAAAATAAAATTAATTATTTTCATATTATTTTTATTATATCAAAATAGAAATTTATAATTAAAATTTAGAATTAAAAGAAATTTTTTTTGTCATTTTTATAAATTTGATAGATCATATTTTATATTTTAATTAATAAAACATAATTATTTAGTATATAATAAGTATTATTTAAATACAAAAATATTGAAATAAAATTATTTTATTATTTAGATTAAGACAAATGGCGTCTACAAATAAACATTTCAACATCAAAGAACGAAAAAAAATATTATGAAAAATAATAATGATTTTTCATTTCAATTTAAATTATTATAATATAACTGTCATTTGTTTTAATATATATACAAAATATTTTTAAATAAATAAAATGTTGAAGAACGATTTTATTAATTATATTTGCTAATAATACATTTAAATTTTATTTAACTGTTAAACTTATATTCTATACTTAATATCAATTAATTATAAATTAATTATAAATATAAATAAAAATTAAAATAAAAATTTTGATGAAAAAAATTTCAAATAAAATAATGCATCATAATTGTTGTATCATTATATATACAATAATTATTGTATAATCATTATTATTGATAATATGAACAAGAAAACACTTTTTTTTTACTGGCAACGAAATTTTTACTTATTTGTAATGTTTAATATAAATATATATACATTTTTTTCTATTTAAAGAGAGAGAAAAGTAGATATAGATAGATAGAGAGAAAGAGAAAAAGAATGAGAGCCAATCATAGTAAAATTTAATTCATAAAATGAGTTTCTTATAAATTATTATTATGTATGAACAAATTATTGTTCAAACAAAATATAAAAATATTTTTATTAATTGATTTTTTAACTATTTATCCTGTAAATAATCATATGTTCATAAGGTAAAATAAATTTTATTATTGACATTAAAAATGCAAAAAATTTATCAAATTTTAACAAATATTTTGTAAAAGATATTTTTTTATATTGCACTTTATACATATATTTCATAGTTATATAAACAGAATTAATTTTTTCACGTTTATAATTTCTTTTTACATGCCAGCTTATACGAACAAAAAATACATTTATAAAATCAAATATACAAACTTAAATTGTATAGTAATAAAATTCATTGGTTTGTGGCTATTCAGTCTTTATAATATATTAAAAATTACATTAATATTATATGAATCATGAAATATGTCTTGTTTTATATTTTTTTTAATAAACTATAATATTATTCATGCGTTAAAATCTCCTCATTATTTACATAAAAATAAGAATATTAAACAACAAATTATTATTATGGAATATAAAACGAAAATACTTATTAAATATTTTAATTTGTGATGATTTTGAGTATTATGATGTTAAGTATCTATACAACTTATATATACATCAAATATGGAAAAATTATTTAAACTATAATACTTTGCCTTTGATTTGTTATGTTTGAAATTGGGTAACAAGTAGCTTTGTTGCTTTGGCAATATCATAAACACATGAACGTACTTGTTGGAGGCATCTATCCATATGTTCTGTATCACTAGTACATCTTTGAAGACCAGAACATTCTGCTTGAAGTCTACCTGTATTACCATTTAATTGTCTTAGAGCAGATCTGACGTTTTCCTCAATAGGATTCTATAATATAATTTAAATGTTTTTATATAAACTTTTATTTATATTATGCATATTATATATCTTACTTGAGGAAATATAGCTGTGAGTTCAGCAACAGCAACACGAATTCTTTCTGCACAAGGTACAAAAGCTTCTCGTTGTTTTGGATCTTGCATGGCCATCCATAATTCCCGAATTCTTTTTGTAACTTGTTCAGTTCTTTTAGTAACTTCTTCGCTAGAAGGAAGATTAGGAGCTCCATAGTCCCATAGACTTTGTGTATTGCCGCGAGATACTGTCTCTGAATCGCGTTTTGACTATATTTTATATTTATAAATAAAAATATTAAATAAATTTTATAAAATAAAATTTATAATTATAAACCAAAGATTTTATCATTGATATTAATACCTGGCAAATAGATGTTGACCATGAATTTGGTTTTCGTAGACCTTCTCTTGTTTCATACATAGACGCAGGTCGTTGATTAGTTCGACTAAGAGATGTTTTTATATCAAGTACTGGCTCTAATTCTGGTTCTTGTTCTCCACTAACATGACCATTAATAACTGCATCAGTAGATCCTTTTAACTGTATTTTTTATATGTTTTAGATTTCAATTTATAATATATGTGATATTAAATATTTATGTGATATTAAATATTTATCTTACATGAATCATTTGTTTTAATTCATTATTTTCATGTGTCAGTTGTTCTATAGTATTTTGTAATGTAGAAATCTGTTCACGAAGATCTCTGACGGTAGATTCAGAGAGAGTTAATTGTTTTTTCAAAACTTCTACAACAGATGGAAGCCCCTTGGCTAATGGAGCAAAGGCTTCCTGCAATATCATTAAATATCATTTAATGATGAAATTTTATTTTTGCATAAAAAAAAATAAAAAATGTTATAATTAAATCATTTTATGCGGTTGTTACAAAATAAAATACATGATTAATATTTATATTATAAATTTTAGTGAATTGTATATTATAAAAGCTGCATAAACACCTCTGGCTGCACATGCACTAACAGACTTGTGCACTTGCCTAATAACACTGTCTACAGAAGAGTCATGTATTTATGCTCCTTTTCATTATTAGAGCTGGTACCTTTAATATGTTACCACTTTATCTATTTTTATATATAACTTTATCTATTTCTTAAATATAATAAATTATTCAATTTTTTTTATTTCATGATTTCTGTATTTATACCATCTTCTTTAATTTATTTTAGCAGTTTAATACCTACTTCATTATCCATTTTAAATTGTGTTGAATATTCAGGCATTGTATTGTCAGCCGATGTCAATGCATAATCATCATCAGAAGCTACACTATCATACAAAGGTTCATCATCAGACATTTGTGACCCATATTTTCCATGTTGTTCTTTACGAAGTATAGAAATAGCTGGATCTATAAATACTATATATATTGACATAATATATAAATTATAAAAAATATATAATTTGAATAATTTTATATAAACCTTGTAAGGGCGCATTATTTGCAAGCATATGTCTTCTGCGAGCTTCAATAAGAATATCTATAATAAGTGTAGCAAATTCTTTTGGTGTAAATCTTGCTAATTTTTGTCTACCTTGATTCCTTGTGGATGATAATTGTGGATTAACTGGTAGAAAAGGTACAGTACATTTTTCTGGTAAAGATGCAGTTCCAAACCAAACTATTTAAAAAATATAAAATAAAAATAATTAATATTCCTATTCATCAAATGAGTAAAATATAATATTCACAATAGTTTATTATTTAAAAATCATATATTATATATTTAAATTAATTATAATATAATTTAAAGTTAGAAACTATTGAAAAATCGAAATTTTTAAATTCAACTTACCTTTCCTTTAAAATGATGCAATAAAAAAAGCATGCATATTAATAACATTATAGATAAATTAAAAATTAACATAATATAATATATACATATAATGATTTGAATACATGTTTTTATATATATATATATGTTTTATATATGTATATAATATAAATATACATATAACATATTAATATTTCTAAAAAATTATTTAATAGTATACATTACAAAAAAATATATACTCAATTAAAAAATTATGAATTATTTTTATACTAATCTATTCATTTCTTAAAATCACTATTTATATAAAGCAATTATATGTTATTATTTATATTTATATATAATTTATTCTTACTTTCTTCATTTTCTCTTCGATCTACTTCATCATAAACATCCATTGCCAATTCTTCCAATAAATGATTTGATAACTAAAGAAAAAAAGGTTTATATATTATAGTTCATATTTATATAAAATTTTTATTTATATATATATACATACCATTTGTAATTTATTTCTTCCTTCTAAGCACAAATCACTTTGTTCCAATAATAATGTACATTCAGGAATAATAATATGTTCATCCACTTTATGATTTGGTTTACGTAAACATATAAAATATGTCAGTCTATCTGTTACTTCGTACATGCATTCAATTAAACGATCAGATAAATCTATATGTCCTGCCATTCTAAATAAAAATTTAGTTATCAAATTTAAATAATATTCTTTTTTATAATTGTATCAATAAAATAATACTTTCTCTCTTATTACATACTTAGCAATTTCAGCAGGTGTTTGTGCATTTGAATCAACCATATTAGGATTACCACCATTAGCTATTAAAAGTTCTAACTGTAAAGCTTGACCTGCTCTAGCAGCTACATGTAAAGGTGTTGTACCTTTTTCCTATAATATTATATATTTTATCAAATATTTTTATAATTATATTATATTTCTATAATTAAATTATATAATAATTAAATTCTTTTCAAAATTACCTTATAAAAATAATTTGGATTAGCACCTTGTGCAAGTAATCTTAAAGAAGTTTCTAAATTACTTGTACGAACACTACTATGTAACTGCCTACTTAATTCTTCTTCACTACAACATTCTTCCTTACTTGGATGTAATATGAACACTAAATGTTGATGTTTTGCTTTAATAAAATCAGCTTTTATTGGACTATAAAAATAATTAAATTATATTTTTAATTTAATCATTAAAAATTATATATTATTTTATAATATTATTTTACAAAAATGATTATACTAACTGTAATGGATCTTTAGCTTGTGGCTTTCTCCTATTAATTTTTGAATTACTAGGATCTAAAAGGGAATGTTCCCAAATACTGTTTGCTCCATTATCATTTAATGTATGCACCATCTATAAGATATTATTCATTATTTTTTAAATTATAAATTTTATATAATTTTAATAGTAACTTTTACTAACATTAAGTAAATTTGTATGCCAAATGCTCTTATGAAGAGATTTTATTTGAGATATATGACGACCAAGACTACGATGTACACCACAACAATCATCACATAGTAAAATTGCCCTGTTTAATGAAGCCCATCCTGGTTCTAAAAATAGTTTATATAAAAATATTTATTTTTATATAAGTTTCCAAATAAATTATTATTAATAAATTAACATAGTAAGTATAATAAAATAATAAATTTTAATAATTTTTTTCTAAATATTATAAAAAATACAATAATTGCATAAAAATTATGATTAAAATATAACTTTTTTCTAATTTATATAATTTATATATATATATATATATATATATATATTACTAATATAAATAAGTAAATAACATTAACCTTCATTAAGTAATTTAGTTAGTTTTAATCAATTAAAGAACAATTTTTTATCGATATAAAATTATGAAATATTGGTAAAAGATTAAAAAAATTTAATAAAGCTTATGTATTAAATAAATCATTAGAAGAAAAGAATGCATTTACCAAAGGCTCCGCAGTCAGCGCATATATCCGTATTAACTCTATGCTTCGGTCGAGCCATTCTCTTTACATTTATTTCGTTAAAATATGAGAGTTAGATTTGTTATAAGAAGTTTAAGAGACATAACATAATGCACAAATTGTTTTAAAAATAATATAAAGAACTAATTTAGAAATAAGAACCCCTAATTTAAACGTCATTATACAGTTAATGATTTCATTGTGACAGAAACCATCTCTAGTGAGCTTATGTGAGAGTAGTTGTACCATTGATTGAGTATCCTAAAAGACACGCAACATACGATTTATTTTTACTTACATTATTTTATTCTAACCTATCTTAATTACATTTTATATTAAAAATATTTTGGTAATTTTATTATAAATATGTTTATATATTTATATGTTTTTGATAAAAAATTAATGTTATTATATACATTATTTTATATATTAGAAATAATATTCTTAATTTGTAAAAATTAAATTATAATTAAATTATAATTAAAAATTTAAAGTTGGTATTTTATTAAATACAAATAAATATACGTTCATAAAAATATATATTAATTTTTATTCAATAAAAAAAAAATATATATATATATACATACATTAAGCTCAAATTTAAGCTTAAAAATACACATTAATATATATAAATAAAAATATTAAATATATTATGCAAATTGTACATTAACCAATAATATAATCATACAGGTTCTGTAACTAATGGTATACTTTGTATATGTATATATAGTACTGTTAATAATATTTTACATTAATATTCATATAGAATTTGTACTCACATTAAAATAAATTAACTGGATATTTTTACAATGTTTCAATTCATTATAATTATTAAAAAAAATTCATAATTAAGAATCTGGTGATTCAGAGTATAAAGTATGAAGATCTGTAAGCAATTTATTTGATATATATGTTACATTGAGAACAGATTTATCTACATCATCCATCTGACATAAAGATTTAAATTTTTTACCATCTGGAGTTTCTAAGAAATTTATACTTGACTTTAAAGCCATATATTCTCTAAATGATCGTTTTTGTTTATACTTTGTAATTATAGGAGTATTTGGTTGAATTGAATAATCATGAATAGGTTTTGCATGCATAATATTAAGTTGATTTTCTAATTCTAGAAAACTTCTGTCTGTTTCAATATCAGATCTTATATTCCATTCTTTATTATTTTCTTTATTTTCTTTATTTTCATCATTTTGAATTGAATTATTTTTATTTGAAAACTCTGTAATTTGTGAAATATGTAAAATAGGTGTTTTTAATTGTTCTTCTGCATATTGAATTGATTTACAACAAGTTTTTAATTTAATTTCTTTATTTGTTGCAGTATTTTCTTCTTTTAATTCAATGTTGGAAAGTGTAATCTCTTTATCATTTGTACATAATAATCTTGTGACAAATGCTAATGTTGATTTCAACTTATTCACATTTTCTTCTGTTTCTTCTAATGTTGATTTTAATTTAATCATATTTTTTTCTGTTTTTTTTAATAAATCTTTTAATTCACACTCTAAATGAATAATTTTGTCTTTATTTATACAGATTATCTCAGATGATTCATGTTCCACATTCATATTAGTTCCAGAAGCCAATAGCTTTGTATCCTGAATATAATTACATAAATTTTGAGTACAATCATCTTTTTTTAAAGGAGATTTTATGGATATGTCATATTTTGAAATATTTTTGTTTGGACTTATAGAATTTCTTTTGGATTCATTATTATTTGTTATTACTTGTTGAGAAGATTCATAGTTAAAAAAAATTGGAGACTTTGGAGTAACAAATAATGCTTCATGTTGTTGGACATTTATATCATTAACTTTTGAATAATCAGAAAATTGAATATTTTTCTCTTCATTTATTTGTTCATTGTTAATAAAATTAATATTGATGTTCGAAAAATCAGTTATGATTTTATTTTTAACTGTAAGATCAACA
The DNA here is from genome assembly GCF_029169275.1 of Apis cerana. Taxonomy (NCBI): domain Eukaryota; kingdom Metazoa; phylum Arthropoda; class Insecta; order Hymenoptera; family Apidae; genus Apis; species Apis cerana. Next base: position 11,086,311 of record NC_083856.1, read on the forward strand.
TTTACTTCATTTGTTTTTTTTAATGTTTTAATTTTTTTTGAATTCTTATTTATTTTCTCAGAATAGTTTTGTATGAATTTATCTTTTATAGTATTTGGTGGAATTAATGAACTTTTTCTTAATGGTTTAGAATTTTTTTTATGAAATTGTTCATTAATTACAATTTTATTTAATTGATTTTTATTTTCATTGTTGTCTTTTGTGTTTGTAGAAATTGCACTAAAATTAAGAATTCTACGTGCACTTTTTTTAGAAGATTGAATACAAGTATTTGTTTCTAATAACAATAAAATTATACATTAATTTATTAAAAAATATTCAAATAAATACAATTTTATACTAACCACTTTGTTCTTTATTTATTCCTGAATATTTTTTATTTGACAATGTTCCCAATCTTTCAGGTTGTGCTCTTTTACGTACTGAAATACATACTCATTTTTATAAATATTTAATTATTTATATAAAAAAAATTAAAAATTACTAATAAATATATATATTTACCACTGTCTTTCTGAATAGTTTTTAAATTTTCAGATTGTCCAAGTAATTGTGCAATTTTAATTGGTTGAGGCCTTTTATAATCTATGAAATAAAAAACATTTAATTATATTAAATTAACAAAAAAAGAAAAATTAAATAAAAAATTTATCGAAATTACCTGTTTTATTTGTCAATAATTTTGAACATGTTGAATATTCTGTCATTCTAATTAACTGTAATTGTTTATCTTTAGATTTACCCTAAGAAAATATGAATATGAAGATATTTATAAATGAATTACATATTAAAAATTTTTATACTCACAGTTGAATTAGATTTAACAAACATTATTTTTATTTTTTAATTAAATAAGATAATTTCCATAATATTTCACATCATAAATTTTTATTTTAAATTATTTTTCATTTTATTAATCACTATAATATACGATAATAATAAAATATTTTTTAATAATTAAATTATAAATATATATAACATTTAAATATAAAGATAACATATAAAGAAATTCAAATTTCTTCTAATTTAACGGATTATAATCATAAAATATAACGATGAATAGATCTGTAAACGACAAACTAGATTTCAGTTATATGAAATGGTGCATTTACATTGCATAAATATATGATATACCAATGAAAAGAGTGAACTTACATTTCATATACCGCGCGTTTAGTTTGTGATTCTAAATGTACAAGTTACAAATATGAGTTAAACATTAAGTAATGATAATTTTGGTGGAAATTTATATATATATAATATTTATTGCGTGATTTATTATCTGTTATGAACAAATGCTATAGAAAATGTAAAAAGTTTTGCGCAGATTTCTTATCTATAGTTAGCTATTCCCCAAAGTCACATCTATCGGCCATTTTGTTAAATTTATTTCTAAACGTATCCCCTCCAAATTGAAAACAACCGAAGGTTGACGCTGTTCTCGATCTCGATAAAGTATTTTTGGTTAGGTTAATAGCTGTATAGAGGATATTTAACAGTAAGTAAATTATTATGATTACGTCTATTTCTATTAATATTGAATCGAGGTAAAAAATTTCTATGCGTTCATGAAGAAGTACCACTTTAATACAGTTCGTAATGTGTAATTGGATGGAAGGAGGCTTGGAATAAAGAGAGGCTATGGCTACTGCTTTGATCATATGTAAAATACTGTTACCCGATCGGCCACCCTTTGTTTTTCATTACTGATTTATTTGGCACTTCTTTCAGTTGGTTCGTTCGTGCAAAACAATTTTCTATTTCGAAATACTTCTTATAACCTCTAAAGTCATAACCTATATAATATAACCTTAGATGTCAACATATTAAATATTCGTTGTTTAAAAAATTTAGTGGAAATGTTCTTAGAAAGTTTTAAAATCATAATTGACAAACAATTTTAAATTTATGTAATGTGTGTCATCTAAGTTAGTTTTATATGCAATTTTCTTCAATATTGCATTTTATGTTATCAATATTATATTTTATTAAATAGACCTAATTTATTATTATTAAAAAATTTATAGAAACAAATTTTTTGTTACAAATTTATATGTATATATAATTAATAAGTAAAACTAAGTATTTTCTTATTATAATAATATATAGAATTTTTTAATTCATATTATTTTGATTTATCTAAAAATTAAATAAATAATTATATACAAAAAAATTTTATTTTTTAGATTAAAATTATATCTAATTATATCTAATTAATAATTTGAAATTTAATTTTATAAATGTAATTGAATTAATTATATTAATTTTAGTTAACTTTGTATAATAAATTTTTTATATTTATATGTATATATATATTAACTTACATCCTTCTTTTATTTATATGATTATGCTATTATAAATATTTAATAATATTTATTTAATAATACATAAAAATCAAAGTAAAAAATAAACAAAATAATTATTATAATAATTAAAATCAAAATAATTCTTATGTTTCAGTGATTTCAGTGATCAAATAATTTTATGTTATAACAAAATGGATGTTGCTGGAGATTTGACATTACAATGGGTGGAGGAGGTGGGAAATGTCATTCACGAAGAAGTAATATATGGTTTAGAGGCACAGCTTGTTGGAGCAGAAGAAGAAGTAATAGGGGCTTGCGAAGAAGTTGCAATAGAGGAAACAGTAGAATCAGTTCCCAATGTAACTTCTACGACAGAATCAGAAATATTAATGGTACCACAATCGAACGATATGGAATCTATTTATATAGTTCCACAAGATCAAGGTCATGACTATCTCAATATACAGGTTACAGAGGAAGTAATTGCAGATAATTGGGATAGATCTGGTCCTGAAGATGGGTAAGTTTAAATAAAATATTTTTTTAAATTTTAAATTAAATTAATGATTAATACATTTATATTTTGAAGGGTTGAAATACCTGAAACAAAAGTGTCCCATGAAAATCTGCTTGAATATGATGACATGGAAATACCATTGCCAATTGATCAAGATTCTTATACAAATAGTAGACCTTATCCATGTGACTTTTGTAGCAGAAGGTTTAGAAAAAAAGCAAATTTAATGAATCATATGGTAGCACATCAGACAGATCGTCCTCATGGTTGTAATTTATGTGGAGCACGTTATGCAAGAAAATGTGATCTTATGAATCATTTAAAGATTCATGCATATGCACCATCTAGAGATGGTTTAGAGGATGATTTAAATGATGATGATTCATTAATACCAGAAGAAGAAGAAACTACTAAAGGTAGACGTAAAAAAGTTCAATCAAGTGTACCTAGAAAACGTAAAAATAACTCTGCTATTTCTAAACGCAATATGGAAGATAGTAAAATGGAAATGGGCAAATATGTCAATAAATCTTATGATTATGTTGACGAGGATATGCGCCTTTTGGAAGAAATGACTAGTAGAAATTCTGCGCGCAGTGGTAACTATGCTTCAAGCTCAAGATGGACTGAACAAATGTCACCTGTATCAACTGAACCTCAAGCACCACGTTGGCCTATAACTGATCCAACAAAACCATATGTGTGTCAATATTGTGGTGTTGGTTTTGCAAGAGAAAAAGCACTTGCATCTCATGCACGTATACATGGTGGTGATAGTCCATTTGAATGTACATCATGTGGTGACATGTTTTGGGATGTTAATAGTTTAAGAGAACATGTTCGTGTCAAACATGGTGGTACAGTACAATCTGATACAGAAGAATATGATAACGATGCTACATATACAGGAGATGAAAGATTTGGAGAATTCTATTGCAATACTTGTGGTGTTCCTTTTCACCGTTTGGACTTACTTAAACGTCATCAAAAGTAAGATAATTTTATAACAATAGAAAAAAATATTATATACTATATATTATATATTATATACTAAGATTCTTCATAATAATTAAAATTCCATTTTATTTATTTTCATTCTCCAATGATATTCAGAAAAATTAATAACAATGTAATATTAATTTTATTGGTTATATTAGGATTCATGTTAAACAAGAAACTGATATGGTAGAAGGTCCAAGTCAACATCATGTTTGCAATGTTTGTGGTGAATGGTTTGAAGAAGCTTTAGCATTATTAGCACATGCTGAACTTCATGCTAGGTATATATATGTTATAAAATAAAGAATAATTTAAAATTATTTTATAATTATAAAAATTAAAACTTTATAATAATCATTTTATTTAAATATCTCGATGAATATTGATAAAAACATTATTTGATTGTTCAGATCACCCAGTCGCCGATGTTTATTATGTGGTGAAAGATGTCGTGATGATGCTGAAGTTGCTGAACATGTTCGGCAAAATCATGCTGAAGATGCTCCACCAAATACATGCACTCTTTGTGGAAAAACATGTAAAGACAAACGCAGTTTATTAAAGCATTCATGGGTTCATAATGTTGATAAAACTTTTGGATGTACAAAATGTGGTAAACGTTTTCATAGCAAAGCTAGATTACGAAGGTATTTATTACAATTTTTTTCATGTTACTTGTTAATTAGGTTTTTAATTATTGTATGTGATTTTATTTAGACACATGGTATCACATCGCAATAAAATGGTAGCTTGTGATGAATGTGGAGAAGAATTTCCTAATGGTAGAGCTCTTGTTAGTCATCGTCATTCACATAATAAAGATTTAGGTGGTCGTTCTTTTCCATGTCGAGAATGTGGTAAAACATTCGGAAGTCGTAGTTCACAACAAATTCATATTCGTATTCACACTGGAGAAAGGCCATATGGTTGTAGATTTTGTTGGAAAGCATTTGCTGATGGCGGTACTTTAAGAAAACATGAACGTATTCATACAGGAGAAAAACCATATGGATGTGCAATTTGTCCACGTGCTTTTAATCAAAGAGTAAGATATTTTAATTAAAATAAAGTTCAATTGTTTCATTATATTTTAATGCATTTTTTTTTTTTTTTATTATTATTTTAGGTTGTTCTTAGAGAACATGTTCGAGCTCATCATTCAGGTTCTGATCCAGGACGTGTAGGTAGTCTTACTCCATATTTATGTAAAGTATGTGGTGATACATATGCAACATCAGAAGAAATAGTTGCTCATATTGTGCAACATTGTGATGATAATACTGCATTAAAACGTCAACCGCAAACAGGACCACGAAAATACAAAAGAAGACGTAAATTAAAACCCCATGAAACCAGCACAATGTTGCGTATGACTGAGCAATATGATATGATAGAAGGAGCTTCTGATTCAGACGACAATACTAAAAGAAAACTTGGAAGAAAAAATAAACAACATCGGTCGAATGTTGAAGAAGGATATCAAAACGTTCTTAAGAGCTTTGAAAGTTCTTTACAAAATATAAATTCAATTGTTAGTAATTCGAAATTAAATCCTGGAAAATCCAAACTTTCTAAGAAGAAGCTTAGAAAAGAAGAAAAAAAGAATGAAGCTGAAGCTTCGTGTCAACCTGGTAGACCAAAAATGATTCACACCCAAAAAACAAGAGTGCCTGTTGAAATTGGTAGTGATGGAGTAAAGAAAGGACAGAAAACGAAAACGATGGTAACAAGGACTCCTAAAATGATGCCACAAGAACATAAACTAGGTATTTTTCCTGGTGGAGAAAGAAATAGACCAAGAACAAAAAACGTTAGTTATCATATTGAAGGGAAACTTCAACCAACACCTGCAACATTCCCAAAACCAAAAGAAGAACCTCCAACATCTTTAACACCAGCACATCGTCAATCACCATTAACTAATATAAAAATAGAACCTAATTTACAAAAAACGCCGAATAACAATCACAGAAATAATAATGGTAATATTCTTGCTATTAATAATGAAAAAATGGAATCAACACCTAGAAAAAGATCAGGTGTTTTGAAAAAAATTAAAAAACAGAAAGATGAAATTAAACAAGAACCAATGGATATTGATCATGAAGAAATACAAAATAATAATAATACAGAAAATACAGATTCGGCGAGATTAATGGATCATACAGTAGATGGAAGTAACTTAGAAGTTGCATTTGAAGCAAGTGTTACAACCGAAGAAGAAAATATACTTCCCGATGTAGGTGAAGTAAATAATACCGAAGATGTAGGAACTGGGAATGTAAAACTTAGTGTAAAAGTTGAATCGACATCTCAACGAATGTTGGCTGTTCATACCGTTATAGCACCTGTAGATGATATTCCAGAAACTATAGTACCAGATGCTGTAGAATATACTTGCGAAATGTGTTCCGCAGTATTTTCCAGTCGAGCAGAATTATTGGTCCATGTTCCAATACACATTTGATTTAATTTGTTTAATGAAATTAAAGGAGGTATGCATATTTGTTCAATTTTAAAAAATATTTGTTTAATTAAGCAATATTTTAACATGGTCAATGAAAGTTTATCTGTTTATTTGAATTGACATTATGTTATTATGCCAAATTGTCCTCTACTCGTTGCTCTATGAAGTGTACCAGATTTTTGTGTTTAACATATATTTTAAAAGTTGATGCTGTCTTTAGTTTATTATATCATTCTAAGGTATATAGAAATTTTCAAACATATTCGTTTTCGTTTATCATTATTATTATATCCTTTTTATACTATTCGTGTTTCTCTTAAACTAAAAAATAGTACTATTTGGCTCAAAATTCATATTGAATCATGATACAATGAGTAATGTTACAAATATTTTATATGTTTACAATTTATGAAGTCAGTTACTTTGGTCAAAGAATTGAAATCTTAGACCATTTTTTTGCCATCCACAATTTTATACTAAAATTTAACAAAAAATGAAATAATGGCACGTTGTGTACATAAAATACTAAGATATTCTAAATATTAATGCGAGTGTGTTCTATAATATTACTCGTTTATATAAATTAAATTTACTCTGTACGTTTGCTTTTAGCTTCTAAGTAATTAGATATATGATAGCCAATGCATTGAAGTACTATGATAAACAATTTATATTATTAATCCAGATTGTTTTTCCTATATTTTTTACTTATAACAATATTTACAAAAATCAACATAACACATTTGAAAAATAGATATTGATCGATTTATAATTAAAAAAAAAATTAAACTTTTAAATTTGCCTTAAATCAAATAATTGTAAAGTAGTAATAATACACATTGCACAGGTTGCATAGGAAACATTTATAAAAATTAATTTCGTATTTTGGAGCATTTTGTGATACAAGGAACACGAATGCATTGTTATTGTTACAATAGTATTCATAATATAATAAAATATGCTTATTATTATAGTATACTTCGTTTGCACTAACATATCTCAATAGTTTTTATAAAATTTGGTATTATATTTGATTGTATGAAATATGTGTAGAATTTTATGAGAAATGAAACATTAAAACTTAAATTATGAATTTCAAAATTATTTTATTTTAAACATTAGTAAATTATGCACAATCAGATCTGATTTTAATTTTAAAAAAATGATCTTCAAAACATATCTTTGTTTATTTATATTACATGTTGAAAATACATGTTTCATTGGATGTAATATATCCATCATTGTATATTACTTATAACTGATGAGTGCTATTGTAGTATTACATCAAAAAATATTATGAAGTAAAGAGCAGAATTATATTTTATTTTAGATAATATAAATTCATGTATTACATAGGCTCATAAAAGTTTAATGTTACAGAGTAAAAATTTAAGTATTAAATATACTGTATATACTTTCATACAAATATTTTAGATATATTGACAAGTTTTTTTATCTTTGCATCTTTATTTCATAACAATAAATAATTACAAATATTAAACATCATTTCTATTTACTAGTAAAAGATTTCATAATTTTATTTATTTTCAAAAAAAATATTTGAATTAATTTTTATCATATTTATTTCTTATCTCTTCATTTAAATATTGCAAATATAATTTTTACTAATAAGAACATTATAAATTCCATTATAAAAATTACATTAAATTAGATTTAAAATTATTTTATATAAAATGTTGATGTTTACTAAATTTCATGTTAAAAATATTAAAGTTTTTTTTATTACTTTGCTGATATTCTATATCTTACAAATTAATATTTAATATTATGTTAAATTATAATAAAAGAACTAATTAATGTTTCAAATTGTTTAAAATTTTCAAAATCATTTAATTGAATATTATTATTAATTTTAAAATTACTTAAAATATAGTTATACTTTTTTTTGTATAATGTAATGCATTAATTTTATTATAATTTTATTATATTTAACATAAAATATTGTAATACCTTTATAGTATTTTTCTTATCTTTGAGGAGATGTGTGTATATATTCCAAAGTTAAATTAGTAGTATTTCAATGGCATTATATATGAGGCAATCAATCAAAAACAGTATGTGCTCTATTTTTATAAGTAAGAAATATTTTGAATATATATAATGAAGAATATAATGAAAATTCTGGTACTATTTGTAACATTTTGCAAGAAATATGTGTGTGTGTGTGTGTGTGTATGTATATATATATATATATATATTATACATACATACATACATATATACATACATATATATATATATATATATATTGTTATTATTTAATATTCTTATGTTTCTCTAGGAATGGCACACAATGCCCATTATTCATTTGTTTCTATATTTTTATAAATAGATATATTTACTTAAATTACACTAAAAAAATTTCATAAAATAAAAAATATTGGTAATCTAATTTAAAAATAAGAAAAATATTTTTGGAGAAGCATCAAAAAAGATATATTCAAATAATACAAATTAAGTTTAATAATTCTTAGGACAGCATCATATTTTGTATGTTGTATACAAAATACATACATAATGATTTATTTCTTTAGTAATATACATATATATAATGTATTTATACTACAATGCTAAAGAAATATTTAAAATTATACTGATTTAAAATTATTTAAATTAACAGAATACAAGTCAGAGTTTGTATAGTCTCAAAATTAATATAAGATATTTAGAAACAGAAAAATTTATATATGACCAATGTAAAGTTATAACTTTTGGATAAGAAATATGTAAATATATATTTACATAAGAAATATCAGAAACTAACAAAAATTGGTATATTATGTATAAATTTTTATTTCAATGTTACACACATTTACATTCCTGTTTAACAGTAGCTTTAATATTATTTAAGCGTATCTTAAAAAATGTGAAAATTTATTTAATTAACGCGTGCATAGAGCAGCTAGTGCAGGTGGCAATAATTGCAAAAATGCAAATTGGACGAAATTTAGGAACAAAATGTTTAAAAAGAAGTACAGACAAGACACGTACACAAATTTTTCGTTTTTTTCAACTACAAGAAGATTGATTGCATGTAAGTATCCGTGGCTTCTTTCTAATGATAATTAATCTAAAATAATTAGTGTAGCATATGATACTATGTTGCATGATAACGTTTTAAACAGTTACTAAAGAATTCTTATATGTATTACTTCAGTTATAAACTAAGTAAGCTCTAAGAATATGTATAGATTTATAAGCTCTAAATTAGCATTTTCTCGATAGAATTGTTTGTATCTAGCAGGGATAAAATAGCTAAGAAAAAAAAGTGTACATACTATTATCTTGGATATGGTATGGTGATTTATTGTTAATCGTAGATATATATTTTTTTTTTAATAAAAACCGCGTTAACAATTATAAAGGTACAGTTAATTACGTCCGCACAAAGTCACGGATAATTCGAAGTACATATAATAACGATGTGTGTACAATTGTAAATATGTATTCATTTGTATACTTTAAAAATTGTGTCATTTCTATCTCATGATAAATTTTAGAAAAGAATATAGATTATAATTATAAATATAATCAGTTTGTTGAGTTAACTATTAAACTTGATACTTTTATTTTTAGTTTGAATGAAAATTTATGTAAGGTATATAAATTCATGCGGTTAAAAAATTATGTAAATGAATGGTAGTTTTCATATAATTCAATATTATATTGTATAAAGTCTTGAAACTTTATATTATGAAAATCATAATAGTATAATATAATAACGTTTTCACCATTCATAAAAATATGTATATTATCTATGTTTATGCAGGTAAATAATTTAAGATACTGTATCTTTGATTAGGGAATAAAATCACAAACATTATAAATTTCTTTCTCAAATCCCATACATATAACAGAGATTATGATTAAAAATGCTCCAATAATACTAGTTGATGTAGGTTGATCTCCAAAAAAATATATTTGTACAATATAAGCCAAAATAATATCTAAAGATCTAGTCACTGATACTTTTCCAGCACCTTCTATTTTTAATGCATTAGTCACTAAAATTTGACCTGATAATCCAGTTAGTGCTATTAACAATATTTTACTCCAAGTAATCCAATCATGTGAAAATTTTGATTTTTGTTCTTGATTATCTGATACAAGAAAGAAAAAAAATACTGCAGTAACAAGTGACCACCAAGATAGATTAAAGATAATTGCTGAGTAATGAATTTCTGAACATTTTCTCATAATTACTATATTAAGAGCTGTAAAAAGAGTTGCTAAAATAGCACACACATATCCCATCACATTATATGATTCAGCTCTATGTATCTAAAGAAAGAAATATTTTATGTTAAATTGTTGATTTATAGAAATTTTATAAAATATTATTCTTTTACCTGAAATAAAAAAGGTGGTTTAGATACAAAAATAACTCCCGCAAAAAGTGCACACATAACTATTACGCGCAATATTCCACAAGGTTCTTTTAAAAAAATGAAAGATAATGCAATTACAATCACTGGAGAACTAAATATAATTGTTGTAGCATCTCCTATCGGTAATTTGCGAAAACTATAATATAACAATGATAATGTTGCACCACCTATTATTCCCTGAGAAAAAAGATGAAATACTTTATCAGATTATTTGTGTTTATTAATATATGAAATATAAATCTTATTAACTTATTCATAATTAACGTACTTGTAAATGTAAAAGCATTCTTTGTCCTTTGGGTCCAAAAAGATTTTTAGAAACTTTAAATGCTACAACAGCCATAACTATCATTTGTAAAACAGATCTGATAATCAGCAATACCATAGGATGTACATTTTGTACTGCTTTGACTAAGGCAGAACTAATTGTAAAAAATGTACCTGATAAAAATGCCAAAAATATTCCAAACCATTTAGTACCCTCTTGATATGTTTCAGCATTATTAGCAAATTGTTCTGTGTAATGGTATGCTGGATGTATACTATTATAAGAAGCAGTGGATTCAATGCTGAACTTCATTATTGGGCTACTTTAAAGTTATGATCCGTGATACAATACTGAATGAGACTTTTGCTGTATACTACCATCTAATACATCTAGATGTACATCACTAGTACATCTGCTGTTTGATAGAATTAATATACAGCTTTGCATATCAAACAGTTTATGAGAGATTAATACTGGTAGGAAGATTTGGAAAATGTAACGATTGGATTGAGATTCTGAATGTTAAAGTAAAAAATGTTAATTATAAGATCAAATTTGTTAAAATGACGTTATTTGTTTTAATTTTACTCGAAAGAAATTTTTCGATTAATGTATTTATTAATTAACTTTTTAATTAATAATAATATAACTGAAATAAGTTTATAATTTCATATAAGTAATCGGGATTTTTAGATCTTTTGTTAAATGAATTGTATATTAAGTATATTATGATATTTATGCAATTAATAGATTCGTTTATTTACTTCAATTTTTCCTTATAATTATTTTTGAATTAAAGTAATATTATAATTTTGTTATTAAAATTAATATAATTTATCTTATTTAATTACAAAAGAAATATGTTTATAAGTTTATTACAACATTATAATTATTTATGCATAACTTTTGTTTGAATATTACAAATATTGAATATTATAAGAATGTACATATAATAATGTAACAAAAATTAGTCCTTTCCAAACTCTACACCAGTTAATGGTTTATCTATACGATAAAGTGTAGTACCTAAATTGAAATATCCCAAGTATTCTATAGTTTCTGGAGTTGTATCAATATGATAATGACCACCTTCTCCATGATGAGAAAAACTGTGAAAATGTTGAACACGAAGATCTAGATCCTAAAATTATAAATAATGAAACAATGTTATGGAACAATACATGTAACAATGTATAGTAGGATAGACTAAAGACAATTTCAAATTATTTTTTATCAATACAGTTTAAACGTTTTCCTACAATTATAAAATATCTAATTTCATATGATTTTACTTACACTTTCAGAACTAACAAATGTACCAACAGCTATTAAAGGTGTTGACATGTTATAAAAGTGTAACCAATTATTAAGTTGTGCTTCAGTACGTAATGGAGTTACTGAGAAATCTGGCATAACATGCTGTTTGACTTTTCCATTTTTTATTAAAAATGTTCCTCCTAATCCTATAGTTGAAAAAATGTTATACAAATATTTAATTATATTTTTTGTTAGATATAATTATTAATCAAAAAAATTCTGCTTACCAACAAGATTATTGTGATAATTTTGAGCAATTGCTTTTTGCATACATGCAATAAAATCATCATTTCCAATACGTTTTTTAACATGAATTTTTAAGACTTTACCAGGTTTTCCTTCAGTAACAAATAAATTGGCTAACAAAGCAAATCTCGTTTCATTATTAGGTAAATTTTGAAGTTCACAGTTTCCATTTACTTTATTGACATATGAAATATGAGTTCCATTTTGTACATTAGATAATGAAACAACCGTATTCATTATAAGCTATAAAAATTTTATCTTATATTTTAATTATCAATTGAGACATATACATAAATTTTGATTATTACCTCACAATTAGAATTTATATGTGGCCATGGGCCAGCTCCTGCCCCAATAACAAAAGAATCTTCTTTATAATTTAAATGATTTAAGAGTTGTTGAATATCATATAATTTATTTTTTTGTACAATAGGAAGAAGAAATGATGGACCACCAATTTCTAATACTGTTGAATTACCACTTAATCCTAAATATTAAAATTCGTATATTAACTTAAAGTAATACAAAAAAAATACTTTATATATAAAAAATAATATAATTTATTTTACCTGGAGCAGAAAGTGCAAATGGTTCTTGTGTTAAATCAGGGCAATCAACAATTTCTACTTCAACATTTGCAAAATTTTTAATTAATCCTTCCTTTAACACTATTGCAAGAAGAAAAGAAAAAAAATATATAAATATAATTTTCTTAAAATTTTAAATTATATATTTTATTTAAAATTTACCATCTTTTATTTCATCAAGAGAAGGGACATGTAGATTTCTTTTTACTATGGTAAGTTCATTGATATTCAAAGTAGTCATATTTAATATATTTATATATAAATATATAAAATTAATTGAAAATTTGTTTTTAATTAATAATATATATTAATAAAAATTTAAAATAATTCACAATTATGCAAATATAGTTTATATAAGAACTATAGTATTGAGAAATGGTAAAAGAATTAACAAAAACTTAAATATGTTGTGTAAAATCACAAGATTTGCTTTATCTAATCATATGTTTGAGTATGACCTTATTTCATAAGAGTTAATATCAGTTATGTTATTTTTAATTACAATAATTTTTATATAATCTCTATTTTATGTATTAGTAGTTACAAATGTTATATATAATTCAATATATTACAATATATATATATATATATAATTCAAAATATTTTACTGCGTATTTTTTGATATACAAGCATTTTTATTAAGTTTTTAAATTTTCTTTAATTAAGGTATACATATATTGATAAATTTAAATATTGATAAATCAAATAATTTAATATAATTATATGTATATTATAAAATGTAGCAATGAAATAAAAATAATCAATTTACGAATTATTTTCTAAAATTCTTAAACAATTTTATTATTGTATAAATTCTAAGAAACAAAAAAAAATTAATATATTAATACACAATATTATATTAAATAAAAATAAAAAAAATTAAGAATACATTAATACAAATAAATAATAAAAATAAATGAAATAATAAATAATAAATAAAATAATAAATGATTAAAATCAAAAAAATAATTTTTAATTTTAGAATTCATAAAATAATTATATTTCTATGGAAAATTTTAATAAGTGCAAATAAGATAAATAAATATGTTTTATAAAAAAAAATTTCAAGTATGAGATATACATGTACGATAATAAAATTTTCAATTGACGTCAAAGATATTTACTAGTTAGAAATTACTTATAGTTCTCTTCAGAGATGGCAACACGATGCACTTATATTCAAGTAATCAAATATACGCGCGCGCCAAGAGAATCTAAATAACTTTATAATCATTAATATTTTCAACGAAATTTGTTATTAATAATTATATTATCTTGCAAATAAATTTTTCTTTTTGTACATTTTTTTTTATAAACAAAGAAAAAATTATGCATTTTAGATAGTTTTTAATATATTTCTTTGCATGATGTTTTATATGTTATATATATATTAAATAAGTAAATATTTAATAATAATAATGAAATTCAAAATTTGAAAAACGGTATATCTTTTATTTTTTATTATATATTACTCTTAACAAAATAAATTTGCAAGATAATTTATAATATAATTTGTTTCAATTTCATGTCAAAATGATGCGATGTGAAAAATTGAAAAGAGGGTTGGCATATGTCGATGTTCGGTAGGGTTGTGGATGCGCATTGGACAGCGAGAAATCTATCGCGAGTACTAGTCAACGTTCCTGGATCGTATCGTCAGTATGCGGTCGCGCATTCCATGCGAAAACACCTGTTTGTTGTTTTGATTTCTCTACCGTTTTTTCGGTCCTAAATCGCGTTGAATATCACATATTTATACATTTGTCTAACATCTAAAATAGAAAAAGAAACTTTTAATCATAATTGTTAAATATTTTAAAAAAATAAATAGAAACATTTAGAGAATATTTATATTTAATATTCTTGGGTTAAAATAAAAAGGAAAAAAGAGAAAAAAAGAAAGAATAAGAAAAATATTTTGATTAAGAAATTTTAAAATATTATTAAATGTTTAAGAAAAATGATTAAAATAAATATAATTAAGTAAATGATTAATAGAATAATTTTGAAATTATCGATTGAGATCGAAAAAGAAAAGAAAGCACCGTTAAATGCATATTGGTGTATCCGTGTGATAAACGAGAAATAAGGACAAAGATATTGTGGAGGAAGAAAACGAAACGTAAACAGAGAGAAAGAGTGAAGGAGAAGAAGAGTTTTAACCGCGAGAGAGGAACGTCCTCGTGATTTCAACCACGTGTATCTCGTGGTCCTCGTTTAAACACGCGTAAGAGCAATTTTCTCTATTGACGTACGCTGGTTGTTCGTGGTTGCTCGTATTGACACTTTTGTCTCTTTGCAACGAATTTATTCGCGGATAGAAACCAGCATGCAATTTTTAAAAAATTTTTTTTTCACATGCATCTTTTTTCAACATTAATGTAACCATTATTTCGTCATTTTTTCTTTTTCTTTCTTTGTAGCATGCAATTAATTTGAATGTAATTGTTAATTTCCAACTGGATTTTAAAAATTTACATTCCTTGTTAATGTTTATGAAATGTTTTTTCCTTATTTTTATCTATTTTATAAAATTTCTTTCACGAAATTCTTTCGCGGTTAATAATAATAATATTTTGGTAAATTAGTTGCAATAAAAAAATGCAAATCATTTTTATCTATGCGATTCTAGGCGATTTCTTGTTTCTTATTCTCTATAATATAAAAAAATAAAAAGCTTGGAATAATTTTTTATTCCAAGATTACAATTAACTCCAAAATGTAACTTAATGTATTGACTCGGATTGAAAATAATTCTGAATTTTTTTTAAAAATAGTACAAATCTAAATCGATTATATTAAATTATTTGCTTTTTCTAATATTATATCATCAGGCACAGATAAAAATTTATTTAATACTTTTTTTATCTAACGACTTTTCTTTAAAATTATTATCATTAAAAAGAAGAAGAAAGAGAAATTGAAAGAAAGAAAAGAAGAAGAAGAAGAAGAAGAAGAAAAAGAAGAAAGGAGAAGAAAAATTTTTTCCATTAATAATATTCAATGGAAATGAAATGATAATGATAATGATCGATCGATCAATTGTGCTTAATACAGGCGAAAGAGAATCATTTGAATGAAAATGAAAAAGACGATGATCCGATAATGTTTAGTCGTAGTCACAAGACAGGGATGTGCACCGTATGTATATACGTAAGATTGCAGCTCGTAGATTATTTGTAGTCGTTGCTATTGAGATGGTTTGATAGTAGCCCCTTCCTCGCGCATATCTTTATATCGAGACTGAATGGACAGAGAGAGCAGCCTCCTCTATGAGATAATACGCCTGGTTGTACCTAAGTCATTCAGGCCTGAAGTCGGATCCATCGAATCGCGAGAGATCGCGCGAGGTGAGGGTGGACACCGTAAGCCCCTGCAGTCATGCTCACCATACAAAACGAGTGAGTATATCGGTTTGCATGCGATTGGGTAGCCACACGATACTCTTCAGCTTCATCGATGCATCCGTGGATACTTGCCATTCCCGTGCTTTTTCATTTTCTCTAGCTTTCCAGAAATCACCGCCACGCCGATGCATTTCCGCTTCGAGCTTTTGATCATGAGTTTCAGAAGTCGCCCTTCAATTCAGTGACAGCGATTATTATATCTTATACATTTCCAGGATTAAACAAATATTTCATGATTCAAATCACCTCCTCGATGATTTCTCACATATATCGATTTATTTTTCTAAATTTTCGCACGTTGCGTCTCGTTCGTTAAACGCATTCTAAATCTTTTCATTCGTTTAAAATGAACTTGAACACTATCTATCTATATATTGTTTCCAGTGATACGCGCTTTATGGAAAATCCTGCTTTTATAATTTCGGGTTCTTTTCTCCCCCGACATCTCACCAAAGAATAAAGCAGCGTCGCTCGGCTTAATACATTCATCCACTCTTTAAACTTTCTTTCAGATGGAAGAATCATAGTCTTTCACCTTCTTTGTTAACGGTTTCATGGTGATTATACGGCTTATAGCAATAGGACTTTTTAAACGACGTACATAACGTATATACTTTATTAAACATAGTATCGAACGATTTTCGAATCTTCTTACAGATTTCCGAATTTTGGTCTATTCGTATTTTTAATATATTTTACGTATTTTACGTATACGATTTCACGAATAGCGAATCTTTTATCCATTCGTAAGAACGTTCTAAGATCGTAAAAATATGTAAAGAGAACGTATGTAAATCGTTTGAAGAGCTTTTTGCTTATAGCGAAATCTGTGACACGATGCACGCAATTACGAAGGTGCGGTTCCGGGTAGATGCCGTGACGTGGTTCCTCGGATCGACGTGGAGTCCCTTTGCATCGTGTGTAGCAACACGGCAATAAACCACTACAGTAACGATGCATAATCTAATGGTGGGTTAAGTATGGGACAGCTTGCTTCGTACCTCTCTGCGGTTCATTAATTGCAGCTTGCTCTCTCGACTAGCGTGCTGTTATTCCGATCGTCCAAGCGGGACAACAACAACCAGGGGTTGAAAGAGAAAAAGCCTCGTCACACACGTGTCTACAATAATGCCTACATTCTTAAAGGGAACCCTAGAAACCTACGAGTTTCCTTTGTTTTATCTTTTTTCCAGTTTCTTTCTCGGCGAGGATATTAATCGACCATTATAACCGACAATTCATGCACGTAAATCGAGTTTGCTGCACATCAATTTCAACATCGATAAATGGGAATCTTTGCCTCGGAATTCGTTCGAATTCGTGAAAGATTCCAACGATTTTACAGGTTCCTATGTGCGAAATGTACTGTAAAAGCGATCTCCGATAAAAGTAATTCGCAAGATTGCTTTCCGACATTCGTCTTACACGATCGTTTCTTTTCTTAATGTTTACAATTCAATTTTCTTTTTATTAAAAATTCCTGCCATTCCTCGTTTCTGGCATCGAACTCTTTGTTTTTCATTAAACATACATCGTGTCATGGCCGTTTGACTTTCCTCGAATCCCTCGCGAGTCGTAGCTGCCTGCGTCTCGACAAGTATATCGCGTGATACATTCGGATTAATAGACAATGCCACTCATACTCGTTTGTCGGAATATGCAATTTTATCGAGTACGTATTATCTAAGATAACAACTCGATAACAACCTGTAATTAATTGGCACTCGTGTATCTTCTTTTAAGGAAGAGATTTTCATAAGGGAAACAAATCGGTGCCCATAATCCGTTTAACACGAATCCTGTTTTATAATTGTTCCCGCAAATTACAAGAAATAACGACAAATATATATATATATAAAACTTTTCACTTCGAAAGATTTGATTTTAAGACAGATTTCATTAATGAACGAAAGTTTAGAGAAATAAAAGGATGTTAAACTTGCCGCCCGGTTGTTGCGAGATTATTACTTCGTATTCAGAGAACAACAGGCAATGCGCGTCACCAATGATCATTTTGTTTGGCTGCGGTTTACGGAAGTCAGCTGTAGGCAAGCGCCTCCTCTGCTCCTAGTTGCGCGTTCTATTAAACTTAAATAGGAAACGTTATTTTCCGGATTAATTTAATTTCAAGACGTCTAAGATGGTGAAGATAAATTGCAAAGATGAAAAAGAAACTTTAATATCAATCCTGTTCTCAGTGCCTCTTATCGTTCTTTCGTTATTCGATTAATCGTTGCGTTTCGCAGCGAGAGAAGATATAAAAAGATGACGATCGCAAGGATTTCACTGGGAATGAAAAAGAAGAAGAAAGTGAACGCGCTTACTAATTTGCGTTTAAAATTACACTTGAAAATCAACCACTATTCAACGATTGACCGTTGTTTGTTCAATCCCTTCCTTAGACGTTTAATTTTCTTTCATTACGTGTAGAAGAAAAACACGTGTATCAAAGGAATTTCTCGTGCACATCGATGTCAAAGGCTTTCCTTTCTTCCCGAGGCCTTGCTCGTTCATTACTCGTTTGCTCGATTATTTAATTTCCCTGGTGAATGGAAGGGAGACAAAGGAAACCCGTGGCATCGGAAAATCATGAATACATGTGTATCGTCGTGTTCAATGGATGGAAAATATCGCGTAGATTAAAGTATCGTTACATATCTTGTTACGTATTAAATTTGTAGTTTTATATTTCAACCTAACCCTGAAAAATAATATTACACGCCGATGTACGAGTGTATCTATGTACAAGTATTTCATATTCTACTTTAACTTTAACAGGTTAAAGTTTCGATCGATTGATCAAAAAAAAAAAAAAAAAAAATCACTTTCGCATGCTGCGCACTTAAAAGTAAATACTCTTCCTTTAATGCAGTTAAATGCAAAATAGCTCGCATAGTTTAATTAAAAGAGCTTGTCCTCGCTTGTCATCTCTACACCCTCGCACCCTTCTCTTTCTACTCACGTACAAACAATTCAATGTGTACGCATGCTTTATATATCTGTAACCAGTTTACCATGCAGTGTTTACCATCATCGGTATATTCTATCGATAAAAATTCGAATTTACCGTATTAAAGCGCATCGTGATACTTTGTAACGAGACGCACACGTAATCGTAAACATCTCGGTTCGTAAACGTTCGTTGTGCACGATCGCCGGAACGGCGCCAAGTAAGCGGGCAACGCTTTCGGTTGGGAAAAATTCAGGGAAATGGTCACGTTATTTCAGCATGTCACCGCGTAATGGCTCGTGCGTGGCGGAAGTAAGCTCGGTGAGGAGTCTTTCGTCGGACGATGTCTCGGCGACGAAGACGAACCGAAAGAAATCCTGCTGGGCACGTGCTACGGATCCGGCTCATCGCCGTGGACGTCGAATTCAGTTGTTGCAGATGTTGGTTTTGCCATTCATACCGATCCTAGCATTGATCGTCCAGACGGCTAATACTCTCCACGATATCTTGATCTATCGGCAGGAGGTCTCTGACATCGAAACGCAGGTAATCCAAGAATCAAATGTTTTCTTCGATTGAATAATTTGTTCTTTTGATGATTTGTTGCTACTTTCGCTTCCATTCGTGCGCTCTCTCTCTCTCTTAGATCCGAGAGTCAAATAAAATTTCTAAAAAAAGATTTCGAAAAATAAAGTCTTCGCAATTTTCGTCACGAAATATACGTGTAATTTAACGATAATCGATCGATGAACTATGTCAAAGGAACGAACGAGTGAGTAAACATGTGCCACACCTACGCATTCATTCTTTCAATCGTAGTGCTACGATCCTACTGTCCATTTCTTCGATTGTTTCCCCGTATATAGATATGACAACGAATTGATTTGCAAACACTTTATCGATGATTTATAATGATTTTATGGTTTATTTATGATAGGATAATTTTTCTGAAAAATGAATTTCTCCCTTTTTCTTCTTAAACTTGGTACGTTAAATCGTATCACTGTGTGATCACACGATCAAGAGTGATACGATTATTAGTTAGATGTTATTTTATCAAGATTTTAATTAAAAATCAAATAAATTGTCAAATGTAAAACTGTGTAATTCAATACATTTTTATTACTTTTTTCCGACATTTTTATTTATCGCTCTTTTTAAATGAAAAAAAAAAAAAAGATTTGCTATTGCGAAGCACACGATGATTACTAAATCGGTATATTTTATGGTTGACCTCGATTTCTTCATTTTCCAGTTCAATGCCTTCTTTAATGTACAGTCGCTTCTCTTAATATCGGGCATGCTAAATTTTAATGAAACTTAATTCGACTTTAACGCGCTCGTACGAATTTAAGAATAACAAATTAAACGATTGATTATAAAATTCTGATACTCTATACTTGAATTTATGATAAATCTATATACATATATTTATGTAATATTACAACGTTGATAAATTTGACAGCATCGATTTACCGATTAAATATGATTAGAAATGATATTTTCCATTGTGATGTAAATAACTAAGCAATAACTCATTCTATCACAACACAATGCATTGGTCATCAACAAAGATACATCGATATTGTTTCATGTTGCGTCCAAGTTCTTCACAATGGTTCTTCATACGGTATCATATTGTTACCAGTAAAGCGATCGATCCTCGAAAATAGAATGGAATTCTCTCTGTTGAAAAGAGAAATTCACAACAACACAGCTTTCAACAGGATTCTTTTATTTCTACCTACCTCTAAATTCATACTCGCGACGTACGACGTATCAAATCGTTTTCAAACGTTTCCGGTATTTCGAGTTTCCAATCTCCGCCTTCGCTCGAATCTAAGATTTTGTCTCGAACAATTGGAGAACGAGTCAATCACTGCGCATATAACTGAAGGGAAATGGACGGACAACGAGGAACAACAAGTGCTTTGATACCACTCTTAGCTTACTTAAGTCCAAGAAAATTTCCATATCGGAATGAAATAGTGTCGCTCGCCATTTGTGGATGATTATTATATTGTAGCGTGCGTTCAGAAGGGTTGATAAGGAGGAGAAGGAGGTGGAGGTGATAGATCGAAATTGATCGAAACGAGGGTGTAATCTCGAGTGCACTGTTCGATCTCGAGTTACTTGTTTGACGAGCACGGTGGCACGGCACGAGGAAAGGTGGAAAAGAATGGACGTATTCTCCTCCTTGCTTGTCCTCGTCCCTATCTTCATCAGTGTTTGCCGTCGCGTCCTTCTGCTAAGCGTGTCGAGAGTTTTATACCCGTTCACGTTGCTGCTCTGCCACGCCCTCCATAATTAAAATCTATAGGAAAACCAAAGAAGAAACTTAATTTGCCTTTTAAAAGTACGCCGTTTCCTTCTACATTGTTGGTCAAAATTAAATTGCTCGCCAATACCATGGAATAATTATATCGATTACCCTGGCGTTAAACGTTAAATTTCTTGATAAAAGTATAAAAGATCTCTTTCTTTCTTTCTTTCCTTCTTTTCAAATCTCTATAAACTTTCGTTTTCAATGATATAAAATAAAATCGTGACGAAGATTTGTATTCATTCAATCAATACGCTCGCAAAATGTTTACTATCACGATTAATTCTGGGATAACGTGTATATTAGAGTCGTGGAAAGCTGACATTATTTTATTCCACGTTTCCCATTTTCATTTTCAATCGAACGAGCATCAACGTATATTATTATTTGAAAATTATATATAAAAGATACCAAAAACTGATCAAGAGATTAATTTAATTTTACCAGACGTTCATCGATCATTCTGCCATTATACATTAATCGCGATAAATTTCGATATTCGTTGGTTGCATATAAAAACGATTTGCTCTTCTCGTCGTGAAATAAAAAAAGAAAGAGATGATATTTTACTACTACTTTTTACAACGTTTCATCACGACGGCCGACACATAATTGTTAGAATGCTGTATGAGAATGAAACGTAATGGAACCGTCACAAGTATAACAGAAGGCCATTTAGGTACTTAGAAGTTGGAGTGACCGCACGATGTGTAACTAGGAGATATTCACCCATCCTATCGTATCCACTTTGCCCTTCCGCCCCTTACGATCAATTCTATCTCCTTTCACAAGTTTCACGAACTCGGAAAATAATTGGTTATTAACTGGCGGAATATTCGATCCGTGTATTTTGCGATACTCTATTCCAATTAATAACAATAATAATTTTCGATAAAATGTTTTAACCAAGCTCTTTTTGTTTTCATTCCTTCGCTATTTTCCCTTCAAATGCTTAGAACGATACAATTCGTAATGATCGATTTCTTGTACAGGTAACAATCGCCACTGATTTGGGAAAAGTTGTCACGCGGATGCAGCTCGAAAGATCCGAGGTTGCGTTCTTTATTTACACCAATGGGAACACTCTAAGGTATTAGCGCGTAACGTAATGTAATGTTAAGTTCTCAAAGCGTTCGTTATATCAAAGGTCAGAGTCGCACGATCTAACCTGTGTTGCAACCCACATTGTTCATTCGTACGAAACGCATTAGACGTGTCCCTGTTACGTATACGGTTTCGTAGAGGTTTCACTGTTTCCCAGGTAATTTTAAAATCGCTTGATCTCCCGATATACGTGACTCAGTAACAAAACTCGTTCTTTTAAACAAGAAGAACCCTTTAACGCGCGGGTCAATGAAAACAGATGGGCAACAGGGTATTGTTTAATCAGAGACACCGCTGAAAATGCTCGTTCCTTGGCGTTTCGAGAAAACAATTCCGCGTGAGGGAATTGCGTTCGAAATAAAGATTCACGCCTAGGGTGAAATGATTGTAACATCGTAACAAGTAGAGGGAAAATTTAATCTCGAGTTACTTATCTTCGATTTGTAATTATCACATCGATACTCGGAAATTCAAGGTTCGAGGTAACGATTAAAGTCTCATGATCAGTGAAACGTAAGATATTGACCTGACCCTTCCGCTTCGATTCTTCCACAGTAGCAGGGGGGGGAAACTCTGTTGAAAATATTAACGAATTTTCTCCGGTTACAAAAATAAATTGGAGAATCGTTCTGGTGAACGAAAATGTCTCGGCTTTGCGAATGCGCGAACGTGAACTAAAACGAATAAATAAGCCAACCTTCTCCGCCAATTTATCGACGTAACGCTAATACGCCATGGTCTCTTGCATTTGTTCAAGGTCAAACTTGACGCAGAGGTTCGCCATAACTGATCAAGCTCTTCATAACATGACTACGTGGCCCCTGGTCTCGGTGCCGAGGGATGAGAGCAAGACGCAAGCCTATGACGTGGTCAGCAAAGAGGCTTTTCAAGCACGCCTCGAGGATTTCAGGTAACGAATCGATTAATAAATACTCGGCGGCTCTCTTCTTTACTCCAGACAGAATCCACGTGTATCGCACGATGAATGACGTCAGAACTTCCCCTTATATGCATCACGACTTTCCCTCTTCATCACTGTAACTTTCTTTCTTTTTTTCTTTTTCTTCTTTTTTTCACGTTATTGGTCAAGTAACACGATTTTCTTCATCCTTGCCTCTGCGAACACCTTTTACGACGATTACTCGGATTGAACTTTTTTGAAATTTGAAATGGAAATTAATCTTGGAATTAATTATACTCGTGACACGTATCAAAGTAAAGGCGGAAAGAAAGAAATTACGTCGAATAGGGCGATAAAATGTATCGAATTAAAATTTGGCTAATTCTAATATTTTCACCTTTCGTTGAGGATTGGATGGAAAGTTACGACAGAATCCTCTATTCCTTCAAGCCTTCGTTCCGACACTTGTTGAATTTCCATTCAACCTCGAAGTGGACGATTCTTTTCTTCCGCGTATCTCTCCTCGTCGCTCGATAATATAGAAACTTTTTCTTCTTCTCCCCGATAAATCCGGTATTTCAGCTCAACGTTCATTTCCATATATATTATAATTTATATGTAATAACTGATATTTATCGGTAAAAATATTGTTGAGCGAATTTTAATAATATCGTTCGGAGGGAATATCATTTTGAAAAATCGATCGCACATCAAATGATATATGATATATGAAATCGAAAAAAGAAAAATCAATCAAAAATGATCGACAAATTTTCACTTGTTAATATTAATTAATTTCACTCGCGTTATATCGCACAGAAGATTAGGATATTAAAATTATTTTAATACACGTGCGGATGCAACGTGTATAATGGTCCAATGGCGGTACTCGATCATCTAATTAGAAAGGGAGAGCCAAAAGGCGCGGCAAAGAAGATACATATGGTATGGTAAAATGGTGTATGCTTTTATAATAGCACCGTCGTCGTCGTATTTGTCTTGGCATATCGATCGATTATAAAAATACGTGGCAAGGATCCGGTTTTTCCAAGACCGAGACCGATTATCGTTACATCTCGTCGAAATACGTGTAATAAGTGTGAACTTGACTTATTGGAAATTTAATATTTTCACTTTCTTCGCGTTGTCAAATTTATTAATTAAAATTATCGAAACGCAAAAGGGAGATTAGTCGAACACTTCAAATTACAGTCCAAAGCTAGATTGAAAACACGTTGAATATTAATACGTCTCTGATCGGAAATATATGCAAAAATTACGTACTCCATATTCTGACGAACTGAAAACTGGTGAGAGAACTTCAATTTTATATGTCATCCTTTACGTATAATATCCGTTATCGATAAAGGCCAAGAGTCCAAGTATCATTATTATAATTTCGATAATTTCGTTATAATTTAATTCTTGATTGTGTTAACAATGATTTGAAATAAAAGAGCACTCGTCGAGTCTTGAAATTTGAAAAATATATACGACGTCTTGTCAACGTCGAAATATCAATAAAAGATAAACGAAAGGATTAATTTTAGAATATTAGTACTGACATTTTATTAATCTGTCTGGCAAACGATACTAATTAAAGGACGTTATGCTTCCCGCATAAATTATCTAGGGTGACATGTTAATGCAATGGAAATTTCTCATCTACGTGACCGCACGTGTATATTATCTACGCGTTATTTCCATTTGAACACTTATTTTCGTTAAGCAAAACGGATCGTTTCTTTCGATCCCCACGATCGATGTTTTCAATTTCTTCTCTAAATTTTGGAAAATTTTCTGAAAATTTGTTAAAAATTATTGTAAACAAATATAAAAAAATATTGTAAATATTGTAAAATATTTTGCGAAAAAAATAGTTTGTTAAAAAAAAAAAAGAAAAGGTATAATTAAGAAGCAAGTCGATCGAAAAATATATAAAATTTTTACTCACGTATCGCGATGTCAACAATGTCAAGATCGTTTGATTCCGAACTTTCTTCTAATAAGAAATTCTCCATTGATCGATCCTAAGGTTTATAGTTTTTGCCTTTGGCTATTGTACGAGCATACGTCGGATAATAGAACGCATTTCTGTCAGCGGGGACACCCGTAACAAGGAGCTAACAATCCCCTTCTTTACCACCAAAGATATTACCCACATGGTTGACAAAGATAACGGGAAGGAAAGAATGCGTGTCATCTCATCGAAAAAAAGCCGATTCCCGGAGTTTTATTAATCTTCAGCCGATCGATCGATCGATCAGTCGCCAATTAAATTAATTAACGTAGTTATTTAGCTGATTATTTTCAACGTTTTAACAACCTTCTATCGCTATAGCTGGTTTCATTTTGGCCAATTAACGTTCTAATGATATTCGTTTCGCCTTTATGCAACGTGCCTGTAAATATACGTTTATCGAACTATCGAAATACTTTTTTAAAGATTAGAATTATCTTGATGACTAATATCGCATTTGTGTAAACATGAAAAGTGTCAATATGTATATATATATATATGTCATTACGATTAAAGCCAAAAAAAGAAAAAAGCATTTAAGAAAATGCAATTGAATCCTCTAATGAATCGTATCTGCCTTATTAAAATGTCAAATGGAAATAACACATAAGTACGAAGAAGCGGTAATAAATTCCCTCTCAAAGAAATCGTACGTCATTTTGCCTCTGTCGCGCCTCGGCCTTCTCTGTCGAACTACCTTTATGAGCAATGGATGAGGTTGTCACACATGAGCGCGTGACCGCCCATTTGGAGCAGTAGACAATATTTTTAGACCCCTCTACCCGCCTCCCTCTTTCCACCCCTCCTCTGCTTTCTCTTTGTCGTTCTATGACTATCACGTCTCTAACTAAAAACTGCCTCGATGCAATGAATACATCTAGTATCTCATCGACTCGAATCAATCTTCGCATATATATATATAAGTATATCCTGCGAAAAGATTCTCTGTTCAGAGTTTTATTCTTATTCGTAATAAACTGCAAATTCTTCTATTTTATAAAAAGAAAAAGAAAAGAAGAGGAGGAATTCGGGAAATCCCTTGTTATATCCTTACAATATTATTGTTATTCGTTAAGTTTCTTACCCTTTTTAGAGCATATACTTTATAATGGAATGGATATATACCATCATTCAATTTTTGATACTTGAGCAACGAGATTTAACGGAGGTCTTTGCAGGTACAAAGTTTGTTCGTTTCTTAGGCAGAAGATAAGTTCGGAAGAGAGCAGCATTACCGAAGTGATGACATGGTACACGAGCGTAAACGCGGCTATGCTAGATCATCTAACTAATCAGATCAAAGAAACGGATAATAGCGGAGTTTGGAGGTGAGTCTTTGGTAAAAAGAAAAAAAAAGAAAGAAAGAAAGAAAGAAAATGATTTGGTAAATAATATTTCTTTTTAAAATATTATTATTATCTTATTTGAGACATGAAACGGAAAAGAAGAGAAGATAGTTAACTTCGGTGGATTCGTTTGAGTAAGTCGATTTTTCAGTTAACAGAAAAAGAAAGTTTCTGCAAAAGTGGGATGAAGAGTTGTGAAGCAAGTCGAGTTGCCCATAGCTTCTCTAAAATAAAAATCAATTTCAAAGTTCGAGTCAACTTTTCTTCTCCTTTTTTCTTCCTCTTCTCGTGGATATATTCACAAGTTATCATAGAACTTATTACACGTTAAAAATACGTTCGCGCAAATACGGAAATATATCGTATCGTTTCAGGTATTTGATAGCTTTTAAAAACTTACTGAGAAGCATCGAGAGTTTGGGTATTGCCTCCGTGTACGGAATCAATTACTTTGGGCGTGGAATCCTTCTGGGGGACAATTACGTCAGCTACGTTCGCCACGAAGCTCTTGGACGTGATCTCCTCAATGGATCTCTCACATACGTGCCTTCTCTCAAGCATTTTTACGCCGAACTCACCCGCACCATGCCAGATTATGGGAGGATTAAGTCCAGGTAGGCGCAACGATTACGTATTTAAGAAGAAAAAATTATTGTAACGGAGAGGAAAAGAAAAGGGGGAGAGGAAGGTCTGTTGGGAAAAAGTGTAAAATGCATGAAATAGAAAAGGGAGATAGGTTTGTTCGGAAAACATGCGTTACAGACGAGATGAAATCCTCCAGAACCGGAAGAGGGAACCGAATGTCGAAGACGCGATCGCTTATTTCGATTCAATGGCGACTTACGTGGACGAATTGCGAAAACTTCAGAAAGAATTGCGTCACATGATTAGGTAAATATTCACAATGGTTACAATTTCTCTATCGTTGAAATTTTCGAAAAATTATATTTTTAACAGAGATTACGTGAACTCGACTTTACAAGACGCAAGTAACAAAGAAGCTGCTGGGATAGCTATAGTTGTGCTAGTGTTGGTCGTCTCTCCCATCATTATAATACTAGTACGTAACGCGGTTGCCACGATTCAAGTAAGTAAATATAATTATTCGATGTAGTTTTTATGCAACTTACTTATTTCGCAAAAATTAGAAAACTCGATTCAATTTATCGACATATTTCAAAACAAGTTACGAATGATGTTGTTATTTTACCAATTATATAATTATTTTACTCACATTATCCGCAATAGCAAGATATCGAAGTTAAAGATTTTTTTTCGTTTTATTCATTTTTTTATTCAATTTCGCGATTTGAATTTTGGTATTTGATCGTAAACAATAACAATAAGGAGTTTCTTTCCTTGAAAATTTTAGATGTATGCGGCTAATCTGGCGCAGAAAGCCCGGGAACTGAAACAAGAAAAAGGAAAAAGCGACACATTGCTTTTTCAAATGTTACCACCCAGCGTTGCTCAACAATTGAAACAAACCCAACAGGTAATTAAGCTTTGAAAGTATTATTATACTGTTGATTTATAATCATTCCCTTCGTTCCGTCCAGGTTCCAGCAGAATATTACGAAGCGGTGACCGTATATTTTAGCGACATTGTTGGATTTACAGAAATTGCCGCAGAGAATACTCCTTTAGAAGTAAAATTCTTATATCACTATCTGCAACGTAATTCCCGATTTTATTTTTACTTTAAGTTATCGCATCATCCTAGGTTGTCACCTTCCTGAATTCGATCTACAAGTTATTCGATGCTCGCATCGAATGTTACGATGTATACAAGGTTGAAACGATTGGCGATTCGTACATGGTTGCATCCGGGTTGCCCGTTAGAAACGGTAAAATTTCATCCCATTCGATCCAAGTTGCACAAATTATCAATGTATTTTAATCCAAAGCGATGATTTCGAAGGAGACAAACACGTATCTGAAATAGCAACGATGGCCCTTGATCTCTTAGCAGCTTCGTCGGTGTTTCAAGTACCAAAGCGACCCGGGGAACGGCTTCAAATACGAAGCGGCGCCCATACAGGACCTGTCGTCGCCGGAATTGTGGGCAGCAAAATGCCTCGTTATTGTCTTTTCGGGGATACCGTAAATACGGCCAGTCGCATGGAATCAACCGGAGAAGGTATCCATTCAACTTTCCTATTCATGTACACTTTTCATGCACGTTTTTAATTTTTACTCATTTCCCACCAAGCCCTGAGAATACATATCAGTCTAGAAATGAAAAAGGCTTTGGATGCCGTGGGAGGTTTCAAAATTGTACGCCGTGGTTTAGTCGACGTTAAGGTAAATAATTCAAGGTGTATATATATATATATATACCATTATGTAAGAAAATTTTTTTCAGGGAAAGGGACTAATGGATACATATTGGCTGGAATGTAAGGACGGTGGTATCGCTCGTGCGGCGGAATTAGATTTGCCCTCGTTCTTCGAGGACGTGCGACCAGTTTTCATACGTCGTTTACGAGAGGAAGGTACCCTTTGATGCGAACCGTATTCCCGACGGGACCTCTGGTACCTGAACCGACCACCTACTCCTTACATTCGTCTTTCGCAACCTAACCTTATTGACCACTTAAAGAAACCCACCCAAGTTCGTAAAAATCGACTGTCTCATCCAAACCTTCATATTACCCCCGTTAAGCCACCCCCTCAATCTCAGTCGAGTATCGAGTCGCAAGACTCCGCGACATACGAGGGAACCCAATCAACGACACCCTGCCCGCCGAGTTACTCTCCAAGTCAACGCAGTCGTTACTCCCAACCGAATCTACCTACTCTTTTGATATCCCACGAAAAAAGATCTGGGGGTTCGGCCGATCGCCGTATTAGGATGTCTCAGCCTACGTTGAACTCCAGCTTCAGCGGCATCAACTTTGCCGGAATGAATCGTAGTTCCAGACTGTCTTATCCGAGTCTTAGAGCAGCTTCTGGGGATAATAGTATCAACGAGGAAGAAAGATTATCGGCGCGAAGTGTACAAGGTTTCAGCGGGAGTTCAAGAGGAAGTTGGATGGATCAAGGTTCCTCGAGATTATCTCAATCGGACGTGACACGGTTTATCTTGAGGCAGGACGTGCCGGCGAAACGAGAGCGTCTCTCTCAATCAACTCTAGTTATCGGTGATTATCATCCCGGTCGCGGTCAACAGAGATTATCCCAACCTTGCCTAAGTACAGGGAAAGATCTTAACTTACCCACAATGGTTTTTCACTCTCCGTCTCCGCCGTCTGTTAAACACAAAAGATTCTCTCCTGCCATACACGCTAGTCAGAGAGAACGCCTTTCGCAATTAGATATTGGTGCTAAGTATAGAAATTTCAAAGAATCCGCCGCGACGAAATTCAATCGGGATAGATTTTCAATACCCGAACTGGAAACGCAAAATGATCTTAAGTTATTGATAGCTGGCACACCGAAGCAGAGATTTAGTTTAGATAGTCAATTGACGCGTAATCAAGATGTAACTCGGTCTAGATTATTGCCAATCGCTAGTTCACCTATCAACGAACACCAGCAAACTAAGATTGAAGAACAAACGGGTATCCCAGGAGGTAAACTTAAAAGCCCCACTAGAGAAGGCCTTGGAAGTGTGCTCGTGGCAAGTACAACTCCAATATTACCACCGAATGAAAGAGAATTGTTGTCAACCGAGTTAAGTAAAATAACAACTGCGGTTGTTAATTCGACACAACAACAGAAGGATCAAACGACGCTTAGAGCGAGCAAACTTCATAGATCAGTTTCACCTATTCCTACTAGGGAAAGAATGTCAGTGCCTGAAATAAGAAATTCGAGTCTACGCCGATTGCTTGACCCACCGATGAGGCAAAGGCACAGTATTACGGGCAATTTAAGACAGAGTATAATCCTTCCGATTAAGCCTCTCGATTTTGGCAAGAAATCGCCGAAGCATTTGTTCGAAGAAGCCCTGGAAAGATTTCGAAAGGATGAGAAAGAAGAAAATCGAAAGAACGAAATTTCAAATTCAGAAACTTTTCTCGATATTGTCGATGAACCTAAACATATTCAAAAACATTACTCGTACACGTATGAAAGTACCGATGACAGTTCCTCGATATTTGGAAAGATAAGCATGTCTGCGATACCAAAGAAGAAATATTTAGAAAGTAATTTTGATGAAAATGAACAAGTAATTACTACAGTGATCGAGACGGATGTACCAATGATAATAGCCAATCCAAAATATGTAAAAAAATCATCTTATTCGAGCGAAACCCCAAAATGGATTAGAAAATATTTAGAAAGCGAAAGTCCGAAAGGAGGAAGAAAGATGGCAAGCAACAAGGAGAAAACTAACAGAAGGAATAGTCGGAGGAAAAGTTCTTTGGAATCGATGGAAAGCGAGAAAATTACGGATAAAGTTCGTTCGAAATCAGTGAGCAGCGGTGAAAGGAGTCCGATGCTAAGAAACACCGGTATACAATCCGAATTGAAAAATATGAAGAATACATACGTAAGAATCGTTCCTTCGAATAAAACTCAAGAAAACAGATATGAAGTAAAGATAGAGAATAATTGGATCGATGGAAATATTCACGGACTATATGGTGATGAATGTGAGGATACGGATTCCGATGATTCCACGTCCATTTAAATTAAACTAACGATACTAATCGAATAGATAAAACAAAGAAATTTTGTCCAATTAATTTATAATGATATTTGTAAATTGGTGAGAGATTAAAGAAAAAATTCATATTGTGTACTTAAAGCATAAAATGCTACGAATTTTATGAAAATTGATATTTTCTAGTTGCCAGTCAAGGATATGTATTAGATAACAGTTTGATTAGCCTAAAGTACATCTTGGAAACGAAATAACGAAAACTGATATGTCCGATCCCAATTTTATTTTCTCATATTTGTAATGATCTTTGGATCTCGATGTATTATTTTCATTCAAACGAGAAATTTTATTTTTATTAAAATAAAATTAAAACAACTTGTAAATATTTGAATTAATTCTGTTATACTTATTGCGATATATAGTTAAGAAATTTTTAGTAAAATTCAGGACATAGTTTGGTATTTTATTGTCACTATTATTCGTAATTCGTATTTAAAATATAAAATTTTTTAATGCTTGCTGTGAATGAAAGAAAATGTATCAGAAAAAATATAGTCAAATTAGCTATCGCATCAAATATATAAATTGTATGAAATGTTCATTTTCTTGTCAACATACCACCGACACTCCTACAGTTTTATAATATAAGTATCGAGAAATTTATATTTTTTTTCTATGCTAGTCATCAATGAGATTCATGTAAATTTCATCTCAAATTCCTATTATATATATATAACGAAATATTTGCCTTATAAAAATATTTCAAAAAATTTGTATTTCGCTTGAACATTATACAATTATATTGATATGTATTACAGTGTTATGATATTATAACAGCATAACGCAATTGATGTAACGTTATAATATCTTAAACTCAGTATGAATGTAATATTACGGTCATGAATGTGAAACTTATCGTGAAAGTTATCGTAATCATAAAATTGTTAGTCCTTTATATGTTAGTCATTTAATATATTAAAGATGTTATACCAAAGATATAATCAAAAGGAAAAGTATATAACATGTATTTAATTTTTAAGAAATGTGAGATCTTTGCATATTTTGAATCTCGTTACAAATTAATTTTTATCAAATGGAAAAATGATTCAAATTCATAAGTTTTAAAATAATTTATAATTTTTTTTTAAACTTGAAAAATACATGCAAGAAATTTTACCTGAATTATATAATAAATAGATTTGCACCATAAATTTGCAAAACATAACGCACTTTAAATTTACATATTTTGAATATAATATATTATGAACATAGCATATCTAAATTTTAATCGTTATATCATGATCATTTAATTATTTTTTAAAAAGTTCCACTATTGACGAAAATTATATTATATAATGAACAAATAAGAGCAACTCGTAGAAATACATTTAAAATAGTAAATGTAAAAACGATCAGATAATTACTTTGTTACGAAGACGGTGTTCTTTTAGGCACGGCATAGAACAAAAACGATTAGAATTATATTCGAAAGGCACCTGACCTGCCATATCCACACCACATTGAAAACATCGTGAAACTATAGTGCAACCTCCTTCTTTTAAAATACGTTGTTCTGCAGCCAATGCTCTCTGTAATAGAAATTCATATTATTTAATAATTTAATTTATCAATACAATATTTATATATTTCATAATTATTTTTTAAAAGATATACTTTTTCTCTATCACTGAGACAAAGGTATCTTTGTTTTGCATCTTCTTCTTGCTTTTTAAGTTCAAATTCTTTTCTCTTCAATTTATCTTTTTCTCGCTTTATTTTTCTTTGTTGTCTTTTTTTTTCTGATTCTTCGTGTTCTATTTCATCAGTAAGTGGTCCAGGTATTTGAGACTTTATAATAGACATATGTATCAGTTTATAATAGTAATAAATAAAAATAATTTTAATGAATAAAAAAAAAATAAATAATAAATACCTTGCTATAATTAAATTTATCGGGATTAGCGCCCATAAATCTTCTAAAAATATTTCTAGTTTCCTTATCATTCGCCGCTGCATATGGTGTTTGCAATTTCTTATTTTTATTGCAAGGATCTGATCCAATTTCCAATAATTGCCTAAAATCGAGTAACTAGATAAAAGTTCTATAAAATAAAAAAAAATTAGGCTAACATTGATATACCACACTAATTTCAAGTGTCCACCCAAGGCTGCTAAATGTAGCATTGTGTTACCATCTTCATTGGAATCATTTACCAATTTTGTTATATCATCTTTGTTTATAATTGAATGAGAACTTATAGTTACATCTTCTTTATTTTGTTCTTCTAATTCAAAACTTTTTTCTACTTGAATTAATAAACCTTTAATAACAGATGTCAGTAATTCATTATCACCTAATTTACATGCAGACCATAATTTAACTTTAGCATTGGCCAATATTTCATTCATTACACATTCTGGAAAAATATATTTTAATAAATATAAAAAATATAATTAAAAGAATATAATAATAATTCACCATCTTTTTTTGTCTTTTTCTTCTGACGACGAGATTTTTTATTCTTCATATATCTTGGTACAGTATCTTGAAAAGCGAGTAAATTTTCATGAAATTCTACTTCTAATTCTTGTTGAATTAATGAAACATCCATTGGAATATTAGGAGTGTTTATTTGATTATCCAATTCTTCAACTTTATCCAATTCTGATTCTGAAGATGATTGTGCTAACTTAGCAACTATATCTGAAAGATAAGATTACAAATAATAATTTATTTTTATATTAATTTTTTATAATTATAACTATTAGATATTTATAATGATATTTTAAATTTTATACCAGGTAAAGGACGGCATGGACTTTTTCTTGGTTTTGCTCTATCTATATAAGATCGAGAATTTCTATGTTGTCTTTCAGGAGATGGTTGAGCAGGAACTTTATTCTTGTCATTATCTTGTATATTACGGATATTACTGGAAGCATTAGAATCGTTTTCTTCATTTTCTGTTTTTATTGGAATTTCGCCAGAAACATCAGTTTTTGACAATTTTTTTCTAAGAGGTTGACGAGGTGAAATAGGAAAAGAATCTGTAAAATCAGCTGCAGAACCTATAATATATAGCATTAATGAAGTAAATCTAAACATATTGAAATATTTAGAATCAATATTAATATTGTACCATAAATTTCCATTGTACTTAATATATCATACACTCTTTTAACTTCACTGAATGTTGCTCTACGAGTAGGAAAAGGCAATGGTCTTAATCTTAAATCATTCTTATCTAAAGGTGGATTTTTTCCTCCAAATAATACAGTTCGATTATATGGACCAACAGCTCTATATAAAATTAGAGAGGAA
This sequence comes from Apis cerana, assembly GCF_029169275.1. Taxonomy (NCBI): domain Eukaryota; kingdom Metazoa; phylum Arthropoda; class Insecta; order Hymenoptera; family Apidae; genus Apis; species Apis cerana. Next base: position 11,121,412 of record NC_083856.1, read on the forward strand.
TTATTAATATAAGATGACCATGATTCAAGTATATCTTGTACATGCTGAAAAAAAAAAAATTAATAAATATAGTGTGAAAATAATTCTTATTTAAATTTATAAACTAAATACCTGAAGAAGAGATGCTTCATTATAACGACGTAAACTAGCTCCAGCACTTTTTGCATGATTAGCTGTTGTACGTGAACTTTGGGCAAAGCCTTGTTTTGCTCGTACAGTATAGGAATGAAATGTTTTATGTACAATGGGTTCTCCGTCTAAAATATAAAAATATATTGATAATATTCATAATAATACAGAATATTTTCTTAGATATTAATATTAATACCTTGAAATACAGCTGCAGCAAAATGTCCTCCACCAATCATGATAACAGTCCATGTTGTTTTCCTCCCACTGTCCAATGCCTGAGCAATCATCTCATTGTCTACTTCTGGAATTTCCTAAAATGTAATTGCATCTCTCCTGATCTGGCAAGTATAGACACGCCAAGTGATTCTAATAAAGTAGATTAAATTACAAGATAAAATCATAGACAAGTATGTCTATACTCAGAGAAAGTTACTTACAAAACTATATCTCTATTACTATAAATGAACAGACCTTTTTGTTATGAAGTAAACACCTGTATATACTAAATATATTTCCATCATCATTTTCAAAAAAAACTTTTGAATGACGACTTGCAGTGATTAATAAATCTTCAGTTTTTTTCTCTTTTATAATATCATCACAACATTCTGTATCAGAACTATCAGAAATTGATTCCATATTTTTTCCTTTTTTCTCAATTTTCTTATTCTTATTAATAAGATTTCTATTTTCACAATGTCCACTAGGTAAAATTCCAGCTTCCGAAACATATGTTTCATCTTCATTTTCAGAATCTACATCACTACCAGATAAACTTGAAACATTACCTATAATATTAATAATATAATACTTTTCATATTGAATGTGATAATTTTATATGTCGAATAATTTTAATTATTTTAATTTTAATACCTTCATCAGCAAGAAGGCTAAATTTATCTTCATTTATAGGTTTTAATCCATTTAAACGCTGTTTTAAATTATATCGATGCCAATCTAACTTATAATGAAGTCTTTGTTGTGCTTTATCTTCAAATATAGTGTTACAAAATGAACAACTTAAAGAATCGGATACAACTAAATCATCAAGTTGATTCAACAATTTCTCATTTTCTGAAACTAATATAAAAATATATAAAAAATATTTTATAAATTTTCATAATAAAAATAAGATATTATTTTTAAATATCATTCTCAACTTTATAAAAATAAGATATTATAACCTCAAATATGTTTTCTGTATTTGAAAGTTATAAATTTATTAATTTAAATGATGTAATAAAACGATAAATAAATAAAATAATTGAAATTTGATAAATGTTCTTAATTTTAATATGAAAGTAATAATTTTAGAATTAGAATCATTCTAATACGAACATAAATTCATATTAAATAACATTTTAATTCAAAATAAATATTACCAGATGACGATCGTGATTGCATGCATTGTGCTACTTTAATTCCTTTTGTAATTCTATTAAAGTCTTCTTGATTGTATATTTTAAATATTTGATGATCCATCATTCACGTTATGTTTTAATTTTTGAACTAAAAAAATTGTATGAAGCTGAAAAAATAAGATATAATCATCAGTAAAATAATAAAATTTTCATTGAAAAATTAATTTTTAATTGACATACTATCACTTATTTAATGATGAAATAGAAAATTCTAATATTATTTTATACTAACTTTTTCACATATATGTATAAAATACTTTTTGATAATTAAATAGATGTCAGAATTGAATAGCATCTACTTGACAATCCCATGCAATGTCAGAAACAATTTATACTATATTATTAATATTATATTAATATTAGTTTTTTTTATTGAAAAAAATATAAATAATTTTATTAAAATAAAATTCTAAAGTTATAATAAACAATATATGCACTTTCGATTTTAAATATATTTCATTAATCACATCACATACAGTTTTATTTTAACTCTGATACAAAATTACATCATCAAATGTATTATCGCAGATGGAAACAAGGTACTAATAAAAAAGAGATGAGAAATCAGAGAATAGACATTCAATACATTTTTTTTTAATTCGATCAAAAAGACTCTAATTAGATTCTTCAATAGGTTAGATAAAAAAGACAATAAAATTAATGAAATATAGAAACTGTTTTTTGAATATATAAATTTTGCAAATTGAATATAGATAAATAAGTAAGGTGATAGAGAAAGAAGGATAGAAATAGATTAAAAATTGTAGAACGCCATCTCTAGACTGCTAAAATGAAATTCACATAAACAAGGATAGCAAATAATAAAAAAAGAATAGAGATAGAATAAAAATTAACTGTCAGTGTTACTTAAGAAACAATGACATTTTTTAAAAACAAAATAAAGTAGAATAGAAAATGATAATTTGCGCCATCTCTCATGATATTTAAGAGACAATTCAAAAATTTTCAATTTTTACCTATTTTATGCTTTTGAAAAAATCTTTGATATTCAAAAGATGGGATTGATGGTTCATGGTTTTACTCTATATATTTTTTATTTATAAATTTTATTTACAATATTTTTCTTATAAACAATGGCACTAAATCTTATATTTTAATTCTATCTTCGTCCTTTCCTTATCTATTATACTTGTTTTATATATTATATATTATCTATTATAATTGTTTTATATATTTTATATATTTATATATTATCTATTATAATTGTTTTATAAAATTTATAAATTTATTATATTAAAAAATCAGTTTCAATATTTAATTAACTTTATTTTTTTTTAATATTAAAAATATACAAATAATAACATAAAGATTTTAAATTTAATTTATTTTGTTAATGTTAAAATTGTTACAATATAACAATAATTATTAATATTCTCCAAAAATTTCTTCAACAATTTCAAATAAAAAATTATTCTTAATATTATAATTTAGTGATATTATATATTATATATGTATGTTTTACACATACATGTGTTACATATACATATGTATACATATATATCTACACATAATATAATTAATGTTAAAAGGTACCACATTTAATACTTGATATTTAGTTTTTTGAACTTAATTTTACTTTATCAATAAATAAAAATATTATATGTACAATTTCAGTCTTAAATTATAAAGAAATTAATAATTACATAATTAAACATAAATAATTGATTTGTAATAATACATTAACTTTGTACTTTTTATAAAATATTTTACATATAAAATAATGCATATTATAAAATATTATAAAATAATATGCATTATTTTATATATATATATATATATATATATATATATATCTCATATATTATAATGTTAATATATATTAGTCACATTTAATTATTTTTCTTATATAGAATTAAAATTTATATTTTTTTATAGTTTAAACTATTAAAATAATAATCTATTTAATTTTAATTTTAATTGATTTAAACATAATTCATTTAACATTCATTTAAACATTTATTTTGTTATTTTTTTCTTATTTTAATATTATTATCTAAAAATATTATTTTTTTAAATATTAATATACAAAATTGCTCTTTTTTTTATCAAGAATATTTATAAATTCATATATTATAAATTATTTATCTTACTTATTAATTATTAAATTAAATACAATATTAATTAACAATAATAATGAATGAAGTAATAATAAGTATATACAACATTATACAATCTTCTATAAATTATATAAACATTATTTCAAATCATTTCACATCAATATTATTTTGTTCAAGAAATAATGTTAAAACATTAAAGACACATGTAGACAAAAATTAATATACCATTAAGTATTCCAATCAAATAATTCATTTGTATCCCTGATGTCTTTGCAAATCTGAAAAAAAACAAAATATATAAAAAATTAGAAAAGAATAAAATTTCAGAAGAAAAAAATAAAAAATTCACATATATAAATTCACATTAATTGTTATAGTGTTATTTAATAATTTGATAGTAAATTTTTTTAAATTTCAACTTACCTTTGTTTAGAAGGACTAAAAGGAGTAGGTGGATTGATTCCAGGAATACTGCTATCTTTGTAAATTATAAACCAAGTAAAACCCATCATAATAAGACCACATATTGCTGCTTTTATTAGCCATCCATATGATTTAAAAAATAATGTCATTACATTTACAACATCATCGTATTGACTATTATTAACAAATTTTTCACTTATAATTGTTAATTGTTTTATATTGAATTCTGATACATCAGGTACATATAATAAACCAAATATATTGGATATATTTGAAAATATAGATGTTGTTGATACTATATATTTAATACTATTTTGTGGCTCTAAAATACTACCTAAGAGATGATATATAAATATCAATAAAAAATTTACAATACTATATAAAATATCCAACATGCAAAGCAGCAATAAAATTTGTTTTTATAATTTTAAACTTATTAAAAGTTATATACAAAATGTTTATCGTTATGTCAAATATATAATTTAAAAAGCATAATCTATTAAAAATGAAAAAAATTAAATTAAATTCATAAATTTATTTTAATGACTCTATTACATAAGTATGATATTCCATTAAAACATAAATTATTATTTTAAGCTTGTCAATACGAAGATATTGAAAAAATTATTACAAACAATACATTCCTTATGCTTGATCAAATGTATAAGATATGTATGTACAGAGTATAAACACATGCAATGTCTATTAACAAACACGCTAAATTTACAAAACAAAGATTTGAATAAAGTATTATTTTCCTCTCAATATCACTTACCATAATTTATATATAATTTTCCCAAAACAATAGATAATGATACTATAAAGAGTAAACAAATAAAATTCCATTCATTCATTTGTAATCTTTCCCATAACCTCATTAGTACAATGCAATTTTTGTTTGTTACTAAATCATTAGTTTTATTTAAACGAAAATTAAATTTCTTCTCGCCCATTTTAATTTACAATTAATAAATACTTATATGTCTGCATTGGATAATCACAAGATTATAGAATAACAAATGATATTACCAAAATGTATTACCAAAAATAACAGTGAATAATAATAATATATAAATAGATATACGATTCATACATATGTGACACACATAAAATTTCTACGCATGCGTTTGGAAAACGTTTATTCAGGACTGTATCATTATTAATTTTTATAAAAATTCAAGAGTTAAAATTTTTTAAATATTAATTTAATCTTTATAAAAAATATATACAAATTCTAAAAGAATTTAAAAAATATATTATTATAGCAAATAAAATAAATAAAAGATAAAAACAATGTTTGAAAAATTTTCCTGTTCTAGGTTTATATGTTCTTCAAAATAATTTATTTTTTCTATAACTTCATTAATAGTATCATATGATTATATAGTTATAAAATAATATATTTAATATATTATATTATAAAAACAGATGACAATGTTTTGTAACGCTACTGTAATTATAAGATTATGGAGGGGTGAATGATAGATTGGAGATTCCAGTTAACCGCATTCGTCATTCGTTTAACGGCGAAGATTGGTTGTGTAAGGGAGCTGGACTCCACAAGAAACGAATTGTGTATACTTATATAAAATTATAAACGTGTATATATGTATTATTAAAAAAAAATGGCAATGCAAGAAGAAATTGGTATCGGAGATTTGGTTCTTTTGGATGAAATCACATTAGAAAAGATTGTGGATAATTTACGAATTAGGTAAGATTATATTTTGACTAATGGTGAATAAGGCGGTAAATTAGGAAATTGGCGGGAAATTAGGAATATAAGTTATTTGTTTCTTAAAGAACATGACAGGTGTCCTTTTTTGTATTCCGATGATCTTAGTAAATACTTCATAGATCATCCACCAAGAGGGCGTGGCTAACCGTATATTAGCAGGTGGTTATAATTCGGCTTCATAATTTGGATTTGAATTCGATCTATAAAATCGATGATAATAAACTATGTCAAAATTAAAATTGCTTTTAATTGATAATATAATTTTATATATAAATATCAATAATTATGAATTTATATATTCTATATTTTTATATTTATGTAAAATCTATAATTATATATTCAACATTATAATTATAAATATTTAACTTTCATGTTTTTTATAAAAAAAATTAATATATGTTCAAGAACGATATATTTAATTTTATAATAAGAAATGTTTAAATCTTATCTCGTTTTGTATTCTATGAGTCATCGGTTTGTAACTTAAACTTTACATTAACTCAACTAATGTATTTAACAATCAAGATGTTTTGGCCTTTTATTTTATATATATATATATAAAACGTAATTAATTATTTTATATTTAAAGATGGATTATTTATTTTATTCAAGTATATACGTATTAAAATACAAATTATTTAAGAAAAATGAATAAATTTAAGCGCGCGATTGATAAATAATTTAGCAGAATAATAATTCTAATATATTATTCAATTATATATTAATATTATTTTACAGACAATATTTTATAAATAAATACATATATACATATTTATTTGTTATATAACTAACTATTATAACATTTGATAATAATAGTATCAGTAATAGTCATTTGATATTAGTAAATGATAAGAAGATAATTGATGAAAAGATAATATTTATTTCTTAAAAAAAAAATTAGTATTGTAGATAATAGTATTGTAATTAATATTGTAAATTTTTCTTGAGTTAAGTTTCAATAATATAATATTCTATATATTGAATTTTTATTGATTTAAATTAATTGATTGATTGATTTTTTTATTATTTATATTATTTATTTCACTTATTATTATATACTTATTATATATTATTTTATATATATATATAATTTTAGATATAATGGTGGTAAAATTTATACATACATTGGAGAGGTATGTGTCAGTATAAATCCATATAGGAATATAAATATATATGATAATGAACATATTAATAAATATAAAGGTAAAAAATTATATTGTAAATATTTGTTGTTTAAATAATATTAAAAAATTGTCAAATATTTTATATAAATATAAAATAATTGCATTTGATAATTATATTTTAGACAGAGAGTTATTTGAAAATCCACCACATATTTTTGCAATTGCTGATGCAGTGCATAAAGAAATGAAACAACAACGACGTGATACTTGTATAGTAATAAGTGGAGAATCAGGTTCAGGTAAAACAGAAGCAAGTAAAATTATTATGAAATATATTGCTGCTGTTACAAATTTAAGTGGTCAACAAGAAATAGAAAGGTACATAAATTATTCATAAAAAATATATTTTATTATTTAAAGTTTTTAAAAAATTATTCTATTTTTAAATATAATAAAATAATTATCTTTATTTTATTTATCTTTGCAATTTTTTATTTTTAGCTAAAATTATTTTTTTTTATATTTCAGAGTAAAAAATATTCTTATACAATCCAATTCAATATTAGAAGCTTTTGGAAATGCAAAAACAAATAGAAATGATAATTCATCTCGATTTGGAAAATATATGGATATAGATTTTAACTTCAAAGGGGATCCAATTGGTGGGCATGTTACTAATTATTTATTAGAAAAATCAAGAGTTGTATATCAGCAAAATGGTGAAAGGAATTTTCATTGTTTTTATCAGGTATTTACAATAATTTAATTTTATTTTATTATTTTTTACTATGAATATAAAATATTTTATTCAAAATTTTAGTTAATAAATGGATGTAGTGAAGGAGAATTGAATAAATTACGTTTGGTACGAGATCCAGCTGCATATTTCTATGTTGGTGCAGGAAATTGTAATAAAGCAAGTCCAACTGATAAAAGTGATTATAAAACTGTTACCTCTGCTATGTCTATTCTTGGATTTACTCAAAATGAAATGCAAACAATTTGGAATATTATTGCTGGGATATTACATTTGGTTTGTTATAATTAAAATAAAAAAAATTAAAAAGTTATTAGATTGTTCTTAATTTGACATTTGATTTATAGGGTAATATTACTTTTAAATTTATTGAGGATAAACTTTTTATTGAAAATAGAGCTGCTTTGAATGATACAGCAAATTTATTTTCTATTAGTATACAAGAATTAAGTACGGCTCTTACTCAAAGAGTTATTGCAGCTGGTGGAGAAGTTATGCAAAAAACTCATACTTCAACAGAGGCAGAATATGGTCGAGATGCCTTAGCAAAGGTAATGATTTTTTTTTATAATTTTTCATTATATATATGTATATAAAAAAATGTATATAAAAATGTATATGAATATATATAAAGAGTAAGTGAATATTATTTAAAATTTGAAAAATAAATTATATTTCAGGCTATATATGAAAGATTATTTACTGAAATTGTATCTCGCGTCAATAGTGCAATTAATGTAAATGATACAGAAACTTATAAAAGATATAGAACTGTAATTGGAGTACTTGACATATATGGTTTTGAAATTTTCGATGTAAATAGTTTTGAACAATTCTGTATTAATTATTGTAATGAAAAACTACAACAATTGTTCATTGGTAAGAAAATCTTATATAAAATTATTGTATTATAATAAAATTAATATTTATAATATTTCAGAATTAGTATTAAAACAACAACAAGAGGAATATGAAAGAGAAGGTATTGCATGGCAAAATATTGATTATTTCAATAATCAAATAATTTGTGAATTAGTAGAACAACCTCATAAAGGAATTATAGCAATTATGGATGAAGCTTGTCTTAATGTTGGCAAAGTTACAGATGAAGTTAGTTTTTAATTTATTACTTTATTATATTATTTTTTATATATATTAATAATTTATATTTATTACATATTTACTATAAAATTAAATTAATTATAACATTTTATTAAAATATTATAATTATTATATAATAATTTTTTAGATGCTTTTGGAAGCTATGGATCAAAAATTACTTGATCATAAACATTATACTTCTCGGCAATTAAAACCAATGGATAAAGAACTCCAACATAAAGTTCAATTTAAGATTAAACATTATGCTGGAGATGTAATATATAATATTAGTGGTTTTTTAGATAAAAATAAAGATACATTATTTCAAGATTTTAAACGTTTACTTTATAAAAGTAGTAATCCAATAATTAGTAAAATGTGGCCTGAAGGTGCTCAAAATATTTTAAAAGTATGTAAATATGCATTTTATAATTGCTATAAAAATATTTTTATTATTATATTATTTTATTTTAGACAACAAAAAGGCCTTTAACAGCTGGAACTCTTTTTCGTAATTCCATGACAGCACTAGTTAAAAATTTAACAAGCAAAGAACCATTTTATGTTAGATGTATAAAACCTAATGAAGTTAAATCACCGGTTGTATTTGACGAAGAAAGAGTCAATCATCAAGTACGATATTTAGGTCTTCTTGAAAATGTATTAGTTAGAAGAGCAGGTTTCGTATACCGTCGACGATATGATACATTTTTAAAACGGTATTTATATTCATATAAATGTAATATGATTATTAATCATATATTTATATATTGTTATATTACAGAAATTCAATTATATTATTAAAATTTTTTTTTTATTAGATATAAAATGATATCACAATATACTTGGCCAAATTTTAAAGGTGGTAATGATAAAGATGGTGTGCGTATGTTAATGGATGAAAAAGGATTCAGTAATGACGTGGAATATGGACATACTAAAATATTTATTCGTTCACCTAAAACACTTTTTGAATTAGAGAAAGTTCGTTATTTAATTTTTATCTAATTTAATTTATTAATTTAAAATTTTTGCTTATTGAAACAATTGTTAAAATATGTTTATTTTTAGGCACGTAGCGATTTAATTCCAGGTATCGTAATATTATTACAAAAACAATGGAGAGGATATTTATGTCGTCAAAAATATAAAAAGATGAAAGCTGCCCTTGTTATAATGAAACATTATCGAAAATATAAAATATATGCTTATATCAAGGAACTAGAAAAAATATTTCGAAATGCAAAAACAATGCGAGATTATGGTAAACATTTAATTTGGCCTCGTGAAAACTTCGCTGTAAGACATATAATATCTGTTTTAAAAATAATGTATGAAAGATGGTGGGCATGGATGATTCTTAGACTTATCCCTAGAGAGGATTGGCCTCAACTACGATTAAAAGTATGTTATATTTATTAATTAAAATATTTAGCTTAACTTTTATCTAACTTAAATCTACTTATCTAATTTAAAATGTTTAACTTTAAGTTTTAATTTTTTATATTAATATTATCTTAGATGGCCGCGGGAATAGTTTTACGTTCAAAGCGATTTCATTGGGGACAAGATAGACGATGGGAAGGGAATTATCTTTCTAAACCGGATGAAAATGCTCATAGTGATATTTTTAATTCTTCAATAAATAATCTTCGCAATACTGATCATTTTAAAGCAGTTTTATTTAGTGCATTTATTAAAAAAACCAATAGGTTTGTATGAAATATTATATTAATTTATTATATAATTTATTATATTAATTTATATTAACTGTAATATAAATTGTATTCTAAATTTTTAATTACAGATTTAATAAATCAAAAGATCGTGTACTAGTAGTTACCGAACATGCAATATATAAACTTGAAAATTCTAAATTCAAAAATATGAAAAAAGGTATGCCAATAACAGAAATAACAGGTTTAAGTGTATCACCTGGAAAAGATCAACTTATAGTAATTCATTCAAATCGAGGAAATGATTTTATTATGTCAATTATTGCTAAAGATGATAGAATTGGAGAACTTGTTGGTATTTTAAGTAATAAATATAATCAGTGAGTATATATTGATTATTCAAAATTTTGTTTGTATAACTTTATTATTTAAATATAAATTAAAATGATATATTTTATGTTAGATTACGTTTTGCTGATTTACAAGTTACAGTGGATGTAAAACTTAAATGTATGTTAGGAAATAAAAGCAAAGTTTTACGATTAGAAGTAAATCCTGAAGTTTATGAACCAACATTTAAAAAAGATGGTGAAAATATTATATATGCCATTCCGCCGTCAATTGGTATAATTGATGGAAGCGTTGCTACAAGGTTTCATTCTAGAACTACTAATTAAAGTACATAATGTTTGAACTGCCTTTTTAATATTTTATTATAAATATTACAATTAAATTATTACATATACTAAAATAATATTCTGCAAAAGTATTTTTTGAAAATATTTTTTTATTTATAAATTTTTTAATGTACAAATTTATAAATAATGTTAAAAACATGAATTAGAATCGTAAGTTAAAAACAAGTGACAATATTAATTTAATAACAAAAAGTATTTTGATGCAAATAAATAAATTATTAAAAGTTATTAAATAAGTAATTACTATATAAAAATAGTTTAACATTGCTTAATTAAATTTTATGTAAATACATACAAAATTCACTACAAGTAATGCATTTAAATTATAAAGAATAAATAATGTATTACTTAAGTGAAATAAGTTGTAAATTTTTCAATTGAAATGTTAGAATATTATGAGTAAACATAGAATAATAAAATAGGAAAGTAACACAGTATTGTTTTAAAAATGTATCATTTTTTGATACAGTAGTCTTAAATGTTTATCAATGTGGCATTTTACTTAAAATATTTTTGAAAATATATTTTTACATTAGTATTAAATATTTATATATTATAAAAAAATTTAATTAGATTTATAAATTATATTTTATAAAATATTTTAAAAATATAAATTTAATTTTATAAAAAATATATAATTTATATTCATGTTAAAATTGATATAAAATTGATATATATAATTGATAAATTGATATCAATTAAGATTAATAAAATTCTAAATATTAAATATACAAAAAATTAAATACAACTAAAGAATTTGTTATATTGTTTAGATTTAAAATTTTCTAATCTTGTTAATATTATGTAAATGATGTTATACGAATTGAAATATAAAATGTAAAACACGTTATAAAATAGTGCCATTATATAAATAAATCAACGTTTTTACATATTTTTACATATTTATATCAAATTGTATCAGCAACTATAATTGGGCAATAAATAATAAATTATTTATATGCAATCAAAATTTCTAATATTTTTTTGTAAAATAAAAAACACAACTTTATTATTTATTATATTTTTTATTGTTGAAGTGTAATAGAATACATTTTTTATACAAAATAATTGTATAATCTAATCAATGCGTTGATATAAATATATATATCCTAATTCTTTTGGTGGATTTTCAGATAATGCAACCTGTAATAAATGATTCAAATAAATAAATTTTATTATGTTTAATTTATTTTATATTTTTTATACATACTTTATCATCATTAAATATCACCCATCGATTATTTTTCAGAAGATGGCATACATAATGTCCTACCATTGTCGATGTACCCATATGTGATATAAATCCTACTAATTTATATTCTATAAAATATAAAAATGCAATATTTAATAGTACAGAGAATAAACATCAAAGTAAATTAGTTTTTAAATATATAAATTTGTATAAATATGAAATATTATAAAAATATAAACATACGATTGATTCCATCTCTAAATATTTCCTTGGAATGTTCTGGTTCATTTTCACTTTCTAAAGCATCCAATTCATTTTGATGACTAAAAATCCAATCTGCTGCACGTTCTAAATTATTATCAGTCGCTTTAAGAGCTTTTGTTGCTTGTTCTCTTGTGAAACTCATTCCCATTAACATAGCTACAGCATCTTCATTTGCTACAAATTTATTTTTTTCTAAAAATAAATAAATATATATAATTAATAATTAATAATTAATAAATAAATAAATAAATATATATAATATAAAAATATATATAGATTGATAATATATTTATAAAAGAATTTGTAAAAACATTTAGTTACCTGGTTTGATATCGATTCCAGGAGGTACAAAAGGATCTGCAAAATCTGAATCTGCAATATGCTCCATTAACCAATTTGTGGCTGCTTCTAAACCACGATTTTCTGTAAAATATAAAGCTCTTTCACAAGCTTCTGGTGGAAATCCCATATCTGTCAATTGATTCAAAATCACGGAATCATAAACAAGTGGTGGAGGTTCAGTCCCAACTGTTTCTGGCAATAATTCTTCTGTAGGCTGCAAACCAAATCCTCGAAGAGAACTTAAATTTAATATGTCTGGCATTTCAACTGCTACATCTAACTTAACTGGTGTCCAATCTTCTTTCATCATAAATTTTTTTAAATGAATTAATAGATAGTCCGGAAAAGTAGCAAGTCTAGTTGTTCTATAAAAAATATATTATTATATATATAGTATTAATTATGTACAATATATTATTATACATTATACATTATATTATAATATATTATTTTACAATATTACTTTTGTGCTGTTGTTTTTTCATTTAAAGCTGAGCTATAAAATTGTTCCACTATTTCTGGTCGAATAAATGTTTGCAAACAAGATGATAGTTTTATACGTGGTCTGACAAGGGTATTCGAATCCAATTTTTGTCCTTTTGCTTCAGTTTCATTTTTCAATGTTTCATAAGCTGTGACTTCATCCTATATAAAATATATATATAAAGATAATTTTCAAATTAAAATTTATAAATTATATAATTTATTTACCTTATTTACAGCAGTTTCTATAGGTATTGGTAGTGGTAATAAATATTCCGTACGATAAGTATACTTTACTTTGTTAGAACGACTACATTGATACCTTTCTTCAACTTGAAATTTAAAACAATCGGTTGGATTCATTTGACGACGACTGTGACGCTGTGCGATCAATTTCCTGATATTAGTATTGTAACTTCGTATGAAAAATGAAGTAAATTATTTTTATATATCTGATTAAAAGTAAAATATAATATGATTACATTTATTATGTTTATGATGTGAAGAAAAAATTCTTGTGCATCTTGTTGTCGATTTGAGGAAAATCCGGGATGTCCACGACCGACTAATGTTTTAAACATCCGAGGCGGAATACCTTGTCGTGATTCGTGTTCATTGTTTGTATCTGATGGATCAGAGTATTTACCAGAAAGTAAACCAATTCCAAGTTTAGCCCTACAATATCAATCTTGTATTTTGAAGTTATTTACATATTATAATTTTACTTACATTTGAACATTAAAATCATTAGCTGGATCGGTGTAATTTTGTTGAAATATCTGTGATGCACCATCTATAAATCTGAAATTCACCTCCGATTATTAAATACTGATCCTATTATGAAGAAAGACATAACGTTTTATTAAAAAATATATTGATTGAATAATTATTACAATATTGTAATATAGTAGTATAGTAGTAAAAATTTTTTTCTATGTATATTTCTACTATATATTTGTATTATATTTAGTTTCTATAGTATAATTTATCTGCTTGAAATTAAATTACAAACCTTTTAATAAAATCTGGAATCACAAATAACATTTGCATGACACTATTTAAATAACAAGAATTTCCTAAATTAGCAAGTCCTGTATATCCAGGTCCATACAAAGGTGTTAATTTACTTGTTGCTTCTTGAAGTGCAACCCATTCTCCAAATCTTTGATTGAGATCTAATTCAAGTTCTATCATAGATTTATCAGTTTTCTCCATTTGAGCAATATTAATACCCCAATGAGCTAAATGTGATACTAAATTTGGATCTTCAACCATATCATCTTCATCATATGAGAATACATCTGCTTTTCCTTCTTTAGTTATAGTTCCTAATTTCACAGCTAAGGAATAGCCTGTAGCTCTATAATGTTCAACTGCATGATCATTTCCTCCTGTTCCATCATAAAATTTACGTCCACAAAAAATACTACCATCAGTTAAATTAAGCCAAAGATTTTGAGTTAAATCACATTTTTCACATTTCCATCCATTGGGTGGTATCTTTTTTCCATTATCTAATTGTTTAAGATTTGCTGCATGTCTATAAATTTGACATTTATATAAGATGATAATAATGTTTTACACTATAACAAATATTTTAGTTTTAATTCTTACTTTGAAACTGCTTTTATTTCTCCATCCCAAGTTCCAGTCAATGCTTCTACTTCAGCTACTTTTGTTGCAGATTCTGCCTCCAATATATATTTAATTGTAACTTCAACCTATATAAATTTTATGTATAATTTATTTTCATTATTATTTTTGTTTTTTTATATAAAACTTACTTCTTGGGGTAAATTATCTGTTGGATATGGTATCGTAATAAAATCTGGTAAAATAATAATTTGATAAGATTCATGATAAGTATATTTTTGCTGATCTGGTGTAAATCCATCAGCTGTTCCTATTGCTAATCTAGTAATTTTCTTTTCAGGACCATCTCCTTGGTGTTTAGAAGGAATCTAATATTTATATTTAATATTTAAATATATATGTATATATATATATATATATATATTTAACATTATATATATATATATATATGTATATATATATAAAACATTAATTATTATATATAAACAACCCATATTTTATGTCAATATATTTTTTAATATTAAAATTTAATAATTAAAAAGCTTACTTCTTTCCTTCTTCTTTTAATATGTAAAAATATAGGATTTTCTGTTAATTGATAATAATGTTGTATATAATCCTGACCTAATCCCAAGAATGTAGTAAGATTAATATACAGACCAGTACAAGTATCCTTAAAAAAATAATGAAAATAATAATACAATTAACAGATTATATTATCATCTTTAATTATAAAATCATCATGAAATCTTACTGGTGTATCAAAAGAATAAACACATTCATCCTTGTATATTTTATCATTTTTTTGCGGTATCCTTATTTTGGATAAATGTTTCATTAATTTCTCCATTATAAACAAAATGTAATCACTATAAAGAAACAAAAATATCTGAATAAATTGAAAATGACCGATTTAAAGAACACCGGTTTGTTGTATTGATGATATACGTGATTTGAGAAATGAGACGAAAGAACCGGAATATATTCGATTCTTCTCGGTTCTCTTTAAAAATCAGTGGTGCTCAAGCTTCGTCACACGATTTTTATACTTCAATTTAATATAATATATTTAAGTATATTAATATTGTTTAAAAAATAATGAAATAAAGAAAAAATTTTATATTTTATTTATATTTAGTTTTTAATTAAATAATAAAAAATATTTTCCTTTTTTAGTTTTTAATTTTTATATTTTTTAATATACATATATATATATATATATAGAAATACATCGAATAGAACAAGCCTTATTGTTTCATTAAACAGCCATCTGAAAAGATATATACATAAATGTTATATATATATATATATATAACGTATATGATGATTCATATTGTCATTAATACAACCTAAAATAAAATTTATATTTTATTTAATGAAAAATGATCACGAAAATTTGATTGATAAAAAGTATTAATTATGCGTATCATTTATAATTTACTGTCATTATAATTTATATTTATTT
Source organism: Apis cerana (assembly GCF_029169275.1). Taxonomy (NCBI): domain Eukaryota; kingdom Metazoa; phylum Arthropoda; class Insecta; order Hymenoptera; family Apidae; genus Apis; species Apis cerana. The sequence goes on from NC_083856.1 coordinate 11,137,899, forward strand.
TTGTAACAATGGAAAAAGAAAGGTAATATTTTCTTTTAATTATATGCGTTTATTTATAAAAATATAATTACTTTCTAGTAATATATTTAAATATATATATAAATTAATTTAAAATATATACACTAATTTAATTATTATTTATATCAAATATTTTAATAAACAAATTATTTAATGACATGTTATAATCATTTAATAAATTTAATATTATAATCATTTAATAAAAAATTTTTTGTATGTATCAGGTTCACTATGCTCCTTTTAGAACCTGGGGAGATATTTTTTGAAGATTATAGTGTTCAAATGAAATTATTTGATAATTCCACTTCAGAAGAACAAAACTGGAAAGATGGAAGATTAAAATTATGTTCAAAATCATTAGTATTTGTAAATAAAGATATTAATCAACCTTTAATTAAGATTCAACTTAAAGAAACTCTAACTATTGATCAATGTCAATCCAACAATGATATAGCAAAGTTAGTATACTTTTGATTTTTAACATAATTATAATTACGTTTTTTTATTAACAAATTTTATTTTATTTGCAAGATGTGGCAATATATTATTGGTTCAATGTAAGCAGTATGTAAAGATGCTAGAGAAGAATATACTTGCACCATATAAATTTATACATCAAAATGCTACTTTTCATTTTTTCTTTAATTATGCAAAAATAGATGATTACCTTCCACATATTCTACAACTATTTAGAGCAGCTACTTTACCAACTGCTGAACAAAATGCTATGGTATTTTTTAAAATTATTATTTATATTATTACATTAAAATATAAATGTATTAAATTATTATTTTTATATAGATTATGGCTATTGTACATTCTCGACAATCTAGAGTATCATTTGATACTTCATGGTTAGAGGATTTATATGAACAGGTAGTATTAGAAATTCAAGCAAATAAAGTATTACCTCTTGTTATAAATCCAGGAAGAATACTTTTAACAACTTCAAGAATTTATTTTCAACCTTATAATAATTTAGATCAAGTATGTATTTTAATGATAATTATAAATAATTTTTATTCATACTAAAAAAATAATTTTATGATTTTAGCATCCAGTTCTAAAAATACAATTGAAAGATATTATTAATATCAATAAAAGACGATTTCTTCTAAGTCAAATTGTAAGTGTGTTCTTTTAAATTAATATAATCATTACAATTTGATATATATTAATTTTTTTTAAGGGGCTTGAAATTAAATGGTTACGTCAACCTGAAAATAAGGCTGAACATTTATTTATATCATTAAAAAATCAAAATGATAGAGATGAATTATATACAAGTTTATTAAATCAACCTACAATTTCTTTAGAAAGAGTACCTCAAGATCAAATGACTATGAGATGGCAAAATGGTTCTTTATCAAATTATGATTATCTTTTGTATATTAATAGGTAATTTATATTGATTATAATTATAGTATCAAATTTTACAATATTAATTAATTTAAATATTATTTTTCAGTTTAGCAGATAGAACTTTTCATGATTTAACCCAATATCCAGTTATGCCATGGGTATTACAAGATTATACATCTACTACATTGGATTTAAAAGATCCTAGAATATATAGAGATCTTTCAAAACCTATTGGAGCTCTTGAATCAAATCGGCTAGAAAGATTAAAGGTTAATTTTTTTCATATATATATTTATTATTTTTATTTTTTCTAATAATAATGACTTATAAATGTCAGAAATATTGATATTATATTTTAGGAACGATATTTAGAAATGTCAGAACCAAAATTTTTGTATGGTTCTCATTATAGTGCACCAGGATTTGTATTATTTTATTTAGTACGAAAGTATCCTCAGTACATGCTTTGTTTACAAAATGGAAGATTTGATCATCCAGATAGAATGTTTAATAGGTATGTATATTTTATAAAAAAATATATTACTACAATTTTTTTCAAAGTACTGAATTCATAAGCATTAAAAAAATGTATGTATTATTCAGTTTAGTAATGATAATAAGAGTATGTGAATAAAGTTTTTAATCGCACAGACAAGCCAAAATTTTATGGTAATTGCTTATTGTACCATAAAAATACATAATTACTCTGTCGACTCTGCAGAATCGATTTTTTGTTTCACTCTTACCAACAAAAACACCTAACAGTGTAGCTGACGTATGGAAAAATGTTTTGGTGAACATGTCTGACTTTAAAGAACTGATCCCGGAATTTTATGACATAAACAATGGTGGTGATTTTTTAGTAAATAGTTATGGTATTGATTTTGGTTATCGATATGATGGAACAAAAATAGGAGATGTACAATTACCACCATGGGCAAATGGTATGTAATTTGCAATTTACAAATAATTATTTAAAGTTCAAGTAAATTAATTATTGAATTCTAGGACCAGCTCATTTTGTACAAATATTAAGAAATGCTTTAGAGAATGATTATGTTTCTCAAAATCTTCATCATTGGATTGATTTAATTTTTGGATATAAACAAAGAGGAATTGAAGCAGAGAAAGCTAATAACGGTAAATTAAATATTTAATTAAAAATTAATATGTAAATAATATTTATTCTATAGTATATAAATTATATTAATATATAATTTATATACTATATATATACTATATATATAGTATATATATAGTATATAAATTTATAATAATTTATTAAATTATATTAATAAATTATATTAATAAATCATATTCAATCATTTATATAAATTGTATTAATATTGTATTCTAGTATTTTTCCATCTATGTTATGAAGGAGCAGTAGACTTAGATACTATTAGAGATATTAATGATAGACATGGTTTGGAAATACAAATCATGGAGTTTGGTCAAATACCAAAACAAATTTTTACTTTACCACATCCAAAACGTTCAATGTTTATTTTGGATAAATTATATACTGAAATTGATTCAATATCAATTAAAAATGGAAAAGGTATAATATATTTTTTTAATTGATAAATTTATTAAAATATAAATTTTTATTTATTATGATTAATAAAAATATTGTTTTCAGAAAATGAAGAAAATCCTATAGAGATTTTCAAATTACATGAATTAATAATGTTTCACTCTCATAAAGAAAGTGTAAGTAGTATTATCATAACGAATAGAGAAGAAATAAATGAAGTAATATCAGTAGGACAAGATGGAATGCTTAAATTGTATAGTATAAAAAATAAAAAATTAACGCGTAATGTACCTTTATCATCATTACCACTTTCCTCTTGCATATCATATTATACATCTTCTCATCGCAATATATTAGTTGCCGGTTCTTGGGACAATACACTGTGAGTATATTAAGTAATATTTTATTTATATTATATTATTTATTTATATTATTTATAATTTTTATAATATTTTATATTTGTATATATTTGTATGTGTATGTGTATTTTATTTTATTAATTAATATTTTTTTTTACAGAATATTTTATGATATTGAATTTGGTAGAATAATAGATGTACTTCAAGGTCATGAAGATGCTGTTTCTTGTTTAGCATTAAGTACTACTCGTCAGATTATTATCTCTGGTTCATGGGATTGTACAGCAAAAGTTTGGCAAAGTTATTCTTCTGGGACAAAAATTAAACCAGCTGAGTGCCTTATAGCACAATTAGATCATGATTCAAAAGTAACTTGCATCAATATATCAGGGTAAAATTATTTTTTATATTTTGTAAATTGCATTAAATATATTTTTAACTTTATTAATATTAATATTATATTTTTATCTTTTTATATTTGAAATATTTATAGAGACGAAACATTATTGATATCTGGCACAGAAGATGGAGAAATTTTTTTATGGAATATGGATACATATAATCTTCAATTCACTGTAAAAGGTAAATAATTATAAAAAAAATAAAAAATAATTATAAATAATTATAATAATTAAAAAATAATTATTTTTTTTATTTTAAAATGTATGATTATTTTATTCTCTACAGCACATAATTGTAAAATAAATGCAATGGTATTTGATCAAGAAGGAAAAAGTATAATATCATGTGCAGCAGATAAAATGTTAAACATTATTGATATTTATACAAGTACTCAGATTTATCGTACGACTATAGAATATGAACCTTTAACATTAACATGGTTCAAAACCTTTTTATTAATAGGAGATAACAATGGTAATATTAATGTTTGGAATCGTCAAGGAGCAATTTTTATTACGCAAATACATTGCCATGATGGTACAGTATTTTATATATTAATATTAATTAATTGTAATTGTTTATATTATATATCATAAAAATCTATTACTCTAATATTTGATTTAGTTTAATTAATAATTAATTAATAAAAGCTAATAATATTTTTAGGTCCAATTAATACATTATCAGTATCAACAAAAAATAATATAATCTTAACTGGTGGAAAAGATAAAAAGATAATTGTGTGGAATTGTAAAAATGTATAATTAGTAATATTTTTAAAGATCTTTTAATTATAAATTTCATTATTAATTTATAATAAAACTTTTTAACTTAGTAAACATACAGCAAAAAATTATACATACATGCTATATTCATTTGAAATTGTTATAATATTTGTTGAATATTTTAATATTTGTTGCATATATTTATATTTATAATATTTTAATATGTCATACTGTTATGCATTCCCAATAGTTTATAAAAAAAATTTCAATATAAAATTACATACGTTTCAAATACTGTTTCTTTAATATATACTTTTTGCAAATTTAACAAATTTTTATGAATAATAATACGTAATAAATAATTTTTTTTTAATTTTTTAGATATATTTTAAAAAATTTTAATACCAGTTTTATATTTTTATAAAAATTCAAATCTAAATATAAGAAATATAAAAAATTAATATGTAGTATTATATTTAAATTTAAAAAAATTAATAAAGTTACATTAAATTTATGAAATGCAACTGTAATATACAGTTACATTTATAATTTTGATTATATATTAAATAATTAATATTTTTTAATATTGATTCGATATTTCATATTTTTTATTATAAATATTTTCATTAATCTAATTTGGATATAATTAAAAAAAATAAGTTCTATTTATTTTTGTTATTTTTTCTACATAGCTTTTTTTATATGTTTAAATAAAATTTCATAAAAATAAATTATATAATACAAATATTCATTACAAACTCTAGTTACAATTGTTTTATCGTATGTTCATACATATTTTTTCATTTATTATTATTTACTTGAATAATCCAATGCATTATTCATCTAGTTTTTTCAATTGTTCATATGTTATAAAAAATATTATATTCCATGGTCCCATTCTAAACCAAGTAGGTACAAAACCCTTGTATAAAGCTAAAAATCCTTCATTTTTAAAAGTCTATAAAAAGAATAAAATTCATATTATTATTAAAAAGAATAAAAAAAAATATACACACTTTTTTTTAGATTTATATATATATATATATATATGTTTGATACTTGACATTATATACCTGTACAAAGCAATCTATGCTACCATTATAAATATGTGGTGGTAATGTACCACCTGTAGTACGTATCCTTCTCTGATTCATTAAACGTGTCTATAATAATACTATTATTTAATACTTTAATTAGATAAAAATATAAACGAAATATTTATAAGTCATTTACTTACACGAACAACATCTATAGGAGTAGAAGCAATTGCACTTCCCATACTAGCTATAAAACTGGATCTGAAATATATAATTATATATGTATATGTAGAAAATATATTCAATTTAATTTTAAAATCTTATTTTGTTACACTGAATTAAACCAACCCTTATCCAAGCACTATAAATTATACATTGTGATGTCTACAATGTTACGTAAAATAATTTGTTTAAATATTTTATATAATATATTATATTTTTAAAAAATAATAATAATAAAACAAATTTTTAAAAATATATAAAGAAAAACAAAATAAGTAATTTTATATTTTATCATTTGAAAATTATAAATAATAAATCTATATGAAAGACATGTTAATCAAAATAATTTATAATGCAATTAATCATATAGATCATAATTTTAATAATTTTATATAAAACAAGAAATATTAAACATAACTTCCATTTTGATTCTCTGTGGTCATCTCCATGTCCACGTACTGCACGTGCCCATGTGCACCACATGGCACATGGTGTGAAAGAACCTGGAAATAAAATTTTTCATTTTTAGAAAAATGTTACTTCCTTTTTAACAAATATAAGTCATTACAGCAATTATATGACTTATTTAACTCATTACCTGTTATTCTTAAAAACAAAAACATCTATACTATATATACAATATAAAAATAAACTTCAAAATTAAAATACAGATTTTTATTTGTTAGTTACATTTATAATATAAGTTTTAATAAGTTTTTAATTATTAAAATTCATAAAATAAAAAAATATTTGACTTTAAAACATAAACTTAAAAAACAAACAATTTTAATATTAAAAATATTAAAATAAATAAAAAAATTTTTAAATAAAATTAATATATATTTTTCTATTTAAATATACTTACATGACATCACATATTGTAAAAGAGCATAAAATTTGTTTGCTTCAGAAATTCAATTATGAAATATTTATTAGTAGAATAATAATGTAAGAAACATGTTACATAAACAGAAATAGCCCGGATAAGGGTTCATTTTGGTATTATTATTTTGGTATTGATATTAAATAAATTATTTAACAATATAAACTTACTTTTGAATAAATTTGTTATATAATAAATTAAAATATATATATTAATAATTATATTATTATGGTAATATTAATAAATTAAATATATAATAAGTATATATACAAAGAATAAAATATAGAATTAAATACATGAGTAAAAATGATTTACTCACACAAAGTGATTACTAACACTGTCTCCTAATAAAATCATAAATTTTTTTTTACTATAATCATATATAGGTAGTTCTACAGCTGCAATAATTGCTGCTCTTTGGGCAGTAGGTCCTACACCCTATATAAAATTTTTAATATAAAATTATATTTATGTATACATGTGTTTATATATATATATATATATATATATTTCTAAAATTTATAAATAATTAACTTACTTTCCATAAACCACAAACACCTTCATGTTGATATACATCTTGAAAGCAACCAAATAATGATAAATTTGACTTGATTCCAGTTACTTGCATACGTACTTTTACTACATCAGTAGGATTAGCTATAGCACTTGAAATAGCACCAGCTAAAGCAGCACAAATAATATTTATAATAACTAAATCATCTGTTTCCCATTTATCCATTGCTGCTTTTTTTAAAGAATAGTAGGTACCAAATTTTATAGTTCCATAAGTAGCTTGTCTTAAAATAGCTGAACTGATTCTATATATAAATAAAATAATTTTATTTAACTCAATATAATATTAATAATATTAAAATAATTGATTATTTTTAATAATAAAATAACATTATATTAAAATAATATTTTGTCTATATAAATTACATTTACCCAGAATATAGAGCTTTGAAACCTTCTTGTTTTGATATCTGAAATAAAGCATCAGTCATACCAGAATATTTTAAATGTGCATATCTTTGATCTAATTTTTGTCCTTGAATTTGAAGACGTGTTTTTGTTGTGTCCAAAGGAAAAGTACCTGTTCAAAAATATATTTATAGAAATAATAAATAAATAAATTATTGATTTATAAATAAACTTTTACAACAAATTAATTGTATTATATTACATACCTAACTCTGCAAAAATTGAAGCTAAACCTCCGTAAATAAAAGGTTTCCAATCATTCCACTGACTCTCTCCCATTACAACTTTAGTGATTTGGTACTTTATTATAAATTAATAAATATAAATTATTTTTTAATTTTTTATTTTTTTAAAATATTTATAAATCTAATGTAATTTTTAATTTTGATATTTTATTGATATTTTATTGATGATAGAGTTTATAAAATATATTATAAAATAATTAAGAAACTAAAGAACTAGGTTATGTATTTTGATTAGAAAATAAAGAGCTACATTCAGAATTCTAAAATAATATTATACAAAAATATTTAAAAAAATATAATAATATAAATATGAAAAACGTTATATTTATATATATATATATGTGTGTGTATGTGTGTGCACGTGTGTGTACGTGTGTATGTATGTATATTTTTATAATATATAAAACTTTTACTAAAATTAATGTCTTCGTTAATAAAAATCACTATACTTGTAACCGTAAATGTCTAAAAGTATATTATATATAAACTTTAAGTATAAGTAATGATCAATAATAAATAGTAATTTTTTATATCACTCTTTTTATTTTATTTGAAAATCTATTTTTATTAAATTCAAAAGATAGATTAATCTAAGCATTATTTCTTAAAGATATTAAAAAAAAATTATAAATTAAAATTGAAAACTACAACCAATCATTGTGAATTTACTGCAAATATAAATATAGTATAAATTCTGAAAGTTCCTATATAAAATTTTCCTAGTTATATGAACAAATAAATTTTATCTTCAATTACGTTTAAATATATACGATTTATGAATAATTTCTATTATAAAAATAGTAATGTGCTTTATAATTTAATTTAAATTTAATTTTTCTTATTGTATTAACAAAATTTTATTTAAAAAAATTGATACATAATAAAATACAATTAAAATGTATAAAAAATTCAATATAATAAAAAAATCTTTAGATAAAATTTTTTAATCAATAAAAAGTATAGAAATAGTATATTATATCATTCACATGTAAAGTATTTCAATCTATTCGAACTGGGACTCTTGTATGTATTGCTGTACTGCTTTGATAAATATATACCTGTGTTAAAATTGCAATATCAATTATAACTTGAAGAGTGCTACAAAGTTCAAATTGAATTGGAGCTTCTCTTATAACAAAATAACATGTTTTAAATGCATCACCTAATGTCCACATAACAACCATAAAAATACTGTAATTATAAAAAAATAATTTAAAAATATAAATATTAATTTTTAATTTAATATTATTCAAATAAGTATTTATTATTAATTTTTTATTATTCTTGTTATTACCTCATTCCATTAGTAGATTTATTAAAAAAATTACGTAGAAATTGTGGTATTCCAAGCATAGCTTCTGTTAATACTGCAAATAATCCAATAGTTTCAACAAATATTGGTATATCTATTAACAAATATGTTAATATTCCTATTAATGCCGCAAACAATAGCATAAAATCTAAATAAGATTGAAAATCTGTCCATTTCCAAAAAAAATTTGCATCAAAATCTAAACAAATTAAATTTAAATATAAGTTATAAATTTTGTATATAATATACATTATATTTATTACATATAATATATATATATAATATATATATTATTTTCATTTATTTTGTCATTTAAATTTACCTGAAAATACACGTTCTCTAACTTTTATTACTTGATTTCTACTTTGTACACTTATACATAGTTTAATCATTATAAACATAGCAACAATCATAAATATACTTTGTAATAAAAGAGGTATTTCATAATGTTTCCCAAACCTGTAAAAAAATATATAATATATTATTTGATATGACAAAAATATATCAGATATATAAAACAAATATACAAACCAAAAGAAAATACGTAATGTATTAGCAATTAAAAGTGTAAGGCATACATAAAGAGAAAATCCTTCTGCACTATCTCTTTTTTTAATTTCTTTGTATTGTGGTACATATGGAATAATACCACCAAATATCATTGCTCCAGAAGCAACCCAATTTCCTAAGTCCTTAATAGTTAATTGCTCATAAACATTATACATCATAATATTTTTGTTCTATTTTCATATTTTATTATCTATAATGCTTTGCAGTATATACTTAATTCTAGGTTATGGCTCCAATCTTTTTAAATATCATATTGACAATGAATCATTAAAATCAAATAAACCTGATAGTAAAAAAAAATGATAAATTGTGTAAATACATATTATCTGAAAAGCGATAATATATATATATGTACATATATACATACCTTATAACGACTGACTTTTATTTAATATATAGTTTTATTACAATTAAATATATTATTAAATCTATATATATATGTATGCATAAAAAATTTCTTATTATAATTATGAACATTGATAAACTAAAGAATTGATACAATGTTTAGTTACCGACAATAGGTAACATAAATTGTGATACATTCAAGAATTTAAGTATGACTACAGATATAATTATAAATGAAGTATAGAATAGTTTCGATAAATATACGACAAAGTGAAGAATGATTATATTGTTGCTTAGTAACCCATAATAACAACTTTAAATTTATATATACGTGTACATTACAGTGTTTTTCATATCATTATACATTTCATAAAATATAAATTTGTTGTTTTCGTATTAATCATTTAAAATTTTTGTAATATCTTTTAAATTAATACACTAAGTATAAGATAAGAAAAATTCATAGGCAAGCAAACTTGTTATAATTTTCAAGAAATGACAAGATGTAATAAGAGTGAAGTTAATCTTAAAAGCACTGGTAAAAATATATTTTTTTATTGTTCTATATCTTTTAATTTGATTGAAATATCGTCATTTTAAATAATTCAACAGATATATATTTTGCAAAATTATCTTTGTAACCCGTAAATTTATATTGAATAGTGTACAATCAAAATGGACAAAGTTATTTTGAGCAATTAACAGCGTACAATTCTATGAGCGCGCATTTGCGACGCATTTTACTAGCAAAATGTGTTGTAGATGCCAGAAACAAAACCTATATGCGTAAAAAAAAGCAAGCATGTAAACAAATTGGCTGGAAACCAAAATGTGCAAAAACAGATATTACAAATAATATAATTGATAAGTTGGCATATGATACTTCATATCATCCAGCGGTAAAAATTATTTATAAATATTATAATAATAATTATGCATAAAATATTATATTATATATATATTATATATATATATATATATAATATATATATAAGAAAAAATAATAAATTCGAATTGTTTCATTCATTAATCAATAGGATTTTTTAAGAATGAATAATGGTTCAAAATATTTTTGCCAGTGTCAAGCACAGAAATATTTTACTACTTGTTATGATTGTAATGCAATCTGTTCAAAACCAAAATTACGTAATCATCTAGCTTATATTAATTCTCCAATATATAAAATAAATACTTCAGAGCCATTTATATCAAATAGCAATATAAGAAAACAATGCACAGAATCAAATACTAATTATAGGAAAATATTTAATCCTATAAATACGAAAGATGCATTAAAATTTCATGATGATAGGTAAGAAATTTTGCAATAAAAAAATTTATTTTGTTATTTAAATTCATTTTAATTATATATACTTACTTTATTTATTATTATATTAATCATTTATTTATTTAATTATTTTATTTAATTATTTATATTAATATAAATATACATAGATATGAAGAAAATTCAATATTATGTGAATCTTGTGGTTTTTTATCACAAAACATCAATGATGATCTTTCATCAGAAATTAGCACAAGAAGTGATGAAAATCCTGATCAATTTTATGATAATTTAATAGATAATCCAAAAATCAATGAAAAAGATGAAGAAGAAACATACGCTAAACTTATGTATGAAATTACACACGAAATAATAGTAAATGGTCTATATACTGATGATGAATTAAATAAGATATTCAAGAAATACATCGAAAAAAACAAAAAAATTTTAGATATGGTTAAGATTATATTATTTATTACTTAAATTTGCAAAATAATATTAAATATAATAATGTATATATAAATATAAAATAATATAATATATTTTTAAATAGAATCGAATGTTGTACGAAATTTATCAATTGAAACTTGCTTTGAATATATCGGATAATTCAGAAGAAGAAGATATAAATAATGTTGCATATGCTCAGCAATTATTAAATATTAGCAAAGTTCGACCACCAACACCACCGAAAGTTTTAAATGAAGATAGAGTAACTGAAAAATTAATGTGGTATCAAAAATTGGATAAAGTCAAAAATAATTCAATAGGCAAAAAATCAGTTTTATTAGTTGATGCTAATCCTGAATTACGTGTAACTGAAAGAGATGTCTTAACATCATTAATAGAAGCTGATATCGATCCTGAACAAGCTCGAAAAATTTATAAAAAACTTTCCTTCAAAAGCAAAGATAATTTATTGGTTTGTTCAGCATAAACTACAGTTACATATATAATTTAAAAATTTTCATTAGAATTTCATTATCAATGTGAATTTTTTCTAGATTGATACGAAAACCATACAAGATTTGAATGAACATGAAATAGAAAAAAGCAATCAATTTAATTCCAATTTAATAGAATCATATAAGGTACGTAAAATAAAGTGAACAGAAAAAATGTCTATAACCAATTTTAGATAATCGTAAAATATTACATTCTATTATTATGAATATATATAATATATAAAATATATAAAATATATTAAAAATATTTTTTAGTTCGGAACGAAAATCGAAAAAGATGAAAATCAATTCAAAAATGAAAATTCAAATAATAAATATAGAATAGAAGAAAACGAACAATTTAATACCAACTTCACAGAATATGAGGTAAATAAAATAAATAAAAAATATAAATGATCTTATAGAATATAACGTTCCATTTTATGAATATAAATATTTTTCAGATCAAAACGAAAATTGAAAAAGATGAAAATCAATTCAAAAATGAAAATTCAAACAATGAATGTAGAATAGAAGAAAATAATTTTAATTCTAATTTAACAGGGCATGAGGTATGCAAAATAAATGAACACAAAAGATTTCTGATGATCTGATGATCTTGTAAAATATGATATTCCATTTTGAATATAAATATTTTTTAGATTGAAACGAAAATTAAAAAAGATGAAAATCAATTTAAAGATAAAAATTTAAAGAAAAAATATAGAGTGAAAGAAGACGAACAACTTAATTTCAATTTAAAAGAATCACACGATGTACAAATAAATGAACAAGAAAAAGCTTCTATGACTGATGATCTTATAATATTAAAGAATAAAAAAGTACAAATATAAAAGAATAGATATATAATGCTGAACTAAGGAAATAAGTAACAATTTCTAAAATATATTTATATAAATTTAAATAATCATGTTGGTTTTTCTATAAAGATATTATATTTTGACAAAAAAATTTAAATATAGTTATTTTTTCTTTTATTATTAAAAATAAGTATTACATAAATATTTTCACTTGATTCTTTTATATAATTGTTTCTATTTACCTTATTCAAACAAAATAAAATATATTATGAAAAAGTATATTTTACAGATGTACATATATAATTACAATATATGTAATTAGATTCATTTGCAATATTCACATATTAAATATATATATATCTCAATTATAACATATACTTTTATATATATATATATATATATATATAAACATTTTATATATATATACACACGTTTACAATATTTGTAAAGATCATTATATTTAATGCATATATTGCATATGATACATTAGTTACAAAATTAAAACAATTATTGCTCTTATTTGTTCTTACTAATATATGTTTAAATGTAAATATACGTTTTTACTTATAACAAATTTATATATTTATAATGTTATTTAAAGTTTGACTTTAAATAATATTATATAAATTAAAAATTTATATAATTAAATAGTAAATATCGAAAAAATAAATTTAAAATAAATTTAAAAATGTAAATTAATAATTTTTGATTCTATATTAAGAAATATAATTATTTCATGTAAATATATTATAAAATTCATTTTCAATCTAAAAAAAATAATAAAAGAAATCTAAATTATAAAAAGATATTAAAATTAGACAATTTCTTGAAACTTAATAGTAATAATATAATAATGTAGTAAGTATCACTTTTTTCTATTAATAGAATTATATTCTATTATTCTTTCTTCTTAATATTAAGATTTGATAATAACTAATCTGATATAAGATAAAAATAATGTAAAAATAAAATAAAATATTATACAGAGTGCTCTATCACATCGAAAAAATTTTAAAATTTAAGAAGATAATTTATATTCTATACATTCATATATTCTATATATGAAAATAAAAAAAAATTCATACAAACATGCTCTATTTGACTTTGTTTTTGAGTTATATTTATTTTATATTAAAATAATTTTATCAAAAAATTAATTGAACTACTTATAAATGAAACTTAATATCAGATATTTATTGTATATAAAATATCTGTTGAATATCGAAATAAATTTAACGAAAAAATTAAGGCTTTTAAAAAATAATATTTGAAGAAATAAAGAAGATAAAATTAGCTGATGATGAAACATTTAGCTCACATTTTAATGCAAAATCATTTTGAATATTTTTAATAAAGATAAAAAAAAATAAAAACGTAAAAAAGAAATTTATTATATGAAAACAAAATCAAATAGAATATATGAACTTATTTTTATTATTTTCATGTGTTTATCCATCGAAGTATACGGGACATGCTGTATATAAGAAATTTAAATTACTTTTAAAATAAAATATATTACATGCTATAATAATAGTTATTTAGTTATGAAGAAACAATTACCAAGTTTTATAAAAATTTTATATCTATCAGCTGTGATTTTTTAAAGAAAACCTAAAAAAAATATGTTTTTTATCAACTACCATCAGATGCATTTGAAGACGAATCTTCAAGTTCTGGAGCATCAGGACCTCTATTTACTATACTTAAAAGATCTGTGACATGCCTTATAGTAAAATCTGGTTGTGGATCTTCTCTTAATAAGAATGGTTTATCCACTGTTGGAATCCAAATTGTACTACCTAAACCTGCTTCTATTCCACCTAGATAAAAATAATGACAAAACATTATATTAATTCAAAATGCAAATTTGATATTTAAATATAATATTTTTTAATAATTAACACGTTGTATAATGAAAATATATGATATAATACCTAGGATATCAGTTTCCAATTTGTCACCAACCATTACACAACTATCTGGTTTAACATTTAAAAATCGACATGCTTTTCGAAATATTTCTCTTTCAGGTTTTTCCCATGGTAAATCTCCTGATACAAGAATTATATCGAAATATTGTTCGAGTGAAAGTTTTCGTATTTTTTCCCATTGTGCATTAGAAGGACCATTTGTAATCAAACCTAAGAGATATTTTATCCTCAACTGACGAAGCATAGAAATTACATCTGCTGCCAGTGTCAAATAATAATATCGCAGATATAACCATCGTTCATAAATTTTTCTTGCTAGATATGAGTATTTTTCTCCAAGAGCTTTACTCCATAAAGTTATGCGCCAAATATCCAAAGTATGAACTACATTGTCAGGACATTTTCTAAAGAGCTTCAAATATGTTGTTGTAATCTTTATAGATATATCTTCAGGAATACCATATTCTTGTGTTAGTTCCTCAGCCAACTGCAGATAAAGTTAAAATATCCTTTATTAGATGTTATTCATTTTATGATATACAAATCAAGCAGTATAAAATAATGAACAAAATACAAAATACACACTAAAGGGAAATGAATGATTTCCACATTCAACATAGTCTAAAATAAGATATTTTAATAATTAGAAAAAATTATAAATGTTAAAAATAAACTTTATAAATATATTCAAAAATCACATATTGAATGTGGATTTTAATGGTTAAACCAAGTTCTTGGGAAGAAGGATACAAACGATCAGTTAGGAGTTTAGGTCACTTAATTCAGTTTTTGATGATTACCTAGAAAATGCATTGATTCATTGAAATACTCGAGCCGATTAGTGGACACTCGAAGTGGCACCCGCGGTCGTTGCTGTAATCACAACAAAATCAGTTGTGCCAACAACAAATTTATATTATTCCAACTTTTAAAGCTTTACTCAATTGAATATTAAACATTTATACTTATTACTGCAGATTTTGTCATGTATCATGTTAAAATAAGAGATAACTTATATATGATTATGATTTAGGAAGTTTATCTAATTTAATTGTTAATAATTTTTAAATAGAAAGGAAGGTAATATTTTAAAAGATAAAATTTTAAAAACAATTTATTTTAATAAAAAAACCATTTATTATTTTACAATGTCATTCATGTATACATAAATTTATCAAATATGTACATTTTTAAAGTATATAAATTTTAAATATTATCAAACTTATATAAATTTTCAAATAATTTATATTTTATGATGAATATAAAATGTAAAAAAAAAAAATTATTTCAACATATATTATATCAATATTTAAATTCGTAAAATTATTTAATAAACAGAAGTTGATAAATCTTTTGCTTGCCAAAAAACTATTTTTACATATGATTACTAACAAAATTTATATTTGATATATGAAATTTTAGTTCACAGAATTGCAAAATTGTAGTTACTGAAATTAACTACTTAAATATAAATATTACTATTTAATAAAATGAATTATTTTTATTTTTTTTTTTATTATAATATGAACATATATATATACTTAAAATTTAGAAATTCAAATAACTTGATAATAATTTTATTTTATAAACAATATAATGTAAAAAACATATATAATATGTATACACAAATAAACACATTATTTGATAACATAAGAATGGATTAACTATTTCAGCTATTTTATCAATATATAAATATAAACATTTTCATTCAAAATATAATAGAATATTTTTAGTCTCCAAAGAGATGTTTTCCCAATTCCATCATACGATGATTTCTGCATACAGTTAAAGCTCCACGTTTCTTCAAAACAGAAGCAACATTTTCATCTGCTTTAACTAAATGACATAAAAGATCTTCAAAAGCAAATTTTACATTTGGTTGAAGACTTCCTATCTTTATTTTCTTGAGGATTTCAATAATTTCTTCTACCCAACCTGACTCAAGAGTAAATTGTGAAAGCCAAGGTATGACTTGTAAGACTCCAGCCATTGTTTGCATTCCAAGAAACCATAATTCCATAAGTTCCAACCACTTTTCTTTATATGACATGGCAACAACAAGTTCAGTTGGATCATTGCTTTCATCAATTATATATGCATCCCATAAAAATCTTATAGTAGCTTGAATATATCGACAAATAGAAAAATCATTTTTTTTAATACGTATTGCTTGTTGTTTCAATAATAACAATCCCAAAACTGCAAGATGACCATGCAATACTAGATTTTCAGGAATTTGTTTAAGTTCTGGAAGATTATTGAAAATAAATTTCAATAAAGAAATAAATGTTGGTGATTCTTCTACTAATTTTGCTTCTAATACAGTAATGTTCATTAAAACATTACACACAGAAACCATGGCTGTTCTTGAATCTTTTATTTCTTCTGATAGATGAAGTTCTAAATCTTCTTTTTCTGGTTCTTTTAAAATTTTTAATCTTTCTGATTTTGGTATTGGTGGTTTTTTTTGATGAACAATTGTCCAATGATAAGATAAACATTCAAACAAGACTTCTTCTTGTTTATGTTGAATTAAAATTTTTCTAGCATCTTCTTCTACAGCTAAATAACATAATGCTGGTAATAGAAGTCTCAATAAATCAATTTCACTTAAAGGATCATGAATAACTGATTCTCCAGATGATGTTGCTTCATCACTTTTAAGTTTCGCATTTGCTTTAGCCTTTTCTGTTAATTTTCTATTTCTATATGCATAAAATGTATCATTAGCTATAGTTAAAACATAAGGTAAAACTGTATAAACTTGAGAACGCATAGCTGTTGTTTCCTGGGCAAGCCATGCTGATAGTACTCTTACTACAGCACAAATAAATATTCTTTCTTTAATATCTGTTATTTCCTTCATCTTGGATACTGCTGTAAGTAAACCTATAATTGCAGCAAATGCTCCCTTTAAAACAGTATATAATGATTGTTTTTCTTTTTGATCTAAGTCCAACTGATCATTGGTAATATATGCAAGAGAAATTTCAATAATAATAAAACAAGATGTTATTAAATCTGCATTTGTCATTATACTTTTCAATTGTTTTCCTTCTATTTGCATTCTAATTTCTATAGATGTTAGTTGAATTAATAATAACAAAAATACTTTTGGTTTTTCTTTATCTAATAAAGTCCATTCTGCTCCTAATAAATCTAGCATTACAGAAGCAAGTTTTAATGCTGGATCACGTTGATTTTTGCCTATTTTTGATCCAAGAATATCAGATAAAGCTTTATGTATGCTAGAAGGCCAAGATTCTTCTTTAGCAGTTTTACTAATTATATCTTTTGTACAAGACATTAGTAAAGCTTGTAAAATTGTGCATAATTCAAATTTTCTTTCTGTATGATCTGTTTCAAAATCTAATGCAATCTTATTTATTATAGCATGAAAAGGTGCAGTATCTGTTGCATCCCATGCTTCTGTACTAAATCTTTGAACTAAAGTAACTAAAATGTTCAAGGCCTTATCTGTTTGAAAGCTTTTTTCTGAATAAATATCACACATTTTTGCAATAGCTTTATGTTCAATTAAAACTTGTTGTCCAGGAGAATATTGTGCAATATTTTGCAAACATATATATGCTTCACTAACAATAATTAACATATTATCATCTGCATCTTCATCAGCTTTTGATACAATTTCAAGTAATGCAGGTACATGAACAATCATGTCAGGGTGAGAAGCTAATTCTGATTCAGCACAAAATGCAGAAAGTATAGAAAGTGCTACAGATTTATATACTTGTGGAGGACAATCTACAGGAACTACTTGTGTAGATAACAATTTTGTTAAAAATTTAGTTCCAATAGCTTCAAATAACATTTTTTTTTCTGTTACTGTACAATCTTTACTATCCACCAATTTTGTAATCATAAATAAAGCAGCAAATTTTTCTGAATCAGATTCAACAGACTTTAAAATAGTCACATGCTTTTTCACATTCTTTGAAATACTCATGGTTATAATTTACTTTATTATAATTTAAAATGTAATTATAATTTAAAATGTAATTATAATTTAAATATTTTTATAATTTTTTTTGTATGATAACAATTTCCCAAATAAAATATAAAGTATTAGAATATTAATATTTACCCAATAATATTTAACAAAGATTTAATGAAACTTGCATCTTTCACATGTCACAGCTAAAAGCCAACTGGCAGTACTCCCAAACTTCCAAATCAAACCCCTTAAGACTAGCCTTGCCCTTTGACACACTCACTTAAGCAGACAGAAATAAAATTGTACTACCACAAATACTATTCCACAAACATGTATAATTATTATTCAAATATGAATTGTTATTAGTATAAGGTTAACAATTTTTTTTAGTGTTTTTTAATTTACTGTCAATTTTTAGTTTATCAATAATATCAATTGCTTATTTAGTAAAAAATAATATTAAAAATTATTCAAAATAATTTTATTTAATAAAATTTCATTGGAAAAAGATTTTAAATATATATATATATAATCTTAGCATAACCTTTTCCGCATAATACAACGTGTGAATATAATTGCGTTATACAACTAATTGATATCTTAAGAACGTCAAAATCTTTAGTAACGTGCTTACACGCTTTATCTACGTTATGTTGAGCGTCTGGACAGTAGGATCGGTCGAAAATAACCGTCCGAGAGAAAGCACTATATCAGGGAGTCGGCTCGTATTACACAGAAGTTTCTATTTTCGTCGATCTTCGTATCCAAACGAAATTGAGAGATTAAATATAAATTTAATTACCATAAGATATTTTTTTGGAACAATACAAAATCTATTATAAAAGAAGAAATATATAAAATAATTAATAAATTAACAAAATGAGTGACCTTTACATTTTTCTAATTTCGAATAAAAAATTGAATTACTTTTCGCGCACTCTCCAGGAATAACATATATATATGTATATATATATACACATACACACATAGTATATTAACCAATACTGACCGTTTATATATGTACACGCATACAGTTTTTGACACCAATAAAATTTCAAATATTTTAGCATACCTTTCGACATGTTTGATTGTCGCCTTTTCTGGTTTCGATGAGAGTATTGTCCAGATCAAAAAACACAGCGCTTATAGTTATGTTTGATGAACAAAAATGCTTCTTATGTAAAGTCGCCATTTTTATTGTATATAATAAATATGTTGTCAGTCCAACGATGTTTCAACAAAGAATCGCGCATGAAAACATGTAGTGTTCATATAACAGTCCCCTTTTAAGAACACTTTAGGGATAAATATACAATTATCTTAATGGTCAGACGTCAGAACAGATATAATCTGTCTCGTCTCGACCTAATGCCTTTCGTTCCTGACCTTTTTCTCTTCCTTGATTTCATTTCGAATGAAGAGACATCTTTAATAGAAACTTATAATGTTGATTGTCGATAAATGCGTAATCTAGTTTTCAGATTAAATGATATAGATTTACAGTAAAATAAAGTATTATCAACAGAGTTAATTAAAAATATAAATTTTTATTCATATATTTTTTTATTTTATTCTTCATATATTTACATGGAATATAATAATAATATTATTAATAACATAATTGTCAAATATTAATAATATTAATAATAGTAAATATATTAGAAAAATTTGTAAATTACAATAAATTATTAAATATTAATTTTCTTATTTAATATAATTATTTATATTTATTTTTATTATATAATTTAGTATTAAATAGTATATTATTTTTTAGGATAATAAATAATATTAAATAATGCAAATTACATAAATTAAAACTACTTTGACATCAGTGATGGCGTCATAATATTTTGGCGCAAAGTTAATACTTGCTTTGAATTCTTATTTTTGCATTAATAATTTTTATCATTTAAAGTGTATATTATATCATAAAATGTCAGCTATGGCATCTACAGCTAGTCTTCAAGGAGATGAAGAATTTGAAGAATATAATCCACAAGCAAAATTAATAAAAACTTTAGAAGTAATTTGTTTTTGTAACCTATATATATCATATATTTATATAACCTATATATTTTTTTTCATTATAATTTTTAAATATTTAAATATTTATATGACAGAATTTATATAATTAACTATATTAAATTATAGAAATTATTTAATATATTTTTTTTTTAGGGAAATGGCATAACAGCAGGAGATGTAAAAAAATTAGAAGAAGCTGGTTATTATACTGTGGAAGCTGTAGCATACGCTCCCAAAAAATGTTTAATTGCTATCAAAGGAATTAGTGAAGCTAAAGCAGATAAAATTTTACAAGAAGCATCAAAATTAGTTGTGATGGGATTTAAAAGTGCGACTGAAATTCATCAAACTCGATCAAATATAGTTTTTGTAACTACTGGTTCCAGCGAATTAGATAGATTATTAGGAGGTGGTATAGAAACAGGTTCTATTACAGAAATATTTGGAGAATTTAGATCAGGAAAGACTCAGTTATGTCATACACTTGCAGTCAATTGTCAATTACCTATAGATATGGGAGGTGCAGAAGGAAAATGTCTTTATATAGATACAGAAGGAACTTTTAGACCTGAAAGATTAATTGCTGTTGCTGAAAGATATAAAATTGCAGGAGATTCTGTATTAGATAATGTAGCATGTGCTAGAGCTTATAATACAGATCATCAAACTCAACTATTAATTCAAGCTAGCGCTATGATGACAGAATCTAGATATGCATTATTGATAGTAGATAGTGCAACTGGTTTATATAGAACTGAATACTCTGGAAGAGGAGAATTAGCTGCTAGACAAATGCATTTAGGCAGATTTCTTAGAATGTTACTTAGATTAGCTGATGAACATGGTGTTGCTGTTGTTATAACCAATCAAGTTGTGGCACAAGTTGATGGTGCAGCTAGTATGTTTGGAGGAGATCAAAAAAAACCAATTGGAGGTCACATCATAGCTCATGCAAGTACTACAAGATTATATCTACGTAAAGGTAGAGGTGAAACTAGAATATGTAAAATTTATGATTCACCTTGTTTGCCTGAAAGCGAAGCAATGTTTGCAATAAATACAGATGGTATTGGAGATGTTAAAGAATAAAAGATTTATTATTTTTCTATGAAAATCTATATTTGTAAAAAAAATGTTTAAAATATGCCTTCCAAGAAAAATAATTTAATTTTTTTATTTACTATAATTACACTTTAAACTTTAAAGTTATCTAATTTGTTTTATTTTATAAAAATAATGAATAAATTACATTATTATTAAATAACTATTGTGGTATATACAAAATTGTAATGAAAAAAATTAAATATAAAAAAAGAATATATTAAATATATAATATAATTTATCATATTATATGAGAAACTTTAACTTATTTATATTTTTAGTAATAAATTTGAATTTTATATGAAATATTTATATATTGTAAAGGAAAATTAGAAAATTTAAATTAAAAAAAATAATTTAAAATCCATTATTAAACACTTGTAACTTTTGATAAGTTTAAGAACTAGATTATCTAGGAAATTTTGATAATTGTCCTTTAAAGATTTAAAAAATGATAATTTATTATGTAATAATTTAATTATAAATAAGTTTAATTTTGTACATATGTATATATAAAAATACAATTAGTTATTTTTATTAACATTTTTTGATTATTTTGGATAAATTGTAATGTTTAAATTATAATTTAATAAATGCGGAGATATGTTGTACACGTGGCCATTTTATTGGCAGAAGATTGTTTCGAAAACTAAGATTCAACATTTCATACGGACTTTTTCATTTAATATAACTGTTAAAATAAAAAAAAGTGGATCTATAATTTTAAATACAAATAAAAAAATTAAGTATTTCGAAAATAATTTTATTTCAAGGTGGGTTATGTGCGTTTGATTTGTCATTGCTTTATAGAATATATATATATATATATATATATATTTATTTTTATATTTTAGTGTATGTATATATATATTTTTATTATTACGTTTATTTTTTAATATTTTTTCTAAAATGTCATAATTATGAAAATAATTAAATAATGTCATAATAATGAAAAATATTTTGTTAAATTTATTAATTTAATACCGTAATAATACCGTATTGTTTATATATAAATACATTATATACAAATATTGTTTATATACAAATTTATATAGAACTTAAAATATAATTAATAAATTTATTAAATTATAACATTGTATTTTAGTGTAAAATTATTGTCTACGAATATGAGTGAAGATATTTCTTTATTTACTTTACCAAATAAACAACCAATAATTGCATTAGAATGTGATACTGCATTTAATGCTTTAACGAAAAATGAAAAATTATATGCACATTATTTAAGTCAAGCTGCATGGAATGGTGGTCTTATTGTATTTGTCCAAACTTCTCCAGAATCACCATTAATATTTGCTCTACTACATAAAATCTTTATATCTGAAACAATAAATGAATTAAAAAATTCTGCATTTAATGTTAATATTAATGAAGATGAATTTACAGTAAGTTTTATATCAAATAGTAATTTCATTTTTTAAATATTAAACATATATTTCATATTTTTAGGCATTTTTAGTGTATTCATGTGGAATTTTTGCAAATGCTGGTAATTATAAATCTTTTGGTGATAGTAAAATAATTCCAAATTTACCTAAGGATAAATTTGAAACTATAATAAAAGTTTCAAAAGCATATAAAAATAATCCCAAAAACATTGAAGAAATTTGGAATAAAATTCAAAATATAATATATTCTATTAAAGGAAAATTAAAATCTCTAGGATTGAATGAAAAGGGAATTACAACTTATTTTTCTGCTAATTGCACAGAAAAAGATGCAGAGTTAGTTAATGATTTTATGCAAAGTAAAGGATTAGAATGTTATAATACAAGATGCTTTAAAATAGCAAATTATCAAAATGATTGTAAATTTGATACATATGAAATTAGATTAGCTTCTGTGGAAACCAATAATGATTCTAATATTACTTTATCAGAAGAAGTATTTAAAAATGCAAAATTTAGAATTACAAAAGGAGATTACAGTAAACTTTTGATTCCAGTTGTTCATAATCTTCAAAAAGCAAAAGAATATGCGGTAAATGAAATTGAAAAAAATATGTTAAATAAATACATAGAACACTTTCAAACTGGATCTTTACAAGATCACAAGGATGGTTCTCGTTTATGGATTAAAGACAAAGGACCAGTTATAGAAACTTATATAGGTTTTATTGAAACTTATAGAGATCCAGCAGGTCAAAGAGGAGAATTTGAAGGATTTGTAGCAATGGTAAATAAGGAAATGTCCAAAAAATTTGCTACATTGGTAACTAATGCAGAAAAATTTATACCAAAACTCCCTTGGGGCAAAGATTTTGAAAAAGATGAATTTCTAAGACCTGATTTTACTTCATTGGATGTTTTAACATTTTCGGGATCTGGTATTCCTGCAGGTATAAATATTCCAAATTATGATGAAATTAGACAATCAGAAGGATTTAAAAATGTTTCTTTGGGTAATGTAATTCCTGCAAATATGAAATTAGATGTAATACCATTTTTATCTGAACATGATCAAACTTTGATGAATACTTATAGAGTAGCTAGCTTTGAAGTACAAGTTGCTTTGCATGAACTTCTTGGTCATGGAACAGGTAAACTATTGAAACAATTAGAATCTGGTTCATATAATTTCAATATTGGAAAAATAAAAAATCCTTTTACTGGAGAATTAATAAATAAATATTTTTTACCTGGTGAAACATATGATTCGAAATTTGGGTCATTGGGATCATCTTATGAGGAATGCAGAGCAGAAGCAGTTGGATTATATTTATCTTTAGAAAAAGATATATTAAATATATTTGGATATGAAGGTTCTGAGGCAGATGATATAATATATGTAAATTGGTTATGTCTATTATGGACTGGTTGTGCAAAAGCTTTAGAAATGTATCAACCATCAACTGGAAAATGGTTACAAGCTCATTCTCAAGCAAGATATGTTTTACTTAGAGTTTGTTTAGAAGCTGGCAATGATTTTGTTAATGTTGTAGAATCTGAGCCTGGAAAGAATTTATTATTAACTGTTAATAGAACAAAAATTTTAACAGTTGGTAAAAAAGCAATTGGAGATTTTTTAACTAAATTACAAATTTATAAAAGTACAGGTGATATTGAAGCAGCCAGAAAAATGTATGAAAAATATAGTGAAGTACCTGACATAGAACCACATCCATGGGCACGTTGGAGGGATATAGTTTTAGCTCACAAAGAACCCCGAAAGATATTTGTACAATCTAATACATTCGTTAATGGTTTGTATTTAAATAGTAATATATATTACAAAATTTTACAATTATACTACTATTAAATAATTTGTTTATTGTGGAAATAGATGAAAATGAAGTACAATTGAAAAACTATGAACCCAATTTTGCTGGATTGATTCAATCTTGGATAGAAAGATTTCCTTCTACAGATATTTCGCAAACACTTATTGAAATTATGGAAAAAGATAAACAACATTTTATATTCGAAGATTAACTATTTAATACAAGTATTACAAAAATATTTTTTGTTTTTTTGATATATACTGTAACATTTGTATATGTATATGTGGATAAGAATCATAATCATAAAAAACAATGCCATTTATTATTTTTACAAATATTTTATTGAATAAGAATTTTGTATAAAATAAATTTATTACAAATATTTAACAAATATATCTTAAAATAAAATATATTCTCAAAAATATAAAAACATTTTTTTTATTATATATTATATATATTATTTATATATAATATTATATAATAATATATAATATATAATAAAAATAATATTATCGATATATATATGTTCATCAATATACATTTATATTCATTGTGATTTTTTACGTCATTGAATATGTAATATTTCTCTATAATAACATACACGTCACGCGCGTGCGCGTGCACACGCATATACTCACAAAGCATTGTAGCACTGAATATGAATGAAGATTCTGCGCATGTACATATATTGTTTTATTATATTTATTGGCGGGAAAAAACTAAAAAGTATAGTATATTAAAATGTCAAAAGAATCGTTAAGTTTATGTTTCTATAATTTAGGTTGTGATATTTTCGATAAATCCATCATCGATAAATGTAAGTTATTTATAAGTTTATACTTTAAAATTAATAGATTTCATTTCTAACCTATATGAATTCTTCTTGATTAATTCTTGATTTAAATACTATTATTTAAGAAATAGAACTCAATTTTAATTTAAATACATTTTATATATTTAATAATTATTAAATTATTAAATATTAAATATTATTAAATATTATATATATATTTAAAAAATTATAATATATCTGTTTTTTAACCTTATCTTAGAAAACTTGTTTTATATATTATGAACTATTATTTATATTTTAATAAAATGTATTTATATGTTTAGACTTTTGTTTTGACATTTTTAATTTTGCATTCATTTTTGTAATATATAAAATATATTAATATATTGTTTTTATTTAACAGATTTTTAATTAATTTTTTTTTGTCTAGGTGTACAATTTTGTCATGTTTATAATATAGATGAAGAAAAATTTTTAGAATTATGGGTAGCATATACTATTACACATTCATTAGATATTAATCCAACAATAAACAATCTTATTCAATTTGAGGATGAAGAACTTAAAAAAAATAATAAATGTGTTATAACACAAACCATGTCAAATGTACATGCTCTCGATATTCAATCTAAAGAAGATATTATGTATCCTTTTATATATTTGTCATATATCAAATTTAGAAAATTCTTATTATTATTCTTTTGTGTTTATGATATTTTTATATATTATCCTTACATATTCCTTTAATATAATTATAGTAATAATGTTTTGGAACTTTATAACACTGGAGAATGTTCCACATCAAAGGTAAGTTTTTATTTTAATTATCCTTTATTTTAACATATATATTTATTTATTTTTGACACACACATATATATATATATATATATAATTATTATTTATCAATAAATGATAATTTTTAGTAAAAAAAATTTAATACTATATTTTAATTTATTTCATTACTAATTATTTTGTAAAAATCGCATTTTTTTTATTGATTGAAATTAAGATTTTTTATTTTTTTTTCATAAAATATTCATTGAATTTTTTAATGGATTATTTTGATTTTAAAATCTGTTAGTTTTCATTATTCTTTTTTTTCAAGAGGAAAGATTTCTACTCTTATAATGATCTTCTAACATTGTTGCCAGATTTATCAATTTTATTTTTCATTAATAAAATGGATATTTGAAATTTATATATATATATATGTATATATATATATAATATAATCGAAGTTTATTGCATAATTATAATTTGCATTTTCAAGAAAATTTTTCTAATTTATTATATTTTAATATATATATAAATATTTTATTCAATGAAAAATATATTTAAAAATAAATATTTATATTTATATAATATATTATTATATACTGTTTGATATATAATATTATATAATATACTATTTTAACATAAGACTAAAATTTTCACAAGTTATGTAAAATATATTACATTTTATCAAATTAATAATTTTAAGATTAATGTTCATAAATGTATATATAATTTTTAAAAAGCATAAAAAAATATTCAATAATTTTTAAAATATAATATATTTCAAAATATTTTAAAAATATTATAATTTAAAATTGAATATTAAATTTTGTCTCAACTTGGCAATTCTATGATTTACATCGATTTGGCAACATTGCTTTGCATTCTTTATGGTCGATCTATGGTCTACAGTACAGTAACAATGATGTAAGATTTCTACCTGAAGATTCTACATAAAAAAATTCAAAATTGTATCTAACAAAATACGAAGATAAAATTTTTAATTATTTTTATATTATTTATATTTTTTTATTCATTAATATATTATTTGATTTTTTGTAAATTATAATTTCAAATTTATGTTTAAAAATATATCTATATTTAAAAATATGACAAATTACATATTATACAATAATTTTTATTAAATATAAAAAATATAGTTTAAATGGTATATATTTAATTATTTTTAAATTTTATTATTACATTTAATATTAGAATTAATTATATATTATATATTATGGAATAAATTAATTTTGAAATTTCTTTATAATTAACAAAATAAAGTTTTGAATATAATTGAATTATTTATTTTATATTTATTTTAATAAAAAGGTTAAATATTCTTTATGATTTTTTTTTTATATATTTCAATTTTCTTTAATTTAAATTCAAAATATATATTTCAAAGTTTTACATATTTCAAAATTATATATTATATATATTTTAATAAAATTCTGCAATAATTAAATTTTGTTTTTTAAATTTAAGTAATATTTTTTTATTATAAATACAGAATATTTTAAAATGATATTATTAACAATTATTATTATATAAAATATAATATTAATATTATGCTTACATTATTGTTATTGAGTACTAGAAATTCCAATACTATTTTTCGGCAGGTGGTTTCTTGTTCTGATGTGTTGTAAGATCTTGTTGAAACACCGTAATTCCCGCCACAAAAATCGTTCAGGTAGATCGCCGCCATTATCCCCTCTTCTTTTTTCTCAGTCTCCCACAAAGGACACTCTATTATGGAGGGGAATGTTGGATTCATTCTTATTGGTTGAAAAAGGATAGTGTGCATTCTCGTATCGTAGAGAGAGGGGTTCTTCTTCCATCTAAGAGAGCTGACCAGATTTCTTCAAAGGGTACGATTTCAGTTTTCAAGGACCCAGACTCCATTATCATCCTGATGCGCGCGTGCGCGCGCGCTTACAGCTTTCCGAACAAAACGTTGTGTTTTTTATGTACTTCTATGCTTTAATTCATAAATTCTACTGAAATTTACGAATACTATTTTACTAAGTAATTGTTTTGTTTGTGTACAAGGCAATTATAGTTCATATTTTTTAAAAATCAGTAGCTATAATCAAATATCTCGATGGCGTCGAATTGAGACGCTACCGTTTGCTTGTCAGTTAGTTACACGTATTCGAAGTGTATTATCATCAGTGATTTACCGGTTAATTGTGGATATAGTATATAAATTGTAAATTATGTGTAAATATTGTGAAGTAATAAATAATTCGTGCAAAATAATATTATACACATATATGCGGGAGTGTCAGTGTATATTACATATTGAAATGGTCAAGTAACGCGTCAGCCATTACGGAATTCGGTTTGAGTGAATTTCATACTCGAAAGTCATTCCGGCCAATCGTATAACGATTCGCGTTATAAGTAACGACCTGTTGCTATTGCTATTACTACGTTCTAATTCATTCAATTTTTCTTTGCTTTTTTTATCAATTTCTACGATAAAGTTTTATGTTTATCGTGAAAACTTGTTAGATTAACTATATAAAAATGAAAAAATTGTTCATATATATGTAAAGTTGTTTGCTCATATTGAATTTATTATTAGATGTTGTTATAAGAAATATGCGATAAATGTAATTAACAATAGAAAAGTTTATGGATAACCTTATTCATATTAATATATATGCGTTCATATATATTGTATGAAATGAAAATAGTATTATATGTGAGAGAGAGAAAAAAGGTGGATTATAGTAGTGTGCGTATACGCGAATGTCGTCGACCGTTCATTCGTTGAGAGTTCCAAGCGTCGCGTCGCTACAACCTGTTGCTTCGAGTATGTTGCATGTTTCTTTGAGTATACTCACTTTTTTGAAAGTGTTTCTATATCTTTTAAATACTCTACGAAAAATGGTTTCTCTGGTTATATAAGTAAAGGTATTATATGATAAACTTTTTTGTTTAACATTTTTAATTTTTAAATTATACATTTATGTCTCCAAATGTACATTATAGTTTGTACATATTAGCTTGTTAAAATTATATATAACTAATAATTCTATATTTTTTTATTTGATATTTAGTATGTTTTAATTTTTTTTTATTAATTTTTAATAAAAAAGTATCGAACATTGATGATATCATTTTATACATGAAAATATGAAAAAGTAATTGAATAAAATTATATAAATAAATGAAATTTATAGTAATAATGAAATATCTGAAATTTTTAAATTGAATAAATAGAAAATTGTTTAATAAATAAAATTTAATTTTTTTGAAAGTATTTTGTTGAAAGATCTTTTTTAAGAAGTTGTTTACATTTATTAATTAAGCATAATTGTTCAACAATTGACAATCCAATCTTTTTTATTTTTATGCTTCAATCTTTAATTTTTTTTATACATAAAATAAGTAAAAAATTTAAATTTTTTATGAAGAGGAAAAAAAATATATATTTTGATATTTTTATTGAAAAATAAAAGAAATGCCAATGATTTTTATGGCATGGCATATAACTGGTAAAAGCACCATGTTATTTCCCACGGTATCTCTGTGAATAGTGGGGCAAAAGATTGCCAGGGGCGGATAGTTGTGGAGAGAGGGGTAGAAGGAGAAATAGTCTCCTGACTCTGTGCATATTCGTCAGAAAAGAGGGGGAAAGAGGACAGCTCGGTGATCGACCTAAAGTTTTACATGATCTGGTACAGCAAGTATCATTCAAATAAATTTCCTCTCATATTTCTTTTATATTTGATTGAATATTGCATGTATTTAGCACATATTTTGTAATTTTTGTAAATTTTATTTTATTAATTTATAAATAAATTATAATTTATATAATTTATATTTTAATGAAATTGTATATATAAATATAAAAACGATTTTTTAAAAAAACCATTCCTAAAGAATTGAAAATATCTTATTAGTATTAATTAGTTACAAGAAAAGCAAATTGTTATTAAATTTAAAAGCATTAAACGCAAAGTACAAAAAATAGTTTAAACTTTATCGAAACAATACGTAATACAGTGCCAAGAATGATCAGGTTAATAACAATTAACCTTTCTCGTTATGTTGACTTCTGAATACAGATCATGCTATATAGTTTTTATCATTTTAATATTATGAATATAAAATAATTATGTTTATTGTTTCTGTCCTTTCTTTATTTATTTAAATTTTTTCTCTTAATCGTAACAGTTTCTCATATTCGATATTTAGAAAACAATTTGCTTTCTAAGTATCAATAATGGAACGTGCCTCATTATATGATGCAATATGAGAAAGAAGAGGATAGAGAAAAAGAAGAAAATGAAAAAATTTCCTGAATTTGCCAAATGAGTGAAGGTCTAGTGCACAGAAAATGAAATTGTGACTAGATCCACACTCATTAAGTACGTTCAGGTCTAAACATCACAATTTTATTGGTGATTATGAAAATTCTTCTATATTAAAGTATGAATATGAATTTTAACAATTTTTCATTACTAAAAACTGTTTTTTATTCACATATAAATTAAGATAATATAAAACAGATAATTCCATAGGCGAGTATGAATGTGGTGCACGTTTTGATTTATTTCGTGACTAGATACATACTCGTCTACGGTAATCTGTTTTACTCTTAGAATGTTGTGTATGCGAAATATATATAAATAATATATTTCTAATTTTCAGTAAAAATAATTTGATGAACATATTATTATTATATAAAATTTTATTTTTTTTTTTTTTTAAGCAAATTAAAAGAGCAAGGAGTCCATCAGCAGAATTAGAGAATGATACAAAATTACGGGCAATAGAACAAATTTTTCCACCATCAATATATACATCAAATTTGTAAGCAAATTATATTATAACTTACATTTTTGTAATTCGATACTGGAATTAGCAAATTTCAATCATTTTTGCAGAAATGTACCTATTCGTTCACCGAGCAGTACAGTTAAAGCTAAAATTCTTTTGCATTTTGGTCCAAATATTCAGAATTGGAAAACTCAAAACGATCACGAAGTATCGATCGTTCAAGCTGATAATCCTCATATACCAAAAGATGCAGTGTATATGTATGAAATGCTTTTCAAACAAGGAGTCTTTCTCAGCAGTCGTTGTAAAAGTTTTGGTGAGCGTCTATGTTATACTTGGAACGAAATGGGACCCTCGAATTCTAACATGCGTTACGTGAGAAACATAATGTGTATAAGTCAAACAACATTTAGAACATGGGGTAGAATATTTATAATGGATGATACTTCTACTGGCAATAAAATTGTTATGTTGGAAGGTTCTAAAACAAATGTTGGTGAAAAAAATGCTCCTGTTATACGTTTGGATCTTAGTGGAGTTAAACATTATTCATTGTTTCCTGGTCAAATAATTGCAGTGGAAGGTTTTAATACTACTGGAGATACTCTAATAGTAAAACAGTTATTTGTTAAGGGATATGCACAATTATTTGATGAACCAAAATTATCAGTAGATATAAAAATTTATGTTGCGGTTGGCCCATTTACACCTTCTGATAATTTAAATTATCAACCATTATGGGATCTTATGAATCGTGTTGTAGAAGAAGAACCAAATATATTAATATTAATTGGACCTTTTATAGAATATACACATCCTGAAATTAAAAAGTGTACCTTGAAAGAGACATATCAAGATTTTTTTGATGCAATTTTGATGAAGATTCTACAATATTTACAAGGGTTATTATCGATTAATAATATTTTATTAATATTTAATAAATTATTATTAACAATTTTTTATAATGTAGGAAATCAACACGTATTGTATTAGTATCTTCTAATCGCGATGCGCATCATGATTCAATTTTTCCGACACCAGAATTTATTATAAATACAAATAAAATTGGATCAAATGCGGCGAATCTTTATTCCATGCCAGATCCTTGCATAATAAATGTAGATAATTTACATATAGGAATAACATCAGTTGATATTCTTAGACATCTTGGACAACAAGAAGTATCGTAAGTATAGCAGAATCTATTTAGTAAGATATGAATTTTATTATAACAGAAAGTTCTTTTAGGAATACACCTGGAATGGATAGGCTCGGTCGGTTAGCTGATCATATATTGTCTCAAACTACATTCTATCCTTTGTATCCTCCTCTTTCTGGTTTAAATCTTGATACAACACTTTGGACAAAATACGCTTGTTTTGAACGGCAACCACACATATTGATTTTACCTTCCGATGTGAAATATTATTGCAAATTATTAAATGAATCTCTCGTTTTAAATCCAGAGCGATTGCGAAAGTATATCTATGCTAAATTATATATACGATCAGTGAATAATAGGAAATGGGATCCAAACAATATATCTTGTGAAATTGCAAAAGTATAAATATAAGCGTTTTTATTTTTTTGCAAAATAAATCATAAAAAGATAAAAAAATACAAGTTTATATATTTATTATTTGAAATACGAAGTTATAGAATAATGAAAAGAATTTTTATATAATTTATATTTTTTCTTATCATAATTTTGCATACATAATACATGTATCCCATATAATTTTTTTAAGTGGATAAATAAAAAAATTGATTATTAAAATTAGTACTTTTTCATTTTTCCGTTAGAGGTTAGCACTTATCGTATTTAGGATTATAATTCTTGTCTGTATTGTAAACGTATGATGGCGCCACATGAACAACAATCGGAGCCATCGAGTTTTCTGCTTCTAGTGAGTTGTAGAATCGGCCATTGCTCCAATATTTTTCTTGTGATTGAAAATTTTTAATCTCTGATGGAAATACAAAAGTGTATATGAGTACCGAGGTAAGTTATTCAATTACCTGTTACATTTGTCATTTCTTTTGTGATATATTTCTAGAAAAAAAGTAAAGATAATTGAATATCAACGATCTGCCAAATTTTAGTCCGCCATCTTTGTTACAAATTCGTTTACATTTTACTATATGTGTTATATTTTTTATAATTATTTTATGTTTTGCATTTTAAATTTACATTTAAATAATTAATTTTATATATATTAAAAATTAGAATTCAATAAATTTTTCTTAATATTTATTTTTAAATTTTCAAATTAACTGCGCGAGTTCTACTATTACTGTTATGGCCTTGGTTTTTTAGTCCAAAAAAACGAGTTATGAAATTAGACATGTGATGATAAATATATATATATATATATATATATATATATATATATATAAGAATATGATGCTTTGTTTAAGTAAGTTTTTTATTATTTTTAAAACAATAGTGATCTATTTCTTGTTAAGATATAAAATTCAATTATTAAGTAAATATTTACATGTTTTATATGCCTTTGCAAAAGTAAATTATATATATTTTGAACAAACAACAAGAATATGTAATTTTTATTGAATGTTGATATGTTATAAGAATGAATAAATTTAAAGAAAAATATGTATGAATTTAAAATATATCATCATTTTATATTATTTTTTAATTCTACTGTATCTTTTATATTGTATAGAATTTGTATATTCTTAAAAATATTTATATCAATTTACTGATGATTTTATTGATGATTTTTAATTTTATAGTTAATGTTGTTAATTATTTTATTGTGTTATATATGCAATGTATATTTAATTTTTTAAATATAAGTTATATGAATAAAATTGCAAGATATTGATTTAAATAGTTGATAAAATGATATCGACGGATGAAATTAGAAATTTCTTTATTACCGACTGTTTATTTTTTCATTCTTCAAAATATTTGATAAAATTTTCGCATTATTATTGTTGTTGTTATTATTGTTGTTATTATAGATATATATTTTATTTGTGAATATTTAAAACTATATATTATTACAATATTTGTATTATTATTACAATATATTAGTTTAATTATATATAGCAAAAAATAAAAGAATTATTTCTGTAAATATTTTTGATATAGCGTTTTATTGAATATATAAAAAAAATGTGCATGTTTCAAAAAATTAAATTTTATTACATTTTTCAAAAAAGTTAAAAATGATAAGTTTGAAATCATTTTCAAAAAAGTTGATTAAAAGATATTAATATATTATAATCTTTAGAATAGTTTCAGAATTTATGTTTATTATTCATAGATAGTATTGAAAGTAGTAATGAATTTGAAAATGATGTTGCAAATATATTTAACATTTTTTGATACAATTTTATAAATTTATATAAATTTATATTTATATAATTTATATTTATAAAAATATTAATATAAATTACTTATGATTATATTAATATAAATTAATATAAATTAATATGATTACTTTGAGGAATTTGCATATAGAATATCTAATGTATTTATTAGATATGAACATGATACAGTATCGCAAATATAAGAAAATAAGAGTGTCATCGATTCAATTGATTACTTCAACTTAAATTTTATTTTTATTTATTATTTTCATTGGTATAATTTTTATTTTTATTTCTTAATTGATCTTTGAAATGAAATATGGAAATATTATTTTTTAAATTTGTGTATTTTCGATAATTTTTAATATTTCAATATTTCAATTATATATTTACTTTTATCGTTTATTTTTTAATTTTTTGCATATTAAAAAACTATATATAAAAAAATAAACTAAACTATATATAAAAAAAACTATATAAAAAACTAGTTAAAATTTTAATGTATAATTGATAAAAATCTTTAGTGATCATTGCAATGAGAAAGAAAGAAACAAACAAAAATGTATATTTGTATAATAATTTTTATTATAATCCTTTGAGAAACAATTGACAAAAATAGTTTTATCAGAATGATATACGCATAAGCGATTATATTTACTCATGTTATTTATTTAATTTTCTTCTTCTTTACTGTGCATAAGAATTAAAAAGAAATAAAGAATAATTCTCATTAAGTATAAAAATTTTGTTTCAACTAAAGTACTTGATATTTTGATGATTACATTGATGATTTAAAAACATCATTTTATACATTATACACATAATATATATATGCACATAACGTTAAAAACAGGAAATCATAAAATGAAAATTGAATTAAAGAATAAAAATCTTTTGATGAGAGGCCAGAATTTTAGAAAGATAACTAACGGTAGATGAAAATTGAAGTGTCTACGCTGGTGGGCTGTTTTGGGCAGGCTGTACGCAAAAACGGCGACAGTCAAGTTCAAGGCCACCATCGGTTACTTTTCTTTCCCTCCTCGTCGGCAGAGCAGTGGTCGCCTCCTGTGCCACTGTTGCTGCTGCGACACCATCGCTACCATCGTCACCACTGTCTTAGCCGCCGCCAGTGCTTTCAATATAGCCACAGCCTCCGCCCCCGCCTCCCATCTTCCACCTCCCACCTTCCATCTTCCACTTCTCTCCTCCCTCTTATTCTCACCCTTCCATAGCAATATATATGTTGCACGCATTACGCCAGTAACGTATCAACTTAGGTCCTATTTAGGTCCTGTTTCAACTATGGGGGTAAAGGGAGAGTTTTGGAGCTCGATCGATCTACCTGCTAGCCTGAAAATTCAATTGGCTTGTATATGGACTCAATGCCATTTTATACGTTTCTTTGTTCACGTATTTTTATCATATTTATTCTGTGTAAAAAACCATTCATATAACATTTATTTTCTTCTACTTCGTAGAATCATTTATTCAATTAACATCTTTTCCTGTTTCTTCATCGTGTTTAGAATACTGAAGTAAAAAGAGGTTCACTTTATAGAAAGACCTGCTTCAAAATAGCTTCACGGCCAAGAGTTAATGACCGATTGGTCATGACCATGATAATGTTCACGGTAATTTTATCAATTTCGTTTATATTTATACAACGTGGTAACTATTATGCTTTAAATTGAAGTTGATGATTTTATCATCATCGATAAATACCGATCTAATTCTTTGCAAATGCAAATCTGTTGCAAATGCACTCTGTTGTAAGATATCTTGAAGATATTAATGTTTCTGAAAAATTTACTTATATTCTATACATACATATAATATATGTTTATAATATTAATATTAATATTATATAAAATATAATGTTTTTAATCTCAAGAACATTATTTGTTTATATTTAATTGGAATAGAAATTATTTTTGGAATGTTTTTATAATAACAATAAATCAGATTTATTAATAATAAAAAAAATTTATTAATAACATTTATATTTAATACAACAATAAATATATAATATTATAAATATTATATAATAATAAATTTATTAACAATATATATATAATAATAATAAATCATTATATAAATGTTGAAATTTTTATCTATTCATGAGAAATTATTTTATAACAGATCATGTGTAGATATATAAATCATAATCATAAAAAATTGAATATCTGTTGATCAATTAGATAAAATATTTGACATATTTTGTCTGAAAATTCGGTTAAATTCCTTAAACGATAAGGTAATTAGCATAAGAAATATATATTTTGCGAATTTGTGGCGCCTGGTATTAGGATCGGCCATCTCCGTGTATTACCGTATCCTCAGAATTGCCGTCAGTCGCGTACGGCTCGTCGCGCCGTCAACGTCGTGGTAGGGGGATAGTGTATACATACTGGTGTGTGTGCTTTATTCGTAGTCTTCATGAGTGTTTCAATTCTTGACATTGTGGTCTTTTTCGCTTTTCATCTAGGAAAAGTATAATAGGAAAATAAGAATACAGTGTTCTTATATCATTTGGACAAAAGAGACGATCATGGATTCATGGATGTACGATGTGGTAGGTGTTGTCGATACATAACCTCTTTCTTCTTTTCCATCTCGTGGCTTTGTTTACGTTGCTGCGCGCGCGTTCTTTGCTATTTTCCGTTAATCCGTTGATCGAATATCGAGCAAAGTTTTGATTATCTCGAAATGAAAATATTTAACGTTCGTTTTGAAGAATAATCAAATAAAAAATTTATTTTATAACAGATCATGTGTTGATCATTATAATATGATCAAATCCGGAGTTCATGAAAAAATTAGCTTTGGTAATCTTCAAAAATTTGTATTTTTTTTCTTTATTAATATGCAACAAATTCAATGATTTTTCTTACATAGATCATGTTAATTACATCTGTGTTGTTCGAACTTGCTTGTTTTTCAATGCAATAAGAATACATATGTATTATCTTTGTCGCGTACATACCGTCAGTCAGCTTTAGCGACAACAGACTCGGTTATTACGTTACGACGTGTCTGTTAGGTAATCTATCCTGTAACTTACTGATCATTTTTCCACGTCTGTCGGTTTTTAACGTTACCGTTGATTCATGATTACTTCGATTTTGTAATCTTTATTTCTGCTAATTGATAAGTTAATCAATTGATTTGAATTAAATTTTACGTTTAATGTATACGTAAAATATGTATCATATTTGAATAAATATGATAAATTTAAGATATTAAATAGATAATAAATTTAAAATTCTATATTGAATATAAGTTAAAATATTTTACATCATTTGTATATATATGTACATACAAACATTGTCATGAAAAAGTTGTTTATTTTGATGACTGTGAAACAACTAAATCGAACGACCTTAAGTTAGAAACTTTTATCAATACTTTTTCATCTACGTTTTTTTTCTTGTTTGTTCCTAAAAATTTCTTTTAATTTTTGTTTTTTATTTGCAATTTTGTTAAAAGATATATTTTATTGATAACGATCGATAAAATTTGAAGAAAATATACTAATTATGACATTAATATCTTTTTTTGGAAAAAAATATAGGTAATGTAGATAATATTTCGTAAAAAAATATAGATAATATCGTTTGATTATCATATGAAATATTTGTAAGTATATATAAATAATTATTTTGTTAAAAACAATTATTTATTTTGAAATCATTTCAATTGTTTTGCGATAATTAATTTTTGTATACTCCGATATATATAAATGATTTTTGATGATAAGAAGAATGTAATAATTTTACGTCAATCTATTTAGAAATTTAAATCATATGGAAATTTTCCAAATTTTTCAAAGTTAATTTTAATCAAAATGGAGGAAATTTATGTTCATTCAAAGATGATATATTTTATTAATCATTAAGTATGAGTATATTTATCAATAATACATATTTTTTTTAGAATTTTTATTAGAAACAAATATTTCATGTATAAAGTTTTTCAAAAAGAATGATTTTTATAAAATCATCTTTTTTTCCCCCCTGTATTTAACTATTTTTATATATAAAAACTATGATAATTTTATAATGGCATATTTTTGTGATTTATATATATGATATATATATATATATATATACATATATTTAATCTTTTAATATTATATTTAATAATTTAAATATATTAAAATGATCATACAATTATATCACATAACATTATCATATAAATCTTATATAATTCTGTATGAATAAAACATAAGAAAACATGGAATATTTATTTCATCTTTAATTTTATTATTTATTAATATTTAACATTTTTTATAATGGATGAATTAAAATATGTTTGTACTAATACTATTTTGAATTTATTCAATTTTGATTTTGTTAAAAATAGTTTCTTTTTTATTCTTATTAATATTCTTATTAATATTTATTTTGAAAATAAGTATTAGCTAATCAATATTTCGTACTGTTTGCGAAAGAAAATTTCCCACAAAATTTCAGATTCGATCACATGTGACGCACATAGCGAATGGATTGAGATAGGCTACTTCAATGGAAATAAAATTGTGGATTCCTACGTAAGAAGTTTAATAGATAGAAGATTATTGTAAAATTAATAAAAAAATTAAAAAAAAAAATATTCGTTACAAGAATGTGTCAGTCGATATTTTCGGATTTCCTTACTCTTATTTAATGTTAGAGAAATTTTCAAAACATTTTGAAATCGATGATCCAAATATGACTTTTAGATTTTTATGAATCTTTAATATGATAAGGATGCGTTTGTTTTTTCAGCGAATGCATTTTTTTTCTGAGTTTTTTATTTGCATACCAAAATAAATTCTTTATATCATAATTTTCTATATAAAATATGTATTTTAAAGAAAAAGAAAAGTTTAAGAAGTTTCTGTGATCAAATAACATGATTATAAAATGATGTTTATACGTACTATGAACACACTTGCTATATAGATGACATTTGTTTTACTTTAATTCTCTTTCTCTTTTTGCATCTTGTTTATTATACATTGTACATGAAATTACGTGTGATATCTGCATATGTTTGTACATTTATCGATGTTTCGTATATATTTTGTAGATAAGTAAAGTATTATATTGATTAAAAAAAATTTGCATTATGATGATAGACTTTTGTGATAGAATATATATTTTAAGATTCATTGAATACACAAGAGTACACAAGTATATTTCTATTTGTATACGTATATTTCCGCAAAATAAGTTCATCTACATAAACGGGCATTAAAATTACATAAATCGATAGAAAAATGGCTCGATGATGTATCGAGATGAAGCGAAAGACATTGGTAGAGGCGATCTGATAATAGAATCGCAATTATTCGCAAAAATCGTTTTCTTATCGAATGATGAAACGATGGAGTATTCGTCGATAGGCGTGTTTGATGATTGGTCGTGCAGGTTGTGCCAATGATGCGTTGTCTGGTTTGGTAAGGAACATGCTTGGATAATCATCGGCTTTCCGAACTCGGTTCGGGTGGGGAGCATTGAAGTTTTCAGGCTACGAGACACGTCGGTGACGTCATCTCAAAGCTGGGCCAGCCATAACCTTGGACAATACGCGAAATAAATTCTCTTATGTGTGATTTTTATCTTGAAAAAAGCACACGTTCGTACAACGTGATTTCCGTTATTATTTTTTTTCCTTCTCTTGTCTGTTGAAATCCAAGTTGATTATGCAGTACATTGGGCGATAATTGGTGAATAATTAATGCGTTTAGAATCTTTACGAAATAATGCGAATTGTAAAGTTCATCGAAATATACGATTTTAATAATATGTATTGAAAAGGATAGAGAAAAAGATTGGAAGTATTATTGTATTAAGTATCGGACGTTTACAAGTCTTTATTTCAGAGAGAAATCAATGTTGAAAAATAAAAATAAAAATGGAAAAAATGCGGTTTGCGTTGAATTGTTGATGAAGGTAAAAAGATTTAAAAAGTGAAAGAGCGTCGCGCCGTTCTAAAATTAGTTTATAGCGATAGTCTCGATGTTGTTATGCTGACTCGTTATGATATTATTTTTTTTCATTAGGTAAACTTGCTGCAAAATCGGAACATAGTTGTTACCGAAGCTCTGGCCTTGACCGCGACCCAGGGTCTTCATCCTCGGGATATCGATTCGTTCTCTCAACTTCTAATTCTGTATCCACCTGTATATAGCTGTAATATTGCTACTCCGTGAGCATTGTAATAATTCAGGGTCATCGCAATCGACTTGTTGCGAAAT
Source organism: Apis cerana (assembly GCF_029169275.1). Lineage (NCBI taxonomy): Eukaryota > Metazoa > Arthropoda > Insecta > Hymenoptera > Apidae > Apis > Apis cerana. The sequence goes on from NC_083856.1 coordinate 11,179,138, forward strand.
CGCAGACATACTATGCACATCGTAATGCTTTTCTTTTATCGGAAATTTATCCGAAGGAAATAAACATTCGTCGTAACTCGAGAAAATAAGATGGTGTCCGATTCCTTTTCATCGTCTTCGATCTCGTGCCAGAGTCTCGAGTTATCGAAAAGAAGATTGCACAATCCAGGAACATTTCCGTTGGATGAGATTACTTACATGTTATTTCTCAAAAAATTAAATGTGATTTAGCTAATCGGTAAAGATTCCTCTTTCATTATCGATTCATTTATATTAACTATTTATTCCAATCGAATCACTTTGATTAAATGTTGCAATGGTTTCGTTTTCGTATATTACGTGAAAAAAAATAGTATAACGTAAACGTAAAACTCATTTGAATTTTAATAATCTATTTGTTTCGATTGACGTTTATAGCATTTTGTCAAGTTTGACGGTGTTCAACGGTTATATACTCTAGTTTCTAAAGATTCGAATTGATTCGTATATTTGCATAGGCAAACGACGAAACGTGTATTTTTAGATTTGTGTACATCGAGCAATGACATTTTTTTTATCGCTAACACAAATGAGATATTCCAATTTTTAAAGATTTGTGATCGAGAAAAAATGTCTCGAAATAAAATAATTGCAAATAAATGTATATAATAAGCGATGATTTCTTTTTCTTTTTCTTTATATCTATATATCATTTAAATATCTTTTTCATTTACATAATTAATTTGTATAAAAAAATTTCGACTGATGGATTTGAAAGATTCGATTGAACTCGTCCCATGTGTATCTCAAAAATTTTTATATACCTTTTATGTATAAATATATAATTTCGACTTTGAATCGGCACTATAATGACATTATAATGTTGTTGTTTGCTAATATAAAACTTCCATTATGTTGGAATTATACTTCTGTTTATTTATTCTGTTAAAATTTAAAAATTAGTACGATAGGGAGCATGAAAAGATATATTTCGTATCAACCATCGTTGTCAATCATCGTTGAATAATGAATAGCAATTGTTAAGAAGACATCTTTGATCGTAATTAAACCGCGTTATTGCGATAGAAATAAAATTACGACTAGCCAGAGTGCAATCGATATTCAGGTCATGGCTTCCTCTAAAAATGGACGCTCGATTAAAAGCTTCATTTTCTTTTCCTCTTCTCTTTTTTTGGGGTCGCATATATATATATGTGTGCGTGTGTGTATATATATATATATATATATGCCTATATATATATATATGTGTGAAATAGCACGAAATTCTCTGTCAAATAGAATAACTAATGACCTTGATTCTTTGTCGTGTTACATACGCAAAGATCGCTTTCGCAAAATGAAGTAATATAGTCAACGATTTCGCGTAAGTTTCAAGGTATGCGGGTCTTAAGTATTCAATGAAGAAAAGCATTGATTTTATCAAGTAGAATGATCACTAAAGACATCGCGTAATACATTGTATTGTATTTTCAAAGTTTTCTCCAGTTCGATTTGATTCGGATTTTTTTCTTAATGATGGACAAGCCCAATCTTGTCAGATGTTGTGCTAATGTAGAAGGGAATGAGACGAGTGGATCGACGTACACGAGGTGCATCTGAACACGAGGAAACTGAAACAGAACAAGATAAAGAGAGCTAGAGGGAGAAGGGAGAGATGAGAAAGAGAGTGAGGAGCTAGTATACTATTGGTACAAGTAAAAACAGTGAGAGATAGAAAGAGGAAGAGAGAGAGGAGAATCAGACAGAGGGATTCAAGGTCGCCGGAGTCGGCTGTTTCCGTCGAAGTTCGGCGGCTAAAATTGTGCGTTGGCGCGGTTCTGCGGCCTTCGCGAACGTGGCCGCTTCTCTCACAGAAAAGTCAAGTTCAAGGCTAACCAGATATCGCGATACGCTTATTTCTTTCTTTTTCCATTCCATTTCTTCCTTCCGTTTGCATTTTGGTAAATTGAACGGATTATGGAGGGATGTGGAGAAAGTGAGAAAATTAAAAATACTGGACGACTCGGGAGCGAGTCGAGTCGAATAGATGCTTACGCTTATGCAATCTCTTCTTTTCCCTATCTTTTCTTAAACTTTCTTTTATTCGACCATATCCATTTTATTCTTTTTCCTATTGTTTGGATATCATCATTTCTGACGAATTTGAGCTCGGGATTTGAGGGGAATTGTATCGTTATAGTTTCGTCATGGTCGTCATTATGTATCGTGGCCGAGTGTTCCGCGCACCGTGTCGGTTTTTATTTCATTAATCTAAACGTGGGAGACGTACACGTGAAGCACTTCGCACGACTAGTCAAGTTCGAGGTTAACCAGCTGCTTCGGTGCCTTGTCTTTTCTTTCCTTTTTTAATTCCTTGATATCGTTTTTCCTCTTTTTTTCCGTCTGCCCTCGATCACCATACATTTCACAATTCTCGATGTTTATCGATTTCTACTATTGAAATAAACGGCTGGTTAAAATGGAGCACGATCAGAAAGAGTTTTTGACTAGAACGCGTGCGATCGAAATTCTAATAAAATCGATAATTCGCATTCGAACGCATTTCTTCGTTATTCCGTCGAGACGAATGGTTGTACGACAATTTGCGAAGATTGAAAATTGAGCAATGGTATCGTTATAAAAAAAAAATGGTTACGTTGCAATGATAAGGATACGTCTTTGAGAGACAGATCGTGCCTGGATAGAGCATAAATCTCCAGACACGCGTCCTAAGTTCTTGCGAACGATCGTAACTGCATCTCGCAGAAAAGCCAAGTTCAAGGCTAACCAGATACTCTGCACTCCTTCTTCTTCCCCTCGATCCCCTTTCTGCGTGCATTTAATATACGATACCGAGGGCAGGAGGGCGACAGAGGAATAGGCTTACGCAATCCTTTCACCGTTACTTTATTCACTATCGCTCTGCTCAACGTTCTTTTAAGGATACCTTCCTTTTCAGTAACTTCATATGACTACTTTTACTTTTTCTCATAAATTGCCGATTGTCGAATTATATTTTTGTTCACGATATTGTTGCAAGAAAATCAAAAAAATGGTATAAAATGGATAAGAATAAAAATTGAACGGTGAGAAGTAAGAGATAGCCGCATAATTATAGAATTAACGAAAAAATTGTGAACTAATATTCCAAGAACATCGATGCTATGTATCGCGAATTTTCTGAAGTCAATTCTAAAAATGCTTGAGGCGTTGGTCGTGCTTAAAAATAGCAGCAGAAAAAAAGTGCAGCTGACTGCAAAGCAGACTGTCTCTTCTGCTTTTCGATATTTGCCACAATTTGTTTAAAAACGAATCAAATTATGGCGTTTATAGAAAATAAATAACTGGAACAGCGTATAGTGAAAAATTACAAGATATTTTGTTAATTGTTTTAGGTTTGTATGATGCCCGGTGGCGGCACCGAAAATATGATTGGAAATAATAGGACTATGGCGAACATTAAACAAGAAATTGAAAATCCTACAACGCCTACGCAAAATTATCAAGTTTGTTCACCGACCACTACACTTCAGCATCAAGAGGTATTTTGGACATGTACTTTTTACGGTCAAAAACATTGTGATTCGTGAAAGTTGTCGAAAATGTAAAATAATTTGAAACAAATATGTATTTTTACAATAAGAATGATATCAAGTGATTTTTTTTTTGTTATTTATTTCAGGTGATTTGTAGTAAAATAGAAGTTCCGCCAGATTATGGTGGAGGCGAAGGTAGTCCTGGAAGTCCAGAAATGCACCATTGTTCGTCAACTACGCAACCTTTAGGAACGTCTGAGGTATACAAGAATTTTCAAAAGTTATTTTTCAATTTTTAAATAAGATTCAATGAATCTTTTTATTTAGGAAGGCGTTAAAGAGGAAGATATGATACCTAGAAGGCTTTGCCTAGTCTGTGGTGACGTTGCAAGTGGATTTCATTATGGAGTTGCATCTTGCGAAGCGTGTAAAGCTTTTTTCAAAAGAACCATACAAGGTAAGAAAAGTTCCTTCGCATTTACAAATATTTCTTTTCGAAGAATTTTCCAGGTAGCACCGTGGTACTGTAATTGCATTAATACAAATATTATTAGTATAAATTTTTCTTGCTTCTTCGTCATTTTTTAATGCGAGAACATTTTAATCATCGTTATTCACTTATTATTAGTATATATATTCATGATAATATTGGTGCTACCTGGATGAGAACCATGTATATTACAATAAAATAGCGAGTAATTTTACAGGTAATATCGAGTATACATGTCCCGCAAATGGGGAATGTGAAATAAATAAACGCAGGAGAAAAGCGTGTCAGGCATGTAGGTTTCAAAAGTGTCTTAGACAAGGCATGTTAAAAGAGGGAGTCCGATTGGATCGTGTTCGAGGAGGGAGACAAAAATATAGAAGATCCACCGATCCCTATACGCCAGTGAAACCAGCTCCCTTGGAAGGTGATTTCTTTAATAATCCTTGTTAGTATAAATATCACGTTTCGATCACGATCGTATCATTATAAAACGCATAGTTCCGTATCTTGACAGATACGATTAAATCTCTGATATTTTATTCTTTCTAGCAAACATAGCAACAGGAGCTTCTAACGAAATAATAAGTAAGCTATCGGGTCCTCCTTCCATTTTATTTTATTCGAGTCGGATACGTTGATTCATTGCTAAATTTTTTCATCTTGACACGAAATCATCATACATCTAATGTAGATGTTCACCGTATAGATGTTCAAACGGTAAATTTTTTAATTTATTGGTAGATAATAAAATGCTGGAAGCTTTGGCTGCCTGTGAACCCGACATGCTGCAAGTATCAAATATCTCTCATACTCTTGACACAGATCAAAGAGTACTTGGACAATTATCTGATTTATATGATCGGGAATTAGTCGGAATAATTGGTAATATATAACGCAATTTTTGTGCTAATAAAAATTTTTCTACTATAAAAATGATTAATTAATTTATTGTTTAAAAATTTTATTCGTTCGAAGGCTGGGCAAAACAGATTCCAGGATTCAGCAGTTTAGCTTTAAACGATCAAATGCGGCTTCTGCAAAGTACGTGGGCTGAGATATTGACGTTTAGTCTCGCGTGGAGAAGCATGCCAAATAATGGTAGATTAAGGTTTGCACAAGATTTTACTTTAGACGAACGACTTGCCCGCGAATGTCATTGTACAGAGTTATACACGCATGTGAGTATCATTTGAATACACTTTGATTCATCGTACGTTTTGTTAACTTTAATTTTTTATGTATTTATATTTGCATATATGTATCATTCTTTTTAACAGTGTATCCAAATAGTAGAAAGGCTTCAAAGATTGGGATTAACCAGAGAAGAATATTATGTGTTGAAGGCATTGATATTAGCAAACAGTGACGCAAGATCAGACGAACCACAGGCATTATACCGCTTTCGAGATTCTATCTTAAATTCATTATCAGACTGTATGGCCGCAGTAAGACCAGGACAAGCGCTTCGTGCCACTCAAAATATGTTCCTAGTGTTACCCAGTCTCAGGCAGGTCGATGGAATTGTTAGACGATTTTGGTCTAGTGTGTATCGAACGGGAAAAGTACCAATGAATAAGCTCTTTGTAGAAATGTTAGAAGCTGCTTATTATCGATGAAATATCAACTCGAACTCGATTTATTAATATCTATATTGAGGACTTCATAGAATCGCTGTTATTAAGTAACACTCGCACATTAAGAATGACTTAAAGGCACGCATTTTGTTGTGTTCCTAAGATATAAGCAGAAGACAGTGAGTGATAGTGAAATGAGAAAAAGAAACGGAGACTGTACAGTTTTATTCATTTTCTGTAAGAGAAAGACTTATAAAAAAAAAAAAAGAAAAGGCTTTATTTTTCAAACACAAGAGTGTTGGAGCGTGGAGCGTTGGCCAGTGATTCCAGCAGTCGTTGAAACTCACGAAACACCTTAAGATAGCAGGCACATTGTTTCGTCGAAATAACCAAACTTTCCTTTTCGAGTACCCCATTTACAGGTACAAAGAAAAATACGATGTTATTTCAAGATAGGATACGTAGTACAAGATGCGAGATGCTTTTTCTGGAGCTCTCATTTTAGGATAGTTTACGAAAACCTGTCGCCAGACAGAAGAACCTACCAAATAAATAAAATGTTTTCATTTACGTAAGATCGTAACACCGAACCGGTGAGATCGTAGAAATCAAATGCAAATGTACTAACTGTGGGTGTTTGACGTTATAGGGTTAGAGCATCGTGTTACCAAATACTACCAGTTCAATCAAAATTATATGTAGCTCCGATTCGAACGTTATTTTAGTTATGTCTTTTCTCTGAAAAAAAAAAAATCCAGTCAATTTGAAAATAGAGGAACGCAGACTCTATATTTTTAAGAGTGTTGATAAAAAGATGATATCATTTTACATAGAATAACTGCACATTTTAATACTATTAAATATAAAGTGTAAAGATCGATAAATGTAAATCGATGTGTGTACTGCATTGAACATCCATAGTTATAGTTCAGCAAATGAATTTAGTATGTGCTATTGTACAAATCGAACCAATTACGTGAACAGAGCTGTGAACAGTGAACAAGGAAAAGCAAAAGAATGGCTGGATCGTTCTCTAATTAGCGCCATGCTGTTTTCTACGAGATATTGTGAAAAAAAAAAAAAAATGTTTCGAGAACGAACCTTTGGCCAGGTTGCCAGGTTCTTAGGAAGAGCAGAAAAAAATTTAATCGATTGTTGAAATGATTGCGAAATGTTATTCGCGCGTGCCACACGAAGAGCGTAGGAGAATATATATTATATTATATTATTATATTATATTATATTATATGTATTCAGGGATCTTTATTATCTAGTTATTATTGTTACGAGATCTGTGCATAGATCTTGCGCATAATATCGCTTTTTTCGAAGCGAAGAATCGTAAAATATCGTATAGGAGCTACTACTCACATAAAAGGTTCATTTTTAAAGGAGGGAAAACCGTTTATAACAAATTAATGGAGTTTTTTTTTTGTCGATTACACGCAACAAAAGGCAAGGTTTCTATCGATTTTTGGATCAGCTTTTTGTTATTTCGCGATTACTCGATATTAACGATATTACTCGATATCAATGAAAGAAAGAAATTGTTTTATTCAAAGTTATAAATAAATATTAGATTTCGTTAAGCGTTAAGCGGATCGAGTCGCTCGAAACCTTGTGATCTTAAAATGCGATGTAATCATGTGACGTTCAGAGTGCAATAATATCAGGACATGCGATTACATTTTTCTTTTGGTCAATTGATCGCGACGTCCTTTTAAGTTTCCTTTATTTGTATATTTCGTCTTCGTTCTTCTAACGTTTGAATCCTTGTTTAAAACCTCCTGCATTTAAATACACGATGCAACTAGTTGATAGACGCTTACGTATTGCGTGTCCTTTCTCCATTAGTTTTTCTCGATTATCCACGACGGTTCATTCCTCATTATGAAAACAGATAATGCAACGAATGCGATGAGGAAAAAGAAAGAAGAAAATCGCTGTTAAGCCACGGCGAATTTTTGTTCCATGTATCTTTTCGGTCTTTTTTGTTTCATTTTCTTTCTTTTTTTTCAATAATATGATTTCTTTTTTTTCTCCTTTTTCTTTTTTTTTTTCATTGCATTTTTTTCCCCATCTACGAATTGCAATAAAAGAAATCATGTTATTTGCTACACTGCCTTTCAGGTTGTAAATTTTGGAAGAAAATCAAATGTTAATTTATTAGTAAATGATGTTGATCGAATATGATTCTAAAATGTGTTAGAAATGATTTGTCGAAACGTTTGTTTTAGTTTATGCGAATATTTATCAGGGAACCAATAATCAATATTTCGATGGCGTTTGTCACCTGTTGATAGTATCGGTTTTTTTTTTCCAGAAAAAGTTGTTTAATATCAATATTTAGTTATCAGACGATAATACTGTTTGTACCGTCCATAATAGAAGATGTTACGATCGTGTACTATAGAAACGATTAGGCTTGATAGTTTAAACATTTCAAATTTATTCCTGTCAAATTTGTCGACATTTTTTTGTTTAATTATTATAGCCGTTGGATATTTTGGAAATATTGTGTTTGAAACTGTGTTGATTGTTTAACTCAACTCCATATATATTTTTACATTTTAATAGAAAATGTAAAATTTTCACGTGCTATCAATTTGTGATCCACTTTTTTTATCCGTCACACACGCGCACACGCGCCACACACACACACACACACACACACACACACACACACACACACACACACACACACACACACACACACACACACACACACACACACACACACACACACACACACACACACACACACACACACACACACACACACAGAGAGAGAGAGAGAGAGAGAGAGAGAGAGAGAGAGAGACGGACAGAGAGAGAGAGAGAGAGAGAGAGAGAGAGAGAGAGAGAGAGAGAGAGAGGGAGAGAGAGAGAGAGAGAGAGAGAGAGAGAGAGAGAGAGAGAGAGAGAGAGAGAGAGAGAGAGAGAGAGAGAGAGAGAGAGAGAGAGAGAGAGAGATGTGATTCTCTTTATGAAATTTTTGGGAAAGTGAAAGTTTCGAATGAATTTCAAACAGGCCTAAAAATATCTTGGCACATACATTAATTTTCTTTTAATTTTCAAGATTTTAATACATACACAAATACGATGATCGAAAATACCATACAATAGGATACAATCCTTCGCCATTAAATCAAATTTATCTTAATCAACGATTTGATTCATTCTTTGGTATGCGTGCCACGATCAAGAAAAAAGCCGCTAGGAAATATTTTTACGAATTAGACTTAACGTTGGATGTTGGATTTTACAAGCATTTTTCTTTATAACATGTTCATCGATTCGCCGTGGCGATAGAATCATAGTCTCAGGGTTTTAACCAACAACCAACAAATAAACAAATGATACAAATTTAGATACATATAAATAAATAAGCGCGCGTATATTTGTGGAGCAAAACATTATAATAATAATTACGATAGTAATAATAATGAGGATGATAATGATGATAATAATGATGATAAAGGATATTAACATTAGTATTAATGATGATAACGATGATGATAATAAAAAAAACAAGAAACGCAATATCGTGGTTTCTTGTATATTCTGTAACACGAAATTTACGCATTTGTTTTGCATACTGGATGTATCCAGTGCGAAAGAAATATAATTCTAATGTCACTTTTTCTTTATGATCTTTCTCCCTGTGGTAGGAAGAAGATTTGTACATACATAGTTTATTCGTATCGTGAAAATTTACATCAATAAATTCAACCACTTCCTGTATTTTTTTTGGCACGGTATATACGATTGCACAATTTGAAAACGCTTCCGCTTTTCTAGCGAAACGTGCGTGCGCCAACAAAGATGACAAATGGATCGTGGATTTGAAATGTTTCATATATCATAGCGTGCAGTGTTTACGATTTGTTTCTTCTTCGAAAGTACAATATAAAGTGGTTCTTCGAAAAGTCCTTTTCTCGTTCGTTCGTCGGACTCACCAGACCAGTCGTAAATTGTACCTGCTGCGAAGAAACGTTGCTTCTGCGACCTCTATATGTGTACAGAATATGTGTACAGATACATGTAATTATAATTTTTATATAAAAAGAAAGGATACGTATGTGTGCGTGAGCATTAGGTAATAAGTCGATCGAAAATAAAATAGGAATTAAGCTCGATTTTTATTCTTGAAATCTTGAATGTACGAGCTCCTCTTCGAAGTTTCGAGTGTCGAAAAGAAATTCGCGTAAAATATTTACGTATGAAAATATGCCGATTATAACGAAATAGAATACTATACCTGGCCTCAGTGGCCTCAGTTGGCGCAGCAATCATGTTGCGAGAGGAAGGATGTTCACGTGTGCTTCTTTATTTGTTAATCGTCTTTCTTGTTAATTTCTCCAGTAAGTATATATATATATATATATATTTTTTTTAAATATATACGTACTTACATACATAAGTAAATATTTGTACCGTAAATAACGAGTAATGTCGATGTAAAGCAAAATTGAAAAAAGCCATTCCCTCGCAGAAGCAAGTTCGTATGTACTGCGAGACAATTGTTTGGAATTCGATGTGGTTGAGCTCGAGGATTACTTGTCTCGGAATATTGAGAATGTGCCGACGATCGATATGATGATCGGTGGTTTCAAATGTTCTGTCGCAGCTTTGCCCTTTGGTGCTTTGAAATCGGACTGGGCAAGATTACTGCTTCTGCAGAGAGCGCAACCAAAGGATTCAATTCTCTCGAAGAAACTAGGTCGTCTTTTCAGAATCTTGGTGATCGCTTATTTCCAAATAGAAGAACGTTACGATATTATTCAATCTGGAATTTTGAGCAGGTTGGTAATAATAAAACCTAATTTTAAACGGTAAAGTTTTTTTTTTTTTTTTACTTATTTATTATTATTATTATTATTATTTTTTATTTACTTTACGAAATAAAATCCGTATATCGCGACAGTCTAATCGCATCTTTTGTAATTCGAAAGCGTAAATAACACTACGAAAAGATACGAAAGAAAAGAAATGAAGAGATTCGACAACTCGACAATCGATTTAGGAGAAATAAATAAAAATTTTACTGCAAATACTTTTTTTGACGATAAAAAATCCATTGGCACAATTAAAATCGAACGAACCACGAGCTTGGATATAACGAGAGAAAATAAAGATGACAATTTCAATACGACACGTAGTAATAATTCTTCGACAACCGTCGAATTTTTATCTATTGATAATCGGATGGTATTTCGCTCGACAACCGAACGATATGAGAAAAAGAAGATGGTAAATATTACCGGTTTTTCAGATATAAATACCGAGAAAAAAAATTACACAGAAATATCGAAAAACAAATGAATCCGTCGCAATCGAAATTCGCGAATAATTTTACAAAAGGTCAAGGTGGTACAAATATTTATAGAGAAAAAAAAAAAGGATTAAATAAAAATAAAGATGACACTTTTACCGGTAAGAATATTAATTTTTCAACGATAGAATTTAACAGATTATTTAGCAACCGATTTAATCCAATTTTTAATTTCTACAGTTGTACAGATATTTCGGGAATAACGATTTCTAATTCAAATCAAAAATCAATAATGAAAAATTCGAAGGGAGAAGGAACGACGAGATCAGTTTTCACCACTAAAATTAGCACGATGAAATCTGATGGTCTGGAAGAACGTGATTCTAAAAAAATAAGCGATAGAAGTGATTTTCCTGTATCGTACGATTATGTCGTTCAAAGTTCAATTTAGAGAGAATTGAAAATGTAAATAGTCTGGAGATTTTCGATGTAAAAACTACCAGCGAGCAAAGTCGCGTTTATTCGAATAAAATCTCTACTAACTCGAGCGAAAGTTTTAATCAAAGTCCTTCGAATCGTCAAACAAACGACGTCTTCCAAGTCTTCGAAAAGATTCCATGGAATTTCTCGAATAAGCTGGAGAAACCTCCGATTTATAAAAAACTTAGAAAACCTTCGTTGGATAACGACTTTTGGAAATACATTGTAATTTCACGAAATGTTAGTTTAACTACTCCTTTCGAACCGAAGATAATATCGGAGATTAAAAATGCAGATAATAAATCTAAAGGAAGTTCGACGAAGGATGATGAACAACACAGGTACGATATATTTTTAATCGTGTACTCGTTTTAATATTGTTTTACGTATTATTTTTCAATATAATTTCTTAATCGCAGTGATGATCGGCAAGGTATTCATATCGAACGCAACGGGAAGAAACACAATGAGTAGAAAATAAGCTTATCAACTTTATTCTTCTGAAACGAACAGGAGAGTTTTTTTTACGAAAATACAAAAAACGAATAGAATAAGAAACGAATCAAACATTGCCTACCTAATAATAAAATTGTTCGAATCTCGCTTTAATTGGACTCTACTTCTTCATTTCCCTTATCATATCACGTTTGCACATTGGATAAGGTGGTACGACGACTGGACATTTGCCGATTCTTATCGGCGACCTTATCAGGGTCCAGTCCATAAATTCACCGTGCCGGTGACCGATATTCACGAGGTAACATTCTCTACTCAACTGGTAACACTCGTCGTGCTTTACAAGCTGTCCAGTCCTCTCATTATTCTATCGTATCCACAAGATTTTTCGAATCGTCCAGTAAGCAGTTGAATCGTTTGTGATGCGATACGTTGAATGGGGCATCGCGTTTCGGATGTGATTACGATTCGGTTGAAATTACACGCGAAGTAGCGGGGAGGGGAGGGGAAAAAAGATACGGGATCAGTTTTGCACTGTTTAAAATGTTCTCGTTATTCGCGGGGGAAGGGAGTGAAAACGATCGCGATGAGTTCATAATTGGCTTTACGCAAACTATCGTGACTCGATGGTTTAATAACGGTTTTTCGAGATAGCAGAGCCGATCAGTTTAATTTGCAACGATAGCATATCAGTGGGTTGCGGTTAATAACCAGTCCAAGGCACGTGAACAAATAGGTGTGTTCAATCAGCATCCCCGCGTCGTTCCAAATTACTCCGCAATATTTTTGTTAAAATATCCATCCGCCGATGTACGACCCGCGATATTGTATAAATGTAACGCGTACAACTGATTATTCGAAACGTACGGAGAATCATCGGATCGAATGTAATTTTATTTATGCTGTGCGAGAAACATGTTTTGTAAACACATCGAAACTTTTAACAAAGAAAAAGCGAACGAAAAATTTTCTCTTTGTATTATTATTCATATGTCTAGTAAAATTTACGTTTATTCGAGAATCATCGAGTGATAGATCGAGTGACACGTGTATTGCTATTTTCTTTATAGAATTATAGAAACAAAGCGAGCCATATTTATTAAACTCAATAATTTTACCCGTTGTAGAATGGATTAGCGGTACATCGCTCCTTCCTCCAAGGAAACAAATTACCTCGCTTCACCAAGATTCCAGTTGAGAGCGGAGCATTCCTGGTTTCCCTTTGCACCTGCTTTTCTCAATTTCTCACGTCCATGCTGATAAACAGTCGCGCTTTGACGCGATTCGTTCGTAATTGCGTTAACAGTTGCGACCAAACCGCTTGGAAATTCAATGTTTCTCTTCGTATTACGGGATATCGTTTGACGGTATTAGATAGATCGACACGCTTCATAAACTGCTTCGAAACGTTCGCTTCTCTTTTTTCCTTCTTCGAGGGGAACTCGAGCGAATTAAGGGAATCATTGAGGGGAGGAAGAGGGGATTGATAAATGGCGGCGATCAATCGAGCGAGCGAATGTACAACTCAGCCGAAACAAATTTGCTCATTACTTATCATTTCTTCGCGATTACTCGCCCAGTAAGGATTATCCGTACATCGTTCCACGGGGATGGAAACAAATTAGCCGTTTCGGAGAAACTTGAAGAGGTTCTGTGCTGCTCCTTCGGCCTTCGTGTCTAGAATACGGGAATGTTGGTTGCTCGAACCGTTCGTCAGGATTACTTTAGCTTCTCGAGTAGCGACGATAGACTGGTAGCGAGAGCAACGTCGAGGTTGCTACGTACAGACCGACAGAAAGTTCACGGAAATCATTTAACCGGGGAAAGAGTAGCGTGATCACGGAGGAAGCGCGGAACACGATGGATGGTAATGTGGTAGTGCGGGTAGTGGCGGAGGTGGCGGCGTGGGGGGCGAAGGGCGAAGAGACGCTCGGTAATTATTTTACCGACGAAAGCGAAGGGATGAGAGAATACAACTTGCCCCCTTCATCTTTTCACCCCACCTTCGTTTCCGGCGGCTTGATGCTAATTCATACTAATTGGTTGCATTACTCTCGTTTCATTCACCTGCAGTGCTTGTTCTCTCTCTTTCGAAACCACTCATCTTTACCTTCTTTGTTAACTCGTTCGACGTTCCTCCTCTATAGTTTCTATTAATTAGTCGCCAATTAATTTTGAATATTTCCTTCTTGTTTAACGGTAAAAATCTTACCAATACTCGCCTTTCAATATTTTCAATATTTTCAATATTTTCGCCTTTCGTTCCCGTCAGATTCCGCTCGAAGTTGCTGCCTTGCCATGTATTTAAAAAGGTATTTTATTGTGAAATACCGAATTTAATTATGCAATTATGCGTTCATCATAATTCAGTCTTGTAAAATTTCTAACGATATTCCGACGAAATTATAAACTTTTGTTCGTCAAGTTGGTTAAATTGTTGATAATATCGATAGTAGCTAAATAACAATAGCTTGTTGGTAGGCCATTTGATTTTTCGAGATAGAAACGACGAAAGATCTCGAATTATTGCGAAATAAAATAATGCATTTATATTGAAATAGAAGAAGAAGAAGGGAGGAGTATTATAAATAGATGATCGCTCTTTGTTCTTGACAGTACGTTTCGTAACGATAAAAATTTTCTTTGAAATCGAGAGATCTCGTAAATCACATATAGTTATTTTATGCCACTTGGCACAGTTCGAGAATTGTATGTACATTTTTTTCGTCGAGTTGTCTGCTCTTTGTTTATTTTTTCATTTTCATCTTCTTGGATATTTTTGGAAAACGACCGATCAATCATCGAATGCTATTCAATTTACTTAATTTTACCTGGAATTTAAAAAATTCGATGAACAAAAGCGAGGAAGAATGTTTGAAAGAATAATTTTTGAAAAATTTAAAAAAAATCGATGACCATGATCGCATCTAACAGATGGCTCGCAAAAGTGGAAATCCATAGGCGAACGAAGGAGAGGGATGCGTGAGAAAACGTCGGATTGTCCGACACCCTTTGCAGGGGTGTAATCATCTTTGCTCAGTGTCGTCCGTGAAAATCCATTCTCGTCACGTCGAGACAAACGGGCGCAGTTGACTCTCCATCTAAATCTCCTTCTTCCTTTCGTTCCTGGGATCTCTTTTCTTTACTCGCACGGATAAGAAATGAAATTAAAATTCTCAAGGAGACTGAAACGTCACGTTCCTCGTCGACCGTCTCATCTCATTCCACGCCTCGCGGAAAGGAGCATCGCGTTCGCTCGCCTTCAGGTATCCGGAAGATAAAGAAAACGAGAGATCGGAGACTGCTTCGCGAGATCTTGTAGATCGTTCGATTCGAACGAGCCGGACTACCGGTACATTTCAAACTTTCTACGAGAACAAAGGAACCCAAAGGATTGAGTTAACCTAAAACTTTGAATAAAAAGTTTAGTTCTTTTCTAAAAATAGAAATTCGTGCGATGTAAAATATTTACCTTTTTCAAATACAGATTGCAGAAACAAGTACATTTTAATATTGTTATTAAACGTCTTCATTTCATGCGAATGTGCACACGTGATATAAATAAAATCGAATTTTAACCTATATAATTTTTAGTATATACACGAGTATCCATCTACACACGCGCACTATAAAAATATATACACATGTATATTTAATAAAATGTAGAAATATAATAATATACATACATGTACATATTTAATTTTTACATCGCAATAAATATTATATACCATATTTTTCATCTTCTTTTTTTCTTTTTCTTCAAGAAATTTCTTTTTTTCTTTTGGTTTTTCCAATACTTATAATTTCCCATTTTATAATACTTGCGTATAGATTCTTTTACTTACGACTGCTTTAATTACGTTAGATGTTTCTTCGACAAATATTTGTGTACATTACAGAATTTCAACCGTGTTTCTTTCGTTAGTCTATATAAACTGTCAATGAAATTTATTTTGTCGATAAGTTAGATGACGATTGAAAAATTTCGATCAGCGCCATCTCGCGTTTGGATCACCGAAGTTCCGACTTGTTATTAATATAACATGATATGCAAGGAGGTGTTCGTGACGTCACAGAGAAAGAGAGTAACATTTTGCGAGAAGGACAGAGAAGATGTGTCACTATTTTTGATTATGCGGCTCCTGATACTTTCTAATAATTGAGAACGCTATATCGAAAATTCGTTAATTATTAATTCTCTATTAACAATTTCTACACTTTTAAACTCACGTCTTAAAGTCGAAACCTTAGACAACTTTTACGTATAAATTTTAACGATAAATTTTTTCCGATTAATTATTTATTAAGTGGATTTGTGCCTCGTATGCGGATTGACACAACCGACGCCCAATGCATTTTTCATTAATTTCATATTTTATTAGTAAATTTATTTCTAAATATATCCACTCAAAACGTTAGTTTTTTTTTATTTTCACGTACTATTTTTATTTATAAATTTGTTGTCGTTTAAGCGAAATAATCGAATTATTTACCGTTTAATTATAGAATATGGAATAGGCAACTGACACATATTTCATAATGATCGTTAATAAATAATTAATTGGTAAAAATTTCTACATTTTTAAGCCCGCATCTCAAAATTAGAAGCTGAAACATTTTTCTCGTATAAATTTTAACGAAAAAATTCTTTTTCGTTAATTATTTATTAACGATCGTCGTAAAGTATATCCTCGATCTATCGGGTATTAAATAATCGATTTATTTATGCAAATAACAACATAATTATGGATAAAAAAATATACGTAATATAGAGGAAACAATGTTTCAGATGCATAAATTTAGAAATAAATTTTATAATGATGTGAAATTAATATGAAAAAATATATCGCGCATCGATTACATCAGTTCGTATTAATCGTTAATTAATGATAAATCGAAAACAATTTCTCGTTAAAATTTATATCAGAAACTCGTTTGAAGTTCCAGCTTTGAAACGCAGTTTTAAAAGTGCAAAAGTTTTTGATAAAAAATTAGTTATTAATAATTTTTTCAACGTAGTATCTTCGAAATGGTTGGGGGGATAGAGCGACATTTTTTCCTGCTCGCACAATGTTGCTCTCCTTCTCTGTGACGTCACGAATACCTCCTTGCATATCCTGTTATATTAATAACAAGTCGGAGCTTCGTTGATCCAAACGCGAGATGGCGTTGATAAAAATTTTTCGATCGTTGTCTAATTTATCGGCAAAATTCTATTCTATTCCATTCTATCTAACTTTTATATTTTTATATATTCATGAATTAATTCATGAATAATTTAGAAAACAAATTATATTCCCCCGTTACGTAAAATCGATCGCACGAACGAATATTCATAAAAGATCATTATATCATAGTTAAGAAAACGTAGCATACAAGAATTTTCTCAGAATCTTAAGAGCGAGTTGATCTCGAGTATAAAAAGAATATCTTAAAAACGCGTTGCGATCTTTTGAAAGTGTATAGAATTTATCATACACGCTTTTTCCTTTTCTCTTACTAGGGGAAACAAAAAGCTTTCGGGAATCGAGGCAATCCCTTTATCCGTGGAAGAGGGATTAGTTGGTTTCGTTAGTGGAAAAGAATGGACGAGGCACGATCCAGTAGACGATGATTGGAGAGGAAACCGTGACTGGTTAATTGGAATTGGCGGCAAACTTGGCGACTCCCCCGCCCCGGATGGAAGCATCGATGAAATTGCAGCAGTCGTCAAGCATCGACCGGTTTCCTCTTCAGTTTCGAGATCGCTTCTACCTTCTCTTTGCCCATTCCTTTTCATTCAGCCCACGACGAAGCGACTCAATCTCGCCTTCGCATCGCCTCTACATCCATCCACGATGCAAGAACACCCCCTTTGACTCTCACTCGGCGAAGAAGCGGCGCGACGCGCGTGTAATTGTTACTCCGTCGCTACCACAGTCACAGTTTTTCGGTTAAAAATTATATCCCCTCGCATCCCAAATTCATTCCCAGAAATTAATCTCGCATATATTCGACCCGTGGAATCGAAGAACTAGCCGCTTCTAAATCCCACCCGTCTAGTTTTCCATTCCATTTCGATCTTTCACGTATTTTTCACGTATTTTTATGATAATAAATCGCGGAAAAGAACCCGAATGGAAATTAATTATTCGAACAGAACGAGACAAAGAAAGGATATTTTTAGGAGGGGACGCGCAAAACAAACGGAATTCCCTTCGTTTTTTCCCGTTCTCGTCCGTAAGTTATACTTTCGTGTTCCCCGTCCACCTCTATTACTATAAATTCACCTATTCGTATTTCCTCGATCGTATATCGCGCGAGGGATGGCAATTGCTCGATCGAGAAACGAGAACTCTACCTTACCGCTTTTTACTTGAATTTTTTCTCAAATCTTTTTCATTCGTGTCTCGCTCTTCCAATCACTCTTCGTCCTTTGTCGAAAGCGAGGAGAGGAGGGAAGGAAAAGGAAGGAGAAGAAGGAGAAGAAGCAAGGCGAGGTGGCGCATAACTCCTTTCCCGATCTTAGTCCAAATTATTCCAAGCGTTTGCATCGCATCGATACATGCCGAGTCACTCCTCCAAAACGCAAACCCTCCAAATCCACGTACACCCATACTTTGGACCAGGTGAACCAGCTATGAATGTGCGTCGAAAGCGGGGCTGTTTCCAATTTGTTCAAATTATTTAATATTTAATTAAATCTATCGACCCCCCCTCTCGATTTCTTCGCGCCAATTCCATTTCCATTTCCATTTCCATTTCCTCTTCCGTTCTTCGCGGCTCGAATACGAAACGATACGTTTGAGGGAGGAAGGATCGATGGGAGGAGTGAAAAGGTTCGGGACGGAACGATCGATCGACGGATCGGATAGGATCGGCTCGGTCGAGGACGGCGTTCACGGAGGACGGCTCATCTTAATCACCGATTTATCACTCGCCATTGCCCCTCGAGCGCAATCGCGCGTGAACCTGGCCCGATGGACGATACATCGCCGATACAGGCGCGTCGTCGTCGCCTCGTCGTCGTCACCCATCCCGGACTCGCCCAGCCGGACACGCTCACCCGCTGTTCCACCCAAGATTCCTCGAACGGAAGGGAGTTGGGGGTTCGAATCGATGGGACGAACGGTCCAGCTGACGAGGACGGGCCGATAACGAGGCTTGTTAATCATTTCTGACCGACCCCCTCTCCGAAAACAGCATACACCGACCGAGGCGTCGCGCAATAGAGATGGACCACGTACGTATCGAAGATTGGAATAACGCGGAGCGGAGTGGAAGAAATTGGGAGGAAGAGGTTGTGAATTTTCGTCCTCTGTACGTCGGCCAAACTGGAATCGGTTGGGGAAATGCGTTGGTCCGTGAACTCGGCGATAACGCAGAATTATGGTCCCCCAACCGGGCTGGCAGATCCAGGAGGAGTGACCAACCGTGCCACTCCCCGCCAAATCAATCCGCACGCATGTATCATCGTTCAACGAGGCATGTATCTCGTATTTCACGATTATCGTCCTTTCTTTTCCATTCGTATCTCACACACGACGAGAACTCGATCGAGAAGCGAATATACATTCTTCTTCCGAGTTTCTTAACGCTAGGCCACTTGTTAGAACGAGTTAAACTGTGTACATTCCTGGCAAGGAATAAGTCGCGGGCGACGAGAAACTCTGACGAATATTCCTCCGCCCTTTCTTCCCGTACCATCGAAAGATTAGATTGGTGGGAATTCCAACACGCACGCTTCCCCCTCCCTTTTAGCAGGAGAACGATTTTCACGGAGATGCGGCCTAATTGGCGGCCTCCGCCCATTATCGCCCCTCCCCTTCTTCTTAATTTACGAATGCTGAATGTTGTCGTTACGAGTGCCGAGTTTGCCGAGTATCCAGCCCGTGTAGGCTAAATTTTAAGAGGAAATGAAAGAGGGGAGGGACGCGACGTTTTCGAAGGAAATTAAACTAATATAACACTTTGCGTTAATATAATAATCGATACACTCGTCCAAGGAAGAACGTTTAAAATATGGTTTTTACTTTGAGAATAATATCCACGCATGCGTTTCGATATTAGCCTCGAGTCACTACCCTTTAAAAAACTCGCCAAGTGGAAAGTTGCATGACCGATTATCCCACTCGTCTCGAGAGTGCTTTCCATCAATCTCTATTTCGCAAAGTTTTCCTCCCTCCCCCGATTTCTTATCTCTCTTGTCTCGACGTCCAGACTATTACCTCGGATTTGATTATCACTTTGTCGAGGGGGGAAAGCCTTTCGAGATATAATTTTTGTCCCGATCTTTGCCGCGATAACGAAGCGAAATATGTATATGTATATATATATCGCAAACTCCGATGAATTACGCGTATCCTCTGCGGCCGAGCGCCAGTGTCGTTCACGGTAGTTGGTTTTTTATCAGCTCGACCGCAAAGCTGGCGTTAAAGCGGCGTTATCGCTCGATCTTCATTCGGTGATTTTAATTAGTTTACAGAAAGGATTTTTGCAAATCCTACGCTACCGATGCGTTATTAGTTTCACGCAGTGGCCGTGATGTAAACCGCGATACGAGAACTTTTCGACAAGTATTCGAGGCTACGCGCTGGATGTTGTTCGAAAACTTTTGTCGCGGATATCGCGATTACTTCGCTTGATATTTTCGTATCGATTCTTTTCCTCTCCTCCTTTTTTCGCACGCGTTTCCCAACGGAAAAGAAAAGGAGATTTCGCTCCTAGACGATCCTGTATCATTAGCAAATTCGAACCAATTTCCATTCGTTTGCCCGTTGTTGCGCTTGGGAACCGAATCTGTGGAGTAGTTACGGTACAACACGACCTTTTTCCTGCTTTCTCATAAAAGCGAGCAACCTTTGTCGGAGCTCGGAGAGTGGAAAACACGTATATTGAAAAATATAAGTATAAAAGGACGATACAAACGTACAAAAGGACTGCGTTTCAGAATATTTTATAAAGTAAACCGCCGCACGCAACGTCTTTCCCTCTCATCTCCTCCCTCGAAAACGCGATTTTCTTAGATGCAATAATTTCGAGTCACAAAAGGATCGTAATTTCGTCCGCTTCCTTTTTTTTTTTTCGCTCTTCCACGCTCCTCCTCCTCCTTTGACAATCATTGAATTGAATCCCGGTCCGATTACAACAGCCGTTTACAACAGCGATCGCGTCCCAGGGATGGCACGCCCAAAGGATATTTCATTCGTTCCTTTCATCCATTCCCCCATCGCGATCCATCCATTTCGCCAACCTGAATTTTCGCTTCGCTTTAATTAATTAAAATCTTCTCGTTTATACCGGCGCAATAAGATGCGCCCACTTTTCACGTGTATATATACATATATATATATATGTATACACACACACCTCTTTCATCCTTTGTCCTCGCCCCATCCTTCTTTCCTTCCTCCTCTCCTCCTCCTTCTCCGTTTCAGTTTCGACCAGGAGAAAGTGAGCCGACGTTTCTCGTTCGACTGTTCCTCTCACAAAAAAAGCCAACAACCGGTTGAAAACCGTGCTTTTGCGGACGCCGCTGGCTACGAAGTTTTGACAAAATGGTACAGGATGCGATTTTTACGTTCGTTTCCAAGGCAGCTTAACAACGACAAGCTTTCCTTTGTTCCGATCAAGACACCTCTGTTGGCCGATAAATTAAACATCCGAATCTTTAACCCTATTTTCTCTCTCCTCGAATCCCTGCCGCCGACGAAACCGAAGAATTGAAAGCGGCGAGAGGAATTCTCGAAATCGGAGGGAACAAAGGCGCGCGAAAGGATGATGAGATATGGCGGTCTCAATTACAGTTGGCAAATAAAACGTTCCGAGCTGGCTAATATTATTTATCGCCCGGTTGGATGCCTCTTCCGCGTCGTATAAAAGCGGGAACACGGAAACCCATTATAATGAAATTAACAAATTACCCGCTCGTCCAACGCCTCGACCTCGCCCCCGCCCCACCGGCCAACGACCCACCCCCTCCCCTATACACGAGCGTCGTCCGTTTCCATCCTCTCGCGAGCCCCATCGATTTTCCCACCCGAAACCTGTACCCCGCGTTATCCTTAATCCCGCTCCCAAGGAGCAAGGATCCAATTTCCTAATTCACGAGCGAGGAGGAGGCCGCCTCCGCCCAATTATCGCAGCTTTATTCGTTGCGCATTCCCCCACGATTGTAATCGTAACGGATCCCTCGCTATCCTAGGGGCGGAATATTTTCAATTAGGCGCGTTCTCGGGGAGGGGGGAAGAGTGGCGGAGAGAGACAATGGTAGGCGGACAAAAGCGTGATGTACGAGGAGGGCCGGAGCAGTGGTATTAAAATCATATTTTTAAGCCCTCCCTGCGGCTCTTCGTTCCCGCGCACGTCCTCCTTCGAGGACTTTTAACGTTGTTCCGATACAAGGAGGGGGAAGGGATCGATTAATCTGGGTAATCTCGGTGAAAGTTGGTCGTCGGGGAAAAGAAGGGAGAGAGTCGGAAAGAGCAGGGGCGTGTTTATATATATATATATATCCGGTATCAAAGAGTTGGAGGGAAGCAGCGGTGAACATTTTCATTTGAAAATCCGGATGTGTATCTCTCCGGAGGGTCTCGAATCGGTGGGTTATTCAGGTTGCCCGGTTTGATTTAAAGTCCTTCGAAAGGGATGATATACGGGCCCTGAATACCTACGTACCCTCGCATTTACACGCAGGCACGCGTGAAATGAATATCTCCTTTCTAACCCGCGACCCCACCGCAAACGTATATATTTCATCTTGCTATCGCTATTTCAGAGAGGCGACTTGCTTTTTCCTTTCCCGCTTCAAAGGATCCGCCCGGCTTACTTTCCTCGACCACACACACACACGCGCGCGGTCGTTAACTCGGACGACACCTCGCTTTATCTTTGAAAATTCGTTGGCGAGCCAGACCTCGGAACAAGAGAGAGAGAGAGAGACCGTCTCGCAGTTACTTTTTATTCGGTTGAAATTTCAAGCTTGGTGCTAAAGGAACCGGAGAGAGTAAGAATCGCGTCGCTCTAATAAATTGCAGTCGAGTCTCTTGGATGGATCTTGCTCTCGAATAAAAACGAGAGAAAAGAGAGAGAGAGAGAGAGACACGTTAGCACGATACGCTGGCTAGAGCTTTTTCTTTTTTCCTTTTTTTAAACGGAGCGGAAATTTCCCAGTTTTAAAATATAAAATTTACGCGCTAACTTGATTTCGAGTGCGCGCTCGACCACGATGATTTTCAAGTATTCTTTCAACCGCCACTCGAAACGGATATTTTTTCGCGATTCGCGAGGAGGGGGGAAAGGGAGAGAGAGAGAGAGAGAAAAGAAGGGAAAAGGCACAAACAAAACGATCCCACCGCGCGTGATTCGAACGCGTTGCACGCGCGCGTCATCCAACCCGGATGCACTTCATTAGAAAACTTTTAAACCTCGTTTCGTTTCGTCGTCCGCGGGCTAATTCGGTGGAACCGACCGAGTTTCGCGAAACATCCGCCGGACGAATTTGCTGCTCCCTCGAATGTCGTTATCCCGCCGTCTCACACCCTTTTTCGTCCTTCCTTCTTCCTCGCCCCAACAGGCAATTCTCCATTTTCAGTTCTCAAAATCTTGGAAATTCGTGGATATTTTTATTTTCAAGCGATATCTCCTTTTTCTCTTTTTTTACGAGGCTCCCTTTCGCGTCCAACGCCATCGATACGAGTTTTCAACCGGGACGAATGGAATAAAGGATTTCGCTTTTGTTGCGCTGTACAACGCAACGAACAACGACAACCGTTGTTTAACGTCGAACGCGTTGCCGAAAAAAGGAGGTTATCGGAGGTTATTAACAATGCATCCCTCTCCTATCCGTCCCACCTTCTTCGTTAATAATGCGAGTTCTCCCCCTGCGTAAAAAAAAACCTTTCCAAGTAAAAATATAAAAATAATGATACAAAACGGAATCCAGAAAACGTTATTACGATTATTCGAAATCGAAAATTTCCGGAACGGAGCTATCGGTGAAAAGAGAAACACAAAAAGTTGGCGGGAGGAGGAAGGGAAATCTTGGTGAGAAGTTTGGAGGGACGCGAAGAGGCAACAAGTTGCGGGGCAAGGTGAAGGAGGAATCGAGGGGCGGCAATTAGAATCCGAGGTGGACACGAGGCGAGGTCGTTTAGCCAAGGGGTTCGCATTACACGGGCCGTTACGAGTCACTCGGAGAGCGTGGGTTTCGGAAAAACGTTCCACTTTGGGGATAATGGCCGGCCGAAAGGAGCCACCGAGTTCCGTTGTACGCGTTTACTCCTCACGCGTCTCTCCCCCGTTTCATTTTAAAGTCAAAACGATGCGCGCCTAGTCTCAACGTCGTAAGAGGGTTTCCCATACTATTATAACTTTGTAATGGCCTACTGGCGCGTACTTTGCCCTGGATATTGCCTTAAAGGCCGCAGTCGTGAAACGGCCCCGGCCCTGTAAATTTAACTTTCAAACACGCGCGCTCCGACAGACCTTCTTTCCCCTATTATCGTTATCGTTGCACCGCCACTATTTACCCAGCCGATTAATCATCGCGATCGTCCTCGCGCGATTTCTCCACAGGGATTTTCTCTCCCGATTTTCCTCTTTCGACTCGGTCCATCACTCGCGGACGGACTTAGAAGAAAAAGGCGTACTTAACGCGGTTTAATTTAAAGGAGGGGAGAGGGAAGTGTAGCCAGGAGAACTATGAGATTAAAGTTTGAACCGATGAGAAGGCTTCAACCTCAGCGCCTCAATGTCCGCCCCTTTCCGAAACTTGGAAGGCGCCCGATATTCTAATCCCTCTGGCGTCTGGCTTCTTTCGCGTCTGCTCCCTTCTTGAGCGTATTCATGCAGGCAGCCAAGAGGTGTGTGCGTTAAGGAATCGAGATCCGTCGAGGAATTGGGGCGAAGGACGGACGGCAGAGAAATATCCGAGTAATTCCAATTTACGGCGCCGCTGCAAATCATAATAGCGGGCCCGTTTCGACGGAAGCGGCTGACTTAACGACTGTTCGATACCTGGAATTACATTGGAAATACGAGACACCGTTTCGTTCCTTCGTGGGATCCAACCTGGTAATTCGAATCTATCTAAATTTCCGTCCAAACCTCCCCTCGAAGACATTTTATCGATGCCTGTAAATCGTTCTCCGCGCACTCGTAAGATTTATCCTCGCACAAAGGAATTCCTTCTTGTCGGATCTTTGTTAGGAGGAGAGAGGGGGGCCTCCCCCTCCCATCCCCTCGTAATCGTGAAAGGAATTCGAACCGAAACCGAAGATAATCTCCGCAAACGCTGGAGGAGGACGAAAATGTTGTTTCGTCGTGGACAGTCTTTGGCCCGAATCTATCGATTCCTCGCCTCTCCTTTCCTCGGGCATTGTTGGCCAGAGAGCTATGGTGGTAGTCGGATTGTTGGCGGAACGCCAGAAGGCCAAGGGACGAGGGGACGTGCGTCCAGGTGGAAGCGGACCGAGAGGTAGCGCACGGTAGCTCGGAGCGAGATTCCGGGCAAAAAGGGTGAACTCTGAGGGAAAGGGGAGGAGAAGAGGGGCGGGGGATGGACCACGAAATATTTGTCAATCGCAAAGGCAAGAAAGATCGGTCGGGAAAGTCGATTTAACGCCCGTTAAGGAAGCAATTCCTTGAAGAAGGATGGGGAAGGATGGCGCGACCCGGGGATCCTCGACCTTCCTGGACTTACGACCTTTCACCGGGGAATCGCTTCCGTCCGCCATTATCGGCGGACGAATGGAACATCAATAACCAATTTCGTAAGACTAATATCGCGAAAATTAGTTTCCTGAGGTCCCTTTTCCTTCGTGCTTCCTTCCTTCCTTCCTTCCTTCCTTCCTCCCTTCCTTCCTCTCTCTCTCTCTCGCTCGCGCTTTCTCCTAATGTCCACCCGTACCATCGATCGATCCTCCGAATCGATCCTCGATCGTCTCCCTCCGTCGATGCTCTTTCTCTGTTTTTTTCAGTCGCCGAGATTTCAGCCAGGTGAAATATCCGGCCGAGGGAAGCGGAGATCGTTTCGATCGTATCTCCGTTCGAGAAATTGGAGAATTCGAGAATTCTTGTCCCCCTTTTTCACCGAGAAACTCAACGAATATGATCAGGGAGGGTAAACGTTTGCTCTATCGGCGGAGGAAACCGATCTTCGCGAACGAAGCGGCGAAAAGAAAGAGGAAGAGATATATATTTCTTCCCTTAGTTTCACGATTCGCGAGGAGGAATTTCTTCAATTACGCCTCTTAATTATAAATTAATTATTCCCCGAGTTATGGCTCGATTTTTAGCTCCCTTTTCAACCTAATTACCACAGGGTCTCGAGGAGCCTCGAAACTCGCCCCCTCCCGTTTTTTGCGTTTCGTTTCCCGCTTTTCCACCTCTCTTTCTTCCCTCTCGCCGACTACCCTTCCCACCGAGTCTATCTTCAACTTTTCTTTAACGAGGATCCGTGCCGCGCTCCCCCCTCCCCGTAACCGTCACCTTTTTGCCGGGGAACCAGCCGTTTCCTCCTCGATGTTTCTTTTCAACCTGCAAAATTTTACCCCGGACCGACCACTCCACTCTGAATTTCTCCTCTCCGCCGGCCGGCGTTAAGAAGTTCTCCTCCCCCGTCCAAACATTTTTTTCCCCCTTTTCGTTCGTATCCACCGTTTTTTCTCTTTGAAATTTACATTCATCCCGTTGTAGTTTCGCGATGGACGGACAAAAAGAAGTAGGAGTAGGGAAACCGCGCTACGTCAACCACGTGGAATCAAGGGGAAGGGAATAGAAACGAAAAAAAGCTCGCGCTTATCGAGCAAATTTGATCAATCGGCAATTTCATTCTATCTTCGGGTTCCATTCGGGGTATTTGACACGATCCCGTCTCTCGATTTCTTTTTTATCGAGCGAGCATAACGGGGATGCTCGGAATGTTAAAGTTGATTTATTAACGTTTGATTTATTTCCTTATCGATCGGAAAACGAATGCATTTACCCTGGCGGGGCAAGATAGCTCGCCATCGCGATCGACCTTCCCATCCCCCTGCTTTCCTTTCTCTTCCCCCTCCTCCTTCCGTCGTCCACAACAATCCCACATTTGCAGTGTGACGGTGGCCTGTTAATAAGCGCATCGACGCCGATATTTTCGAGGCGTTATATCATTTTTGCGTCGTTTTGTCTCGAACGAGGAGAGAGGAGCGAGGATCGAGAGGCGCGGATCGAAAAGCCGATAAAAGGCGATAAAAATTGAAAGGAAGGACGGATCCTCCGCCTCCACGGTGAAAAAGAGCGTCGACTGCAGGGATAGAGGGATGGGCGCGCATAGGTGCATAAACATGAAGGACGTACGAGCGTGTCGGATGCAAATTTTTCACGAGTTTTTCCAACGGCGTTGGATGAATAAGGAATCGTTGCTGTCTCTTTCGCTGGCAACGCCTCTCGCCCTTTACCTTTTCCTTCCCCCTCGCATTCTCCCGACGCCTCCTTTCTTTCGTAACCGAGCAAAGAGTCGAACTTCGCGCGAGGATCGAGGATTTCCCTCTCGCCGACGAAAGATGTGGAATTTTATCTCCCTCCTCTATCTTTCCCTTCCTTCGCTCGGGCCGAAACCTCGTTTCCCCCTTCGCGTGAAAATCCGCAGCCCCGCGAAGTTGGAGGTAATCGTTGGAGGCAATCGAGAGTGAATGTTGGGGGATGGGAACGACCATGAAGTTTCTGTTTGTACGTTGGTCAAAATTCGTGCGACATGTACTAAAGAGAAAAGCCATCCACGTTCAAGAGTTTCTAACCACTTTCGGTGACTAGCCAAAGAAAATTCTTCGATGGTGTACAAAGAGGACGCGACACTGCCCCTGTTACCGGTCAAACTCTCCTGAATAAATTCGTAACGTCGTAATGTTTCGAGGTTATGTCGATGATGCAAAGTGAACGCGCGTGAAAAATTTCGAAAAAAATTCGTAGATAACTCGTTCAACGTTCGACAAAAAGGAAAAATCGTACAGATACAGAGATCGTGTTAACCGAGTCGTCCGAGCTTTTAAAGAGTTTCTCCCCGTTTAATTATATTACGCGGGCCGCCAACTTTATATAAATATTTATATACATACATATATATATACACACACGTACACACACACATATATATACATACACATACACACACATATACACAAAGAAAAAAGAATCCCCTTTCGAATTCCAATATTTTCGTCGGCCTGATATTTCATCCCGATGAAGTATCGGAAGGAACAGGAAATATCTTGGATCGAGAATTGAGAGAGGAATAATGAAGAGAGGGACGAAGTGTGTCGCGCAGACGATCAACTTGTCCAATCCGGAAACATGCATAAGACCGAAGAGGATTCAGAAGCTCGTTTCAGCGGACGCGATGCAGCCCTGTCCGACGATGACCGGCCCAGCCTCGTCTTACTGGACGCCCAAACCGGTGGCCATTAGAATCTGCACGAGGAAGGATATGCAAAGAACTTGCCCGCCCAAGGTGACCGCGAGAACGACTTGAATAAAATTTCACGACGAATAATCCTCGAGATTGTATACGAAAAGATTGATCTTGGAATAATTATCCGCTCAAAACTCAACTTAAAATTTTCACCTCCTCCCCCGAACCTCGTTAACGAGAGCGTTATCCTCGTTATCCTGTATCGGTTACTCGATCGAGTCGTTACGTTTACCTGTCGAAATTAGGATAGACGAGTTCGGCTCGACGCGCATGTACACACAGCCATGGCAGAGGACGAGTATCCAAGGGGGGAGTACTTACGTGACGAGCCGTGACGTGAGTCGAGGGCGCATAGTCGCGTTTAACTGTAGAGAGCGTACTCGTCGAAGCCGGGTGAGCCGGGTATTCTCGAGGGTTTCGTAAACGCGACGAATCCTCCTTTTACACGAGCTTATTTCCTTCCTTCTTCCCTCGAACAGTGGTCGCTGCCTTGTGTTTAGCTCGAAATCCCTACATATGTATATGTATATGTATATATGTTTCTTCGAATTTTTGGAATTCGTAGCGTGTCGGGAAACGCGGGGAATCCTCCAGGTATCCGTCCGTCTCTCGATTCCGAATGTAAATATAAACGTAGCGGGGGTTTGTTCTTAAAAATCGTCAAATATTGATATTCTTCCGAGTCACGTACGCAAACTCTGTCCTCGCGAGAGGGAAGGGAGGGGATACGACGCGAAACCAGTGGTAAACCCGTGTTTCGTACGTTTGCGTAGGTGTGCGATTGCCAGCCCAAGAAGAGAAGGACGTTCGGGCAAAGGTTCTGCACCATTCTCCTCTTCTTTCTGAAGAGCAGCATCGCGGCTGGCCTCGTTTATTGGACGCGTTCCGAGGGTTTGTGGGGGAGCAGCGCCGAAGTCGAGGACCTGTATCGAAGGATAATGGCTACGATCTCGCCTTCCAACGACTTCGAGGATTACTGCAGAACAGAGAGAGAGGATGTAATTCCACCTATGATTTCTTTTCTGAGCCAATAACCTAAACTCGGTGAACCAAGATTCGGGGAACAAGTAATTTTTTGACAGAAAACGCAGGTTGAAAATTGTAAAAATTTTTCGTCGACTCGGCCGTCGGCATAAACCTTTAAGAAAGAAAAAACGGAGTTGAATCGCATCCACATCTCGCAACCCAAAATCCTTAAACGTTTGTTTTTCAATTTCGTCGATTAACCGAGATCCATCGAGACGAAAACGAGCCCCGTCGTCTTTTTTTTTCTCCTTAGCTTTTGCGCACAGAGTCAAATCTTGCGTGAATTTTGGGACACCCTTTGCTCCCTTCCCCCCTCGAGCGATATAAAAATTATCATATATTTCTCCAGATCGAGTTGCCTCGCTTCAATCAGATCAAATACAAGTTGATAAAGAAGTACAATCAGGCCGTGTTCACCGTGATGAATTGTATCTTGAACGCGTCGACCGCACTGAGGAACCAGCTTCAAAGACTCATGGTTCCGGAAACGGACAAATCCGAGGAGGAGGAGGAAGACGCGACAGAGGATACCAAGGAAAATGCTTGACGCGTTGTTGCTCTCATCACACATAAACACAAATCCTGTGCGTCCTATCGTTTGCACTCGTCTTGTAACTTTTTTTTTTTTAAGAAAAAAAAAAAAAATCCTAATGCACGAATAAATTTCTAAAATAACTCTCCGCT
Organism: Apis cerana; assembly: GCF_029169275.1. Taxonomy (NCBI): domain Eukaryota; kingdom Metazoa; phylum Arthropoda; class Insecta; order Hymenoptera; family Apidae; genus Apis; species Apis cerana. The sequence continues at coordinate 11,209,067 of NC_083856.1, forward strand.
CGTTGTTTATAAGATAGAGATAATAAGATAGACGGCAAAGGCAAGGACGACGTACTTGCCTCGAGAGACGATCGGATCGTCCCGCCGTTGTTAGTTTCGTCGATAAGGATCGTTCCTCGGACGTTTCTTCTCGCGGATGTTGAGCAAGTTACGTGGAAATGCACGTATACCGCGCGATAACGCGATACGAAGAGATTAAAATTCCGTTCACAGGCTGCTTCCATTTTTTCTTTTTCTCTTTTTCGAGACAGAGGGTGCACCGGGGATTTCTCGCGAAACAGTTGCATGCTCGAGCAAAATTTCAAGCTTTTCTTTTCTCTCTACATTATTACATATATATATATATATATATATGCGTACATGTACTGCGAATTTATACTCGCTACAAGGACCGAATTTTACACTCTCAAGGTGAAAAGTAATCCCTCTACTTTTCTTAAAACGAAAAAAGGATCGAGCGAGTCGTTAAATTCCATCTTATCGACTCTTCGAATTTCTCTTTCGATTCCCTCTCGCTTTCGTACCCCTTCTTCCGAGCTTTTAATATAAATTTCGGATTCGCTTTGAACCGATCATTCCGAATCATTTGAATTTATTCGCTTTTTTGGAATGGAGAGAAATCCCACCCTCTAGAAAGATCGTTCAACGTGCCTCTCGATTCCACACCCTCCTTCTAAAGTCCAAAGACACTAACGGGTATACCGGCAACGGACCGATTAATTTCGCGCAACAACATTCTCCTTATCGATCCTCTCCTTATCTTTTCGGTTTAATCTACCCGCTGCTCCAACCTTTGACGTCCCCGACGCGGAACGTTTCGAAACTTGTTTCCCTCGATTCAAGCGCGCAATCGATATCATGGAAGAAATATCATGGAGAAGGGGGGAGAGGGGATTTGGCCAGCCCTCGGGGGGTAAGGGAGATTCAAAGCTCGATTCAGTTCGGACAGTTAAACAGTTTATTCAGATCGAAACTTTATGTAGTATATACATACGAGTTTAATAGACGATACGGAGTTCTGATATGAAATCACCCCCTCCCCCTATACAGTGAACTTAAAATACAATTCGATTTACATTTTAACCCTCGCCTCTTCATCTTGCCGATTATGTACACGTATTCGTTAGTCTTTCGTATCGTATCCCTTTCTCGTACGACAGGCGGCGTTCTTCTTCTTCTTCTTCTTCTTCTTTTCCTTCGTTAGCCAAGAATTCGATCATCGTCGAAATATTTGTCGAAATATTTGTTATAAAAAAGGAGAGTTTATATATATATATGTATGTATATGTATATATATATATATATATAGAAAAAGAAGAGAGGTCCGCAAAAGAAAACTCGAATCCCGTCTCGTCTCCTCCTCTTCTCCCTCTTCGAGGGGAAACGAAACGTTGTCGAGCATTACGCGATACGATCGACGTTGATTCTCGGCTTCTTATCACGCTGGGGAAAAAATTCGATCTCCCGGATTACGGACGTTTTCCCTTTTACATTTAGGCTAATGTTCATGGACGTGAAAAAGGCGTGATCCCGTCGATCGGCTCGTTTTTTCAAAATATTAAATTTCACATCGACGATCGACGTGCCACGAGATACCCTTCGAGGATACTTTTCCATAGAAAATTTCTCCCGAATCGCCATCTATTTCGTCGCCGTGCCGCGCGAATTCTTAATTAACAGAGATCGGTTTTTAGGAGGAAAATAACGAGCCGTCGACGACCGTCACTCGAACGAGAAGATCGATGAATCCCGTGAACGATGGCATCGAAACGAACATCGAAATTACGACATTCTTGCGTCACCTCCCCTCCGCACAAGGGGAGACTCTTCAACGATACATGCGATTATGTACAACGATACGACATTAACTAACGAGTTTTTGGTTACCTTTTCTCTTTTTCTTTCTCTCGCTTCTCTCCTTACTCCGTCTCTCTCCCTCCCCTTAATCAGCGCACCGAAAGGAAAAGGAGAAGCGAGCGCAAACGCTGGACGAGTTAGAAATCGCGACGCGATAACTTGACATTTATATTCCGCTTTCCGCTCACTTTCCATCTCTCGATTCACATTCGTTCAAAGCTCGAGCGAGAGTTTCGGACAAAGTTTCGCGTCGCTTCGTCCTCTTAGGAATATACTTTGTCACTTTTTACTTCTAGCTTCCAACCCGTCAAGCCTCATGACTCCGTCGCCTAAGCGCCACGAATGGAAGCCCGACCTTGCAAATTCAATTTTTCATCCGTGTGTACGTATGCAAAGCGCCTCTTCCTGCGCTGCGCTTATTTCGCCTCCCGCAAAAAGGAAAAAGGAATCGAAATTAGCAGAACGGTCAGCATTTGACAATTGCTTCTTTTCTGGAAATTTTTCGACGCGATGAAAAACTGACTTACCGACCGTTCGCCCGAACTTCGACTCGACGCAATCGCGATGCTCGGCTTCACGTTTATTGTCGATTCCGCTCGTCGAGTGAGAAAGATAGGACGAGTCTGTGGTTGGTCGCGACGCAACTTTGAATCGCGCGAGCGAATTTGGGAAAAGAGGTGAAAACAATGGAAAAAGAAAAAGTCGATGACGACGTATAAAATCGCGTTTCGTAACAAACTACCACTCCGCGAACGTACGTTTTCCCGTTGTCGGAACCGAGACTGATCGATCAGCCTCGATCAACCTCGCTCTTCCTTCTCCTCCCCCCACAGTCGCGTTATCTCCTCTCCTTTCCTCTTCCTCCTCCCGCGCATTCTCGCCCCGTTCCTCGATCCATCTTCATTCCGCCGGCCAAGGATCGGAACAGGCTGGCACGGAATCAACCTTTATCTTTTCTCGCCGAGCCTCTCTCTCGGCGGAGGATTCGATCGGACACTGCGAATTCATTCGTTTCGTGTAATCGAAAAAAAGGGAGAAAGAAGAAGATTCTCGTTGGGAGCCGCATTTCGTTCGAGGATCGCCAATTATACAGGAATCGGATGGCTGGTCCCGTTGCTTGGAGGTGAAAGACGCGCGCGAGAATAGCGCGGAAAGACCACTGCTTCGGAACATCTTCAGCGGCAAGTTTTCCAACTTCATCTTTCTTCTCCTTCTTCTTCCTTTTTCTTTCCCTTTCCCCTGTTCTCCAGACGGGAAGGAAAGAAGGGGAGAGAGAGGAGGAAATTTTGGCCGAGTATCGGGAAAAGAATTTCGGCGGATACCGTCGTGCTGGAAAGTTTTTCGCTTGGATCGTCCTTACGCACTCCAGCCTTTCCAGTGTCCGGCGACGAACGAGCACCCGCGTTTTCGACTAGGAAAGTCCTAGACGCAGCTCTCCGGCAGCCTGTTCGCCATCAATCGCCTTTTGATCGCCTCTCCGTCCAGACACTCGCCCGCAACGACGACACCTTGGCCACCTCCTAGAGGGACGACGCCACCCTGTCCACCGCCGCCCATCACCGCTCCTCCCGTCATGGGCATGCTCTGTAAACTCGCCAGCGTGCTCCTCGATGGTAACCTCAGCTCCGTCGGTCTGCCCGTGAATTTGTGGCAGAGCTCCTCTATGCTTGGCGTAGGCCCGGGCGTGACCCAGTGTCCCGGGGGATATCCACCTGGATAACTCGGCGGGCTCACTTCCGCCAGGCTGCCCTCTGAAACATCGGACCGAAGGGGAACAATTCTTTCGGGACTCGCTCGAAACGTTACGAAGCGGAACGAGCCACCTCGCCGCACCGACAATTAGCCCTGCGGTTTTCCTTCTTTTCCCTTCCCTCACCTTTTCGAGACAGCATCGCAACACCGGTTCGAACACACTCGACGGGATTGGAAATGATTTTACGCTCGGCGAGCTTCGCTCTTTCTTTTTTTCTCTCGATAATGAGCGATGTTGCATTTTCATATGTATATATATACAGGCTCGATATGGAGAAAATTGCGAAGTTTCTGCGTTTCTTCTCGTTTCTTTTGTCAGGAGGGGGAAGAAGGGGGATGGAAAATGGAATTTAGCGGCGAGGTGCCGCGCGTATCTAAAAAGAGCGGCTGCCTGCCCCGCATAATCGAACGAATCGATCGCGAGTCCGCTCGCGAATGGAAAATGTTTTTCGGAAAATATCTGGCGCGTTGGCTCGATCTCTTTTGTTGGGATGAAATACCGCCGGCGCCACGGCCCGCCACCCGTGTAAGCCGCGGTAATTGAATAAAATCTATATACACGCCGCTATTACAAATCGCGGCTGTGCTCGTAACCAGCGCAATTAGATTAACTGCGCGTTGCGAGAACGTTTCCTGCCTATTATTCCACCGAAATCCAGACCGGCGATCGATCGTTTCGCACGACCCCGATCCCGAAACCGTCCCCGCTTTCCTCATCGAAACCTGCTTCCAGGAGGAAGCCAAGCTTCCTTTTTTTCCCTTTTTCGGAATCGATCCCCGTTTTGATCCAACGAGGATGACGCGAAATTAGGGGGAAAGGGATCCGGGAGAGTCGGTTCTATGTTGTTTGCGATGCTTTCGAGACAGATGCTAACGACAGTGAAATTAATGGAGCAGGGATTTCAGATCCTGGAGAATCCTTGTACCTCCGAAGATTTTAGCTTCTGAGATTGAATTTATATCGTGCCTTTCGTACAACGTTTCTTTTCTGGGTGGCGATTCCTATTTCGTATAACTCTGCAACGTTGAGAGGCGTAATAAGTGGAGATTTGAGATTTTTATTTCCCATCGAGCTACTGCAATGCTGAGGATAAGACTAAGGGCAGCGTGATTAATAGAGATCTTATTGTATTACATCGCAAGGGATCGAGGTCATAATGGACAATGTTGAGGACGAAAATCCGAGAATTCCTGAGATCGAGGTTATTGCACCGTACCGAGCGGAGATTTGAGATTTTTGGCCCCTATCGAGCTACGTGTACTCTGCCCGAGGGTAAAGCCAAGGACAGGGAAATTAATAGAGATCGAGATCTTATTGTTGTAACGCACGCTGGACAACGGCGGGGATAAAGCGAAATTAGGGGAGTAAAGATCCGAGAGAGTTTCCGCGTTGTTTGCAATGCCGGAGGCAAATGCTAAGGATAGTGAAATTAATGGAGTAGCAGGGACTTGGAGATCTTTAGCGTCTCGAGTACATTGCGGATAAAAGATCCGAGATTTCAGATCCTTTTGTCTTCGGTAACAATATCGAGGGCAAGTATAATTAACGATTCTTCCCAGATTTTTAATCCCGATCGGGTTTATTACGTCCGTCGAGGGCGAAGCTAAGAGAAATCCTTCTGTAATTTCGAAATTAAGCGGAGGAGCCCCATTGTCCGCGGACAAAAAGGTGAGGGATGAAATAAAAGCAGATGGAGATATCGAGAAACTTACCAAATTTATTGGGAATAACGTCCGGGTCCGTTTCCACGGTTTGCTGGGGGTTCTGCAGCGGGTACTGTTGAGGGGGTAGCTCGCTCAGCTCCGCCGGTTTTTCGTGGCGCGGCTTCGACACGCGTTCCCGACGCACGCGTACCACCACCACGAGTATGACGAGCACCAGGGTGACCAACGCCCCGACCACGACCCCTATCAAGGGCGATAACACGATCCCGGCGTCTTGTCCTTGAACAGAGGCAGTAATTTCCCAGTAGCAGCAGTAGTTAGCGGGATGACGCGACGAGGATGGATAGAATGGGGAGGCGCGACGTTTAAACGGCCGACGTAATTAACAAATTCCGGCGCGCCGTTTCAGGGTCGGCGCCCGATGAAATTTACGAGGGAACTGGGGATTGACAAATGAACAACGGTAATTTATTTAAAATTATCGCAGCCATAATTAAACGATGGAAACGGGCCTTGTAATAACAGCGCCGTTTTATTCGTTGGATCGTGATGTATAAACGCTGATAAACAGGTTGTGAAACCGCGTGATGCGATAATCGTTATGAAATCCAGAACCGGAATATCTCTCTTTTATTCTCGTCTTGATCTTTTCTCGCACTCGTTTCGAAAATATCTCGTTCCGGATGAAATTTTAAACGGAGAGCTTCTTAGGGATTCGAGTATAAATATATATATATATATATTCAGAGCTGGGAGGATAAAGAAGGAAAATTTACGATCGGGGACGATGGTAAAAAATATACGTCATCGATATGGGAGCGTAAACAAGGGCCCGTGTTTTATTTCGTTCCATTCGTTACGGCGTTAATTGTCATCAGTTATCGAACTATCGTCACCGATTCAAAACTTCAATTAAAATAGCGTTTTATCCGGGGTACCGTCCCCCTGGATAACAAACTTCGCCTCACTTACCGGATTAAATGAACTACTCCAATTAAGAACTCTTCCTCTCTCTCTCTCTTTTTCCACGCTACCCTTACACAAACGCGTAAATATTTAGTGGAACGTAAATTCGAGGGCGAGGGTAAAAAAAAAAAAGGAGGAAAAGAAACGCGATCGAAGAGCGAGAGAAATTAATCGTACGCGTGACAGAGTTATGAAAGGGGAGAAACTGCTTTCTAACGGATCTCTCTGGTTATTTACTCCATTTTTTCCCCTTTTTTTCTCGTATAACGGGCAACAGTGCCGCGGTAAACCGTGCACGTACACAGGTCCGAGGGAAGCACAGCCTCTGCAAACCGCCTTTGCGCGGATTCCAGTTGGCTCTGGACTCGATTCAAAATGTTTGCGCGTTAAAAAATTAGAGGGAACTGGTCGGACTGGAAGGTGCATCAGTCAACGGAGCTCCCGCGTTTATCTCGCGACAAGGAGGAGCTCGCTGCACATATTCGGGGAATAAATGCACAGCTTTTCTCGAGGATAGTTAATAATAATAAGGGAACATTCGAGAGAAAAAAAAGACGGACGGAGAAATCTTGCAGCTCGATTCTTGCTTCCCACGGGGAGGGGGGTTGATAGCGGCAGGGAGCGTGGGAGCTGCCCGCTGTTTTCGTCGGATAATTAACAAAACTGTATCCTTTCGGGGATTCGAGTCGGGCCAGCTGTTGGCCCCGTTGCACGGATTCGAGTGGCACCGCCACCCACACTTTCCCCCCTTTTTTAATCCTTAATTCTCGCGAAGGAATGGCGCGCCTCCTCCCTTCAAACTTTCTCGAGCGAGTCATCTGAGCGAAGAAGGGGGAGGCGAAGATGAAAATCGGACGATATATGCATAAATGCGCACACGTGCTGTAACCAACGATACAGGTGTGCGCGTATTTATATGCGCGTGAACAGGCGCGATCTACTTATAGGCGCCGGGGGGTATATTTCGCCAAGGACGCGTCCATAAACTCCAGGATTTAATCAGCCATCCCGAATTTAGGTCTAAGCGTACGTTGCGCTCCGCCGTTAACGTACGACGTTTGCATTTCGGTTTATTTCGCGAGGGAGGAGGAACCTGTTCGAAATCTCTGAACACTGGCTGGGCGTAAATCGGCCGCCGCCAGGAGCAGGTTGCGAAACACGGGTTATCGCGTCACGCTGCGGAGCGGAGCTGCGTTTTATTGACGCGCCTATTGCGAGCTATCCTCGCATCGGATCCGCGATAATATACGGGAGGAGCGTGTCGAGCCACGCTTGGAACCTCGTGGGATGGGTAAACCCAGGCGAATGGTTTTTATATGTTCTAACGTCGAGTCTAAATCTACAGCCTCGTGACGAGATATGCCGGCTCGCGTTGAACAGGTGGTGCTTGATCGTTTACTCGGGCGATTTACCCGAGGCGGTCGGTGTCACGGCCGTATATTCTTCGAAAGCGTGGACGGATTTCTCGTTAAAGTTGCAGCGCCGGGATGCTGCGGTGTTGTTCCAAACAGGGGCGGGGGAAATATATATCTCGCGTATTCAGGACGGCCGGTATTCACCTAAATCACGCGGATAGTTTGCCAGCTTTCCTCTCCTCCTCCCCCGTTCTCGTACCGCGGCGCAATTTTTTAATCAATTACCGGTTAGCTTTTTTTTTTAGCAGATTGCAGAGGCGCTTTCTTGTCCTGGAGGGAACGAGCGCGGTTCGTATATCGTGTCCGGCCCCTCCTCCAAACCCCCGACAATGTCTCGTAAAAGTTGCAATGGAAGTTTAATCGAGTTCCACGCGAAGAAACGTCTGGTGCCGGGGTACTAAAGATAAACCGGCTCCTTCTACGAGGATCTCTAACGGGGACCAGAGCCAACAGGGGAAATCGCACATCCCCAACTCGAAGAGTTCATCGAAGTTTAGATCGCTAATCGGTCTTAACGCGCCCTCTCCCAACACATTCTCTCTCCTGATTCTCTGGAAATGGTGGAATTCATCGTTAACCGATTCCTTCTTAATCGTCCAGAATCGCGAGAAACTTTTCTTCTGGGGTCGAAAAATCCTGCGAAATAAATCGAACGTACGGAATTCGAAGAGGGAGAGAGAGAGAGAGACGGCGGAGAGGTAAAAGTCGGTGGATAAGTTTCATTCGGGGGGATATCGAGGGGGTAAGACAGAGGTTGGGACGTCATACGGCCCGGCTAAGTCACCAAAAAGCCGGGCTTAGCCGGAGCCAGATCCAACTTTGCCTCACCTGGATTAATTTCAACGTAAAGGCTAACCCCGAATCGATGTTGCGCCGTCGGTTTCCCCGAGACTAAGACGACTTACGTGTCCCCTTTAGGTCCGTTTTCAATTAATGAAACGCGAACGCGAATCTCTTTCGCCCTCCGTGACCGATCGCTTTCGACCCGGATTACCAACGGCTCAAAGTCCGTCCAGCTCTGAAAATTATTCCACCCCCGAACCCCGTTAAGGGGATTTCCAACCACCACGATATTACTTTCCCCGGTAACCTTCATCGCTCAACACGCGACCGTTCCTTTTCTCCCCCTCGCGTTTTCAAAAATTGGAATAAACCCACTCGGTGGAATCATCGACCCTTAAGATTCTCGAGATTCTAATACGGTCAAGTTGCGACGTGGATGGCGCTTTGCTATCCTCTTAATTGCAATCAGTCGGAACGAGAGTTCGTCGCTGATTACCGCCTCTTCTCCTCTCTCTCCGCACCTTCTTCTCTCCTTCCATCGCCCTTTCCCTTCGCGTTTGCCCTCCTATGTACACACGTGTACGCGACAATGAAAACCGTGTGTGCATAGGTGAGATCGAGGAGCAATTACCGGCTCAATCTCGAACCTGAAGGGAAGAGAGAGAGAGAGAGAGATAGGGAAAGGCAAGGGACGATATACTCGCCGATCTTGAGAATCTCGTTCATAATAAACGTTTATCGGGGAGGAGGCGATCGGTTGGATAGTTGGAGGCTCGAAAGGCTTAAGTAACCTAATCTCAATTATCGCAGGACCAGTTGGAATGCTACCCGGTGTCGATGGAACCCTTTATCTAATGCGACCTCTCTCTTTCTTTCACCCTCGACTTCGCTTTAACCCGAACACCCGCGGGCCACCGAAATTACACTCGCCGTTACTTAGTTTCCACCGTTGCTACTCGTCTCTCCGCCTCTTATATACATATATTCAAATTACGCTTCGCCCCTTCTTGACAACGTTTCCTCCATCGATTGCAGAGAGAGAGAGAGGGAGGATCGAGAGAGAGGATGTTCGATTTATTCCTCGGTCTCGTTCATCGATCAACCGTTCTCGGGATCACACGTTCGTGTTGGATGCGTGTAATTTTCTCGCGGAAATGCGAAAAGGTTTCGCGCATACGCCAAGGGCTGAGGAAATTTCATGGGTCGCGGTAATCTGATTCAGAATTCGTTGCAGCTGACGCCTTTCAACCGCAGTCGTGAAACCGAGAGAGAGAGAGAGAGAGGTGGTTGACTTCGCGGAGGAATTCCGTGAGAGATGCGACAGCGATCGATTCGCCTATAATTTCTCCAACTACGTTGGGGACGATTTGCCTCCTCCACCGATTATTTCTAATTTCTATTCTCGCAATCCCTTCTTCGTCTTCCCTTTTCCTAGGTCAACGAAACTTTGATCAATTGTCCGTAACGTAGGATCCTTTCGAACAAAGGGGGACGGGTCTTACCAGGCCGAACGTACCGTTATCACGGTGGTATTACGGGTGGATAGACGTAAAGATTTGAAGAGCGTGTCGGTCGCCGTACAATCACCCGCTTAATACTCGGACACCATTCAGAGACGGGATTTAAACTCGAGAATTACGATACTTGCGGCGTAACTCGTTACGCGCGTAGGTGAAATCCGTTTGAGGAATTTCCACCGCCATTTTCCGCGAAATAAGGGTACTCCCCCCCCTTGATATATCGCAGCCGCGAGAGAATATTTCTTAGGGACTTAGAGCCGCGACTCGTACGGCGATAATAATCGTTCCCTCCCCGACGGGACGGGAGTCTGCTTTAATAGAATTTGAAGCGGCTCTTTCCTCCCCCTCCTCCTCGGTCCGAAGCGAGCAGAGGCTTCGATCCCGAGGCGATCGCGGGCGAAGGACAACACAGGCAATTTGTATCGCTGACGCGGTAGGGTTTCGCGAATCGCCTTCGACGATCGATCGTGGCGTGAGCCGGGTTTTAAGAGACCGGAACCACCCACGAAAACGGAACCTGGATTTTGCGGCTCAGACACGTACTCGCCAATCAGCACATGCGCCCGTCGAGCTTTCTAGGCCGCTTTCAACGCATCTCTACCCCTTCCGACCGATCGAAACCGTTCTCTCGAGATCCGTGTTTACGTGGAAACTCCCCACGAATCCAATCATCGGGAAAAATGTATCGTTGACGGCTCGAAGATGACCCGAAGTTTACCATTCGAAAATTTGGACAGATAGCGGTTCCCAATTGGCCGTTTGAACGGGATAAAACATCCCGTTTAAGCAGATCGGGTGTATACGGTTACGGCCGGTTGAAAAGCTAATCGATAGCCGCACACGGATGCGTGTTACGGAAACGCGTGTCGGTTTGATCGTCCTTTAATTGACGTACGTTAACGTACGGGCAAACGGCGTGGTATCGGCTTTTACGGCGCGATGAGTTACATCTGGATACGTTATTCGGATCATCCGCGTATACGACAACACGTATTGCGTAAACACGCGCGATCGGAGGTGGTGGGGGTCGCACGAGCCGCAAACGAACTGTCGTCGCCTCGCGCGGGGACACGCGACTCGCTCGTTCCACATCCCCTCCCCTCCTCGCGTCGCGCCCGTCCATCGCTCCCCTCCTCCCTCGCCCCGGGATCGCGAAATTCAATTTTCTCGGTCGCGGTTCCCCCCCTCGCGACCAATCGCCGCTTTCTCGCTGCAAGAAACACGCTCGCGCCCCCTCCCCCGTACACAATTTTCGGAAAAACGAATTTCTGCTGCGTCCAATTTCGCAGATGTTTACCCAGGAACGCGATCTGTTCGAACGCGCTCGTTCCTTCTTTCTGGGTATCTTTGATTCCTCGGCATCTGGGATGTGTGTGTGTATATATATATATATATATATGTGTATAGAGGGATCGATGAGAATGAAAGAGAGAGAGAAAAGAGAGATTCAGCTTTCACGGGGAAATATTATCTTTCGAATTTCGAGTGGAGTTTTTTTTTTTCTTTACCACTCTGCCAATTTAAATATTAATATGTAGGTTAACGAGATATTCGTCGGGAATAATCACGGTTGAAATATTTATGGTATTTTGCACGTGAAAGCCGTTCTCTCTTTCTCTCTCTCTCTCTCGAGTCGTTCGAATCTCTTGAATATATCGGGTATATAACGATGATAATTCCTTTCCTTCCATCCATTATTGCTCCATTCGTTTCGAGATTGTTCATTCGTGACAAGGGAAGACTTGGAAAGATTCGATCGTCGAGGGACGGAGAGGGGACGGTGGGTTAATCGTTAAGCGGGCTCGTCGAAGCGAGATGGAAAGAAGAGGGAGGATTGGGGAGGGGGGTAAATAGAGGTAAGTGAAGTTAACGACGGAGCAAGAAGAGCGGCAAAAATGAGCCCGGGAAAATTACCGCACGCGAAACGGTTTAATGTCCAAAAAGACGAGCGGACGGACCGGTTACCGGTTACAGGAGGAGGAGGAGGAGGGGGGAGCACGCGAGCAAGACGAAGCGAGAGAAAGCGCAGCCGCTTAATGACCATCCTGTACATCCGTATCTCTTCTTCCTTCTCTCTCTCCCTCCAATTCTTATCTTTCGTTTTTCTTCCCTCCGACTTCTGTGCACGGGAGGGGAGGGAGCGGGTGCCGTTGGGACCATTATCCGTAATTGCTTTCCTTAATTCGATGCTCGTTGCCCCGCGTGGCGAATGGGGAAAAAATTTTTCCTCCAACGCATGGAGGAAAGAAAGGAGGGGGCAAGGGTTGTCCCGAAAAGGATGAAGGAGGGGGAGGATCGAGATCGAGCGGACAGGATGGAAGGATTCGATCGAACTTTCTTTTTTCTTTTTCTTTTTCTTCAGCTTTAGGACTTGGCTGGCCAATTACTTGGCGTCAAATATGAAAAGCGGGGGAAATCGTTCGTTATCGGGATGGGAAGAGAAGAAAGGTCGTCGGGCTATTTAAATGCCGCAAGTTTCTAGCTAATGTCTTAATTACGCGCTAATCGACTTTCGAGTTGGGTTGTCGGTCGTTTCGCCGATCGAGTTCCAACGAGGGGGTAGTTTTAATGGTAAGTAGCCGAGAGCTTGTCTCGTCCTTCCTCTCTCTCTCTCTCTTTCTATTCGTCTCTCCTTTCTCTCCCTAATCGAAAGATAATCAAATGCGGTCTGAGAGATAGGGAGAGAGAGGGAGAGAGCGTAAGTAATGGTCGTTTGTTCTTGAATGTCGAGAAGTTGATGTACGAGAAGTCGGTGGCGGTTGGACGAGCGCGAGCACAAGGGAAGGGAGAGGGGAGAAGAAGAGGGTACGTGGTGTAAGTAGCGCGGTGGTGGTGGCGGCGGTGGTGGTGGTAAGCGCGCGTTCCACGCTCGCTCGCATCTCCCGCTTGCAAATTGATAGACGCCGCGGCGACCGTAAATCACTTTACTGACAATTGATTTGGTGCCCTCCGTTTTACCTCGTTGTAAACTCCACGCCATCCTGATATTTACGATCGCGCGTGTTACACACGACGTCACCCACCGCCACTCGCCCCGCGACTTATCCACGACAAATCTTTTTACATTTTTCCTTCCTTTCTTCCTTCCTTCGGGCTCTTCGCTTTTCGCTCATCCCTTCGCGTATTTCCCTCTCCTCTTTTCTTTCTTTTTTCTTCCCTTCCCCCTCTCTCTCTCTCTCTCTCTTTCGTTTTGCCAACCATTTTTTCCTATCAGCTTTTCTGTCCCCCGATCGTCGGGTCGGATACGCGCGATGGAAATGAATAAACGCGTCGTCATAGAGGGTTATTTACGAGTTGTTCCGTTTTTGTTTGTAACCGACCAGAGTACCAATACTATTTGGAAAAAAAAGAGAAAAGGGGAAAAAATGGAAAATCCTTTCTAAACATACGGTCCGTATTAAAATCAATATTTTTTTATTTATTATTATTATTATTTTTTCCCCTCTTCCTTTACAGAGAAACGTTGTAGAATTTTAACAAAAAGCGTCAAAAAATATTTGGAGAGAATCGAAAATCGATTTTCGAAAAAATTGAATATTACGGACGATCGACGAGGATTGGAGGATAGGATGTATCCCGATATATAGCGTTATAACGGCCTAAGGTAACACACACACACACACACGGACACGTAATGGGTGTGGTGCATACGTCTCGTGGTGTGTTGTCTCGAGGGTGGCGATTCGTCTTGCTTACTAACCTCGTCGTTGACACCACCCACCCGGGAACAGCTACCATCCGTTTCAAAGGCGGCGCAGGAACCCGCAGGAACCAGGCACCGACCTTGCCTCGCTGAATCCCCGAACGCTTTGTTAATCTCCTTGACATCGGTGCCGGTCACTATATTGATCAGGGTCAACCCCTCGTTTCTCCTCGAACGCGCTCTCCGTTCGATCAAGCTTACGCACCACGCTCCACTTCTCGTTTCGCGTCCTCTCTCTCTCTCTCCTCAAAAATCTCCACCAGCTCGTTAGAAGCGAATGGAAATTAATCTCCATCGATATCTTTTCGATTGGGTGATTTTTCACAATTCTCGCCCTTCGATGTTTCGTCGATAGATCGCTGTGCGTATACGGTGGCAAAAATAGAAACGGATATCCGTTCGCTCGAACGAAGGGGAACAAGCGAGGCGGAAAAAGGGAAGAAGAGAAAAGGGGAATATTTTTTACCGGTGCGTTTCTCCGCGTCCCTGTAGGTGACCTCGCTCAGAATGACTGGTTGACTTCGACCTTTGGCATTCACCGCGTACACGGCTACGTGCACCCCCGCCTCGACGGACGCCTCCAATCCCGCGAGGGAGAAGCTCGGCTCGTCGGCGTTCGAAACGTTATAGAGGGGCTGGCTGCTAGACAGGAAATCCACGTCGCCGTGGTACACCTCCAGGATGAATTTTTGCGGAAGCCCTCCATCGTAGCCAGCCACGCATTTCACCTCGACGCTGGTGTAAGTCTGGTTCGCGAGCGTGCAGTTACGGACCGGAAATGGTTTTCCTGAAACGAGGAACGTCACCGCACACAGTTAAATGGCACGATTTCAGTATGGCAGAAATGGGGAGGGGGGGAGGAGGAGGAGCAGCAGAGTGGAGAGATCGTTAAAATTTTACGAAACTCCCACCTTTTTTTCTTTCCCTTCTCTCTCTCTCTCTCTTTCGAATTATTAGGAAACAGGGTTCGCGATACCCGTGTGTACCGATCGTGTCGCGACAAGGAGGACAAGGAGGGGAGGACGATCGATCCTCGTCGTTTACCTCGAGTGTCTCGTCGAAGGGGGAGGACGAGTCGTCGACGGTTATATTTCGTGGAGCAAAAGTTGACGTACTTGTGGAAGGTTCGAATATTAAAACGAGCCGGCGCGTGAAATTGCTTCGCAAAGGATTTCAGTCTTGGCTGCCCCTTTAGAACGTTACGATTGTAAACGGACGGGGTCCGCGGCTCGCCCGCCCTTTTAACTCGCAATATTCCTCGGCTACTTTGCGCCGGAATCCGTCCCCGAGCTTTCACGAAAGCTTCGTGAAACGGGAGAGAAGCGAGAAACGTTCTCTCCACTACGCGTCCTCTCCCGCCGTTATTATCACCCCGCTTTTGTCAACCGCACCGCGGCTCGGTATCAAACGAACGATGAAAATTATTTCCTCCCTCCGCCAGATTTTCCTCTCCTTTTCCCCCTCCTCTCCTCCGATCGCTCGAATTCACATCTCGGGATACACACGCTCCTTCCCCCCCAACAAAGAAATTTCCGCTTCCCTCTGTTTCGTTCCGTTATCGCTCGTCGCCCTTTCGTCCGCTAATATTTCCCGGATACGCTTTACGCGCTCTACAGGTTGGCTGGTAGGGGAGGGGGAAATCAAGGGGGGGTGAAAAATGTTTGCCCGTCTACGAGTGGCAAGGATTCGACGTAGCGGGACAGTGTAACGGTCACAGACAGGGGTATCCCCTTGTTCCTTTTCGTTCGTTCGATGCGAAAATTCCTTCCTTTCCTTCCCCTTTCTTTTATCCCCTCTGCTCTCTCCAGCCTCTATTCCAAATAAAATTTCCCTTCCTTCTTAAACGGACAGCGAAGCTATCTGTACGAGTTTCCAGCAGCGAGGAAAATAAATATCGTTCGTCTTTCCCTTCCAAGTCCCTTTCGACTTATTCCGCTTCTTCTTTCCTTCGTTCTCTACTTTTACCGAAAATCTCCCTCCGACTCTTTTACCCCCTCCGAATCCGCACGCTGCCCCTTCGCCTGGCCCGGCTGTTCAATTTATTTTCATCCGATATCATAATACGCGCGTGCAAAGTCGGGAAAGTCGCTTTTTTTCTCTTTTACCCCCGCCCTTCGAAAATTCTATCCCCGATAAACCGTTTATATCCCTTCCGTTTATAACTTATTCGAACCCGAAAAATGGACGCACGGTGGATGTGTCTGCATATATATATATATATATTTTTTTTTCGTTTATTTTTTTTTTTTTCCTCTTTTTTTCCTTTTCCCACGAGGCAGTTGGAGGCAGTCGGCGCGCCGCCTCGTTACACTCCCGTTATTTAATCAACATCGGGGCCGAGGGTAATGACGTTCTCGCGTCAGCGGTTCTTTTCTTTCGCTTTTTAAAATTTAGCTACGTCCACCGGAAATCTGGCGGAAAACAAATTTTTCTTTTTCCCTCCCCCCTTTTTCCCCTTTTCTCTTCCTTTTTTCTCTCTCCGACGGGGGGTGAACGGGGGCGAACAATGCTTCGAAACCCCGGGCGAGTAACGAGCTTACGAACTTTCTTTGAGCCGCGTTTCCGCGCACAACCTCGCCGCCTCCGCGTTGAATATCTTTCTTGCCACGCAATATCCAATACCAATATAACGACAGATTCGAAAATAATTTCGTTTCCTCGAGGGCCGATTTCCGGTTCGCTGCGGATGAATGAAACTCGGGGCCAAAAGGTTACGGCGCCGCGGATCCAAGAGAGACGGCCTCGATTTCACTCGGGACCTCGGTACACCGCTTCGTGAATAACGTGTATCAAGGGGAGAAAATTCATTTTTAGATTTCCAAACAAAATTAAAACTCTTGTAAATTAATATATTTTAAATCCTCTTTTTAAACGTACAGTTTAAAGATTGCGACGAGATGCATGCGGTCATATTTCGATAGTTGAGAAACACTCCGTTGAATTTATCGAGAGGCATTCAAATTTAACATGAAAAATTACTTCACGTTAGAAATAATAATAATAATAACTTTGCCAAACTATCAAAATTAATTTTGCTTGCGGATAATTCTAATCTATCTCTCGCGTATAATGATATATGCATTTCCGTTACTCGTTTGTTGCATCTTGGAAAAATTCTCGAAATCGAAAAGGAAAGGACAATTCGGTATCGTTTCTATTCTTACGACTGTTAATTCCATACAATCCTCAACGAAACATTCCACGACAACCAAATCTTCCCTCCCTCCCAATTTTTTCGAAATCTGTCCACGCGAAAAGTAATAACAATTTTGCGCCGCGCGCGAAAAATACGTAGGCGTTGGTCGTTCCTTGGTCGTTGGCGATCCAAACAGGCGGATCTTTTGTTCGCCCGATAATTTTTTCGTGGAACAAAGGTGGGGAAAAAAAATAACAAGCACGGTGGAAGAGGAGTAAACGCGATGAAAATTCCCTCGTTTCGAACAAAGGAGAAAAGACTTCGATTTAACCGCGCGTATATGTGTGTATATATATATATATATATTTATACGTGTATACGCGTGTATTCGTCAACGTCAATACGTTTTCGGCAGGTCGGCGCGTCAACGTCATTCTCGATCACACGCGGATAAAAAGACATCGAGGCGAGGCCGCCGCGCTGCGAAAATCCGCTCGCGGATTAATGTCGGTTTACCGCTCGATGATTGGTAGCATCGCATTGTACGCGCGGCGATAATTCCCGAATATCTGTCAGGATTTTGAACTCTCGACCTCTCCCCGTTCGAGGCATCTCCCTCTCGAAAAAGGGGCTCTTCCCTTCTCCCCCTTGGAAAATTCGATGATGCGCCCCCGAGGAACGAATCGCGCGCCCGGCCAACAAAATGGCGGCTCCACTTTTTTCCCTCCCCCGCGTAACGCAACGATAAAGGGTGTCGTATCGTTGTTTATCGTTTTTCACCTAATAATCGCCCGGCTATTAATTAATTTCATTTAAAATCGCAATCAAATTTCCATCGTATCCAATGATACGATGGTAGAAATATATATATATTTATCCTGTATAATGTTTATCGTAATGTTTATTACGGGGGAATTTGTCGACACCCGTGTGTAATAATAATAACGATAATATTCTTCGTTAATCGGTGCGATCGAATTAACGCGTTAATATTAAACGAGACTAGTAGGAGGGATGGTTAATTGATTTTGTCGAAACTTTGTTTTCCTTTCCTTTTCTATCGAATCCGCCGAGGGGAATATCCGATAATAATCGTAACGTGATATAAAACATCGCGGTTTCGAGGAAGGGGAGGCAGATGAAAAATTAATGACCGGTAAAGAAAAAAAAGAAAGGGTAGCAAAGAGTCGATAGAGAGGAGTCGGATAAGTGGTCGGTTAACGGGTGATAGCGGGGCAGGCTTGATTAACGATCGCTTTCCAACTAATTGGAAGGATCTTTAGATGGTGGAACAATCTTGGTTTCGAAAGTGTAAATAATTGAGGCGTTAATAGTCTTGGCGGTTTTGCTCGCAGTCCCAGGGGTAACAGGAATGCGCCACCTTTCGAATAATTTACGCGGAACGGTCCTTCCACTCCTCCTGTTGCGAGTCGAGCGACGCGCGTCGAGTTCCCTCCCCCTCCATTGTTGTTCGTTTCCCCCGCGCATTTTTCCTTTTTTCTTTCCATCTGTCTCTGTGGATTCGATTCCCCTCGCGCACTTGGAATTCGCAAAAAAAAGCAGGGATCGGACAAATTTCAACCTCGGTTCGATCGGGGATCGCCTCTGCTACGCGATTCGGAACGATTTCGAATCATCGCGTCGCGTCGCATGCAAATGAAAACGGCACGATCGATCCTAAACATTCGGGATTTGCCCGTTTATCCAAGAGATTCCAACTGTTTTTTTTTCTCCCCCTCGAGAGAGAGAGAGAGGAGAAACGCTCTGGAAATATCCCCAGTGTGTCGCGAGCGAGTTTGTACAAAGTGTCTTATTTGCACGGACGGAAAGGTGTAAAACGCAGGAGGGAGGGCGAAGGTCGGTAGTTGAGGAGCGCAAACTTGCTCGTTTCCGAGCGTGGAAAGGATTTTAACTCGATTTCCCGACCACTCGAAGGGGGAGGTTGGTGTAACGTTTACCGAGAATCCGTGGCGTAAATACTTACCGGCCGCTATCAGCTGGAAGAGACACGGTCTCGCTTGTCTGCCGACCGAATTGTCCGCCCAGCACGACAGAGTGCCGTAATCCAGCTCTGTGGTCGGCGTGTACCTGAACACGCTCACGCCGCTCGACGTCTCCATCGAGAATCTGCCCTGCGCTACTTCCAGCGTCTCCCCGCTGTTGTTGAATTTCCATCGGAAATTGTGCGCCGGAGGATCGGCCTCCACTTTGCACGCGATGTTCAACGACTCGCCCCTCGACGCCCCCACCACCACGATCCTGTCCTCCTTGCACACCGGCGCGACTGAAAAATATATATATATATAAAATGTTAACCGTTGTGTCAATCTCTCTCTCTTTCTCGCACCGCTTATCGAGAGTTTCCACGAGATTCAATCTGAAATTCGTGCGATATTTCCCACTTCTCGCGGATATTCCGGACGCGATAGTCCGAATGCGAAATGATGGAAAGACGAGAGTCGGTAGACGAGCCAGTTTCGTCAAGAGGCTCCCCGATGGAGGAAAGATTCTCCAATTCTTGCCTTGGCCGGATCTCGTCCAATTTATCCTATCCATTCATTTCTCTCGCATCCGTACGAGAGACAGAGAGACGAATAGAAAGGTACGTACGAAAGGGAAGGAAGCCTTTTCTCCACCGTACACTTGACGATGTACCGCGCAGTGATCGTAAAAGGAATTAGACGAACGAAATTACAGCGACTGTTATTCCCTTTCCTGTACAACTCTATCGAGACGGACTTTCAATTCTACCCCGAACGGGAGAAATTGACGGACGGAGGAGGGAATCGAAAAGAAAATAAAACTCGTTTCGGGGGAAGACGGATGAGACGGTCGTGAACACAAAGCGGGACGGAATCGTGGCCGGAAAGTAAAAGGGTATTTCCGCTGATTTTCACCGGTAAGTCCGTTTATGAGTCGGAGGGCAATCTTCCCGGAGGGCAATTTATACGGAGAGCTCCTTATATAGTATATCGGGCAACTTCGATTGACGACATTCCCCGTTCTTCAGTTTTTCTCAGATCGAGTTGAATATGATCGAAGGATTAAGGTCGAGGAGATATTTTAATCGAAGGAATGTTTCAATCCGAGCCTCGATTATTATGAGTGGCGGAACGTCGAGCAAGCTGCCTTATTGAATTATCCTTTTGTCGATTGCACACCGTCCATCCATGATGATGATGGATTCTGGTGGCTACTTTCTAAAATCCGAGAGCTATTTTTTGTCTCATATCGTTTCGACGATATCGGAGAAAATTCCTAACGTTTCGGACGCAACGATTCTCAACGAGAGGAGAAATTTTAGCAACCCGTTTCTCAAGGAACGCGGTTGTAAAGAATAGAGCGACGGTGTTTACAAAAGAGATTTTAATAATAAAAGCAAGAATGGCAAGAAGATGGAAGGAAAGGAGGAAATAGTTGGACGAGGAATAAAGAATGGCACCGGTGTGTCAACGAAAGGATGTACTAATAATGAAAAAGAACTGCAAGAACGTTAAAAAAAGGAGAAAGGAGGAAGGAAAGGAAGGAAGCAGTTGAAAAGATAAAAAATGCAGTTGGTGGCATGGTGAAAGAATTCGAGGAATAAAAAATACAGCTTAAAGACTGTAAAAGAGTAAGAGCACGACAGTTGGGGAATAACAAGCTACGGTAAAAAAATATAACCGAAATAATAAACGGGGGGCATCGTGAAAAATTAAATTTACGCAAATGAAATTTCGCTAGGATAAAATTTACAACAACTGTACAGTGGTGTGGAAGGAATTGTTCCTTATTATCCTATCCACTCCTTCGAGAAATATATATATATATATATAAATACGAGAAAAATGTAAGGGGAGGAAAGACGATAGCTTCAGAGTTAGAAAGATATCAAAAGTGAAAATGTGACGCGAAATACGCGAACTATACATGACCGATAGCGTATCACGTATAGGCGCTATCTGGATGAGTTATGATCGGTCATCTCGACTGATGAACGAGCCTCGCTCTTTATCCGTTTAATTCGTTTTCATTCATTTTTTTAACAGGAGCGCGGATAAATATTTTCTGTCATTACCTTTTACCACGATCTTTCCTCATTTCTCCTTCTCTCTCTCTCTCTCTGCATATCTTTACATTTACGCACGTTTTAGGAAAAAATTTAACTAACGAACGTGAAAAGACTTTGCGAAATAATGTTAACGGAAGAAAAATTCAATTGGAAAATTGTATCGGAGAGAAATAAATATCGCGAAAGAGTTCTCGATTAAAAAGAAAGAAATTCGTCGATTAAAACGCGCGTTTGATGAAAATGGTCGAGGGAAACTTTTGTTACCGGCGGAGAACCGATTGACATTCGTTCCCTCGCCCCGTGTAATTAACGGTCGAGAAGTCGTAAACAGTGCTCGTTAGCCGTTTTGTAATTCGAGATTGACGACAACGAATTATCGAGGGCGACGTCACCACGCCCGATATATTGAAACAGCGCGAATGAAATTTAATTATCATCCGTGTCGGGAAACATTGGAGGCCGGGAACGGTTTAAGAATCGGTGCCCTTTGATTTTATACCTTTCGCCCTCGCTTTTTTCCCCCCCGCACGCTTAATTGCGGCCAACGTTGTGACTGCGTCCACGTTCAAAGAACTTTACAAAAGAAAGAATGAAAAAAAAAAAAAAAAAAAGAAAAAAAAGAGGAGAAGAAAAGAAAAAAAAGAGAGAGAGAAAAAAACTGCTCATTCAGGTTCCCGAATAGCCCTTTGAACCCCTGTCCGTTTCCTCTTTTCCGTCACGTTTGTCCGTAGTTTCACCGGTGAAAGAACCAGCTTTATCGGATGATTTGCATCGAATCGCGAGTCGTAATTTCTCTTTTCCCCTCTTTTTCCGCGAAATTAATCCAATATTACTCGTGAATCTAGCTCTTTGCCTCCCTACGATAACGGTAACTCGTGCTCGTATATAAGCAGATAATCTAAATTTACGCAACCGATCGTTTCTTTCCGGTTCGTTCGAAGATACGATCGGCTTTCCGCGTCTACCAAACAACAACGAGGGAGGAATATATCATATCCACGCACAGAGCTCGCGAGCCTAGATCCTTTGAAGCGCGAACCTCTCTCGAGCGCGGTTGCCAAATGTCCACACGACGACGATTTCGTTTCCCAACTATTCTATTCCAACGCCCTTGCAAACAAAACGCGTCGAGAGTACTATCGCGCAGTGTTACGCGGCCGCAACACTGTTAAATTTGTCGAGGCCTGTTTCGGCCGTTCGCGAATTTTACGAACTGTTGAACACTCGCGCCACGAGAGCGCTGGCATCGACCACTTTCGTTCCGAGTGCTCGCGACACTCCACTGCTTACTTTCGCACGCACGCTCGATCCTTCGAACAAAACCCTATTTCGCTATTCGCAATTTAATCATCGTCCTGTTCCGCGTCGAAATTTCCATCCAAGTCGATTCTCCAATTCGAAGGAAACTATAGATTCCTGGGGTGGGAGGGAAATGAATGAAGCCAAATGTCATTCCCAGCGATCGAAGCGACGTCGTAATAATCGGCGAGCGGTCCAACTTCGACTAACTCTCGCGAGATTGCCTGTCCCCCTTCCCCGCCTCCTTAACGAGGCCTTGCGTTTAAATATCGATACCCGTCTTCGCCACGCCGGCCATCTGTCGGTCGTTTCGCTATTTTTACGATTGCGGGTTAACTCTTATTCAAAGTATCGGGATAAATGGAGTTTCGCGTGCGAACAGGTAAAAATGAACGAGTCCAGGGTGTGCATTTCTGCTTTCGATATAGTATCGGCGAAACGAAATGGCCGCGATTTGAATTTGGGGGGGGTTTTCGTTAAACGTTTGAGAGAGAGAGAAAAAACGTTAGATCGTATCTCGACGCGTCCAATTCGTTCACGTGTGTCAGTCAGATCGACGTATGTTTCCCAAGCGCGGTCGATAGTTTGCCGGGCGAGAATCAGGGGATGGATTGGATTATCAAAAATTTAGCTGAAACTAAGTACGGTTGAAATATTCAGAGTTGGAACGGAAATAGGAGGACGCGAGTGGGGAGGGGGAGAAATTTGGCCTGGCACGTTTAATAAAACAGACGAAAACACGGTGGTGAACTGGAATGTCTGGTCGAAAACGCTCGAAACGCGGCTGGCTTCGTTACCGAGTACCGGGAGTGAAGAGAAATCCTCGATTAAGTCTGCTCGATTAAAATAAAGTGCCGCTCCGAGGTGGATCGGTTTGAAGTGGTTTCCGTGACGAGCAAGCGGGGAGCAAAGTGGGGGGAGGGACGGAGGAAGAGGGAAATACTCACACTTGACGCGAAAATGAAGAGGCTCGCTTCGAGTTTCGTTCAGGTCATTCGTTGCGGCGCACACGTACTTCCCGGCGCTACTCCTGGTCACGCTCTGAAGTACCAGGCTCTGATTCGACCAGATTATCCTGGCCGACGTGTTGTGCGCCAGTATCTGGTTCTGAAAACAACAACAACAGGGTTTCGTTTTTCACATTTTTCCTAATTATCATCGAATCACGTACAGGCTTAGAATTCTACGTTCTCTTAGGATTAATTAATTAATAATAATAATAATAATAGTAATAATTAATAATAATTTCTTTTCTCTCGAAGGGGAAAAAGAAAAGAAGGATCGACTCGACTCGATCGACTCCTTTTCTTTCTTCGTTCGTGCAGCCGGGCGAGATTTCGAATCGCGATTTTCGTTTCTCGTTACGGGTCTCGGTACTATCCCTGGCGATAAATTAGAGATAAACATGCACCACCCAGCCGTCTTCCTCCAAGGCGATTCCATCCCCTTATCGTCTATCACCGCCTTTTTCCCCTACCGAATCGCGCGCATTTTTATAGGCAATTATATCGACGAAAGGGTCTGACCCACATCCACTTCTCTCTTATATTTCCCTGTCCTCGGATATGGAGAGAAAGTATATATATATATATATAGAGGAACGGATTCTTTATTATTGCGAGCACGTTATTGGAAGAAAAGAGATTTGGGAGAAAAGGACTCGTGGCTCGATAACTTTTATGATCAGGCGATGTTTTGCTCCCCTATCTTTCTTACAAATTTATCCGCTCCAATGTCGCGACGAGAGATAGAGAGAGAGAGAGAGAGAGAAGGCAAGGAGAAAGAGAGGGGTGATGTTCTTCTTGTTAGTTAACGTCTCGCGTTTCCTGGGAATCTGCCTCACCGTTTCCTCCATATTGTAGACGAATAATAAAGCGGTATTCTTTATCACCTCGAAACCCTTTGACATTGTATTCCTTTGTAAAGATCGACAAGGAAAGCGACGAAGGAAGGCGCGGAAGAAAGGGAGGGAAGAAGAGACAGAGGGAAGAGAGAGAAATTCAGGCTGACGGCTTATCAACCGTCGCGGAGCATAGCTAAGAATGATACAGCGGTGCACTTAGTTGTTTAATCAAACTGGATGAAAAGAGCGCTAGTTTCGTTATCTTTTGTACCGTTCCACCCTTTTGTCCCGGCTAACGAGAAGACAAAACGAATGCATTTGGTTCAAGAATTCTACCTTTTTCCGGAAAAATTAACATGACAGCAGCTCGGTGAAAGAAAAAGGAGAGAGAGGGAGAGAGGAGAAACGGGGGACGCGACGCCTTCTCGTCTCGGGTTGGGAAACGAGAACGACCACGCGTAGGAGGAACGATAATTTTTATGCCTTTCGATAGATAGAAAAAAAAAGACACAGTCTATGAATATCAATATTTCGAGCATATTTCCAAAATACATCGATCCTCTTTAATTAAGCTCGAGACAAAGTTTCACTACACGTGTCTTATCTCGTTCCTGTTTGCCAGGAAGGAGAACGAGAGGAATGAACGTTATTGCACAACAAGATTCACCCTCCTCCCCATATATGTTCCTTCCTCCAACGTTTCTCCAATATTCTCGTATCCTTACATCAGGAGAATAAAGAATCGAGGTGTAAACGAATAAACCTCCCCTCCCCTCTCCATGAAGGAATTAAAAGTGGTGGAGACAAAAGTTTTTTCTCTTAAGATCTTCTTTGCCTCGTTTCGGGTGCAGAGATCGTGTTTCAATGAGGGAGAAAAGGAAACGAAGGGGGCTAGTTGGTTTGAGGAGCAGAGAAACGTGGCACCAGTGGAATAGGCAAGGGTTAGACAGCCAACAAGTAGATAAAACCGAAGTGGAGGAGGGGACACCTCGGCTTACCGGCCGAGGACCGTGCCAAACGAAGAACTTGTTCTTTGTCTTTGTCTCCCTCCTTGTTTCTTTTTTCCATATCCCTCCTCCTATTCCCTTACGACTCCCTTCCCCTTCCTGTTACGCATTCTCTCCCTCCTTCTTCCTTTCTTTCTTTCTCCTCTTCTTTCCTCCTTTCTTTCTTTCATTCGATTATTTACTTTATATATTATTTTTATCAATTCCTCCTCCTCCCCAAATTTATCAATTCCTCCTCTACCCCAAATTTATCAATTCCTCCTCTTCCTTATTTTTATCAATTCCTCCCCAAATTTATCAATTCCTCCTCTACCTTATCAATTCCTCCACCACGTTATTTCTATTAATTTTTTCGCCACATTTATCTTCCTAATTATTCTTCCTTATTTTCTGAAGGGAGCAGAATTCGTTCGCCCAAGATAATTCGAAATGGATTCGAAACGGAGCCATTTGAATCACGGGGAAAGATGGATCAAGGATTTCTTCCATCCATCCATCCATCTATCCATCAATCCATTGCTCTTCGTTTTCGCTCCGTCTCTCCATCCTTCCCCCTCCCTCTCCGATTGTTTTATAATCTCGACGCTAGCTCGGGAGAAAACGAAGATGGGGAGCAGAGAAACGCAGTACCAGTGGAATAAGCAGGGGTTAGACAACCAACAAGTAGATAAAACCAGTCGAGGAGGAAGGGGGAGCGCAGCATGACTTACCAGCCGTGGACCGTGCCAAATGCAAGATAGACCCGCGCCTATTTAATAGGACGAGGAGACGACGACGTCTCCTCGAACTTGTTCTTTGTCTCCATCTCCCTCTTTGTTTCTTTTTTCATATCCCTCTTACAAGCACCAGCCCTTCGCCCTTTCAATAATGCATTCTCTCTCTCCTTCTTCTTTCTTTTTTCTCTTCTTCTTTCCTTCTTTCTTTCGTCCGATTATTTATTCTGCATATTATTTTATTCCTCCTCCTCCTTATTTTTATCAATCCTCCTCTTCCTCATGTTTATCAATTCCTCCACCTCCTTATTTTTATCAATTCCTCCTCCTCCTTTTTTTCATCAATTCCTCCTCCTCCTTTTTTTCATCAATTCCTCCTCCTCTTTTTTTCATCAATTCCTCCTTCTCCTTATTTTTATCAATTCCTCCTCCTTATTTTTATCAATTTCTCCTCCTCCACGTTATTTTTATTAATTCCTTTTCCTCTCCAAGTTTATCAATTCGTCCTTTTTCTTATTTTCTGAAGCGAGCGGAATTCATTCGAGCAAGATAATTCGAAATGGATTCGAAACGGGATCATTTGAATCATGAGAAAGGTGGCGCGCAATTCGTGCGGATCAAGGATTTCTTTCATCCATTCATCCATCCATCCTTGCTCTTCGTTTTCCCTCCTTCCCCCTCCCTTTCCGATTTTATAATATCGATGCCAGTGCTCGGAGGAACGGAAACGAAGGAGGCTAGCTAGTTTGGGGAGCAGAGAAACGCAGTACCAGTGGAATAAGCAAGGGTTAGCCAACAAGTAAATAAAACCGAAGCGGAGGGGGAGGAGGGGGGACAGCACGATTTACCGGCGGAGGACCAAATAGAGTGCCAAATGCAAGGATAGACTCGCGCCTGTTTAATTGGACGAGAAGACGATGACGTCTCCTCGAATTTGTGCTTTGTCTCTGTCTCTCTCCTTGTTTCTTTTTTCCATATCCCTCCTACTACTTTCTTACGAGCACGAGCCTTTTGCCCTTTCAATTACACATTCTCTTTCTTCTTCCTTCCTTTCTTTCTCTTCTTCTTTTTTTTTCTTTCGTCCGATTATTTATTTTGTATATTATTTTTATCAATTCCTCCTCCTCCCCAAATTTATCAATTCCTCCTCTTCCTTATTTTTATCAATTCCTCTTCCTCCCCAAATTTATCAATTCCTCCTCTTCCTTATTTTTATCAATTCCTCCTCCTCCTTATTTTTATCAATTCCTCCTCCTCCTTATTTTTATCAATTCCTCCTCCTCCTTATTTTTATCAATTCCTCCTCCTCCTTATTTTTATCAATTCCTCTTCCTCCTTATTTTTATCAATTCCTCCTCCTCCTTCTTATTTTTATCAATTCCTCCTCCTCTTTTTTTTCATCAATTCCTTCTTCTTCCTATTTTTATCAATTCCTCCTCTTCTTTATTTTTATCAATTCCTCCTCCTCCCCAAATTTATCAATTCCTCCTCCTCTTTTTTTTCATCAATTCCTTCTTCTTCCTAAATTTATCAATTTTTCAACTTCTTTATTTTTATCAATTCCTCCTTTCGTTTATTTTCAATTCCTTCGCCTCCTCTTTTTATTAGTTCCTCGTGTTCCTTATTTTTCGAGGCGAGTTCCGGAATTCGTTCGCCCAAGGTAATTCGAAATGGATTCGAAACGGGGAATTTAAATCACGGGGAAAGGTGATGCGCAATCCGCACGGATCAAGGATTTCTTCCATCCATCCATCCATCCATCCATCCCTCCTCTTCGTTTCCGCTTCTTTTCTCCTTTCCTTCCCCTCCCTCTCCGATTGTTTTATAATCTCGACGCCAGCGTTCGGAGTGGAGAATTTCTTTTCTCTTCCACTTCGGAGCTGCATCTTTGGATTTCGAATCCGGACGAGCGGTTAATTAGCCCGCCATTTCGATCGATCCTGTCCGGGTCCGCGACTCGAAAGGAAGAAGGGGGAGGGGGTTATTCTAATTCGCGGCGATCGATCCGCATGGATGAATTAAAAACGGTGAAGAGTAGAGGATAGAGAGCGTAGGAGGGGAAGAAGGGGGGATTGAATCGGCGGGACGGGTTTAATCGGATGGAATCGATCGGAAGGATCGAAAACACGGGAACTCGATTAAAGCGAATCGTAATCTATGCAACCGGGCCGCCCTCCTAGGGTTCCACAGTCCAGAAGCTTTGCCCCGCTTAGCATAGGTTAAGCTTTCGGTTAAGGCCACGGGTTTACCCTTCGATTTGCTCCTCCAGTCAAGACTCGTTAAACGCTATATACATATATATATATTTATACGTACTTTGTTAAATCCCTTTCTTTTTTTCTTTCTTTCTTTCTTTCTTTCTTTCTTTCTCTCTTTCTTTCCTCTTTTCGTTTCTTGTATTATATTCGTGTATTTCGAGAACGCGCCGTTCATTCGTGAAACGATGGAACGGATGCGAGATCCCCGTTTTCCATTTACCCGGCGGAGAAGGGAACGCTCGATAAAATCAGGGAGGAATAAACAGAAGCCGGTCGGTCGCTCGATGCATCGATAACCATCTCGTCGAGAAGTCGCATATTACCTACCTTCCTCTCTCGCTTCGAGAGAGGAAAGTTGGACGTTTCCATTTCTTCTATCGCGTCTTCGTTCGTTTTCTCTCCAGCTGGGAATCGGCCTGGACCCTCCCCTCCTCCCCTCCCTCCTTCCGTTCCTCGCGGAGAAAACGCGTACCCTTTCGAGAGCTTTCGTTTGTCTTTTATCGCGAACGAACCAATTCCAACGACGGGGCTACCAACTCCCCGTCACCCGCCGTCCTCTGTGCACACCGTGGAAATACTCCCGTTTCTTCGCAATTTTCGTTACAATTACACGCGACAGAGGGAGGAAGTCGTTCTCTCCCCTTCCTCTCCATTGGAAAAATCAAAAGAGAGAGCTTTGGTCCGAAAGTCGAAACAGTTTGTAAATCAAGGATTGCAGAGCAACGAGAGGAAGGAAAGTTGGCCCCGATGGGGGCAAAGCTCGGATAACGACGCGTCGATCGGTTGCCGCGTAGCTCGTTTCGCATGCTCCAGACAGCATGTATAATGAGTTCGTAAACGCGCGAGCGTTAATTAGAACGCCTTAAGGATCGTGCGCCAGACTCTCCTCCCGGGTTTGCCCGTTATTAATTCGATTTTCCTGTACGGTTTCCCCGAAAGCGAGCCGCCCCCTTTGATCCTCCCCCTCTGCCCCCTTCCTCGAGCGAGGATCACGGAACAGCGGAACCGTTCTCCTTCTTCTAATCAGATTTCGCCAAGGAGTAAACGGGGATCGGGGACTAACTTTGTCCCTAAATCCATTCACCGGGATTTGGATATTCCATCGGCGGGCTAACTCGTTTAACCCCTTCTCCTCACCTCCATCAACGATCCTCGCGCTTCGTTTACATTTACATATATATGGAAACGTGTTCTCCCTCCCCAAAAATAAAAAAGACCGGAGGGATCGAGGAGGACAGGACTCGCGAAACGGACCAGCTTCCCTTTTCCCAGTACATCCTCGATGTACTCTGTAACGATGATTCGCCCATGATTGGTGCCCCTCTAGGATGCGCGTTTTCGCGGAGAGCGAGGATCGAGGGGGAAGAAAAAAGGACGATCCTTCGAGGATCGTCAGTTTAGGACGTTGAAACTTCGACCTTTCGACTTGAACAGGGGATATCGTGGTTAGGAGCTCCCCGTTTGAAGGTGAGAAGAGGCGAGGTTTTATGCAACGGGTCTGGCCGCAGGAAGAGGCAGAGAGTTGGAACGGAGCCCAAAAGCCCGGGGCTTCATTTTGAGAATATTCGGAATCCGGTATAAGGGTTGGAATTACTCGTAGCACGTGGTACGAGTACAAGCATCCCGTGTACAATGGGCCAACGGCATTGTCTCGCGCCTCGCCGTTACATAAAGTAGGTGTTAACCGTCCTTTCCTCACACCTTGCCGCCGTTCTATTCCGTGCACGCATCCTTCCAAGGTTAGCCGACACGGAGAATGGAAAATGGCCAGGAACGGACCAAATTCCGCCTTTCGACCTTTTCCTCTCCCCTCCTTTTTGCCCGTGGTTAAGTCGCTCTCCAAGCGGGGCAAACGAGCGAGATACTATCGGCGACATCCGATTACGAGGAATTCTTTCGAGGAGGGGTCGAGTCGAATATCTGGCCGGTTCAATCTCGCCTACTCCACCGTCAGATTCGTCGAATTTCTTCTCGCATTTCGATCCCCAACTTCTCTTTAAAGTGCGGAGAATTCTGTCCTGGCGGCGAGAATTCGAGTTCCCGCGCTCGGTCGATGGAGGAGAGAGAAAAACCGGCTCAAGTGGGTAGGGAAGAGAGGGGGAGGGCGTTCATTCCGGTCAGACGGCGCACTGATTCCTTGAAAAATTGCCAACAACTCCGTGCTTCCTTCCTTCCTTCCTTCCTTCCTTCCTACTCTCCTTCTTCTCGTTCCTCTTTCTCGCGTCTTCATCTGCCTAAACGAAATTTATTTATTTATCTCTCTCTCTTGAAAAGCGAGATCGATCATCGATCGATCGTTATCGCGAATTTATCGTCTTCCGGACTATTTTCTCTCGAGTCGGTGTTAACTCAAATCCGAATCCGTGGTTGGTTAGAGGGCGACAAAAAGGTTCGAGGTGGAGGAGAGAGAGAGGGAAGAAGGGAAAAACAAGAAGAAAGCGATTACGCGTTGAAACTTTTTCCGCGCGCGTTAAAGGAAGCCATTATCGCGAACGTGAATCGTGGCGGAAAGGGAGGAGGGTACGTATAGTTGTATTTCCACGGAATCGGCCCGTGCACACGTACTAATGCGAAAGAACCGCCGAGCATACTCGAGACGCGGCACGGAAGAAGAAGCCGGGAGCATTGAACGACGAAGGTTTAAAGAGCGGAGGCAGGTTGGTGCGAATAGATCGGCACACGCGCGGCCCTCCCTCTTTTCTCTCCTTCTAATTCCTCCTTTTTCTCCCGCGCTTTATACCGCCAGGATGTGTCGCAGACGTGCCGCTCGCCTCGCCGATAAAATGAAATTTATCCTTCCTCCGTGCCCCCCCTCTCCCCGATAAAAATACATCTCATTCCGCGTTTTTCGATTTCCAAATTTTCTTCCGATTTCCGAAAAAGCCTCGTCGTCTTTACCTCTTCCGCTTGATAAATTACCGATTTATCAACGGCGGAGAAGATCTGGCCAGCCAGGAAGCTTCATTAGCCTCTCTCGGAATTGGTATTCCGAGCCGATGTTCTCGATTCCGTCACTCGTTTTTTCCCACGATCGAGAGGAATGCAAGGGGAGGGTGGGCTCGGAGTCACGTTCGACTTCTTTTTCCACGGATTTTCTCCCCTCCCCGGAATCGATACGCGCCGATGATCGATGAACGAATCCCCTCCCCCCCCCGGTTTCGCGATGGAATCGACGTAGATCCGAGTTGGACGCATCCAAGGGCGGTTGATGGGCGGCACATTTGCGGGAATGATGCATTGCGGGCTGGAATGCGGAAGGGGGGCGATGCTTTCAGCTTCGCCTGCTCGAGCTTGGCCGGCTTTCTTTGCCCTCCTCTCCTCTCCTTCCCCCATTTCCCTGGTAGTATTCGAGGCATTTTCGACGAGAAGAAACGAGGACCTAAACCCTAACACGGAAAACTTGCCTCGTTATCTTTGATTACGTTCTCGATTCTTCCTCCTCCTCCTCCTCTTTCCTCGGCCGAGAATCGGCCAAGAGTTGCCCCGGAAATTTTGTGTAATTTGCGCCGATTGTTCGATGTCTCCTGCAGAGTTTCCTCTCGAGCTTCTCCCGAGTTTTCGCGCTTTTCGTTCGTCGGCGGGGGAAGAAAGGAAGGAGAGAAGAAGGGAAAACTTGTTGCTCGGGAAAGGCTTCGATTTCGAAGGGATCGAACGACGCGACGGGTTGAAATTGATCCGACTCCTAATTCATCGCGAGGACACCTCGATCGAATAACGCCCGTATTGAAAATCGAATGACAATCTCGTAACGATCCTCCGTTTCGTATCGAGTCGAAGAAATTTGGTGCGACTCGCGAAAAGAAAGAAAAAAAGTATTTGATCTCTCTCCCCTCCTATTATATTTAGGTGGAAGGAGAGGAGGACATTAATAGGGTTCTTCCGGTTGTCTAGGCGGTCAATCCACTTTGCCGGGAAAGACGAAGAGTCGGGGAAATCTTTCACCGCCCCCTCTCTCCCCACGATGGGGCCGATTGGCTCGTCGATACTTAGCTACAGAACCTCTCTATTGTCCCGGTGAATGGTATAGCCAGTCTAATCACTGTACCCCATTATCTTCTCCACCCATCCTCCTCTTCCTTTATTCCTCTCCTTCCCACCGATATTCCAATTCTTTTTCCCCCTCCTTTCTTCCTCCTCCTCCTCCTCCTCCTCCTCCGTCTTTACGATCGTCGTTCGAGAGGTTACGATGCCTCGAAGCGTTTTTTTAAGACCGACAATTCGGAATCCTGGCTCGATTGCTACCTCGGGATTGATCGGGGGATGGAACGTGTCGATGGCCTCCTCTAATTCCTAGGCAAACATTCCTTCGATCGGAAAAAAGGAGAGAAATAGTTTAATCTTGCCGCTCCTATCCGATCCCCCGTTTATTCCTGTTATTCTCTTCATCCGAGTTGTATAATGATCGAGAGGGAGAAGCGATTCACATATTTTTATTCCTCAACCGCGTCTATCCTCGAGTCCCTCCGATCGAACGAGGAGGAGAAAGTGTACAAGTGGAGTCGTATCATTCCATCGAATGAGACGTCGCGACTTTTTTCGGGTTTCACTCCCCTTCGACACGCTGCGTTGCAACGTCAAAGTTCGAAAACAGATTAAACAGATTCTCCCCCAGCGAAATCGAAACCGAATCCCTAGCAAAGTTTCTCCGGTTTCGCGATCGGATCGCGTAAAATTCTCCTCCTCCACTTGATCTTTTTTTACGATTATCGAACAGAGACTTTGTTATATAGAGTCGAAAGGTGAACGACTTTGGATACTGGACGAATGGGATGCGTAAAACGCTCGAACCGTGCTTTTCAGGTATATCGTCTCTCAATCCCAGTTTTCTATTTATATTTCCACAACCGCAAGCCTTGGTTTTTCCTCCAATCCTTGCTCGGGATCATTGAAAGAAAAAGGCTTAATGAAAAAGAGGAAAGAAAAATTCCTTCCTCGCGAAAAGATCAAATATCGTCCCTCATCCGCATACGCGTTAATAAAACGAGAAGAGAAACGACCAGGCTTTGCCCCGCTTATAAATTCGGGCTAACAAATTTGGCCGGTGTAATGACTTCGAAGAGAGGGTGGAAAATGGAGAGGGTCGAAAGGTCTTTTATCGCTTCTCCCCATAAATCCGCGAGATGATCGGCTTTCGACGCGGCTGCGTTTCCGCGCGGGGCCCGCGAGTCATCGCGTTCTAACGGCCGTTCCTAGATCGACCCTGTCGAACCGTCTCATATATTATGCAAATAAAGGGTTCAAAGTTTCTTCCTTGTAAAATATACGAGCCATTACACGGGATGAGTCTCGCCGCGCCTGCGTCGCTCCTTTCCCCGCTCGTCGCCGACGCTGTCGCGTAAATTACCCGTAACTCCCCCCCTTCTTGTAAATTTAAACAACGCACGGTTGCTCTCTCTCTCTTCTGCCTTTTTGTCCACCGCGAGTCCGTCCACCATTGCGCTCCAAGTACAGGGGAATTTTTGTGCTCAGGAGACGCTAGTTTACGAGATGCGGCTAACTCGTTGCTTTTAATAGGAATATACGAACGTCAATCGTGGAAAGAGGTGGATCGATGCATAATACGTACGTCGTGTATCCACGTCAGCTTGGACCAGGCAGGATTAGCCCTGATGTGACACTCGAAGTAGACGTCGTCGCCTTCCTTGATGTCCTCGGGACTTAGCGTCGATCCAAGGTTCAACGAGACAATCGGGGGATCTGTAAATTAAACGTCAGCCTTTTTTAAACTCTCCTAGGGGGAACTAGAGGAGGGGAGTCGAATCAACCCTTCTCCTCGATGACGTCTCGTCTCGATCAGTGGTCATTTCGATCCGCACTTCTTTTTAATTGGCAAAGTGAATTGAAAAGAAGGGAGAGGGGGGAAAGGAAGAAGGAAACGCAATTCGTTTACGATTGTCCTCAACTTTGACGAAGAGTTTCTCTCGAAGATTTTTCGGGCTGTTGCAACTTGCTGGAAAAATTCCACCGTTCTCTTTTCTCCCTCCCCCTTCGTATCCCTCGTTCGCCGTGTTCTCGTTTTCTTCCTTAGTTTAATCATCTCGGTTTCTCGTCCACCCTCCACCCCCTCTTCCCCGTCGACGAGTTTATTCCTCGTTCGCGCGCCACGATAAATTCTCCCCTCCCCTCCCTTCGAGAGCAGTATTAATTAGCTCGATCGCCTAACCCCTTCTTTTGCGGGGGACAACAACTCGGTCGCCACTTTTTAACCCGCTACCCCTCTCAGGATAAATTCCACCCAATTCCGCCCTCCCCTTTCATTCTCTTCCCTCTTTCTCCCGCGGATCGAGAGGGAACGAAAAAGCCGCGGAACGAAAGCGGTTGCCGCCGAGGCTAATGCGTAATTTCAACGATTCTGCCGCTACGGTCAACGTAATTGGATACACGACGTGACGTTATTTCTCTCGCGCTTTTTCCTCCGACCCTTTCCACCCATGTTCCTCTCTCTCTCTCTCTTCTTCCCTTTTCCCTTCACACCTCGATCCTTCACGCCCCTCCCCTGCTTTCTACCAGCGTTTTAACAACGTTCGACGGACGGAGGAACAACGGGGGAGGGGAGTGATGAGACCAATTCATCGAGCTTATCTCTCCTTTAAGGAAACTTTTCAAATAATTAATCGCGCAAAGTTGCGTCCCTCGGCTCGAACTCGAGCTATTCCCTCGAGGCCGAGTTTCGATCGGGCGTTGAAAAGATCTTAACAAGATCTCGCGAAACTCGCGAATCGAAATTTCTACCGTTCGATCGCACGTAACGCTGGATGAGTTCGAAGAAATGATATTTCCTTCGTGAAAATGAAAATTGGCCGCGAAGAAAGAAAATGGAAAATTTTTAATTCCAGCCCACGGGGGGTGGCGAGAGAATGGACATCGAGATGAGGAGAAAGAGGAGAAAAAGAAAATAAAAACGTGGATCTGAACGATCTACCCTCCCCCCTTTCTCCTTATTCCTTATACATATACACATATATATATATATATATTCTCCTCCTTCTCTTTCTTCCTCGTTTTTTACGATCTCGATAGGGAGAAGATCGGAATTTCGGGTGTAATTCGACTGGAAATCTAGCGTAGGCTGTTTTATTGCGGCTGTAAAGAAAACAAGGGCGCGTTCAACGTAAAAGGGAGAAAAAAAAATCGGTCGTAAATCGGTCGATTTCGCGAGAATGCGGGACGGGAGAAGCGAATCCTGGGGAGGGGAGAGGGTGGCGAGGCTTTACTTTTTTTTTACGGCGTTCGAGCGACGCGTATGCATACATTAAGACGCGTGGGGGGGGAGGGTGGAACAACTCGGCGATGTTTGGAATATCATCGAATATGCATTTAACGTCACGTACGCTCGTAAAAAAAGGATGGCGGCGGAGGGGAGGTACACCCGCGAAGAGAGCAACGGAAGGTATATTTATCGTGTACTTACATACGACGTCGATTTTCCAGGTCTCCTCCAGGAACAGCCCCGTCACGTTTGGATTTTCCGCCCTGCAGGTGATCAATTTCCCGTGATCCTCCACGCCTGGCTCGAACTCTACCATGCTCACCGTCCGATTCTCCCATCTCTCCTCCTGCGTGCGATACATCCGCGTTTACTAGCAGTCGCGGCTTTTGAACGCGCGGACAATCTCATCTCCCTTCTATCTAGAAATTATTCTTCGAATATTCTTTGCAAGAAAGAAAGAAAGAAAGGAAGGAAGAAAGAAGGGAACGTTCGTCGTCTCGTTTCACGGAATATTTCTCTTCCACCTTTTTCCGAGGCGAGGTTGATTTCGGGAAATAACGACGTATCGCGGGGATCTCGTTTGGGAGCGACTCGTTCGCTCCTCTCAATTCCACGGTGGCGCGAGGTGGCGAGGGACGAGGGCGGAGGGAAAAAAGGGAAAAACTTGGACCCGGTAACTCGGTATGGTTAATTTTGGTTATATTAAGGTCGAGAGGCGGACCGTAAGCAACCGGGTGGCAACATCTGCTGGAAATTCATCCCTGTTAGCCCCGGACTCGAAAGGACCCCCGCCAAAGTCCTGCCCGCCCGTGGAATCCTTTCTAAAGAGCTCCGCTCCGCCGGACTCCACCGAGCGTAAATTTCACAGCCAGCTCCTCGCGCCAGACATTCTGCCTCTCTCTTCCCGCGTTTTTCTCTCCACCTTGCCCACATCCCAGCAGCCACTTTGGCCGAGAATTTTGTTCGAAAGCGCGTCGACCGGGAAGTCGCTTTCCCGATTCTCTCGTCGCGGCGATAACGATTTCCCAACCGCCCCCGCTGCTCCCCCGTCTAATTTCCCAGGCGTTGGGGAGGAAGGCGGCGCGGAATTTCATTTAGAAATATTTATAAAGGTCTGGAAGCGCGGCGTTTCGAGGGAACGAAGAAATAAAGATGACGCACGGTGCAGTTTCCACGGTGCTTTGGCTACGAACCGCTAACGAGACGGTTCCCCTTCTCCGTAACACGCGTGGTAAAGACAGGCCGAACGACTATGGGATAATCAGGATGGTAACGCGATGGAAGCGGTCTACGTGTCCCGCCGCTTATAGGATCTGCTTAAACGTTAATATCCCCCTTCCTCTCTCCCAACGTTACGAGGCTATATTTTATTATCCGCCGCTCAGAGAGGGCGAGAATTTTAAACAGATCCCCCTTATCGTCCAACTCGCCCTCTTTAACGGCCTATAACGCTCCCTACGATGAGATCTCCGAATCGTCCGGCTTTAAGAATCGGCTAAGCTCCCGTCCGAGCGGCGCGTGGAAAGGGGGTGGTGGATATGCGCGAGTCAACTAACTTAGATTTTCGCGAGGGATTCATTAAAATTCCCCGCGTTCCCCGGAATATTCGATCGGCGCGTCTCATCGGCCAATCTTCGCACGTATCCACGGGGGCCCGTCGAAGAATTTTAATTTCGCCCCCATAAAAGTTGCCAGCCCTCCCCGCAATTAGAATTCACCGAGTCCCCATCGGTGACTGTCGTTTACTCTGTTAATCAGAGCTCTTGGCGAAAGGGGTCGTGGAAGCGAGAGAGGGAGAGGGATGTTGGAGGAGCAGGTGCGAGGAGGGACGCGTCGTTAAGCGTTGCGGCCGGGTCCTCGTTAATGAACGACGCGAAATTAATTAGGGCAGCGCTAAGAGACAAGGCCCGCGCACGTGCGCCTCGTCACGCCGGCCGACCGGTTTGCATCTGCGATTCCGGATCATCGATAATGCCTCCCCGTCCCGAATGACGCGGATATCCGTCATTCTCGCGACGGATTAACTCCGAGACGGTACGAAAAGTAACGGTGCTCGTTCGTCTCGCGCGTGATATCACGTAACGGACGAAATCCATCTCCTCTTCCATCAACAGAGACGTACATCTCTCTCTCTTTCTCCGCGAGTATCCCGCGGATTACACGGCGCTATCCCAGCATACATTATCGTCGAATGCTTGAAACTCCTCTCCAGTTATGGCTCTTCGAACGGAGCGAACTCCCTTCTTTTCCAACAGCAGCAGAAATAATGCTCCTCCTCGAGAAGAATTCCCTTAAAATCCCCGCCTTCGATTCTTCTAACGATCCAGACGCGTGTTTCCTCCCCCGCGCTACGTAATGGCGCGCCCTTGTCTCGATATATATATATATACACGTGTATACGCGGGATATATCTTGGCAGGCTCGTAGCCAATGGGGACGCGACGTTATTGGAAACGTCGAATAACGCGAGTCGGGTGGGCGAGAGAGAGTTAATCCGGTGGACGGATTTATGGTTAAAATAGGGTGAAATTCGGCCGAGATTCCGATTCGGGTATAATTCCGGGTGGTTTTAACGAGAGACGATGAAAAGGAAAGAGAAAAGTTGGGACTTTGAAAAAAATATTCCTTTTTTTCCCCCCCGTTTAAAATTATAAACCCTTCTCTTTCGTATCGCTTTGCATTTAGAATTTTTATCACGTTGCAGCGAACGTATCACCGGGCCCGCCTTAAATTTGGATTTTTAGCTCGCCTCTATTTTAACAGGATATGATATTACACGAGTAATATTTAAAATATAAATTATGTATTTTGATGCTGTGTTCGCGGGCTGGTTGTTATTTAAATATCGTATGAACGCGTAAATGTATTCGCAGCTACGTGTGTTACCGGGAGCGTGGCGTGGGATACGGTAAAAATTGAATGAAATTTAAACCGTACAAATATAATCCGCATTTGATTACCGCTTCGTTTGTTCTTCGATTCGGAGGGAATAAAAATGAAAACCTTAAAATTGATAATAATTCTCTCGAAAGTCGCGAATCTATTATCCCCGATATCTCTACGTTTATTTTATTCCATTTACCTCGATTTCGATAGTCTCGATTAATTGGATCTCGAGCTGACTGTTTGATATCGTTAATAATAACGTAATGTCAATTTCACGGAGATAATTTAATTCATTTGTCGTGTTTTTTTCTCCCCCTATTCATTTTTTCGTTTGATCCATCGTTCCAATGGAATAAAAATAAATATTCGACGAAACGAAAAATCGGTGATCGGCGACGGTTTCACAACGATTTTTTTTTATTTCCTCGCTGATCGAATCGATTGTAAACTATTTAAATTTCTTTTTTTTTCTCCAACGAGTTAAAAACGAGGAATTGCTCTCACTTTTATCGCTCTCGAGCGTAACGATTCCCTTCTTTCTCAAGATCTCCCCACGCAACGGGACGAAAAAGGACGAGCGAGAAACTATTTGCTTTTCGAAGCGACGGCGATTCGGTTAAATCGTAATGGGCAATTAGCATACCGCCGATGAAAATATCTGGAGTCGACAGGTGTAGGTCGGTTAATTCAATCGAGCGCCCCTCTCGAGCGCTGCCCTCTGATCGTACCTTTCAACCCTCGTCGTTCGAACCCTCTTCCGAACCTCGCACAACTCCGACTTGCACGAATCCAATCCGTTCGAGCGTAGACAGAGAGGGAAAGAGACAGAGAGAGAGAGAGAGGAAGCGGCGCAACCGCAGATTTCCCTCCTCCTTCCATCGCCCCTCCACCAGTTCCACCATGTCTCCGTCCCGTCGCTTTGACTCTGTTTCCGTATCGAGAATCTCTTGGAAGGAAAAGATTCGCCGCCGAGGGGTATAGTTATCGGTAACCCCGAAGCGTTTCGACCTTTTCAACCGCGCCCCCCTCCTTCTTTCCCTCTTCCATCGTGTACCTGTCTCCTGAAAGGATAGGAGGGAAATCGAGGGCCGGCCGAATTCTCGCGATTCCCTCGTTAAGCCCGAGGAAGGGCTCGTTAACGGGCGGTCGCTTTCCAATTACCACCGCGTGGAAATCGCGCGATAAAATCGGCGTCTTGCGGTTTTTCGAGGCAAAGGGAGAGACGACGAGGTTGTCTTCGATCGTTGCGATTCAAAGTTGGGACGGGACGTGCGTGGGTCCAGAGAAACGGGCCAGATTAATTAACGAGGCGTGGGGGGTGTGTATAATAAGCAGCTTAGCTGTTAATTAAACGCGCTTACCTTTTGTCCTGCCCCGCGCGACAAATTTCGACGCCGCTAATTGGAATAATTGTTCCTAGTTGGGCGAATATTTTCGATCGAAACGAGTAATCTCGATCTGTGGAGGGAAGGAGACGGAAGAAGGAAGGAACGCTCTCTCACCTTGGTGTGTTTCAGCTGTCTTCTCCGCCCCTTGTACCAGGTTATCACCGCAGGTGGCCTCGAGCCCGTCGTCTCGCACTCGACCTCGTACCGTTTCCCGGCGAGCAGGGACTCGTTCCCCACTTGCTTCCTCCCCGGCCTCCTTATGGTCGTCGTCAACGGTTTCACTGCAAATCAACGGATCGGCCGATCATCGTTTCGTCCATCGATCGAAACTCCTCTCTTTTCTCTGCCCAACCGCGCTAGTCGGGCGCGATAATTAAAGCGAGCCGATAATTAAGGGGGACAAACGAGGGGATACGCGAGCCAGATGCAAATTGTGCAACATTGGTTTTGCACCGGTCGTAAAATTTGGACGGGTCGTCGATCGACTGTGCGCCAGAATCCGATTCCTCTTCTTCCTATTTCTTCCCTCTCTTCCTCGAATGGATCGAAATGGAGGAACGGAGAGGGAGAGAGATTTTTCGCAAATCATTCGCCAATTTCTTTTCGCCATTGATAACGATCGTTACACGAGGGGGTAAACATTGATTTTTCAACGCGTGTGTAAACGCGCGGAACGATACTGTTCCGGGCGACGATCGCTTTGACGGACGATAAATCCGACTATCCAATTGGCCCAATACAGGGGGCCAGATACGATCCGTTCGTGCGTGAAATATGAAAACTACGAGGACAGATCGGTGGCGTTGGGCGCATCGTTTCGTCACTTCTCGAATCTAATCGGGGGCGGTCGAACGAGTTTTCGAAATTTCTCCCTTCCTTTTTCCCCACCTATTTCTCTCCCTCTCTCGTTTCGTTTCGTTTCGTTTCGACGCGTATAATCATCGGGAGAACGATGCCCTCGAACGGGGGAGGGGAGGACTCTAGCGCGTGGCAGCATTGTATTACAAATTTTTAAACGAACGACACATCGGGACGGATCGCGCGTTCACGCAAATATTTGATTTGCCAGATTTCCGGAATCACCGGCCTTTTCGATTATCCGCAATCTCGTCCATCCTCCCCCCCTTTCCCCAACAACGGCCCGCCTCGTCACCGTTCAGGGGTTTTTTAATCTCTCTTTCGTTTTTTGTTCCACCAGCCATGAGATGAATACACGCTCGTGCATGGTCACTTGGTGCAGGTCGCGAAAATCAAAGAGCGAGCATCGATCAATCTCCCTCTCCCCTTCCTTTTCCCTCCCGTTCATCGTTCGTTTCGTTATCTCTGCGCACGAAGCGCAGAAATTTTTTCCTCCCTTTTTTCATTCGCCGCTATGATGGGTGTTCTCGTTCGCCAATAACGGGTCTTCAATTTCGTCATCCGCTTCGCCGAAAATTTCCTGACTTTCGGAACCATCGATCGTTCGCTACCTATCGTCAATCGACGATTGTCGCCGTCGCTTTTCCTTTCCTTTCCCCCGATATCTCTTTCCACGGGAACCGTATAAATATTTCGCAACGTCTCGCTCGCCCGTTTATTCGACGAGACGATAGAGCGAAATTTCCCTCCTCCTCGTTTTCCACAGTTTCCTCCTATGGCTGGCATAACCATACCGCGGATAATTGATCTATGAATTTTTCAGTTTACTCTCGGAATTAGTATTTCGCCGGGTTATCGGCGAGTTAACGAAGAATTC
The DNA here is from genome assembly GCF_029169275.1 of Apis cerana. NCBI lineage: Eukaryota > Metazoa > Arthropoda > Insecta > Hymenoptera > Apidae > Apis > Apis cerana. Next base: position 11,250,254 of record NC_083856.1, read on the forward strand.
TAATTTCGAGAAAGCTTCCTCGTTCGTGCTTCTTTGCCTTCTTTGGCGAGAGAGAGAGAGGGAGGGGCTCGAGGCAGGATTTAATATATTTCTCGTCTTATCTCGCCTTATCTTCCCTTGAAGGCGATTCGCAGCGGCGAGGGAGCAAAGGATGTTGGCCCACTTTTGCCTGGTAGATGTTATCGGTGATGCGGGACAAGATAGGCTCTTCTCCGATTCGCTGGCCACGCGATAAGAACTCGTTTCGCGAAACATTCTCACGGAACAATTGTCACTCACGGTTAAGATCCAGGGAAACGGAGGCCTCCCTCGGCTCGATCAGGTCCGTGTTCCTCGCCTGGCACGTGTAATTCGCCCCTAGATGCGATCGCGTGATGGACTGCAGGGTAAGTCTGCCGAAAAGGAACACGATCATCGTCGTCGCCGTCATCCCGATTAAAACCAAAGTACCTGTTCTCTATCACGTCCCCGGCGTTCTTCTCGTACTCCTCGTCCTTCACTCGACCGTTCACCAACCACCGCACCACAGGCTCCGGCTTACCTGGAAAAAACAAGTTATCAGGAAACAGAGGGGGAGAGAAACGGAGAGAAAGATCGTGGCGGCGACTCGAAAGTGTGATTCTCTACTCGTGGCGAGAGAGAGAGAGGGAGGGGGCACGAAGCTACTAAAGCTACCGAGATGAGTTTTCCCCGGGAACTTTTAAATTAACCGATACCCGAGGAGTTTTGGACGCGGTACTTGAGACAAAAACTGGCGGACTTGGCCGGAGCTTCAATATCCGGCCCCCGGTTGTATACCATCCTGCTAGATCGATAAATATCAATTATAGAACGACAGATAGGAAGAACGGATCAAAGCGGTTCGAGTATCGAGTAAAAAAAAAAAAGAAAGGGAGGAAGGAAGAAAACACAACGATCCTACCCGATAGATTCATACGTAGAAAAGACCACCTCTCTCTCTCTCTCCCTCCCTCTCGCGATCGATCGCTCCGGAATTTAAACTCGGTGTACAGGTATCGGCTGGGATGATAAATAAGGGTTCTGGTCGGCGTTTCCTCGATCTCTTTAACAGGAGTCGACCTCCATATCCATATCCTGCACGGCTCGCGCGAAAGTAGCGTTTATCGGAAATAAATGGTCGGGATGGGATATATATATATCGGGCACTCGATTCGACTCGAACGTGGATAGACTCGGCGCGTATTATATCACGGATTTACATATCTCTCGCGGAATAATACGCCGCCGGTTCCGGATGCATATTTTCGTTGGAAAAGCCGGCCAGGTTGAGGTGATAAAACGGCGCCGGTGATATACGGGTGATATTACATAAGGGGCGAGAAATCGGGAAGGAAAAACTCGTTCCCCAAAAACGGGACGAGGATAATGGCTCGGGGAGAGGGGAGGCCGAGTTTCGCATTGTTATTCACGATACCGCGGTGCTCGAATCGCAATTTAATCAGGCCCCTCCCCGCGACACTTAAAATTGCAAGGCTGATCCCCTCCCTCGGCTTAGATTAACTCCGCGTAGTTGTTATTCGACGACGCTCGTCGATCCGGATTGCGTTTTAACCCGCGCCGCCTTTCTCCTGCCGTTTTAATTAGAAAACGAAGAACAGGAGGCGATAATTTTCGATCTCGCTCTCTCGATACGCACACAGCGGATGGAGTCGGTTCGTAAGGTCGTTTGCACGAGTGCTTAGAGGTCTGGCTTTAACCCTCGGCCGGGGTTAGGTCCTGGAAACGGCCCCTTGGCGTTGACTTTAACTGCCGGACTACATCCAAACTGCCTCCTCCCTTTAAAACGACGACAACACCGAGGAGGGGGCCACTAAAGCGGAGGATTTTAATCCGCGGGTACCGGACGATATCTCGCAGGATTAGGGGGGGATCCACTCTTGGCCCCCGCATCTAACAAGTTTACCGTCAGGTTCGAACTCTACTCAAGGCAAATACCGCCACTCTCCAGAGATTCTTGGCGAGGGAGAGTTTCTCCTTCCCCACGGGGCCCCTTTATTCAATCTTGCGCCCTATTCCAAACCCCCGGCTCTCTTCATTTCATCGCCTCCTTGATTCGAGACCTCTTGATTTAGGATTATCGGAGAAGGAAGTGTCGATAAGCTCGACTTACCGTCTCTGCTCTCCCTTTAACGAATATATATATATATATACACGTGTATAGATATCGCGCTCTAGGAAATTTCGAATTGTATATCCGAGTCGAGGGAAGATTTAATAACCTGTGTTTAAGCTAATAATAGATAAAACTTAACGGACAGTAAAACTCCGAATGTGAGAGATTAAAAATTCTTGTGAAATTTAAATCAACCGGGTCGAGTTGGTAATCTGAGGGGGAAAATTCGACTGGAACCGGATTCATCCTATATAATAAATAATTTTTAATATCCTTTATGGTTGCCGCAGTTTCGCGGGGGAGGATTGAAAAATAAACATTGGCCGCACTCGGCCGATACGACGCGGAGATAGATCGCGATCCACCGACGCACCTCGGGGAAATAGGCAAAGTGCATCGTGCGGAGGGGGGAAAAGGAATCTCTCCTCCTTGCGCTCGATAATTATCCCCCGAGTTTACCGCGTGAAACTGGCTCGTAATCCTCTCGATCATCCGACTCGAAACTATTCTCGACGCAGCCCCTCTTTTGGAATTTCGTGCGTGCGAAGGGTGCTCGAGAGGCCAGCGAGAGAGCTTTTAGGCGCGGTTCGTACACACCCTCGAGTAGGACCCTCGATTCTTTCCGGGCACGAAGCCGAGTAATTGGCAGTAAATCCCGCGGGCGGTCGTAAAATTTTCTCACCGCTCTGTTCCCATAAATTATAGATAACGCAACGGGACGGGTTGGAGGAGAGTTAGGCCCAAGTTGTAAATCGCGTATAACGGAGCGGTTGAGAGACCGAATGCACGATCGGAAAGGAGAGATCTCATTTTCGTGGCCAATTACGACTCGAGAGGCAAGGGATAGTATTTGGGATAATATTTGTCCTTCCCTTTTTTTTAAAACCGTGCCCAGCCAATGAAAATTAACGCGTGCTTCTCGGAATTTCCAACGACGACAAATCCGACACGAAGAAGGAACCGGGCGGAAAAATAAAATTGAGGCTAAATTATTCATCCGCGAAATAACGTTTTTCTTTTTTCGTCCACCTCCTCCTCCTCCTCCGCACGAGGGGGAACAAACAGAATCGATATCGAATTTCGAAACGTACAAACACGCAAAGTGGACGGGGATGAATACGAGAGGGCGGCGATAAAGTATGGATTTTTTTTCTTCCTTTCCCTTTTTTCCGCCACGGCCGCCCCCTCACACGTACGTGCATATAGCAACGTCTCGTTTGAATAATCGGATCTAACGTTCGTATCGTTCGCGGCCCAGAGATAGCTTTTCTCCCGTAAATAAGCTGCATCGTCGATTCCCCGCATTAACATTTAATCGGTAAAGTATAGGCGTAATTTCGCACCGGGGGGCGGCCATTTTCGATTGAATTGCAAATCTTGGCCGGTGGATACCGCGGTGGAAAAGTTGTCGCGGCCTCCCCCCCTTTAAGAAGGGAGCCGAGAGGGAGGGAGGGAGGGCGAAACTTTGTCGGCGGAATCGAATAAACATCAAAATCGCGAAATTTCGCTTTGTGCCGGCCGGAAACGATATCGGTTATCGATACACCGACCGGTCTCGGATACATAAATTTCCAAACTGTTCGAATCGTCGCGCGTTGGAAAATAAAAGGAGACGAGACAGAGAGAGAGAGAGAGGGAGAAAGAAAAATAAAAAGAACAGCTCGATCGAAAGGGAGGGGAGCGAGGGGAACGCCTCCCCCTTCCCATTCTTCCGTCCCTGTTTAAAGACGATTTACAATTAAATGAAAATTCTCGGGGATCGTTTGCAGAGGGAGCCCCGTATTGTTAAGGATAAGCCGATCTTCTCGATATTCAATTTATACGCCGCAGTGCGTATGATCGATGCGCGGCATCGATGCAATTCCCATCGAATATGCATACGCCGGCTATTTCCCGGCTACGAATTTCGATGTATTCATCGAGCGTAGGGATCGAGCCATGAGCATTGAATCCCCCCGTGTTTGTTCCTGCATAGATGTTCGATTCGCGGATATAAATATATATATATATATATACGCGTATACAGAGTCTTCCAACCATCGTCGTCTGTTTATTTTTTATTATCGTTGTAATTCCGTCCGGTGATATGCCATGAAAAATCCGACGACACGGAGGGGGCACCACCTTAACCGTATTTAATCTCGGAGGCGAGGTCTAGAGAGAGAGAGAGGAGAGAGGGAAGAAATAATCTTTTAAGGCAGCCGAGAGAAGTTGGCGCAGTTATAAACAGAAATTTAGATCCAGTTGCCAAAGTAAACAGCGGAACCTTGGTAGTTTGCCGCTTCCTCTCTCTCTCTCTCTCTCTTCTATTCCACTCGAGAAACGCTCGATCCTCCTGCAAGAGCGGCCCGCCGCGTGTTCTTCCGAACGTGCAACTTTTCACTTAGCTCTCCCTTCGTCGATAAAAACTTGGCTGATCTAATATAACCGGGTGTACACCGGTGACTCGCTCCTCCACCTTCTCTCGCGATTCTTCATTCCCTTTCAACGATCCAACTTGGATCCAATCCGGTTAAACACCGGTTAAGTGGGAGGGGAGGATCTCTTGGGACGGATTTCGATGATAATAATTATTGATCATTCGATCAAAGTTTACATTGAGAGGAAAGAGGACCACGCGCGTAATTTCACGCGCCCGTTACTTACCGCCGGTGACGCGACACGTCAAAGAGGGGGTGTCGCCCTCCTCGTAGGGCCCCGCCGTCCCGTTCACTATCCTCCCCCACTGGTCCAGAATGGTGGGCTGCTCCGGCGGCACTGGAACAGACAGAGAGGAGAAAGAAAATTCTCAAGTGGGGGTTGGAGAGGATCGATGGAAAACGTTAAAGAGTGATTTCCCCTCGCGACGAGAAAATTCGTATCCCGCGCCTTTCGCTGTCGGGCTAGGTGTGTACGATCGTGCCCGGATTAAACGGGGACGATATTTTTTGCCCGGGAATATTTCCGTTTCTCCGAAAAAACCGAGAGGTCGGATAAACCAACCTAGATATTTCTCTCTCCCCTTTTTTTCGTTATTTTTCCCAACTTGCTCCGCACACGTCCAAACGCTATTCGACGCTTTATCAGCGAGCTTACCTGCTACGAGACACACCTACCTTTTGTTCCTCTCTCTCCTCTTCCCCCCCTCGTTATCGTCCCGTTTAGTCGATAAGTTTATTCCAAACTTATATTTCTATGTACGTCCAAATGAATATATATATATATGTATGTATCTTTGGTCGAAACGTTTTTATTTGTTGCGATATTACATCGCGATATTAAAAGTTTCCCGTACTTTTTTCCTCTCCCATCTTTTCGAACCAAAGTTCGAAAGCTTCGAGCTGCAAACTTTGTTGCATGGAATTCATAATTAAGGGAAGAATAGCGAGATACTTTTTAAAATAGCGAGGAAAAAAGGAACACGATCCGACGACGAGGATCGAGAACGTATCACGATATATTGTTCCTAGATCGCGCGTTTTTATTTCTCTTTTTTATTTTTTCCATTGTAATTTTTTGCCTAACATCGGAATCGTCGGTCGATGCACCGCGTATATCCAATGTTATTCGAAGCCGAAAAATGTACAGGCTGGAACCGTGATTCTTTTTTTTTTGTTCCCGATTTTGGTGGAAAAATAACGGAGAAGAGAGAGAGAGAGAGAGAGAAGAAAGACAAGGAAATAGAAAAAAAATATAGGTTGGCAAAACGATTATCGGACGAATTTTTGGAGAATACCGGTTTCCGCGGATCGATACCAAGATCGCTGGTCACTCAAAAAATTGCTTTAAGCGGATATAGCGAACGGTTATTCGATTCTGTTCGAACGGAACGATCGAGCCTCGAGTCGTAAACTGCGCCAAATCCGAAATAACGTTACGGTCCTTGCGGACCGGCCGAGATATATTCGCCTAAGCTCCTTCCGTGAATCGTAAATTCCGATCGAAAAAGGAAAAAACGGGATTAAAACGGTCTGTCCATCGATTTCTTCATACAATAATCTCGCCTATTTACGACCCTTTCTTCCTTTCAATTCAATTAAAATGTAAATCTAATAAGGAACGCGTAGATTCTTCGTGATGGGGGAACATGATGGGGAAAACAGGGGAGGAGGGGATCTACAGATTGTAAAGCAGTTTAATCAAGCAGCAAAAGGGAGATTCTCCGTTGAAAACTCGTTTCTATGACCGCGATCAAATTTTATCCCTACGTGTAACGCGCGCGTGTAAAGCATTTACGTATCCGTGTATCGGTCGTTTTTCGATCCATAATTGCCAGTATCGGTGAAAAAGCAGAGCGGGATTCCACGCCTGTGCCGTCGCAACGCGCCCAATCGATTGATTGATCACGTCCTTCGGACGGGTGTCGAGTCCTAGGCGCGAGATGAAAAAAAACCAGAGGCGAATAAAATCGGGAGGAATCGATGCGCTCGACGAAACGGTCGACTTTGAATACGGAGAATACATCGAGACGTTGGCTGCAGAGAAGGGTGGAGCACTGAGAAGAGAGAGAGAGAGGGAGAAGGGATGGCGAAAGATGTAGATGGGGGTTGTAATGGCAATTACCAGCGGTAATCAATGGACCTCGCTCAGGCTGTGCCGATAATTTCAGGGCTGGATGGAAAATAGGCACCCCTGTGTAGCATAGCTGCGCATATATCTGAGGCTGCCCTCGCTTTACGCGTATTCCACTAACCATGGCCATTCAATTCTCTCTCTCTCTCTGTCGCAACCTCTGACGGCCAATTTAGCAGCGCACAGCTTTGTATCACCTTGAGTGTCGCTCCATTTTAAACATGCCGAATCCACGCCCTCAACGTGTTCAACCGCGACAGACTTAATCCGTTTATGATAAATTTAACGGGCAATAAAGCCTGTGCAAGCTTCTTCTTTAAGGGAGGATTAACTCGTGGATTAATGTATTATCGTACTCGAAAAGGTAACGGCCTCTCGAACGATACTTTATTTACATCTCTTTAATCGTATTAATGCGGAACATCGGAAATAAACGTAAAGTATAGAATCGTCGATCGATCCTATCGGAAGTTTGCTAAAAATAGCGATAACCAGCTCGATTTAATACAATTCCGTTTCATTCGATCGTTAATTTCGATGCACAATTTTTTTCTATCCAAATCCGTCCCACGAATATTTATATGTATACTCGATCCACGATTGAACCAATCGATCGCTATAGAACGAGTATTTTTTAATTTCCAGCGTTTCCGATTTAAAGGATGGAATAATACTCGAGTTATTCGTGCGGTAGCAAGAAAAAAAGAAAAAAGGAAAAAGAGAGCGGTACGAGGAACGCAGGTGGAGGAATGTCGGAGGTAGCGGCGCAATTTTAATCGAGTTAATTTCGAGTACGCGTGCCTCGTATATCCGTGGATCTCGTTCTCAGAAATCCGATTCCATTCCAACGCGTGGACAATCGGCCATCTCCCCCTTCTTCCTTCTTTTCCCCTTTTTCGAGAACAGGGGTTACAACGATCGTTGGTTGCAGCGTCCACGAAATTGGACGGCGTTATGGTGGAAAATTAGCGCGAGCGACGAATGGAAACGTTTATTTCGGAAACCGCATTGCGTGGATCCGAGAAAATGCGGTTCGCCAACTTTATCCCTTCCTTCCTCTTTCCCCTCCATATTTTACCTGCATCTCGAACGAAGGAGGCGCCGTTCTCGACGTCCAAATTACGCTTCGAATTCGACCGTTGAAAACGGTCGCGCTTAAACCGGAGTTCAACGTCACAATTCTCGTTCCGACTCCTTCCTCTCGTTTCATCGATCGATTACACCGAAGAACGAAAGAGAGAAGGCTGGCAAGTCTCGGCGTGAATCGCCGGTTGAGGGAAACAGCATGCGGCGCATCGACGGATAGGAGCTGCCGCTATTAAGTCAGACAACTGGGAAGCGTGTTAAATTTCAAGGGAATGGCTCCCCGATAATAGTAACAGGCGAACGGTGTCGGAACGAGCAGAAACATTATCGTGAGTGGCGAGAGGGAAAGAGAGAGAGAGCGGTCGGACGGGCAAGCTTTAAGATCCGACGGAGTAGAAATTGGAGTAGATTCTCTCTTCGGCTTATCGACACGCAAGATATATCTCTCTCTCTCTCTATCGAGGATCTTCGCTCCATTGATCTCCGGCTTTGATCAACCCCGTAAACGACCGCTTCTTCCGCTCCGCTTTTTAAATATTTAAGGATCTATCCCGATTAAATGGACGCCCGTCACGCTCCAATTAATCGGCCGCCACGAAATTTTAAATAATCCAATCCGCCGAGCTTGTATAAATACGCGCCGACGAGTACATATAATATATATATATATATGTATGTATACCGTGGAAATAGCCGAGGAGGAGGTCGAAAATATAAAACTATAAAAGCGAAATCGATCGCAGAAAAATGGGTGGAGGTGGGGGGAGAAACGACCCACTGACCCGACAGAGGAGAACGATCGCATCTTCGTACACGAAATTATGCAAAATTCGCTTATTATTCCCTTCCTCCTCTCCTTTCCCGAATTTCGAAACTCGATATCGGATCGGGGATCAATTAAAATATTTTCTTTTTCGTTATTCATCGAGTCGGGATCGGGTTTACGATTTATGGAATACACTTCCGCATAATAATTATATGCCATTGGTTGCTCGATCGAACAATTCTTTATTTGCATTTTTATTGTTCCACGGCGTGGCTGTGTGTCAGGAGGAAAAAAAATCGGCCGACCAGCGGAATAACAAATGCGCCGTTGAATAAACGGTTTAATAAATACCGCGGCCACCAAACATTTTTCCACGCTCTCCCTCCATTTTTCTTATTCCTCGTTTCGTATCCATCTATGGATTCGTGGAAAAAGGAAAAGGAGAAGAGCGAATCGTTACATCTCCCCGCTTCAACAGTCGATTTCGTCGAAATCGATCCCCATCCAACGATTACCATCCGTAACGTAACGTTACCCCGTTTCTGCGATGCAGAAACCGCATCGTTCTTGCAAATACGACTTTTACGCTCTTGCCTTACGTCTCTTCCCTTCCTTTTTCCTTTCTTTCTTTCTTTTTCTCCCCCTCTCCTCTCCCCTCCGCTCCCCCAGTCTTTCTTCGCCGCGCTTTGCTCCTTTTCTTCTTTTTCTCTTTCTTTTCCCCCGTCTGCGGCAATCTTGGATTATCCTCTCGCGCGCGACCATCTCCAAAGGAACGAGCACGAACACACCCACCTAGAGGAAGGGAGCCCTGGAGGAGAGAACGGAAATTCTGCCTCCATCCGGGAGAAAAATCACTTGCCTCGGTCTATATATATGTTTAAAACGCATCATACTTTGGCGAATGGACGGGCTGGGAAAAGTATCCGCGATTAACGCGTTCCTTTTCAAGCAGCGGAGATGGAATTAAATTTAAGGACCCGTGTCAAATTTTTCGTCAATTTCCACATCCTTCCTTCTCCGCGGATTAACAACCGAGCTATTCGAGATCTCGAAATTTGACGTTTGCTCGTCGACGTTGAAATTTCGTTGGAAAAATTTACGGAGGGAGGTCAATTTCCAGAAATTTCCTCGGATTTTGAACGGAGATCCAACGGGAAATTAGCCAAGATTTCGATAAAAACGTGAAATTTTATTTTCAAATTGGTCGAGAAAGCTAGCATCTCGAGAATCCACGAAAATTCGAGTCTCTCTTCCTTTCCCTCCCTCGATCGACATCGCCGCCGGACGATAAAAATAATGAGGAGGATTGTATCGGGAGAAAGAGTAACGTCTCTGTCGTTCCGTTTCCAATCTGTTTTGTCCGCCCGACGTTCGATCGTTAATCAAACAGCTCTCCTTTATTGGCTCTGCTGGAAAACGAGCGAGAGAAAGAGAGAGACGGAATAAAAGTTTGAACGGTTTCGAGCGGTGTAGCGACATCCGTTTCGACAAAGCGAATGCACGAGAGAAATAAAACGAAATTTTCGCGGTCTCGAGACGAAAACACGGAAACTCGCGAACGCTTCCGAATTAATTTGCATCTCCTCGCTCCTTCTCGACCTCTTCGCGGCCAATTGTGAAAAGTTAAATTCGCACGAGGGGGCCAGGTACACGAGTTTCCACTATCGTCGCTGAATTCGAACGGACCGCGAGCTCCGTACACCGTGTCGTGCCGTTTTAAAATATTCGTTGGAGTGATCGACGCCAAGGGATTGGACGAACGAACGTACATACGTACGCTTTCGAGAGGAATCGCCGCAACTCGTGCGCGAAACGACCGTTTCTCCCGTTCGGGAGGAAAGGGAGAAAAGAGAGGAAGGTCGTTCGATAATTGGAGTCGATTCAGCACGAAACGTTACTCTTAAAAAGCGAGCGCGGGATAAAAGGGGGACTTTGTCGTATCTCGCAATCGAATAATTGGAGAGATACGACTTTTCAATTTTTCAAGTACGATTTTTCCCAAGAAATATTTATAATAATTAACATTTCGGCCCCCTCCTCACACGATCGCTTTTTGAAAGGAGCGAGAACCAGACGAGGGAGATTGGAAGAAGTAAACCAATGGGGCAAGGAGAAGAAGGGGGAAGAAGAGAAGAAAGAGCGAAAGGAAGGCAGGCTGGCTACCGAGCCGTCCTCCCCCGCCCCTCCCTCATCTTCCGTGTTCCGGACGATTTGAATAAGCTTCGCAAGCCCGAAGCTTGGCCGAGTTGAAAAGCCGCGCGATGTTTGCCGAATGCCACTTCGTATGCCGGCAGCGCAGACCCAACAGCGACGTTTTTTAAGCGCGCGAGCATTTTCCATACGTGCCCTCCCTTCTCCGACAAAACACGCTCCCGCCGATAACCACCCAAGGCTGTTTCCCTCCCAACTTATTCACTCACGATCGATATTAGACTCGAGTCGTCCCGGAATTTATTAAATTGCAACTTCTCCACCAAAATTTCGTTTCGAGTCATCGACGACGATCTCCTTTATCCTCAGCCCTACCTTTCCTTCCGCTCGATCGTCTCCCCTCCCTCTTCGACCCACTTCTCCGCCGATGACTGTTCCATTACACACGCCGCTACGTCAAAAGGTGCTTGTTAAATTTTTACGGCCACCAGTTTTCCCGAGGATATCCTCCCCGATATCCTTTTAACATTGTCCGGATAATTCGCCATCTTCCGCTAATTTATCTTCCCCCCCGATTTTCCACCAGAAAAGGGCGACACTGTTTTATCGATCCAACCATCAAACGATTAATTTTCGAAAGTGCACGTACGAGGAAACGCGAAAAATATCGGAGGAAAGTTTGGTTGTTCCGCGCGATGCGGATGGAAACGAGGGGGAGAGGAAGATCGCAAGGAAGGTAAGACGAGGGAGAAGAGGTCAACGGACAAAAGGCTTTCTCGTTTGACAGGGTATAAAAGGGAAGATGGCTAGGAATTCTCGATGACTCGCGTCGCCTTTCATCTTTCCACGTCGCGAGGAGGGGGGCTCGCGTCTTTTGGACGCGGTTCTTAGCTCGGAACAACGTCGATTAGCCGGGATTCCGCGAAAAGGGAACCCTCGTGCCACGCCTCCGCCGGTTCGAATTATATATATATTCTTTTCGAGCCGATAAGTCAAAGCGGCGGACGTTTTAATTATAGAGAGATATCGCGAGGCGGGCGGAAACGCTAAACGTCTATCCTCTCGTTAATTTCGCCTTCCCTCTCTCTCCCTTCGCGTTTTTATCCGGACAGAGATTGAATTATGATCGCCGCGCGGTATCGTTGCCGCCGATTAATCTTCGATTATCGTCCGGGGTCGTTAAGGGACGCGCCAAGTCGACGAAAGAATCGTAAAATATATTATCGCCCCTCTACTAGTATCATATATATATATATACACACGTAGATGGAAAAAGGGAAATAACTAATGCGAGAGATAATGGCGGAAGCGACTCGATCTTCTTCGTTTCGTTTCGATTCGTTCGAGCGGCTCTGATCGATCGATGAGAAAGATGACGATCAAAAATGATCCCTTTATCGCGAGGAAACGAGCTCGCGTTCCATAAATCACCGCGAATCGCTTAACGCGCCGTCTTTTCCCCGACGCTTCGCCCTCTCCCTCGCTGCGGGACGGGGTGGTCGAAAAACAAGGGAGGAGTTTTTTCGCTGACCGAGGGCGATGGCGGGTTTTCCAATTTCGGAGAGCAGCCCTCCCCCTTATATTTCTGACGCGACGGACAGATTTCTCGGGATAACGCGAAGGGGAGCAAGGGTCGGTAAGAATAATGCGGGCGTTTCCAAAAGTTGTGGGCGGGATTCGCCGCTCGAAATGGATTTTCGCGAGTTTTCCACGGGGTGTGTATATATAGGTGGGAATATAAAAAGTGGCCGCGATTCGTATAAAGTGATTTTAAGTGAGAGCCAGCTCGCCGTTTTCCAGCCGGGAAAAGTTCGCTTCCGTTGAGATATGGCTGCAAATATTAAAATCTGGTGGCCGGTCGTCAGGCTTCCAGCTTTATGCACCCTCCGCCTCGCCGCGGAATATCAGCGCTTCCCATCCCCCTTCGACCAGGGATTTCTCTATCCCCCCCTTCCTCCTTTACTTCTCCCTCACCCGGAAATGGAAGATTACGTCCAAGAGAAATAATTCCCTTCGACCGATCGGGAAAATCGATTTCTCTAAATTTCTCGGAGAAGCGGTCGGGAAGGAGCTCGCTGCGCCCTAAGAATCTCGTTAGATAATGATTGCTTTCTTTTCCAAATGTCTCGAGAACGATGATCCGATCGGCGAAGAATTCCGGCGAGGGAACGTGGAGAAGGAAGAGAGTTTCGCGTGTGTGCCACGGCGAGGAAAATTTTGTGTACTTATCGAGTTATGTACTCGCTTCACGTTCGTCGGATGTATCGAGCCAATTTAGGCGTCTGCAGTCGGATCGGGGCTGAAACGAGGCCAGAGCGGAGGCGGCGCACGGAAGAGCCGATTTCTACGTCAATATTTGCGAAACATTACGCTACGACGACGCGGCACACGTACCTCGGGAAACTCGTGTCCCGAAACACCTTCCCTCCGCGAATCATCGAGTCACCGCCCGCATCGGCGTCCATTAACGCGAAGAAATCGTGGCGATCGATTAATCTTCGGGACGCAACCGCTCCCTCGTCCAATTCTAATTACATTCGAGAGCGGGGACGTTCGGCGGTTAGGGTGCAGGTGCTGGTGGCAAACAGGTGGCAATGCTCGCCTCACGAGGGGAACTAACGCGATTACCGCCCGTTTTTGGCTACCCGCGCTTGTGCTTCCGATATCCCCTCCTCCTTTCTTCCTCCCTTCTGCGAACGAATGGGTAAGAAAAGGAATCCAGCGTGCGCAACTTTTTCGAAGAGGGAATGAACGCAGTCGTAAAACACTTTTGCCGGAAGGAACAGAGCGACACGTTTGCCGAGTCGTGCGTTTTACTCGATCTCGGCGGGAGGGGGAAGGTTGAATCGAGAAGAAGCGTATCTGGGAAAGTTTCTTGGGGAGCGTTGCCGCCCGAGTCTCTCTCCACTTGGAATAATTCGCGTAGTTAGCGGCCGCCAGTTTATCACACGGTGGGTGACAACGCTCGCTCGTTCCGACGCCCTGTTAGCCCGCAACTCCGCTGTCGGCGCGCGCATAGTTCGCCAAGATCGCGCCGAGTGCGAAGTAAGCGTCGTCGGAGGTGTTCCGGAAATCGTGCCGCATTCCTGTAAAACTACCTCAACGAAATATCACGCGATGCGCTTTGTAAAATATCGACATTTTTTTAATTCAAATTCTTAAAAATAATCATATCAACAATTCATTTACCAACTCCTATAAATATCAATTATAATATTTTATCTATTGAATATTGACATTGCATTCTGATCGATTACTAATATCACAAAAGATATAAATTCAGGATGATTATTTCGATTAATTCATGTAAATGGAGCTTCATTTTACTTTGTAACAATGTATATTCGTATTAGACGAAATATATTTTATTGTTCGTATAAATTATCTAGTGTTTGAGGAATTGGTATTATAATTTCAACAGGTCAAATATCATATTGAGGTGCAACAGTGATTACCAATCTATTATTCCTTATATCGGTGACACAATTGTTTCATGAATTGGATTTCGCAATTAAGAAACGGGGAGATATCCTCAAAGCGTGTACGAAGAATCGGATATTTTTTCTCCTCGCCGATAAAATCGCAAAACGATTTCTCTCTTTCTCCTTTCTTTCGCGATGCGCGCAACGTGCAGGTTTTAATCTGCTCGGCCGAGATAGCGGGGAGTGTATTCGCCAGGATTTAAGATGCCTCTCCCTTTATTGTTCCAAGCTCTACGGGGAGCGTCGTCGATCTTTCCTTATTCGGGAAAAATCTAAAAATTTTCCACTTCTCCTCTGGCGAAATTCAAAATTCGCTCCAATACCCGTGGAATAAATTTGACCATCTTTCCAATTTTCCAGTCGCGAGAGATGCGGCCGAGGAGGATTTACGCCCGGCTCGTAAATTCATACGGCTTCGCGCCGATATTCGTGCAACATCTCCGACAGATCCATCCATTCCGAAGGAGGCCCTCGACGTTTTCCCTTTTCTTTTCACTCAAGAAGGAAGCGGCACGCGTGTAATCGCCGGTGGATCGATTAATTCGATCCGTGGAGAGTCCAGTTAGCCGTGGAGTATCATCGAGAGTGCTCGCGATTCAATTTATACGGTATTCGTACGAGAGGAGGGGTCGATTATTCTCGCCGCAGAGAGGCTCGATTACGCGGTGCAGCCATCTCCGCCGATGGACGCCCAACTTTTTCCTTTTCTCCCCCTCGCTCTACTATTTTTCTCCATTAGTCGGCGCGTGGAACACAGCCCTACACCTGCCTCGGCTGGGAAAAGGGTTGCCGACCTCGGGAACAAACTTCCCGTACGGGGGCAGGGAAGCGTGTGCGCATGTGAGGTAAAAAGCCCGGAAAAAATTGCTGCTCCACGCTTCTCGAGTGAAATTGCCGCTCGTTCGAACAAAGAAGAGTTATTTAACCGATCTCAGAGATCCTCTTCCGATCATCCTCCGCTGTATCGTTTCGATACTCGCGTGTTTCGTTAAAAGATCGGGTGAGTTGTGCAGAGAGGGGAGGGACGTTAATGCAAATGGAGGGTCGGGGAGAGAAAGGGAAATAAAAGGAGGGAAGGTTAATTAAGGGAAAACTTAACGACGGGGTTGGTCCAGCCCAGCCCCATTTCTCTTCCTCCCTCCACTTTCACTCGAGTTCAACGTAGAAAGTTGGATTTTTGAAATTCTAATTCGGCCTAATCTGCTCCGGCGATTCCTCTCCGAGGAAGACACAGGGAAGGAAAGAAAGGCTTCTTTTCGTTCGAAAGGTTCTCGAAGAGGAGAGATTCCGCGATGGACTCGAGAGACACCCCGTGCGCGGCCAGCATCCACCTATAGAAGCAGAACTAATTGCGCTGTATTTAATTAAGCCGCGGATTATTTCCTTAACGAGGGCAGATCCTCCATTCTTCCTTCCACCCGCCTCACCCTCCGCTCCCACCTTTCACAATTTTCCATCTCCTCCCTCGCCAACAACCGAGTTTCTCCACCTTCTGCCTCTCCCCCTCGCCCTTAACTTTTATCGGCGGGCAAAAACCGTCCACTTTCCCCGCATGTCGACGATCCATTCGAACGACGGAAAGATGATCGAGCTCTCCTCCCTTTAACTCGGACGGCCTTTTTCTAGAATCGCGCGAACGCCGCTGTTTAATGGAAAATTGCGCTCACACCCAGTTCTTCTTTCCCTTCTTTAATACCATCGCAGTTACTCTATTTATGAATGGAACGTCCTCCGGAATACGGATGTTCGCTCGACTCCTTTTATCGGCCACTGCGAAGCGAAGACGTTTGCGAGAGGAAGAGAAAGGAAACAATAGAGAGGGAGGAAACTCAAAGTCTCAAGTTTGCTGGAACACGAGAAACAAGTAGTCGGATGGATACTCGTATCGAATATCGTCGGGGATAAGGGTAGAGGATATGAAAGAAAGGGAAATGACCGATAAAAAGGTGGACGGACGCAATCTAGCGACTCTTGGGAGCCAATCTCCTCTGATGAAAATACCTCGCTCGAAGCGGACCAATCTCTTTTTCGTGACTCTCTTCTTTTTGCAAAATTTCGCGCGTCCAAGTTTCGCGAAAAATAAACGTTTTCTTCGATCCTGGATGGGAAAGAAGGATTTTCCAGATTATATTCCCAGCCGCGAGCTATACAGGGGACATCCCGATCGAACTAAATGTATTTCCTGTTACTAAATAAGTTAAACGAGATCAAAGATTACTATATGTCAACGAAACAAATAGGGATAAATTTAACTAAAGTCGATAATGAGATGGAAAAATGGGAAAATTTTTAGAAAAAGTAAAATTTGAATTGAAGAAAAAAACTGCATAATAAATTAATCTTGGAATTTTATTCGGGGATTGAACATCAATTAAGCTGATTCTAACGATCGTCCGGAATTCGTCGAACGAATACGTTATTAGAATTTATTATTAAAATAAATAAGGTTCTCGTGCCATGTGCGGAATTTGTTTCGGAGAATTATCACGATCCGTCCCTTCTCCTCGATGGCACGTTTCCCTCTATCGATCTATCGATCCATTTCTCCGCGAGAATCGAATCCTCGAAGTCGAAATTTCTCCTTACAGAGAGAGAGAGAGAGGGGGATCTGTTATATAGTTTTTAACTCGCGGTCACGTTTCTGGGATTAAAGGGAGAAGCGTAAACAGCAGAGATGCACGTGGACGACGATGAAATCTAAGGAAGCGGAGAGGGGAGCGGCGTCTTCGATTGGCTCATGAATTTTTCAACGGCCGCCATTTGTTTGAGCAGACTTAGAGCCAGCTGAGAACTGCACTTTTCACTCGACGTCGAGAGTGTAAAGGGGAGGGCGACGACGACGACGACGACGACGACTCTGCTAAGTGGAGCATGTGTTTGTCCGCGTACCATGGAAATGCTGAGGAGGAGGAGAAGAAGAACAACGTTAACGCGTTAGTCGCAAAGCGCGAGATCGATTCTCTCTCGCTTCTCCCTTTTCGACCCTTTTCAACTAAATTTGTTCGACGCCAGAAATTACGAGAGACTGGTTCGTGTCGTGAGATGTGAATATCGTTGGCGCGGTCGATGAATCTTACCGATCACGATCAGGCTGTAGCGAAAGCTGCGCGTCTGCCCCTTCCGGAAGTCGACCCTGCACCTGTAAGTGGCCGCGTCGTGCCTCTTGACGTCCTTGATCACGAGGATCGCGGGGTTCTGGAACTCGGTGCGGAAATACGCCCGCCGCCCGAACACGGTCGAGTCCGAGGAGTGTTGAGCTTTGGCCACCGGTTTCTCACGGGCGTCCATCCTGCAACAAGCGGGGAAAGAAGAAAAAAAGAACGATCTTCGGAGAACACTGGGACGAAATTTCTCCTGTTGCGACGATCGGCCGGTTTTTCGTTACGAAACGAAATTTCATCGGCGCTGCGATAAAACGAGTTGACGCGATTATAAATGTAATTCGCCGTTTATGGGAGCGGTGGCGTGACAACGGCGGCGAATCGTGCGGGGAAGGATGGGGAAGTGATCGATAATTTGGGGGAGTAAGTAGTTCGTTGCGAAATATAATAATCGTTATTACGTTACGGTTCGTGTCTCGACGCCGTTCCTTCGATTCTCCTTCCGAGCTGATACATTTCCTCTCGCGAATGGAGGAAAAGAAAGAAAGGAGGAGAGGAAAAAACTCGCTCCGTTTCGCCCCTTTTCGAATTTATGAAAAACAATCGTCTCGATGATGCAACGTTAAAACGAAATACGCGTTTACCGATCGATATTTCGATAGTTGAGAAATATTTATTAAGAGGCGTTTAAAAAAATTAATTTTGTTCGCGTATACGTTCCATCTTCTCCTATATTGTATACACATTTTAATATAGAGAAGCTGAAAAAACGAAAAAGAATAATTCCGTCCACTTATGGCGCCTATCCTTCCGAATCACTGTTCGCGACGATGCGATGCGATGCGTCAGAGCGAAAGGAAAAGAGATACTCGATATAGCGGCATTGCTCGCATTCCTGGAGACTTTCGGAATGGGCGGAGTAACGGTGCGGAAACTTCTTGTCCGCCGCCCCCTTTGTCTTTGTCGTTTCCGCTTCTCTCTTCCCCGCCCTAGTCGCCTCCCCCCCCTCTCTTCCGTTTTTTCTTCCGCCGGGACGCCCGACTTCCATCCGGAATCCCGAGAATCCGCGGAACGGCCTGCGGTATTCGATACGTATGTAGGAAACGATCGCAATTTCCAGCCGATGAAATTCGAGCGCAGAGGTTTCGCTGTAAGAGGTTGGCCAGGCGCGGATAGGAGGCAGAGCCTCCATTACGATTCGTATTCGCCGACCGACCCGCCACCTACACAACCTCCCGCCTGTTATTGCTCGCCTATTAGAGAATATAATTATTTCGAATCGATGAAATAATTATCGGTGCGCGGCCGACCAGAGATAACGCAATTAGCCCCCCTCCCCTCCGTATTGTCGGGTATTTCGCGCGCGTGGACAATTCTCGATTTTCGAAACCATTGGAACGGGAAAAACTGGCGATGAATTCCGCCGGAATCGAACCCGTTTCCCAATCATAATTTATCGTTCGTATACGGAGCTTGTGCACGGAGAATCGTTTTCTTTTCTCTCGGTTCCGATCACGGGATATTTATTCGCTCGGAAAGGGATAACTTTCGACGATCGGCCGGCCCATTGTCGAGCGGGAATGTAATTATTATTTTCCCCGTATCGTGTACACGTTGTCGAGGGAACACAATGTCGAGCATCGGCTTACCTTTCCCCTGGAAAGCTGGTTAATGTTGATTTTACCCCCCACCTCCTCCCCACTCATCGACCACTCATAATCGACGACGGCCGCTCTCGCGATATCCTCGCTAAACTCGATCCTTCGTTCGAAAAAATCCGGTCGAAGCAAGGTTCGCACAGCCAGGTGAACGCGAGCTCATTTTTCATCTCGCCGCTACGGATCGGGCGATAAAATCGTGGCGGAGTCGTTAACGCACTCGTCGACACGGCGCACGTCATTTTTAAGCGGCGGCAAGCCGCGATAAAATTTTTCCGCCCGAGTGGCCGTTTCTAAGCTGCGCGACGCAATCGCGGAACGAAGGATCGAAGAGGAAGCAGGGACGGGGAAGTAGGAGATCGATGAACTTCGTATCGAACGGATTAAAAGCAAGGGCGAAAATTATCGTTTTGCTCTTTCGAACGGAGGAGAACAGCGATCGCGTCATATCGTTTACATTCGTCCGATATCCATCCTAATTCATATCTTGCGTATTTAACAAAAATCCCCTTTAATTTATTTTATTCGTCGAATACGCGTCTTTTTTAAATAAATAATATAAATTATTAATCGCTTCTCGCTGCAAATTTAATAAAAGGCATTATAATAAAATAACGATTAAAATCGAGCGATAAAACGTTCCCGCTCGTTTCTGTCCCGATAAATGCTCCATCCTATTTTTCTTTCTTTCTTCTTTTTTCTTTTTTTTTCAATATTTCATAAACGTCTCGTAAACTCGCCGCTCCGGATTCGATGGATTCGGTCGATCGTATCGTCTTGAAAACGAAACGAAAATTTTAAACAGTCACCGTTTCGCTCTGTGATATTCATTAACGAATATTGCCGTTAAAAACATCCGCGTTATAACGGACGGTAAAAAGAGATGGAAATGGAAAAAAAGGAGGGGGGGGAACAGAAAAGAGGGAAATATCAAGCGAAATACCGCTTACGGAACGAAGGTTTAACGAGCCATAATTATGTAGCATTAGCACAGGTTCCATGTAACGCACCATACCGTAATTAGGGGGTTTCGCGATTCTTCGCGTTTACGTCGACTGGTTCCCGTAAAAATTACTCTCGCGAGAAAACTTTTCAACGGACGACGATGAAAAATAGCGATGAAAGAAAGCAGCGAAAGAGAATCGATTCGCGCATATTTTTAAAGATTTCCAAACTCCTCCGGAAACAATTTTTCCCCGAAGAAACGCCAAGAATCGCGAAGATAAAGTTTCGGCCGGCAGTTTTTTTTCTCTTCCCTTCCCTTTTTTACGAAGAAAAAAACGTTTATTATCGAAACGTGTTAAAATATAATCCTCGCCCTTTGTTGCGAACGATATTATTTCGCCTGTGGAGAATCGACGCGCTGTTTTCGAAAGATCGCGTAACGATTTTCGCGAGAAGGGGAGAATATATGCGCGAAAGAGAGAAAAAGAGGGCGAGAAATGGTAAAAATAAAAAGCGACACTTGGAATGTCGGCCAAGGGGACACGGTTAGGTGCGGCAAGGAAGCTCATTCCACGATCCGCGTCGACGCGCCACCGAGTGATACGGATTCGACGTCTGTTTTACGAAACGTTTTATCTCCCCCGTCTTCCACCTTTCCCTTACTTGACATCCCAGCAACCCTTCTGCTCGTCTCGTAAAAATGATACATGCCCTCCGGCCGAAGGCTAAATATACAGCAACCCGACCTTTCTCTTCGTTAATTAAGTTTTTCGACCTTCCATCCCTCCGCAACCAATCACCACGGCGATAACCTTGCGTAAAACTTTTCGTCGAAACTTTGTCTTTTCGATCAACCCTTTTATCCGTATGCAAACGGACCATCTATATTCCACGCGCGCAATTACGTAGAGGGAGGCCACTTTTTCCCTTTTTATTAACGTTTTGCCCCATTTACGTTGCTTTTCCACCGCAACCTCTACCTTCTCCTCTCTCTCTCTCTCTCTCTCTGGCTTCGCGTTTTCCTCGTAAAAATGATGCATGTCCTCCGGGCAAAGGATAAATAGCGGCGAAATAAATGGAGACCATCCACCATTTACTCCGCTCGCGTCTCCTTCGAGAATATCGTATCCCTCCTCCTCCTCCTTTATTTATTGCTCGCCTAATTTCGCGACGTTTTCGCCAACTTGTTTCGGTGTTCGAGCTTTTACAAATTTATACACACGCCTTTTCCAAAGGAGTGAATCACGGTTGGTCGAAGAAAAAGAAAAATTGCAAAGTGATTAGAGACGGACGATTAAAAGCAACCGTCCGCCATTTTCCTTTCCTTTTTCCCCCGTAAAAATGACAAACGCGAGCGAAGGTAGTAAACAAGAGCGGAAGCAGGCGTCGGTATATCGTACCACGGGATATATACTGCGCGACCGTGAAATTTCGCATCGATTTAGCTTCCCTTTCCTTCCCTTTTTCCAAACAGAGCGTATTCCATCCATCGTAATTACAAACGGAACGATTTTCGCATCGATGCCAGCGAATATACTCCCTTTCGGATCTGAAAATTCGAAGGCTTCTCCCTCCGGGAGAAGAAGAGCGTTTCGTTTCCAGCTATTTGTTTTCAACGTCCGCGCTGTCGGCGACAATGAGTCTCGTCGAAGTTGGCGTGAACGTTTCCGGAATATTCGCACGCGCGGAAATAACGACGCGCGGTTGCGAGTGACGCTATCGTGACGTGCTCTCTCTCTCCTCCTCCCTCCCCGTTCGTTCGGATTTCGAACAAAATTGACCAGCTTCCCCGATTAAGACCAAGACGATTCGTATTCGCGACAAGAATATATATATATAGACGGTGCTCGTAATTTTCTCTCGTCAACCTCTTCTCCGTGCTCGCGTACGACTGTTTCCATTAAATAAAAACCCATCTCCGATCCGAGCTCGCGAGAAGGGGAGCTCATAAATTGAATTCCCTCGCAAACTGCTCTCTAGGCAGGAGAAATTCTCGACAACGGGACGACGAAAACTACGACAATAAAGGTGGCTCGGCAAATATGAAACCGTCCTTTGACGAACGAGCCGATAAGAGCGCGGAGGGACTGCGACGCGTTGACAAAATTTCATCAGACAATCGCTCTTTCCGTTATCGCGATACTCGCCTCGGCAAGGTTCGCCGATGAAATTCCGCCTCCTCGAAAGATTGCTCGAAATTATCGGCGCGTTGACGGAGCAATCGCGGAACGAGACGAATCTGAATTCGGGATGTCGAAAAGCGCGGGTCTGGTTAATACGTCACTTTTTTCCTTTCTTTCTTTCCGACCCGCTACGTCACGGAGCTTTGTTTTCACGGCTAAACATTGTTATGCAGATGGGAGCAGACGGCATTGTTGTTCGCCGACCACGAACCCATTCTCATGATAATTTTCCACGATTATTTTTCGTAATTTCTCACGGAACACGTCCCCTTCTCTCCCTTTTCCAGTTCCGCTACCAGAACCGCCTTATGTTCATTAGCATTTCCAAGTAATCGAATTCGTCCCGGATCAGACGAGCCGCGTTTTCCAGGGTTAAACGCGGCCAGGTCGGGATGTCTCCTCGTCGGCCTCGATTAGAGGGAGGGCGGCGTAATTCGGATTCGCAGCTGCCGTACACGGAGCCGGTGTAAACTGCGCCTCCTCCTCGACGCGTGCCATCCGCCGTTTACGTCCGGCGCCGTTCCATTAACCGTGAGTATCTCACAAGTACGAAAGGATCGTAGATGGAATTTGAGAGGAGGAAAGAAATATTCTCTCCGGAGGCGAACGACAATGCGAGGAAAGTTCCCTCGAGTTTGGGGCTCGATTAAAGGGGCCGCCTCGACGACAGAGACGTTTCGACGTATATCGAATTGGGAAACAATTAGGAACCAGATCGTTACCAACTCGCGCGAGCATTCCTTCTAGGAGGCAAAGGAGAAGAAATTCGTAAAAATTTTCGTTCGTTCAACTCGTCCACGCGATCTCTCTTCCGTTCATAAATTTCGGCCTCTCGTATAGCAAGTCGAGTAATTCGAGGGTTAGGAGATATTCTTCCTGTGTTATCCAACCCCGGAAATAAATTTAAACTTTGCCGGTAATTAAAAGTGAACGAGGGAGAGGGGATAGGAAAATACTCGCGCCGCGTATCAAAGGGTGAAACGAATTTATTCCGACGACCGAGCAATTGGATTTCAGCATGGATTGATCGAGCTGCGAAGCGAAAGGCCGTCACGAAGGGGAAGAAGAACGGGGAAACGCGTAAAAGTCGATGAAAATCGATCGAACGAGAGAGAGAGGGGGGCGGGGGTCAGACTCCGGGATTAAAGAGAGCTTTTAAAAGCTTCACCCGGCTCGTCTCGTCCGTCAAAACCTTTTTACATTTTACTGTTTTACGCCGAATAATTTGCCCTTAATGTAGTTTCATCGGGGGGAGGGGACACACGGGGACGTAAGTGCACACGACGTCCTCGGAAATCGAATATCACGGACACGGTTTAAATTTATTACACGACGAGTCTGGATGGAGGAGAGATTCCCAGGGATTTCACGGCTCGATACGGTTAATCGAGCCCGGTTATTTTCGTCTCGGCCGCGGCGGAGAAGGGAAAATAATAGGACGGATAACGCGAAGGGAGAACGTTTGGCGATCCACCAAAAAACTCGAAGCGGGGAGAGAAAATCTCCGTGCCGAACACACCGTGGGTCGCGCCACTCGTCCCGAAGCGACGATTTTCTCGAATTAACCGGTCCACCACCTTCCATTGTCGGATTTTCAATGCGTAAAATTTATCCCAGGATGATAGATCCTTCTCCCCCCACTTTGTCATTCACCCTTTATCGACTGACACTCTGGCCGACCGATATCGAGCTCCTCCTCCACCTCCGTCCCTCCCGTTTATCTCCATCTCTCCGTATTCCCTCCCGCGCCCTCTGATTTAGGTCGCAGCCAGAGCCCGCTAACTGATTGAGGGTGATTGACGCTCTGGCTGAATACCGGACAAGCCCAAAACCCATTATTTACTGCTCGGGCCTCGTACAACGTTATAATTGCCGCCAGCTATTCCAGCCCTGCCATTCCACCCTCTCGGACTCGATTCGACCCGATCCGACGAGTCGGCTTATCGCCCGCCACCGACCCACCCCCGAATTCTTGCGCATCGCGCGATCGCCTGCCTCGAAATCTGCCGCCCTAATTAAGCGCGCCGTTTCGTTCCCTCTTATCTTTCTTGCCCGCTCGAACGGATCGATTCCTTCGAACTCGAGGGGCGGGAACCACGTCACGTCCGGCACACAGTTTAACCCGAGGAGGAGTTAAGTGCCGCTTCTTCCAACGAGATGTGTGTGTATATATATATATACGTGTGTGTACAGTTGGATCGAGCATCGGGCAGGAATCACGTTCACGGCCGTGCCCCGTCGCGGCCTCTGTCATCTCAATCCCCGGGATCCTTTTTACACGGCTTTCTCATTCGCGCTCCTTGTGGACTTTGCCGCCGCCACCTTCCCCCTTATCCGCTCGAATTACGGCCAGGCACGTCCCGCTCCGGGCTGGACGTCGTCCGGCTTTCACGTGGAAATGGCCGAACCGTATCAAAACGAATCCTGATCCTCGCGCTGCGGAATCACGATCCCGTACACTTTCTCCTGGATGCGCCTTATCTCTCGCCAGGCCCGAAACTAGCTTCAAACTCCCGGAGATAGCGGCGAATTGTTTGGTCCCCGGAGTGAGCTAGGATGTGTACGACTAGGTGGTTAGAACTTGCCTCGATTGCGCGAACAGGGGCGGCCCCCGACTCGAGTCGTAAGTCGAATGCTCCCCGTGCTTGCAAACTTGCTCGCTGTTCGACTGTTCAAATTTCCCCGACAACGAAGAAATAATCAACGATCGTGAGGTCGGAGCACGCACGGCTCCCAACTTTGACTCGCTGCCAAATCCGCCTCTCTCCGAATATCCTCCTTCCGGGAATATTTATTTCGCGCGACTCGAATTAATCGAGCAATATTTGCTTCGAGACGCGCCCCACCCGCGAAAATACACTCTGCGCGCTCGTCTCGCGACGATTCCGACCTAAGCAGAAAATTTATTCGCCGTTTATCGGTGATTTATTCCCGGGCAAATTGCCAACGCTTCGGTTATTTGTTCCCGAATAAATAATCCCGCGATAGATCTTCTCACGCGGTCCGACGTGTATTTTCATTTTCACGGATCGGATCATCGATGCCGAATAAACCGAATACATACGTGTATACACACGTATGAAAGAAAAACGAGGTGGAGCGAAGGGAGGCCCCTCTCTCTCCGTGCAAAGGGTCGCGTCAGCCGAGTAACCGGACCATAAACCAGGAGGGGCCAAGGACGGATCGAGAACCCGTTTACGTCACCCGTAAACCGTCGCCATATGGATTTCGACGAGCAAATACACTCGTGGCTCGTAAACTCGGTCGAAACGTGAGCCGCCGTTTTCTTCTTCTTCTTCTCGATCCTTCGTACAACTCGGGATTAAACGTCGCTTCGATAGGCTACGATTTCGAACGATAAAACAAGGGGCAACGGACAATTATTGCCCGCGCGACAATGGTATTTGCGTGGTGATCGACGACCGTCGAAATCTATTTACCGTAATGCATTTCATATTTCATCCATTGTGTCGCCGCGATCGAATAGTTCCGAGAGCAATTCAACCCTCCCGTTTTATACAACTCCGTATATATATACGTATCACGAGCGTGAACAATGGAATCCCACTAATGAGCAAAGAGTTTGGACGTCGAGACAGCACGGATGATTAACTCGTTTCCTGTATCGGGTGAAGGGAGTCAACGAGGAGGGATTCGAGTTTTCTAAAATTCCACGTTTCAACGATACCGCTTACTCTTCAAATTCGTCGCTCGATTATCGATCTCTCCAACGCGGCCCAGCATATTCCTCGGGTCACTGGCGCGAAGAAAGACAGCGCGATGACTCGATAAGCCTTACTAAATACCAAGATTTTCTCTTTTCTTCAGTTTTAAATTGCCATCGTTAATCGCTGGAGGGCGGGGCGAAAAAGAGGAACAAATATTTAAATTCCACGCATACACGCACACGCTTTGAACACTTTTTACCTCGACGCGAGGGGAAGCGACTTTCTCTCGGGCTTTAATTCGTAATTGCTCGAAACGCGGAGCGAAAGGGGGGGCCGATTTCCGTAGAACCGGGCTGCAGTTTTCATCGCGGCCGCGTCGCGTAAAGTTCCGCCGGCTTAGAACGAAACACACGCTCGGCGTATTTACAGTAATAGTAGCGCGGCACGAGTTACTCCCGATGCAACCCCTTCCGGGCATCGTCCTCTCTCTCCCTCTCGCGCGCGAGAAAGAGGTCGATTCGAAGCAAACGCACGCCCGGTGTCGCGTGCGGATATCCGACACGGTCGAAACGCAACTCTCTTCGTAGCTTGTTTATAAATCCTGCCCGCTTATTATCACCGGCAGTTGCAATTTTTCACACCGTTGCCTGCCTGTCCGCTTAACTAGTTGCCGTTGATTTAACAGCAGCCGGGGTTCGATCTCAGTTTCGGGCGCCGTTGGCAAAAAGAAGAAGGGAAGGGAGGGGAGAAGAAACGCGCGAATACATCTTCTCTCGCCGGAGATGGATTCTCGATCGAGCACCGAGGGTTCGCGCGCCGAGAAAAGATGTCGTAAAGATAATTGAAAGGCGAAATTAAAGGTGGGGGGGGGGATAAAATGGGGCGATTAAAACGGGGTATAGCTGGTAATCCGGGCAGGGCGCGTAAAATCTGGTCACGACGTAAGCGGATTAAGGTATTAAGAGGTTAGAGTCGAGAAGCTAGCGAGCGATACGACTCGTTCCGTCTTGTCGAATACCTCGCTTATCTCGATCGCAGGACTAATTACGGGGAGGGCTGAGGAAGGGTAATGAGGATTTCGGAATGGCGAAACCGAGAAAAACGGGTAAGCAACGAATTACGAAACTTTGTTCCAACCGATCGAGAGGATTTCGAAAATTTCTCTCTCCGATTCTTCTTTCCATTTCAATTTCTCCTCGAGTATCCTTTCGGTAATTCGAGCGTTAAATCATCATTCGACGATTTATCCATCGATGTGTATTTCCTCGGAGGATGAGGAGAGAGAGAGAGAGAAAGGGTATTTGCATACATTTCGAGTAATTACTGGCTGCATTTCAAAAAATTACGCCGATATAGGTGTTGTTTCGGGAAAGTTTTTTCTGTCGTTACCCTCTCCCCCGGGAGAACGGCCGTTCCCGTTGGCCACACTCGACGAGAGACAAGGAGGGAAAAGCTGTCGCGCGATCGCGAGATTTTTATCCCCCTGAAATCATTATCGGTCGTTACCATTAATAATCACGAGTCTCGTAACAACGTCCCACCGGGTTCGACCACGGTGAGTTTCGTTTCTGCTTCCTTCTTTCTCTCCCTCTCTCTCTCTCTCTGTCCGTCCGTCGTCGATGTCTCGTTGCCACGGTGATGCAACCTCGTTTAATTGCGAAACATTCCCGCCACAATACGAGGCGATGAATCAACGGCTCGCGGTCTCTATTTCTGTTTAATTACAAAATATTCGCGATATCCCCCCCCTACACTTTGACGATGCCGTAATTACGCGCGTACGCGTTTGTCGATCGAGGCTTCCTTTGTCTTTTCCTTCCAATCGACGACTTCGTTTCAAACTCCGTTCGATCGAGATAAAGAATAAGAGAGAAATTTCAGTCGGGAGGAGGTTGCGGTTTGGATCGAGAAGTAGAGTTTCGCGTGAACGCGATAGATAACGAACAGCCATTTCGCTTGGTAACTCGTCAGCGACTCGTTTCAAAGTACACTCGTTTGAAAGCTTGAGCGAAAAAAGGCCTGCTTCGATGCTCTCTTCGCGAGCAACCAAAGGAGGAGAATGAAATCAATTAAAAATTCAAACTCCTCGATCCATCGTTTCGATCGTCGCGACTCCGTTAACGATCTCTATCGCTTCTCTTATCTCGTTCGACTCGAGATTCGCAATTTATACCAAGTATAAAACGATCAAAGACTATTTGCAAAATTTGCAAACTGGCGGATGAAAAGTATCCTTGAGCGGGATATTTTTGTGCATGCACGCGCGTATAAATAAACGAGTAGCGCGTTTGATCTCGAAACGAGGCAAACCGAGTCAATCGGAATATCGGATGAGCAGGGTCGCTATGGATGGAGGAGAGCTCGATTCGTGGGACGGTTAAGGGCACTGACGCAACTACTGCGGCTAATGAGGCATAAACAACCAGGGTGCCGGCTACTCGACCGCCCTAACCGCCCTCCGACTAACCAACTACCCCAGCGTCCATTTTAGCGCCCGCCCGTCTATAGTTTGGTCACTGTTCTCGTAAACTAATAATATCGGGCCCTTTCGTGCGGCCACCCTCGAATTTATCGCAGGCCATCTCCACCCGAAGCGCCGTCTTCCGGCTCGATCGTCCCTCTGCCAACGATTATTCGTCGTTTCCTCGTTAGCGTCCCTCCAATTTCCTCTATACTTCTTTCTTTCCAAAGCCGCTCCGAGGGCTGAATTATTCATCAGCTCCGAGTGTTATTTAATTCGAGATAAAAGCTCGGATCGAACAGCGTCCATCGAATTGCGAATTCTAATCACACGAGCAACAAGTATTTATAATATTTGATAAATTAATATTCATAATCACGGGGATGTTTCGGCGCGGAGAGAAGCCTTCCTTTTCGCCCAATTAAGGGACAAATCCAAGGACTCTTCTTCCTCGATAACTTGTCTCTCCACCGCAATTATTAGCATCGACGAGCCACTTTTACCCAGAGGAGAGCAAAAGGGCGAAGGAAAGGGGGAAACACGCTGCCCTCCTCGATTCCGAACACCGTTCGTCACCAGGCGATTTACAATTTTTTCCTTCGAGAGAGAAGCGAAGAAAATCTTTTTGCGAATCCGAAGCCGCCTTTTCTCGGCCGAGAGGAGCGAGGAAAATCGGGGTAATTGCTCGTCTCGAGTTTCCAAACGACCTTCGATCCCGCTCGATTCGGAGCGGCAACAGCCGGGGGGAAACGGGGGGAGGCGAAAAACCGGAGAAGTGGAAATTGCGGAAAGGGGAGAGCTAGGCGTTCGATTTCTTTCGAACGAGGAGCCTTCCAATGCGGATTAATTACGAACGCTTCCTCCCGGCGCGAAAAGGAAACGTATCATATGCTTAATTTTAGCTGTCGCATTTCGAATCGCGAAAGATATATTTCTCTTTTTTCCCCGCGAATGTGACGAGATATTTAAGTATCGATATTCAAATCAATTTTCGCTCGGATCGATTAATCTCATCGTTTCCTCGTTCGATGGATTCGCTACTCGGTCAGCCCGCTTGCTTCCCTATAGAAAAAAATTCGACAAAGTCGTTGTCGAGTCGAGGAGATCGAGGAAAGCGTTTCCCCTCTCGCTTCGAGGCAGCCTCGCCTCTCTCTCTTCCCCCTAACAACACCCGCTTTTACACGAGGCTGGATCCCGATGCTACGTGTTGGTGAGCGCTTTTCGCTCGATTAAAGTTGGCTCGAAGCTTGGACGGGCACAAAGAAAAACCGCCGCTACTCTTCCTCTCCCCCTCCGGCTGTTCAACGAAATTAATTATGCTGCTGAATTAAATATACGCGGAATATTAACGAGCAAACTCGAAAACGCCCGTTTAATGCGCTCCGCTCCGTGTCGCAGTTGACACCGGCTCCGAAAACACCCAACCCTCCTCGATCGTTCGAGGGAAAAATTCGGGATTGGAAAGGAACGACTATTTCATGTCCCTCGTTTTTATACCCGTCGAGAGACGAGATAAACGCGCGCCGATTATAGGCCCGTTCAGCTCGATCGAATAAATGAATTCGGCCGCTCGTTCCCAGTGATTAGGAATCAATTAGCCCCCGTTGATAATTCACGGCGAATAGCCGGGATGCAGTTACTTTTAATCGATGCGGCCCATTCCGTGTCGCGATAAGCGCCGGCTGTATCTCTCCCGATTGTTTCCCAGATGGAGCGCCGATACCGAGCGTTCCCCGAATTTTCCCCCTTTCTCGAAAATTTCACCTTGCCTGTTTTTGGTAGTATCGGCAGAGGGGGAAATTGGTCGCGAAGATCGAATTTCAATTCTAATTCCCCCCTTCTCCAACCGCTCGTATTTGTATTCGGAATAAGGGATAAATTTTACCCTCATCCCGGCGTTTCGAGAATCTTGGCCGACCTCGTTTGCACGCCATGAATTATGTACCACGCCCCGCCGCGATGGTCGCCGACCATTTCGATTTGAAAAATTTATCCAGGATTTTCGCGTAGACGCGGTGTGTATAAATTTGCCCCGGGAACGAGGGCGAATTGTGTCGCAGAAGCGGTAGTTACGGCGTTAAATATTTCTGGCAAAGTTGCGCGGCGCCGATGAATTGAAAATTGAAAGTTGGGAAGCCAGGCCAGCCCCGTCGCGGCTGAATGCGGCGAAATTGGGGGATCCGCGAGAAAAGTATCCAGTGGTCGGTGGAAACGTGTAATTATCGTTGGAGGCGCGTGAACAGGACGCGATTCAATAATGGATTCGTTGCGTCGGGCACGGCTGCTCGTGCAGCTTTAATGAGACGACCGTTCGACGACGAACCGAACCTTTTAATCCCCTCCTCCCTCGTGTACACGCTGTTTTCCGAGAGAAGGGAAAAGAGCATGCTGCAATTTTAACTTTCTTCGTCTCTTTCCAGCAAGTAAATCCCGATCTTTGAGACAAATGGACGTCAAGTATAGCTGGCCACGATGCATACGTGCGATCTCGAACGAAAAATCCCTTTCACGTCTCAGATTCGAAAAAGAATGGAGTCCGCGCGAAAATATTTTATTTCAAATGACGACCTGGAAATTGGGCGTTTTGTTTTTTTTCCCCAAGTTTCTTTCTTTTTCGAAGAGTCTTCTCTTTACTCCATTACTCCATTACTCGCCTTGCTCGGCTGGTTCCTTTCGCCCGTTTCGCGGAAAGGAAAAATCCGAACCCGAATTCATTTCACGCCTCATAATCTTTAATTAAGCCGGATTTTCCATAATACCAGATCGTTAGACGATCTCTTTTATCCCGGAAACGTTGCTCCCCGAATAGTTTCGTCAAAATTCCACCCGATTACTCGACGGTCTTCGATCTCGAAATTCCTCCCTCTCTCGAGAAAGAATTACTCGGTTCGACGATGTTTCCTCCATTAGCCGACCTGAGGATCCTCAAAGAAGCGCAACGACGAGGGGCGGGGAAGGTTTTATTACGTTCTGGACCGCGCTCGAGGCCGACCGTGTGTAAAACGCGTTTCGTTACGCGAGGTGACTCACGGCGTCGAGAAAAGAAAGAGGAAGTTTCGCGCCCTCGAAGTGCTCTCTTCGCAGAGAAAGAGAGAGAGAGCAACGAACCTAGGCGATAGATGTACTTGTTTCTCTTCCCCAGTCGACCGCTCTTTATAAATAAATTACGCTCGCGTGACATTTACCGACGTTTCCTCGATGAATTTCTCACACGCACGAAAAGGTCTTCCTAGTCGGTTTCAAAGAGAAGGAAGGAAGGGCGTGAACGAAAGAGAGAGCGGGAGAAACGGAAGACCGGTTGAAAGAATACGGAAAAGTCGGTTTGACCTACTCTCGCGCGTGTCGCCGGATGCTCCCTTCTTTTGATCGACCAACCGTTAAGAGGAGTCGTTTTTCCTCGACTTTTTTCCAAGGACATCTGATTATTCCACGCCTCTAAACGTCACCTACGAGTCGAGAAGGAGATTCGAAAATCGTTCGCTTTAAATCCATCCCATCGCCCGAACCTTTCTCTTTCTCCAAGATGCGCCCGTCCATCGATCCAATGCGAGAATACATTAGAGAATCGAGACGCTCGGCGGAAATTTGAAAAGAATCTTCGAACGCCTTTCGTAAAAGCTCTTCCCCTCGCGTGTCAAGAAACGATATCTCGAGCGAATCTTGCTCCCATCGACCTTTTTCTACCTTTTCTTCCCTAATTATCGCGTCTCCTTTCTCGATCCCACAAATGATAATAATGATACGATCGAGAAAACTCGGAAAACGCGTGGCGTCCTCCTTCCCCTCCCTTTAAATAAAGCGATAAATCGAGAAGGAAGGAGTTCTCCTTCCGTTGGAGAGCAGATTTGTGTAGGACACGAGTTGCGTAGGCGGAAATTGTTCCGCTCATTAGAGAGGCTCGGCTTTTTCCACCGAATTGGATCGAGTAATCACGTCGATCGTTGAGGGGGGCAAGGTTCCCAATTACGGCGCGTCACTTGTGTGAATTTTTCACGCTCATCCCCCGCGATAATTGTTCCGACTGCGGAACCACATCCGGGAGGAATCCAAGATCGACTGGAGATTAATACGTGTGCAACAACGATTATATCTTCCGTCCCTTCGTGCGTACAAAAGCCATCGACTGGTCAAACTTGTTCGACGAGCTAAGGAAAAATCGTTCAACGTCCGAAGATGACGCGAGAAAGTTTGAATTTCACGCGTATTACCCTCCATTTCCGCTCCCCGGACTGTCGCGACAAATTTGCGAGTTGGAGCAGATGTCGAGGGGTGGGAAAGTCGTGGTCCCGATATGGAAAATATCCGTATCATCGAGATGGCTGTCGATTCTCGGTAAATAATATCCGAATAACTCGACTCGAGCACGAATGGATCGAGGAGGAGGTAAAAGAGAGAATGGAAAAACGAATCGATCGCGTTTTCGTTTAATTCTTCGAATGCCGACCGACTCTCATTTCCGTGCCGTGTTTATTAAAGATCATTGGGTGTGTTCGAGCAAATAAACTTCGTTAGCATAGGCGCGTATAAACGAGTCGTTTGGAAAATTCGACCGACTGTTTATCGGGCTGGAAAACGGAGTTTATTTAAATATCGACGATATTGGTAATTGGTATAACGAGCCACGTGACGGGCTCGTAATTAAGCCGTGAAGCGCGGACATCACGCGTGCGCGCAATTCCTGTAATGGATCTTCGTTTAAACGCACCCACTTGTGCGACCAATTTTTATCCCCGATTCGATCCGTTCCATTTCGATAATTTGGTTAAACAGAGGAGAGAGAAGCCCCCCCTCGCGAGCGAGATTCCATTTGGAACGGGATATCGGGCGGATTAATCCTCCGTATTAAATTTCTGTTTAATTAGTTCGTGCATCAAGCTCTCGTCTGCGGAGCGGTAACTTAGTCCGCCGATGCTTAGACCGCCGTTTCAACTCCCCTGACGTAACTCCCATCGTGCCACGTATCCCCGGAATCGCGGACATTTTAACGAGGCTTTTCATCTACCTGTCACTGGCAAAGCCTGGTTCGGGCCTTCGCTACCCTTTTCCGAAAACCGACCACCTATGTTTCTCTCGGCGGCCGCCCGCCGCTTTGTAATTACGATTCCGCCATTTTCGCGTTCGAGGGACGGAGAGCTGAAAGAGCCAGCCGAGGAGGAGCCGGAGAACGCTAATTATTATCGGTTCGACGATTCATTTCAATGGAGTTCATTAGCAGCTGTTGGACGCCGATGCCGGCTCTCTCCCTCTGGAAAGAAAGGAGAGAGAATCTCGGATAAACAGGGATTCTAATTTTTTTCGCGCCGAAAGGATAGTTCTTGCGAGAACAACTTGGACGAAATTCGAGTGGCGTTTCGTAAGTCAACAAATTATACGCGTTGATCAACGTGGATACACGTGGCGAGAAATTGTATCTTTATTCGTTCCGTATCGATTACGGCTGGTATCCGCATATTAAACATTTATCCGATATCGAGGTAATATTGTGCTCTCTCGATAATTTAATATCGCCATTTTATTAACGGCGAGTCAATATCGGGCTTGTACTTGATTTCACTCGCGTCGACCTTCTTCCCTTTCCTTTCCTTCCTCCCTTTTTTCATATTCCAAGATGCATACACGTCGAAGCTGAAAAATTGAGAGACGATTCTTGCAGAGTGAACTTGATAACGTGATAAATATTATCGGTGGCGAGAACAAATATATCAATCTTCCCTCGTCGATCCATCAACCATTTTGCACCGTCGAATAATCAAATAACGCCTCGTAATGATTTTTCATGCTTGTTTCCAAAAACCTGACCGCATAGAAACGCTGGATCTACGAAATAATCCTTCCCAACTGCTCGAATATTCGAATCTTTTCGATTCTTCCGACAGTTTGAATTTTGGCCAACGCTTTGGGATAAGGAAAGCAGAATCTTGGCCTGCGCGAGTGGACGGTTGCCAAACTTTCGATGCATGATCGAAACAAACAAAAGCCGGGGATATTCCTCTTAAAAAGGGAAGAAAGGAAGGAAGGAAGAGAACTCGGCCACGACTCGACCATCCCGCGGCAAAGGGGAAATTGTCCCGGGGCGGAAAAATTAATGACCCGCTCTTTATTACGCGGATGTGTTTCCTCCTCCATAAATTCACCATTTCGATAAAAGTAGGATCGAAATTCGAATCTTGGCATCTCCTTTTGGTGAATGATTCGCCGTCTACGAACGGGGGAGGGAAGAAACACGCGTTGGATGGCGTTAATTTCGAAGAAGAGGAGGAAGAGGAGGTCGAACGTTGGCCTTGCTACGCCCGATAGATAATTTATTCGATATTTCAGGAGCAACCGAGATATTCCCCCTTATTCGCCCCTCTTTCGATCCAAGAGGAGAAAAGCCGCGAGAGGCGGGCACTCGAATGAAAGGGACGGGTGGCGTTTTAATAAAATTAGTTAGCAAGTTTGGCCAATAAGGTGGCGATGAACGATGCGGTTGCCTATAGGTCGTGTTTGCTCCGCGCCGACGGTGATAATATTGCGGGAGCGCGAAAATACGGGGCTACTCGAGAGCGCTGCCAAGTTTCCTGATTAAACCTGTTAATTTGTAATTAAACGGAGCCAAGACGGAGCCTCGAATCCATTCGTAATCCGCGGCTTAACTTTCCTTCGCGATGCTCAGCCCATCCAATGTGTTCCCCCATCGGAAATCGATCATTGCGTCACCGTTCCGTGAGAAAGAGGTTCTCTCGATTGAAAAAAGAAAAAGAAAGAGGGATAATTCAAAGAGATATCGAGGCTCGAAGATGGACGGGGATACGTATCCTTAGGAATCCGGCAAACAAGCGGTGGGTGAACGATACATCACCGAGCCAGATTTAAAGCCGGACTCGGT
Organism: Apis cerana; assembly: GCF_029169275.1. NCBI lineage: Eukaryota > Metazoa > Arthropoda > Insecta > Hymenoptera > Apidae > Apis > Apis cerana. The sequence goes on from NC_083856.1 coordinate 11,285,308, forward strand.
CGGACTGGCACGAGCACGCGAAATACGCGTATAGGAAAAATGTATAAAGAGAGAGAGAAGGAAGAGGAAACGTGCTACGTGTGCAAAATAGGATACGACCCGTGACAAAACGCAGGATCCTTCCACGAAACTAAGAGGCGATCCTTCAAAAGGGTATCGAGAATCCTCGATTTCGATCCATCCAAGGGTATTTTTCGCGAATTTGCACGGAGAGAAGAGAAGAAGGAGGTTAATAACATGGAAAATTACACGCGGAATAATTCGTTTCCGGATCGATCGTTTTCGCCTTTCCTTTTCGAAGGAAAGGAGGAGGAGCGAAAATGAGGGAGGAAGGCGAGAGAAATCCGAGGCGAGGTTGTGAAATATTCGGGTGGAGAGAACAGAGGGACAAAAGAGGGGAGTACTCGGGGCGCTCTCACGCGAGACAACAAGGTTGACGGAACGCGCGTGCATTTGCTCTGGCCTGGTGAGCGGCGAGGAGGAGACGTGGACAGGGGGGAGGGGTTGGTGGGAGAGATTAACGAGTACAAGGGATAATTGCCGGGACACGCAAAACGGCGAGCCACTCGAGTCGATCTTCAGAATGTGAGAAAGAGGAGGGAAGAGGTGGATGGAAGATACTCGACGCGGAGAGAGAGAGAGGGGAGCTATTACGAGAAGAAGGAAAGGTGGTGGTGGTGGTGGGCGAAATAGAAAGGTCGTTACGCCGTTGGAGAAGTGATGACAATACCTCGAGTTTAAAATTTCTCTTCCGGAGAAATTCTTGATGGAAGGGGTGGTGGAAACACGGGAAGAAAAAAGGGGCGAGATCGGGAAGAGGAGGGGAGGAGCGAAGCCTCCGTCCATCCGTACGTACGTACGTAGTCCGTGTTTTGTAAAATTCAAGAAGTTGTTGGCGGAAGGGAGGATGGCGTGGATGGGAAATGAAAAGCGAGGACGGAGATTCTTTGGCCGGTCGTGTGTGCGCGCGCGTCTGGGGAAAGGGAAAAAGAGAGTAAAAAAAGAAAGGAAAATTTTTCTGCCCGAGTGTCTCTTTAAATCCAACGTTAATTACGCGGAGAGCGATTCTTTCTTTCCTTTAAACGCAGTCCTCGTCGTTGTCGTCGTTGTCGTCGTCGTCGTCGTCGTTGTCGCCGTGGTTTTAAAGACGGAAGTGTGAATCGCCGCGATATTATCTCGCCGCCATAAATTCATTAATACGATTAGTTTCGGCCGAGTCTTCCTCCTTCTAATTTTTACCCGGATTTCACGCTTCGAGAAATGCAAATGGCTCGCGTCATCGCCGCACGTCGCACAGTACTATATATATGTAGCGTAGAAGCTCGTATTTCAGCTTCACCGTAGCGGTGCGTCGGAATACCGGGTTAACCGGGAACGGATGGACTCGTGTTCCTCGACGAGGAAGGGAAGACGCTTCATCTCGCGACAATATCCCTTCGAACGCGTTTCGCTTCTTCCGTTTTATCGTCTACCTATATATTGTCGACTGGGCAGTGGAAACAAAACGAAACAATTATTATCTAAGAAAAACAAGTAGACAACTATGAAGTTGAATACAACGAGAGCATAAAATTTCGGTCAACTTTAAATTCTTACTCGAAATAATGCGACGGAGAAGAATCGAAGCAGAGAGCGCACGGTTCGAGTCGAGTTTAACCATTCGCTTTGGGACGCTAGCCCGTTCGAAGGACAATACGGCGAAGGAGAGGGGATGCGTGTAAACAGGGCAGGACGAATACCGAAGCACGGCTAGTAAATAGATACGAAGCAGTGACGGGAAGAGAGGGGGGTCCTCGCGTGGCAGCGCGCGATAAGTGTAGTTGGATCGGATGCGCGCGAACAAACGGTGGACGCGTGCATAAGTAGACGCGGATTCTACACGGATACACGGTGTTGAGTGGCGCGCGCGCGTTCTCTCGATCGGTGTATGCGCGGCAACGTTTCGCTCGGGGAGAATAGAGATCGTGGTCCTCGAGCTGTAAATCAGGGATTTTGGACGCTACTCGTGTCCCTCGTCGAATCCCCTTCACCGATATTCCCTCGATTCGTGTTCATTTACCAGACGTATCGATGCGTTGGAAACGATCGATAAAATTCCTTCCCTGCGAAGCGTGCTTCCACGGCGCAATTAAAAATGCAAAGGTCGCTTAATTCCGACCGCGGCGGGAATTGCGGTTATTATTCGCGAGTGGGCCGTTTCTCTTTTGCCAACTCTCCGTAAATAAGCTGCAGAAATAAGTAAACTTTGGCGCACGGAAAAACAAGCTCCTCCCAGCGAAAGGAAACGAGGCATCGGTCACGCCTTTACGCGTGAAAATGTATCATAAATATATATGTATAAAGCGAGCGCGATCCACGTTTAACGAACGAAACCTTTAATTGAACGGCGGCAAATAAATAAGAACTAACCTTCCGCTTTTGATTTGTTTTCTCTTTTTTTAGTTTACTTTACTTTTACTCTCCGAGGAGGGAGGAGCCGAGTTTCAATTTCGACGAGTTCGCCTGAACAAATATTCTTAGATAAAGCGAAGCCGTTCGAGGCTGAATGCCTAATGGCATCCGACTCGGATTCGAGACGTGAAATAACACCGATTGCCACCGCTGCGGTTTCCTTCAAATTTTATTTATGCCTTTATTATTCGATGTTGCTAGCAATCCCATCGCCTCCTTCGTTTACATTTGCGAAACCGCGTTACAAACGGATATACTTTTCGAAGGAAAATCGCTGACCCCCGATATTCTGCTCGTCACCACGTCCGTCTACGACGGACTCGTTCTCCGAGGATCTTCTCTTTCTTCGCTTTTAGCCTAACGAACGTTACCTCTGGGAAATTTCTCTATCCCGTTTCTATGGAGGAGAAATCTAATCGAGAGAGTGGAGAGTATTTCGTTGCGGAGAAAGAGAGGGAATTTCACGTGGATTTTGTCCGAAATCGAGAAGAAGAGAGAGATAATCTGCGAAAGATTTAGCTATTCGATGCACGGGTAATAAATTGGGACGGTATATCCCGGTATAAGGGGTATGATGGACGGCTCGAAGCGAAAAAGGGTTCGGATGTTCGTAAAATTTGTTAACGTTTTAATAAATTTCAAGCGGGGCGAAAAGTTACGGTTCGCGTTCATCGATCGGCGGAAACTTGGTCCGTGTGTATTCACCCCCTCTGCAGTAAGACCAGGCTCGCATATAAAACAGGTGATTTATCTTTATCCCGCTTTTCTAACGAGTTGCCCGATCTCGTCTCCACCGTGGAGATAGCGAAACTTTGGAGCCGACTCTCCACTTATTTATCGATTATTATTCCCTCCGAGAGGTAATTCCGTTCGAATCGGTGGAAGAAAAAATTCTCGAAACGGAGGATAAACATTTTCCATCGGTTCGATCCGAGTCCGGCCGTCTCGTAATAAAGCCCCATTGTGGGGAGACGTCTTTGCGGAATTCGCGTTCCTTTTCAAACTCCCCTCAAAGAAGGCCACGTCGGATGCCTTTCACGAGCGAGGCGTATTAATTTTGTCGCGAGTCGCGGGAGGGAGGGGCTCGCAGTTGGAGAAAAGGGGACGAGAGATCACCGGCGGAGATTATTATTCGCGGAAGAAAGGGAGCCCTTCTCTTCTCGACCCTCTTTCATCGGAACGGTAATTTTTATCCTTTCCGCAATGCACCGCGAGACGAGGCTGTGCCTTCGACACTATCTTCGAAAACTATTCAACTGGCGAACAAAAGGAGTTTTTCGTGTCTGGCCCGAGTACGTACAGCGTACAAGAATCGCGAAAGCTGGCTTCGCGTTACATCTCTCTCCCAGAGAACGCGTGGACGAGGGAGGAGAAGGAGAAATCGGTTGAATCGGTTCCTTTTTCTAATCGGAACGGCAGCTTAATCCGCGATTAAACTTCGCTTCAGGCGCCATTAAGCCGGAACCAAAGGACACCGGCGATCGATCCCCTCTAAACGCCGGCTTCGCCTGACGTATCCCGGAGATGCCACGATATCGAGGCGGATTAGACGGAAACGCTGATCTACGAACGCAGAGAGAAATATCAAAATCTCCTCCTTCTTTCCCTCGCGAGTCCAGGTATTTAACGTGCCAATTCCTCCATTTCCTTTGTGCAAGCCTCGACGCTCGATCGAGGTCCCAAGTTTGATCGGCGGAAACTGGGCCAACTTGATTCGAGCGGGATTAAAGCGAGTTTCGGAATAAACGATTGCCGAGCGAAAGCACGTGCAACGAGCGGCGGATTTTTTACGACGCCGCCATCAACCCCGTAATTTCCATGAGAAACAGTCGGGGGGGAGGCGGACGTGAGATTTTCTTCCCCGTTTCGCGAATAAAAAGCGGGGGAACGGGGGATAGGTGGTTTATCGAGCGACGGGGTCGAAACGAGATTGGCGCGACGAGATGCAGCGAGACGCATTTGTAAGCGGTTTCAGCGCTACGATGAAATTCTAGAGCGAAACACGAGGGAGCTTCATATTCGACCAGTCGGTTTACGGCCCGCATTAATTCGCTCCCTCGACGTACGACAAATACCCACGGAAGGGAGGTCTCCGATTTAAAGCGCGCCTATGACTCCTGCCATTCGTCACGAGAAATAACACGGAAACGTATAGCTTATAAAATAGCCGACGATGGTTCAATTTACGGACAGCGACGCGTTCTGCGGAATATCGTTTCAGAAGTCTGATCGAGCTCGATTATCGCGTTTTTCGAAATGGTTTCGTTGGAAAATTTATCGCTCGGCTCGGGAGATAAAGTGGACACGGTTGGTTTTCCATGGGAAGGGAGGAGCGAAACTACCGCGCTTTACATCGTAAATAGATTATGCGCGTGTACACGTTCCGTATTTTTGCGAGCAATTATCCCGCTATTTGATTTCACGCGAAACGGGCGCGATGCAGCGTCAAATATTGCCGGTGACGAAACGTTTTCAGCCCCGTGAAAAAGTTGCGAGCAAAGCGAATTGGATTTTTGGAAGCGGGTCGATAATCGAGTTGCTCGAGGAAGAGAAGGAAGTCGAGGCTGGGTCGATAAGAACGAGGATAATTCTCTCTCTCTCTCTCTGTGTCCCGCGGCGCAATTAAAAACCTAATAACGAATCGAATCGATAACACTCGAAGGCTGCGAGCGAATGAGTTTCCACGGAATTCGTTATATCCCCTTACCTTTCCAGTTAGAAATATTAATTCTTTCCGATCGAGCAAACTTCACCGCCTTTCGACCCGTCCATTTCCTCCTCGGCATTTCAATTACAAATTAAGCCGCCCCGATCGCGGGGGGCCTCCGAGGGGATGAATTTTTAAAAAGCTCCACGGGCGAGGAGGGCAGTTATTTGAAAGTTTTCGGGGAGAATATACTCGATCGATACGATATCCTCCAATTCCAGAGTCGAAAATCTTTGGAAGGAAAGGGATACCGAAAGGGAGAGGGCGAGCCTGTATATTCGAAGGGAGCTCGATGTATCATCGTGCTAACAATACGAGAGAGAGAGAGAGGGGATGGGCCCCACCATTTTGTTCGAAAGGTTATTTATTACTTATTGAAGCGGTCTTGTAATTTCCTCGCGTGATATACTACTGGCGGAAAAATAATATCGGCCGCGTATGCATTATGTATCTGTGCCCTCTTCCTCCCTCCCTCCCTCTCTCTCTCGCTCGTACGGCACGAACGTGCTCGATTTCGCTGCAAACGTGGAAACGTCTCTCCTCGTTTCGAGGCGGAAGTCACGGGACAGTATGCACAGCCGGGGTTGTATTTAATGCGCTGAATAATGGCGACCTCCGTTCGATTATTCAACTGGACAAAGTTCGCCCCTCGAGGGCGTTGGAACGAATCGAGTATAATAAGACGCGAAGGATCGTCGAGTCTTGCGACGAATATTTTACTCTCGTACGCGTTTCTGCGCGGAAATTTACGACAAATTATTCCCACCGAATGACGCGCGGAGTTGGCTTCGAAAGTCCACGTTGCGCGTCCGTTTCCATCCGATTGGAGGAGAAAGATCCGGAGAAGAAGACATCCCAGTCGTAAAAATCGAAAATAAACGTTGCTGCGTTTCAGAGTAGGGAGAATCGTTTGCGGGGAATTGTAATAACGGGAAAGGGCGAGTTAAAGTATAACAAAGTGGCGAGAAACTGAAGAATAATTGGAGGGAGGGCGAAAGCGAACGTTATTAAAACGCAGTCAGTCGGCCGCGCGATGGAACGTAATTAAAAATCTAATTTCATCGCGGCCGAGTCTGAAGCTGGGAGGCGAAATTGTGTAATCGTTTCACACGCAAATAATACGTGTTTCGTCGTCGCGATACCCAAACGGAGAGTTACGTGGCTCGAGAAGAAAACAGTGGCGAATATTTACGACGCTTTTATCCCCGAACGTTTCGGCCGCGCGGAGAACGCTGAGGTCGAAACCTTAGGGTGCAACGCCACATTCAAAACGAGCAGTAGCTCGGAGCCACCGCTTATTTTACGGGCAACGCCGTCCCACTTTTATTTTATTCCCCGATTACTCGGCTCCGTACGCAACATCCGACTAACGATCCCTGTTCCCGTCTCTTTGGTCGATCGGAAAATTTTGCACGGCAGAAATCTGGGCGAAAGAGCAAACATCCGAGTGTTTATCCGGGAAAATAATCGAGCTGTTTATACGAGAACGTCGAAATTTAATTTCACAAGTTGGCTGCCAGCGATCGCTCCGCTGTTGCGCCCGAGCGTCGAAATTACCGGGGCTGGTTGGCTTTTAAAGAAGTTTCCGTCCTCGGCCGCCGTCGTGTGTACGTACGGGGCAGAACAAGCGCGGTACACGCTATCGTTTCCCCCTTGTTTAAACGGGGCAAATAGGAATGGCAATAATACTCCGTGTCCCGGCCGAGTATCGACCCTATCGCCGCCTCTCTCGAGACCGACGTCTACCGAGGAAACGGAGTCCAACTCGTGGAGAAAAGAGAAAAGGACGCTTTTCATTTCCCCCGTACCGCATTCCTTCCTTTACGTTCGTCGAACGTAAATTCACAAATTTTTCCCTCGATCCTCAGCCATTGAGCAGAAAAACAGAGAGAGAGAGGGAAGGTTGTCGAAGCGTGCTCGAAATCGATGCCTCGTTGGGGTAATGCGTCGGTGCAAGTCGCAGTTTAGCCGGAAATTGATCCGATATTAATCCCGCGTCGCGGTTCCGACCTTAATTGGAATATGAAACGGGGGGAAAATAATTATTCAAGGACACGGTTCTCCTTCGATTCGAGCAATTTCTGGAAAAGAACCTTCCTGGATACGTTCGGCCGCGCGATACCTCGGCAACGGATTTCCAGCGAAGGAGGGAGGAGAGTGGCCGTGGGCTAAAGTCGGCTCGAAAAATTGCGCTGGTATAAATTTATACGAGAACTTGCAGCGCGTGGATGCGGATATAAATATACACGGAGTGGAAACTTGCACCCTGTGGACGGATCCTCGAAAATCCACCCTGTTCCGACTCCTTCTTCGAGGAATTCGCGACGAACGTATCGATCCCCCCGAATTAGCTTCGAGGCAAAGCGAAATTCCACGCCTTTAAATGGATGGAACACCGCGCGAATATCGGAATCCACTCGAGAGGAGCGTAATCGCGTTACCAGAATCTCCCGCGGATTATGGATCGATCATCGGGCGGAGAGGTAAGAAGAGACGAACGTTACAACTCGTATATTCCGTTACTATTTCGAGGGAGATCGTTATTAACGACTCGTTTGTTTCACACGATCGATCTTCCTTTCTCCCCTTGGCGAGAGGAAATCGAATTCGGCCAATTTAAACGATCGTTCTCGGTTTCGATCGAAATTTTCTCAACTATAACCGAGGAGGTGGAGGGTGGCCGGGCGCGAGCGGTTTCGGCCGGGAGTAGCGAAGAAATTCAAAGGACGGGGAGAGGAGGTCTATCGGTTCCAAGTTGAAACGAATCGAGAGCGGCGGGGAAGAGGAGAGGAAGATGAAGATGCTGCGCGTGGGTGGAACGGAGGGGGAAGAAGAGAGAGAGGAAGGCAACAAAAGAGCGAGCGCCGCCACTCCTCTTTCAAAGTATTTCTATGACGTTGCCGCGTTTCGTGGTTCATTAGTGAAAAAGGGTTTCCCTTTTGTTGGCCGCGATACCACTGCGAAATGCTCCCCATCCCCTGCCACGATTCCGTATCGCCGTCTGCGCGCCACCCCTCTCGGCCATTAGCCGAGTTATTCCAACCGACCACTTTGTTAGACGTCGGCCGAATTTATATCCTGCAAAAATGTCGCAAACCTCGGTCGAGAATCCTACGAGTACATTTCCGATAAATAAATAAATAAGGGGGGGAAAGGAAGCAAAGATCCCACGGACGAGCGTTTCTCCTCTCTTTCTGTTTCGCGAGGAGAAGCAGCAGCCGGGAAGGGAGGAAGTAAACGCGATTTTCGAGAGGGATCGTTCTGAACGCGATACGAAAGAAGCGGCGAGGGGACGCAAAATGGATGGCGCGTGTATTCGGCCGATGGTTTTAGGATCTAGTCTTTACAGGGAGGGAGGAGTCCGAGGATATCGCGAGGCCTAGGTTTTTTGCAATTAGCAAAATGGGGGCCGTGAATGAATGCAGCGCGCGGCCATTGTACCGCGCGCCTGTATCCGCGATAATTCCTCCGCCGATACACGCTGCCCCCCTTCTTCTCGAAACGGCGCGAGCGAGGAGCATCGAACGCCAACCTTTCCTCCTGAATTTTTCCCCTTGTTTTCCCGCTCGATTCCGGAAGAGACCTCGAATTGGTCGGGATGATCCATTCGTCGATGAGGTTCGTCAAATTTTACTACCGATTTTCACTCGTATTTCCCCGGAATATCTCGAGAACGCCCGCCAGAAATAACGACAGAGAAATTGAATTCATCCGGGTTATTCGATCTAGAATTTCGCGTGTTTGCCTATTCCCTCGCGACAACACAGCGGCAATTTACGTCGGTTTCGAGAGGGTGGAAATTGGCAATTACTAATGCGTGACCAATCCCACGGACGACTCTTGCCAACAACCGACCCGCGCCACCGAGCGCCGCAACAATCTGGCGTTCAACATCCGATCGAAACGAGAGCAAAGTAGTTTTCTCCAAAGTAAACGTATGCACGAAAGAAGAAGTGGTTCTTTTTCGGGTGAGAGAAGGTAAAGAGGAGATATCATCGAGTTACTCGAAATAACTTCTCCGGGGGAGAAGATTTTTATCGTCGAAAAGTTACTCGTCGGCGTTGCTTTAACCCGTTCCGTATCGAGCGTGTATTTAAACGGGATCTTTATTCGGGGTCGGCCGAAATCGAAGTCGCGACGGAGGGAAATGAGAGTGGAGAGGGAGGGCTTGCATGGAAAATCAGCGGGAAACGATCTCTCGAACGCGTGGAAGCCGAGCTCGCGACGGCACACGCGTCACACAGCTCGACGTTAAAGCCGGCTTTACTCGTAGGAACCCGGGCTTCCTACGTCTACGATGCATATTTATGAATCGTAGTCATCGTCGTCGACGACGACGTTACCGTCGTTGCGGTGCTAAAAGTGCCGCTTTCGCCTTCGGACGAGAAGCGACGAGATCGATTAAACGTCGTTTGATATTTCGCCGTCGACTTTGAAACGCGGTTTTTTCCCTTTTCTCTCCTCCTAATCGCGGAAACAAGAAGAGGAGAAAGTTCGAAGGACCATCCATCGTCCCCTTCCGCGAGATCTTGCGACTTTCACTTCGTGTGTATACGCGAGGTAAACCGGAGCAGATTCGCGTAACGCGATTAAGACGGGCAAACGAGGGCTAACTTTTCGCGAAATCTCGTTACTCCTCTCTCCCCCAAATCTGCCTCGCCTCCTCTTTTCCAGGAAGAAGGTCTCCCTTCTCCTCTCGCTTCCCCAATTATCGTCCATTGTTTCCCGCTTGTCTCCCGAGGTTGGAAAAGTTAAACGAAAGTGGAGGACGAAACATTTTTTTAATTTCCAACTTGCGTTACGCGACGCACGCTCCCTTCAGGAAGAGGAAAATTGCAGGGGAACGAGAAAGTCGGCGGGAAGGCAGCTAGAGCGCGAGGAGGGTGAATTTCGGCGATACGGGGAAAGGGTGGCTAAGTAAGCAGCGTGTACGCGAAACCGAATTGAATTAGGAACTTTCCGCGGGCACATGCCCGAATTTGCATAAACGCCGCCAACTCACCTCGGCTACGAGCTCGAATCCGCTCGCGCGCCCTCGCCCGTACGTGTCGTCACGCACGTGTGTACACGTGCGCCGGTTAAATCCAACGAAATGGTCCACCTCGTTCGAGAGGCGCGCGCCCCCGTTCCAGTTCGCGCTCGCGTACGTCGACCAAATTAATTAGCTGCTTTTTGCCCGACCTCGCGCGGGAATTAGTCACTCCCATCTTGTAGCATCCGGCTAACGATAGTTCCCGGCTGAAATGCAGCGCTCGCCCGTTAATGGAACGCGTGTTCTTCTTCCCGTCGACAAAGATTCCGGTTAACAAACGGGAGCTCGATTAAAATCGGAAAAACTTCGAATCGCCGTAACTCCGAGGATAACGACTTCCGATCGAGCAGCCGGAGACCGTTGGAAGCGCGCGACTCTCCTCTTTAACATGCTTTCTCGTTTATCTCGATACGAGTTTCGGTTCCCGAGATATCGTCGTGTGAAGAGAAAGGTATTTTTTAATCGTTTCGTCCGCCGCTCGCGCCTCGAAACTTTGGACAAGTGGCAGGGCTCTTGGAAGGACGGATCGACGCGACCCCGTGCTAACGTCGAGCGTAAATAAATAGTCGCACGGTCTATTCGCCATTTCCCTCTCAATGGTCGTCGTCCATGAATATCTCCCCCGTCGTTCCTTCTCGAGGACTACGGTTTCGCCAATCTCGGCCTCTCGCGCAATTTTGCGCTCCTCCGCGTCACCATTCGCATTTTCCATCTTCTCCCCTCCCCCCGGCCTTTGATCTCGCCCGAGTTCGGGGCCGAAGGTAAGAGCACTCCACCTATTTCTTTCCCTCTTTTCGTCCGTCGCGGAATTAAAAAATGTTCCTGGGACGACGACCGTCGAATCTCTCTCCCCCTCGTCGAAATTCTCGAGGTGGCCGGTCCTCGATCCCCTCCTCCCGCAATGAATTCCAGCCGACACTCGAGCCGCGTAACGCGTCCAACCGGATAGAAATGCCAGGGAGCGAGCGGTGGTTGGGAAAAAAGAAAGAAAGAAAAAGAGAAGAAAGAGAAACGAGGGTCGCCCTCGTTTAAATCATTTATCCGTAAATATCAAAAAAACGGGGGCTTGCAAATTTCTGAATCCCCGGCATACGATGTTACATCCGCCTTTATAACCCCAGTTGCCCCAGTTTCCCGCCGTTTTTCATCGGTTTACCGCGTCTTGCTCGTTAAACAAACCGTATTGCGAAAGGTTCTCCGTTCTCAGGAACAGAGAGGGAGAGAGAGGGAGAAAGGGAATTTCCTTCGCCGTTATTCGACTGGTTCGACGACTGGTGAACAGACCTGAGGGAAGAGTCACGCTGTCGAGAATCGTCCCGATCGAGCTCGTCGTCCGTCATGCTGTCCGCTCTTTCACTGCTCTTTCACACTCCCGAAACCTCGGCCAGGAAGGGGGGAGGGGGCCAGGACAAGCGCGTGACGGAACAACGTCTATATAACACTTTTATATTGGAATCCATACGAGGCTCGTAAATCTATCGGTTTCAACGGCCTCCTGCGAGGCAAGTCTCGCAGCGTGAAAATCGCCGAGAAATCATCGCCTCCCCTCTTTTTTTCGCGCCCCGTATTTCGATATGGTTTCGAGCACAGACCTTTTTTCCAGACCCCTCGAGAAATCGTCGAACCGTGACGAACGCCCGGTTAATTTATAACTGCGCGACCTCGAACGCGACGAGCGCAGTTTTTCAACGCGGAAAATAAAAAGAAGGGACACAATCGCGAGACAATCGATCGAATAAATCCGCGTGTCTGTGCAATATTCGCGTTAATTGGAGAGAGCGCGCTCGCTCTCGAGTGGAACGAGTTAATGATAATTCGAAGGGAGTAAGAGGGTGGAATTAATTTTCGCGAAAATCGGTGGAGTTTTCGATTTCATGTACCACTGCCTCTCTCCTCAGCTCGGATACTTTTCTCGACGACCGTCCGGGTTAAAGAGGAACAAAGGAGAGAGAGAAAGGGAGGGAGGAAATAAGGAAGAAGGCTCTCGAGGTTGGCCGTTCCAGGGCGGCGCGACGATTTCCTGGATGATTATTCTCTCGGTTTTTCGCGAAGGGTACCTATTACGAGGCGGCTGCGCGAAACGGTTGAAAAGAGGCCTTCCTCGGCGGGGTTAAGATCAAAGGAAGTGGCTCGAAGCGGCGGTGAAGGGTCTGGGAGACTGTTACTGGCCGTGCAGGGTGAGGAAGGAAGGGGAGAGAGAAAGGAAAAAGAAAGCAACTCTCCACGCGAGCTATTGCCTAAACAAGCGACGCACGATGGGGATCCACCACGGGGAAATCCGATTAGCTTCTGCCCACTGGCTCGTCCTAACCGAGTGACACGCTTCGAGACGTCTCCAAGGACGCGGATCCGTTCTCTTTGTCCCTTCGCGCCAGCCTCCCTCCTAATCTCGATCGGGATAAGGAGGAACGTGCCTCCCTTTCCTCCTAATCTTCCCCTCTCTCTCTCCCCGTTTGTATATTCCACGTCGTCGGCCAAGCAAATCCCCTCAGGCGAGGTCGATTAAAATGTACCAGCCTTGTCCAGACGCGTCTATTTGTCTTACGTCCTACATCTTGGTCTTTTTTCGAGAAAGAAACGAGATACCGTCCGAGAAAAGATCCATCTCCCTTATGGGTTTTCGAGTCGGTTTTAACAAGACGTCACGCGCTAACAACCTGTACCATGTATATATATATATACGTGTGTAGCATATCGATGCATACGTGTTTAAAAGGAATCTCGCTTCGACGCGGAGGAGGAAGGCTGGCCGTGAAAAGAAACTCGTCCCGGCCAAGTCCTTTAACTCTGGAAAGCTCGGGCAGGAAAAGGGAACGGGGAGTGGGAAGTGGATCGAAGACCCTTTGCAGCTTCGTTTCCGGTTACCGAGAGCGAATGCAGCGGCATCGAAAGCGGGGGCGCCCCTTAAAATACTCCCGGCCGGGGAAAAAGGGTTACGTTTGCTCTCCTTGCCTCGAGACCGGGCTTTATCGAGGGGGGAATCTCGTTTCATCGATCTCTCGAGAGAGAGAAACGTCCGAGGACGACGTTTCGGTATTGTTTGCCGAGAGAATCGACGTTATCGCGTATACGAATAAAGAAAAGAAAGGAGAAAGTAATCTCGAAAGCAGGCTGGAAGGAGCGAGAGGAAAGTTTACATTTCCCCTCCCTCCGCGTTGCGTGAAATTCGACAAGAGGGTCGGAGGACGGTTTACTCGGTAAATTTCTCGAAATAACTGCCCTCGAGCTCGAAAGCCACCCTCTCTCTCCCGAGTCCTCCCCTAAAGGAAGATCGTCCCGGTGGCTTTCCAAGATTTCGAACGCGTATATCGCAGATAGACGGGGTGGACAAGAGCTTAAAATATCGGAACGAGAGCTTCTTCGTTCGAGCAATAAAACTGGACGAAGGGTATCGCGGGAATATCGTGGAAAATAATTATCGGCGATCCGATGCACCGGTCCCATCGTTCGCAGAGAAACGTGGCGAAAACGACGTTCCATTTCTTCTCTCCCCTTACTTTCGTCCGGTTATTCCGCGGCTTGTGTCTATCGTATTCGACACAGTCCCGATAAATGCAGCTAAAAGCGTCCACTCGTTCGTAATCGCGGTATTTTCTTGTCTCGATCTAACCGAAACTAATCCTGCGAGAGGCACGTCGATGGAACACTCGGAGAAAGAGCGTAGCAACTTCGACACGAGGCGGAGGCAGATTTCCTCGAACGGGCATATTTTAATCGATGTAATAATCGTTAAACCGTAACGGTTGCTGCACCGCTCGTACATTTATACCGAACGCGTTTATCGCGAGCACGCCGCCGCCGTATATCTTCGTGACGCACTGGGAACCTAGTCGTGTCCCACCACTCCGCCTAGATACATTCCACGGACTCGTTTAATTTCGTTCACATCGCGCCGTTTATTTTTGCCACCGTGCTCGCTGTCGCCTCGCCATCCCCACCTCTCCCCACGGTGGCACATCTAGCCAAGAGCGGGTGGGGGAACGGCACCTCTTCTCGCGTCTCGCCAATGCGGAGATCCATAACTCCTCGGTCGAGGGCAATTCGCCCGATTCCCTGAATACGTAATTGCCTGTTCCTCTTCTGCCTTCACCGCACGTTTTCCTCTCGTCGTCGCCCATCTTATTGCGTCCCTCCACTCCCCCTGCCCGACCTCCTTCCCACGGGAGGAAGGGATATCTCGGATCTCGTCGGATGATCGTCACATTCGATCTTATCATCGAGCGTATTTATAACCGACGCTTCCAATGTACCTCGAGTTCGCTCATTTTCCGCAGGGAATTCTGGCGCAACAACGACCTATTCTTCGAACAATAGAGCCACGTAGTCTTGGATAGATCGCGCACGAAGGAAGAATGGAACGGTGGCTGCCCTTTGAGCATGTATCGGGTTACGTAAAGATCAGGATTTCACGGGGGAATCGACCTTCTCGGCCAAAGAATCGGAGAGAGAATCTTTTATTCTTATTGCGTTATACATATACATACCGATCGATCCCGTGGAACAACCTGTTGGCCGTGCAAATATTTTCGTTCAAATATGTTATTTACGTTGGCGGTCGCGCGTCCCTGTGCCGCGCGAGGATATTTGAAGGTGATACTCGGAGACGCGACTTACGAGTCTCGTTCCAATTACGACGACGTAGCCTTGGAAAAAGGATTCTCGATTCCTTGCGAAACGGGCGACGGCCACCAGGTGGGCAGCAGCCGGTAAACTCGGCAGCTGAGCGGAGAGAATAAAGAGGGCGTGGATCTCCCGCGTGGGAATCGTTCGTTATTAGCCGGCCGGCAATAAGTTTCCCTTATTGCCGCGTAAACGATGCACTCGGCGGCCCCCTGCGGCCCACTGCGAGAGTTTAAGGTGCAGCCCGACCGAGGATGGAAATAGAGTAAGCCGCGAGAGCTTCTTCCGGAGGGGAGGCGTGTGTTTCGGGCGGATAATATACAGGGGCCATTTTTAAAGTTAAGTATCGCCGAGCAACGCGATTTAAATGGAGATGGACGAGAGGCCATTGCGGCGACTTCCTTTTCTTTAATCCTTTCCTTTTCTTCTCTTCGTTAGAAGCCACCCTTTTCTCGCTCGCGAGCAACGCAACCAACTCCGTTATTTAACTCCGTTCTTTTTTCCCGGCCGAACGAAAGTATAAAGCGTTACGCGGTGTAAAGCGTAGGGGGAATATTCGTCATCCAGCCGGTAAATTACAAATGCGCCGTGTGCAGTTCATTGTACGAGTGGATGCGTCTATATACCCCCCGCTTTATTACGTAATTTCAGTTGGCAAATTATTACAATTCGTCCCGGCGGTTTGCACTGTTAACGATGTTTGTATTACACGTACGGATAGGCGCGCGCGGTGGGGAGTGTTGGGGGCCGCGCATTGTACGCGCGCGAACGAGAGAGGCAAATAGTCGAATCGATAGAGGGCCGCCTTTGGTATTCAAATCAAACACTTTGCGCGTATCTACATTTATAAACGTCTATTATCATTCGATGGATAATGAATCGCCAATTAATTACCACGCAATCAATGGCCGGACGAAAGTACGTGGATCAGGAGGCCGGTTTCATTCGGCGCCCGAAATTTCCTCCGTTCCGTCTGAAAAACCCGGGAGAGAAATTGCAGTGGCGACGATAATAATAAAGAAGCGGAGTTAATGTTATCGTTAACGAGCGAGCTCGTGCGAAATTCCGTGTGCGCGCCTCGGTGAAATTATCCGTTGAAAGGAAGAGAGGGAAGGAAGAGATTCGCAATCAGGAGGATCTCCGTTTGCGAGCGGTGTCAACCGGCCGACCGCACCATTGTCAACCTGCGTAATTAATCCACGTTTCACCGGCCCGGACACCGACCTAAGATTTACCGCAGTCCAATTTTACACCTGTCCGTCATCCCGACTCGCGACACCTTTCGCCTAATGAAATTTCTCCGTGATTATCGATGCCCACTTTATCCATCTCGCCTGACACGTTTGGGGGTCCGTGATAATCGTAAAATCGATCATTACCTTCCCTCTATCCGCGGAGACCCGCTCGTCGCAGCCTCGTCGGGGGAAGGGAACGAAATTTTCGAAAGGAATCAGTGGAGGGGCCGGGTTGGAAAACGCATTACTGCAACCAATCTACGTCCTTTATTTCGTCGAGCCAATATTTCCGCTCGCTAGAGCATTTTCCAAGGTTATTGCTCGGTGAACCGAGCCAAGTATTGCTCTCGGTGGTCTTTAGAGTCCATAGTTCCGTAGCTCTGCCGCGCATAACTTTTCATTCCAATACGGTTTTACTTATTTCCCTTGGACCGTTTCGAACCAACTTACGAGGTCCTCGTTACGCTTTCCGATCGATGGATCGGAGACGGCTCAAAAGGTTACAGCATCGTGACCGACACAATTCGTGACCGAGCCAGGGAAAAAGATTTCCAGCAAAACGGCGAGAGAAACGATCGATATTAACGGATCCGAGAAGCGTTCTCCCCCCCCTTAAAAAGGGATCGAATTCGTTTAATTATTTTCGAGAGAGAGAGAGAGAGAGAGAAATTTCAAAGGGGACGAACACGATAAATTCGATTAAAGGAAATTAAAGGAAATTTGGAACAATCGGGGATAGTTGATCCATCGATCCGGAAGGGAAGAGAGGGGGGGAAGTAATCGCGACTCGTTTGCATAAACGTTAATTTCAATATATCCCCTATATTTTCCGCCCTGGATATTTATCAATTCCGTCTGGAAACAGGAATTTGATATCTGATTCGACGCTGTTATTGTTACCTGCACCTGTACCGGCTCGATGTTATTGCAGTTCTGCCATGATTGACGCCGCGAAAAGCCGACGCAATGAAATCACGGAAAAATAATGCTCGAGATACGAGCTACCTACCTACCTACCTACCTACCTATCTACGTGTCGCATTGTCGCCTCTCTCATATTTTCACCGCATCGTTAACGAACCTGTATTCGATACAACCGTCGTCTTGCGAATTTTTTCCAGAAATATTGAAATTGAATTTTCGAAAAGAATCGCGATTATTGGAACCACTCGTTTCCTCTTTCTCTAGTTTCGTCCGTTTTTAAACAAAGCGGTTAAGGTTGCGGATGCAAGATTAGCATCCGCAATTTATTCCGGAACCTTCTCGGCCCCCTGAAAATCTAGAGAATAGGTTTCAGACGATAGCAATGCGGGTCCGGCATCTGCAATTCATTCTGAATCTTTCTCAAGTTCCTTCGGGATTTCGGAAATCTAAAATGAATTTCAGATGGCGGTCGGATTCGCTTCTCGGCCGATTTTCGAAAGAGAAGAAAATCCTCGTAACGTCTCGTATCCGATCCCCTCGTCTTCCTTTTCCATCGATCGATAATTATTACCGACGATCAATCGCGAAAAATTCAATAATTTTCCTAAACTCTCTCTCTCTCTCTCTCTCTCATGAAATAAACATCTTTAGAAACGAGCGTTGATGCGATCCTTCGATTTACACGCGATAAATTCAAATTGGCTGCGCACTAAACTCTCCCTAGACCGTTAAAACGCTCGATAAAACGGGTCCGCGATCGTTGCTCGTTCGCGCCAACATCCCAAGAGTCTATGGATAAAACGTGGCCGGCTGGACGAAACGACGCGCGACCGTTGGAAAAAATCGCATTGAATAAAGCCTCTTAAACGACTGGTTTGCGCGCGCGTCGTCGTCGTTATCGATACAACGTGAACGTAACGGTCATCGAACGCCGTGCCAACGATAACGACGTTGCCTTTCGATCCACTGCATCTCTTTGCTCGACCACCATCACCATCACTACACGGGACACTGTACCGGTACAAGTTTGCGACACTGGACGCGATAATGCGCGAAACCGGATTCCATGGACACGATGTTTCCAAGGCCCGTCTCGTGGACGCGAGCACGCGATGCGAGTACATCTAAAGAGTTGCCGTGCGCGACACCTGGTGTGAGTTGCCTCGGCGCTCGTGGCGCTCTCACGTTGTTAAAATTTATGAATAATGTAGCGGGGTAATGTAGTTTCCTGGTAGTTCGTTCGAAAGTACGGATCGTCTTTACGGAAATTTCAAGGGGGAGAGGAGGGAAATACGGAGCAACGTCGGAGATTCGAGGGGGGGGGAAAGGAGAAGATGTACGCGAGACGTTGAACTGGAGAGAGTGAAAAAAAGGGAAGGAAGGGAGAAAGAAGAGAGAGGGGAATCGGCGAGCGACGCGATGGTCGAATACAGCGGCGCGGTGATATATATATATATATATATACTAAGAGCAAGAGAGGAGGGAAAATACCTTTCGCGCATTGTTAGGAGGATAGAGAACAAGCAGGGGTTTACGCAGTGTCAACGATCTTTCGTGGCGTTGTTTCGTGGCTCGCTTTCGGGAACAAGCAACGTGCTAAAACGTTTTACGACCCCTCCCCTCTCTACCCGTACAAACTGCGACCGCGTTAAAACAATCCACCGCGTTACAATTACAGGCACCGACGAGGAATCGTCGCTGCCCGGGATCCGCAGAGCATTGTTGTCGCATTTGGGTGGCTCGTGACGACACGGATATCGCCGATATACGGCATTCGCGTTTTCGTCCGCCATTCGCTTCATCCACAGCGAAATGTTTCGACGACTAAGGGTTTACGACACGTCCCAATATCGATTCGTCCAGGAATTAACTTCCAGTTAGCTGAAGCTCCAACCTCGAATCGCCGGTCAACTTGTCGAATGAAAGATCAACCGCGTTCATTATTCAACGTGGTGATATTACGGTGGCGAAACTCGAATCTTGAAGAGAAACTTGAGCGCAGGGGAATCGATCAAAGTGAGCGAAGAGATATCCGGATCGTGGTTTTGAATTCTTGAGGGAGAAAAGTTGACTCGAATGTCTATAATATTCCGTAAATTATATTCGATATGGATAAATTAATAGCAGTGCACTCGCTCGATATCAAGATCGCGCATCTTTCGCGCTTACGTGCACCTTCCAATATCTTGGACTATCATCGTTGCGAAGTAGACGCAGAGTGAGAGAGAGTTTCGACGTTACCGCTTATTTGCTCGGTGATGTAAACGCGGTGTTGGCGAGTGAGAAAGGAGACGGCGAAAAAGCCGTGGGAGAGAAGCCACTAAGAGCAAAGGGAATGGGATAGAGCTCGGGGATGAACGACGACACGATGCATCTGATTTATGAGGTCCGTAACGGGAGACCTGGGAAGGTCGGTGCAATGCGATCTCCTCGTTTTGCGGTCGAGCTTCTTCCGTTCCTTTTACGTTACTTAAATAATGCGGCCGGAAACAGTATTTGATTAAACGGTTCTCCGTCTCTGAAACATCGGAACGGAGGAATGCGTAACGATTCGCGAGATTTATGAAATTGATTTTTTTTTTTTTTTTTTGATTTGATTGGTTCGGCAACGCGACCGGAGAATAACAGATGATCGCGAATATTGGATCTAAACTTGCGTTCACTTATATATATATATATATATATATATATATAGAGAGAGAGAGAGAGAGAGAGAGATTCCCGATCGGCTGGAAAAATCAAATTCTCATCGATGAAAGGATGGGGCGTAAAACAGGAACGAAAAAAAATAGAAAGGTTCTATTTCCATTTTATTCGGGATTAACGGGGAGAAATCTAGGCGAGTAGATCGTGGGCGGACGATGAACGACCGGCACCGGCGTTTGCGCTGCAAGTGGCATTAATTTTTCCACAACGGGCCGCGTTCCCCGGCCCTGGCTCCGTGTAACGAAAACTGATTTATATCCGCACGAGCCATGGAACACCGATAATTACCGGTAATCGCAATTAATCAGATTTATGCGTGTTAACTATAAATCTGATTACACCTAGGTATACACAGGTATAATAATGCTAAATCTCCGTAAACGCGCTAGCTTCGATTCTGGCTAGCCAAATATAAATTACACGGGGTCAAATCTATGACTTCTCATCGTTCGCGGAACGATCTAATTTTCGGTCGACGTTCGTCGAATTTTTACGATCGCACGACCCAACTGAAAAAAGAAAAAGAGGAGGAAGAAGAAGAAGAAGAAGAAAAACGGAGGACGGTCCTTGCCATTCTCATTTTTCCTCACGGCCGAGGAAACGTATCCGTTGCTACGGATCGACAGCTGCGCCCGAACACCGAGGGCGAATAAAATTTTCGACCTCGATCTCTGACCTCTCTGGCCCTCCCCTCGTTGTAAAATTTTCAAGTGCGCGCTCTCTCGCGTGTCGTATCCCCGGCTCGGAGAGAAAAGGGAGTCGATTCCGGAATATCGATGCCGGTACACATAATCGAGGGAGGGAAACGAAGGATTCGCGTCCGATTTCGAAGGCTTCGATAGCTTCCGACCCGGGAATCCAGGCCGAGATCGAGGGCGGAGGTCAACCGACGAGGGCGCGCGTAATCCAGCAAGATCTTTCTCGAATCGTTCGACCTTCCAATCCCAATCCCGACGAATCCATCCGATAGAAATTTAACCCGCCGTTGTTTGCCCGCCGCTCCATCTTCGCTTCGACGATCGAGTTACGGCGATCGCGTGCAGGAAAACTTTCCGCGAACCCGCCGCTCCTCCCAGAAACTTTCCTCTTCTCCCCAACTTGTGCTCCCCCTTTCGATTCTTCGGGGACACGCGGGAATCTGTTGTGCTCGTCGTGACGAGTCGGCGGAAGCGGATCGATATCGAGAAACGCCTCGTCCCTTCTCTCGCGAGCATCGTTCGAACGCATTCGAGGGAGGGTAAACGCACGGCTCGAAGTCGGGATCGATCGGAAGACGAGGCGAGAATCGAATACCCCCGTTGGGATCGATCCGTTTACGGACGATCGAGATTCAAAGATCGAATTATATACACACACATGATCGTTGTGCATCTTGCAATACGAGTTGCCCGTGGAAATTGTGCAAATCTATTCATCCGTTCCGCGTCGCTGCTCGCGCAATCGGGCGTGTTTAATCGATTCGATCGATTCCCTTTTCATCCTTTATTCGTATTAATCTTACGTATTGGGAGAACCTCTTTCGCGTCATCTCTGCTCTCTATTCTCTTTCTCTTGTTCTAGAGAGAAATCCACGAGATGCGTATAAAGAGTAACGGCTCGACAGGTTTGTTATCTCGGAGGACGGTTCGGGTTTACTCGGACAAAGGCTCGTTAGCCGGAGAGGACGCGCATAAATGTTTGATAACGCGATAGAAAGCGAGGGGGCTCTCGATAGGCGCGCATCCTTTAGCGGAGGTTTGCCAAGGCGCGTGCGTGCAGGTTAGGTATGCGCATAGTTCGCATACCGACCTTCCTCGCGCGGTATGTTATAATTAGTGCGAGGCGCACGCAACGTCGATATGTCCACGAGCTTCCAAATACTTCCTTAACGAGATGGCTTCGTAAACAACGGGCCAAGTGTGCTCGCGTGCCTCCCGATCCGATTCTCGAGTCGAAACATGGCTGAAATCGTATTACGAAAAACGTTGAAATTCTCGATAACGCCAATTTTTTCCCAAGCTTCATTTCACCGTTAAAATTCCACCTAACGTTTGCGATCACTTTTCGAACAGAATCTTTTCCACTCGAATTAATAAAAGAGAAACATAGAAAAAGTTTTCTCTCTGCAAGCGTGTTACGAGTGTTGCGAGAATCTTAATTTATAGACGAGATCGTAGGGGGGATGTCGCGGCGGTTATCAATTATTCGCCGATAAAGCTGCCGTTGCTGCATCCCCTCAGACACCGATTCAAATTTATCGATACGCTATAATTACGTGCCACGTAAGTTGATCCTCATTAGGCGGATCCACCTTCTTCTTGTATATATATAATACGTCCCATTCCCCGCGTAACCTTTGACTGTGATTCGAAAAAGCGAAAATTCGAAAAAGCAATAAGGAGCAGGCTGTTCTCGAGACACAAAATGCGATCGATTGAAAAATAGGGGTCGCGGTTAAACGAGTTGTTAATTGAGAAGAAGAAGAAGAAGAAGAAGAAATTGGCCACGAAAAATGATTAACAAGGCGTATTTAAATTCACGGTTCGTTACGCGAAAATTACGAGCGATCGATCGAGATAATTGTCAATTAAGAAGGATTCCGTCATCCATCACCACTCGTTTCGACCTATTCCGAGTTATCCCTCCCTGTCTTTGATTCCTCGGCGAGAAAAATTATTCAGTGCATGCCGCGTTTCATAAATTCATACCTTCTTCAATTTTCAGCCTCATTAAGGAAAATTATAGATACACGATCGAGCGAAATAATTGTCAATTAAAAAACGATTTTGTATTCCATCGATCCGCGGGGTAAAGGACGGAGGCTTTTAATTAATAACCGTTTCAATTAAGAGGCGTCTGCCCGTTCGACTATCCCGGGGACACCGAGTAAGCAAACGCCCGCTCGTAAAATCCCGTTCGGGGGAAGAGAAGGGGGGAGGGAGAGAGCAAACGGAATGCAGAAAGGAATTCGGAGTCGAGCGGGCAACGAACAGTGACGTACGTTTAATAACGCTTGTATCTCGGCCCCGTGGGATGCAACGCATATCGCCGAGATTCCTCCAAGCATTTTTCTTCCTCTTCTTCTTCTTCTCGAAGGTTCGGCCTCAGAAGGAGGTCTCGAAAGTTGTTATTCGTGCAATTAACGAAGGTGGCAGTACACTCACGTGTACAGTGGTACTCCGGCCTCGTCCCTGAACCAAAACACCATGTGAAGGGTGTCCTCGCCCGGTGGGGTGATGTCGCATGGCAACTCCGCCGACTTTCCTTCCACCACGCTGATATTCACCAACGGCACTGCAATCAAACAGAACGCTCGTTAACTTTCCTCTCGATCTTGCGACTCTTTCGCCAGGGATCGAAAAGGGATCGACTCGTTCTCGCAAACCGATACGAAGGTCCTCCTCCCCGGCCGATCCCTCGAGGAACTCGCTATTCGACGAAACGAGATTCCATTCGATTCGGTCCGCCGCTCCCGACCGAAACAACAATCGAGGGTGTAATCCGAGGGAGAGAGAGAGAGATCTGATTGTCGTCACGGAACGCGAGCCCGTGAAAATTTCCGTTTATCGACCGTCTTGGAGGGGTTGGCTCTCCTTATTATTTATTTCTCCCCTCCCTTCGGGCATAAATATCGCTTAGGGGCGACTGTTTACCATATAAACGCCCCCGAGGCACGCCACTCATTTGAATTCTCCAGTTTTTCCAGCTTGTAACGAGCTCGGGGTTGCACGTGCAACAGCGCTTCCCTCCCCACCGTAGTTACTTTCCGCCGTTGAAAGCAACAACCCCCGGGAAGATCCTTCCCGGATTCGTTATAATTTCATGCGCGTATTTCGCGGCCTTGCTCGCGATTTAACGTTCGCCTAGTACGGGTATGTGTGTGCGAGGCCTGCACGATGGAATTTTTCATAAGCGTCACGCTTCCTCCTCCCGAGATCCGCGTAATTAGATTAGCCGAGCGTCGGTGAAAACACCCCTCCCTTCCTAAAATTAAGCGCACAAGTAGAGGTAAGTTTGTTATTCCAATTTTATTTATTTAAAGGTTTCTACGCGGATGGAGAGTTGGGCAGTTTAAACACCGTGGAAGCCTCGAAAGCCGTTTCGATTAATGCAATTCCGCAACACGCCCGCAATTAACCCTCAAAGACCCCAGCTCGAAACGTCGAGCTAATGGCGGCTGCGGCCCGTGTCGCGCATTCGAAACGCGTTCAACGGATTCGATCGCTGCCAAAAATCGGAGCTCGTAACTGGAAGAAGTCTGCCAATTTTTTCGCAAATCTTCCTTGCGCGATTGCAATTTTCGCGCGAGACGAGCTCGTGTGTTAGTCGAAATTGCGAAGCGTCGAGGCAAGTTGGGCCGATTGGGGGGAGAGAAGAGCGAGTCGGGAAGGGAGAGGAGCAATGGAGGGACACCGAAGGGATAATGGGGTTCGTTTTAACAAGGCAAACGTTACGATTGTCAAAGAGGGGTCTGTGCGCCGTCTTGCTCGCAAATTAACTCGAGTCGGAGGACCGGTTGTTAGCCGCTATTATGCTGGCAATTCGTGCAGTCGGATGGCTCTGGGGGAGAGAGAAGGAGGGTGTAAAAGGGACGGATGAGTTCGTTATTTACGGAGCGCCTCTCACACGGGAGCTGTTCCGTGTCTCAAGGTCGAAAGCGAGATTCAATCGATCCTTTCGCGAAATCTCGTAAAAGGTTAATATTCAACGAAACTATTCGCGACGCTTTCGATATGGCGATATTTCGTCTTTATTGGACGTCAGGAACGATACATTTGACAGGCTGGATCGATTCGTAAGGAGGAGAACAGCAGAAGCAGTCGGTTCGTACGTAAACCGTGGGAGGAGGGACTCGTCTTTGTCTGTCGGGGGAGATTTGGTGAAATAAGAAGCGTGGGAGGAGGAGGAGGTTGGCTCTCTTTGAAATTTCGCCTTGTCCCGGCGATGGAGAGGACCATCGCGCGACGAGGAGGGGAAGGAGGGAAGGGAGCTTACGCTTTATTGCGTATTTACATATTTTCGCCGAATCCCCTCGACGT